>NC_137017.1:32678765-33368765 GCF_032717465.1 Coenobita brevimanus
CAGCCATTGTTCTTCTCCTAGATCTATCAACAGTGGTGTTCCTCAGGGCTCTGTCCTATCACCAACTCTCTCTATCTTGTTCAATTATCTAAGCCATACATCTAATCTTATCCACTCGTATGCTGATGATTCCACTGTTCACCTTTCCATTCGGTTCCTGCAACTTCCATTTCAGCAGTTACTTCAACAAACAAGGGATGAGGCAATGGCACACCTAATGTTTGACTTGGCTCATATCTCTGACTAGGGTAAAAAAAATATTGTTTTTAATGCATCAAAGACTCAGTTCTTACACCTATCAACCCGTCAATATCTTCCACAGGAGTACCCATTAATCATCCTTGAACATGCTTGGGGTTTCATTCACTTGGGACATATCATGGAAAGATCATATTGCATCTCTTGTAAAATCTGCTTCCAAGAGACTAAGCTGACTCCGTGCCTTCTTTACCCCTGCACGGTTGTTGACTTTATACACTGGTCTTATTCGCCCCTGTTTAGAGTACAACTCTTATGTGTGGGGAGGCACCCCACATACAGCTCTTCTCAATAGGGTGGAGTCAAAGGCTATTCGTCTCATCAGCTCTCCTCCTCTTACTGGCTCGCTTCAACCTCTATCTCTTCACCGCACTGTTACCTCTTTATCTCTTTTCTATCGCTTCTTCAATGGTCACTGCTCCTCTGAACTGTCTGCTTGCATCCCTCCACCTCTACGACGGACGCATAGCACCCGTCTAGCAACAAACTCTCATCCCTTTTCTGTCCAACTCTCTAATGAAAAAGTTAACCGTTACTCCCAGTCTTTTCATTTATGCAACAGGTCAACTCTGAAACTGTCTCCCTCTGTCTGTTTCCTACTTCCTATGATCTCCAGTCTTTCAAATTTAGTGTCTCCAGGCATCTCAAAATGAATGGATCTTGAATTTGGCTCTCCTTTGTATTGTTTTTGTTTTCTTGGAAGGAGCGTTCATGTGGGCTCAGCCTTTGGTTCCTTCTTCCTCGCATTGAAATATATATATATACAGTATATATAACTACGCGAAATTGCGGTCAGCTTGAAAGCGGGTGACTCTGAAACAGAAATAATTTGACTGGGGCTGAAACATTCCACACAGTCATCACTTTGTCAGGGAGATCTTGTTGCAACCACACATTGTTGAAGTCCAAGCTTGGATTCTCGCAGTGTTTATGAATTATTACAGTTCTGCTCATTCTTGTACAGCTTTGCAGCTTTTTGTTGTTAGTACTGGGCAGACTGCATAAAACTTTTGCTGATGGTAACTTGGGTGTTGAGGGAAGGTTTATAGGTTTGAGAGCAGCTTTCAGGTGATCAAGACTGATTTTTGTAAGTATAGAACACTGTTTAGTGACCACTGGCTTTGTTAGCATATGTGTTTTACTTGGTGGCAGTTCACATCACCACCACAAATTTGAGGGCAGCGGTTGTCCCTAATGATGCCCTATCTTTCAATAAACATATTTATATACAGTATTTTGGCAGTGTAGTTTTCCAATCTTGTTGAGAGGAGTGGCAGTGAGTTATTTGAGAGGAGCGTGTGGAGTTTAATGGAGAAACAGACCAGCAAATGAGGAAGTTAAGGAGCATTGTGTTGATGTGACTATGTTGGAAAGCATTTTATGTACCTTGAGATGGTTTGACCACATAAGAAAACTGGATTAATTTTCCAATAGCCAAGCCAGCAATAAATGTAAAGTTGGCTGTATGTGGTCTGGAGACCAATGGAGGGACACCCCTATTCCCATTGTCTGTCAGCCATTTAGTCTCATCTGGCTAAACATTTGTCACAATGCTTGAATGTAAAGCCATGTGTGTTTTTCTCTTCACAAGTCTATTACTCATGGATACATCTTCCCTTTTTCTTCCCATTCAGGTACTTTGCAACTATTCTCTATTCTGCAAAATCTGAGTTTTGTACCCCATGAATATGTCAGTGAATTACACTCTAGTGCATGGTATTTTCCTGTATATTGGCCTATATACTTCTGAAGTTTTATACGTTTAGGAATATTGGAATTACTGCTGTGCTTGTACTGTTTTTATAACTCAAATGCTTTATCTTCCAGAAAATGCACAACTTCCAGCTGAGTGACTCCTCTCACCTGCGTGTGAGTTTCAGCAAGAGCACCATCTAGACGGACTGATTGACTGCAGTTAAGGGAGACCACACCTTGGACTCCATCGCTGCATAGAGACCCTGTAGTATAATGTAGTGTAATGGTGGAGTTGTCCAGTCTTCATACTACAGGGTTTCCATCACTGCAGCAACCAAGGCTCACCGGGCTCACACAACCCAGAGACGTGGTTCCAAGTCATGAGGATCCTGTGGCAACATTACCCCACAAGTCGGCCCGTGAATGGAACCGACATTTTTTTACCTTAGGGCATGGCATTTTTATTAATATAATTATACCTAGCTTAACCAAATGTGTTATACTATAAGGAGGCAGGACCTAGAAGTATTTACGTACAAGTGAGAGAGATGAAAATGAGCTGAATTCAGGAAGATACATTTAGTTGTTGTAACTCAAATTGCAGTTATATTTTACTATATACCCATCAACGGATAGGGTATTTGGGTGACCAATACCTGTGCACATTCTGCTATAAGTAATTTTTGCCAGACAGCCTGAATGTCTTTTTGTATGTAAGGTGAAGGTTTTTGCAGTATTAGGGGTTATCTTACCCCGTCTTGGGTAAGAGTAGACTTCTGATACTAGTATTAGCACAGTGGTTCCTCGTGCTCTCTGAGATTGCCAAGGACTTTAGTGTTAAAACCTCAGCTAGCATGAGCCAGAATTGATTGTTTTTAAAATGGTAGCTCTTTTTATTTTAAGTGTTTTGCAAGTGATTCATGTTAGAGCTAGATTGTGTAAGAGTAATTGAAATTAGGGGAGAAGAGATGAGGCAAAATTTTTATTGATATTATTTATGAAAAGTAGCCATTAAATTAAAAAAATTGATACCAATGATATTTTCGGACAAAATGGAGGATCTATTATAGAAGTGTTGATAAGGTAATTTATCTCACAATGTCAGTGTTATGAAAGCATATATTTTTGCATTTTTGACGTCTCCAAAGTGTAAACTGATACAAATCCTTTTCTTGATCAACTCTTTTTGTCTGGGATTTTTTCTCTTGATCATTCCAACTCTGAAAAGATCTTCTTTAACATTGCTTGATGATTCCAATGTTTGTAGGGTAGGCAGACAGGGGCTGTGGTTGTGCCCAGTTTTAACGCAAGCAATGACTGGAACAGCTGTTACCAATAATTGTCCTCCTGTACCTTGAGCAGCAAGTGTGAAAGTGAGGTTGAAGCTGGTAATATCAGGACTGATAAAACCTTGCTAGGGCAACCAGAGAAGACTGCAGCTGTAGCCATGAGTATAGGTGGCTTGGTGTAGACTTCCTGTCGGGTTACCTATGGTATAATTCCACCCATAGGGATGAATGGTACATGGAAGGTACTGAGTTGGCATACCCAATGCCAGACTGTCGGCAGTTCCCGGGGCTCCGTCAGAAATGGTGCGGGTGTGAAGGCAGCCAGGGACAGTGAAGCGGACTGTACCTGAGTGGGCTCTTCCCCCACCCCTCTCTGCCACCTGGCCAGTCTGTGGGTGGGCTCTTCCCCCCCTCCCCCAAGTCGTGGCATTCATTAATTGTTGTTCAGTGTATGTAGCCAATAGGAAATTTGATTAGCTTTTATTAATGATGATATACAAAGTATTATTTGTTATTTATCAAAAAATTACCTAAAAAAAGGCAAGAAGCACAAAGGTTGAGCCATGCACCCAGGAAGTTGGCAGTACCCCATAGCTTGTTGCTGGAGGGCAAGGCTGTGCACTAAGCATTCCCATGATCATCATTAATTTTGAAATGTTTTCCTATCATCTCCATGCCAGGAGGGGGGAGGGGTAACCCTTCTCCTTTAATGTCTGATAAATTCTTTGAATTGTAATTTTTCCTGTATTTCAGTGCTGTATTCCTTTTTTCACCTAGCAGTATTCCTACAGGCTTTAAATAAGATGAAATAAGTGCCCCTGCCCCCCTGACAACCAAACACTAGTGTCCCATGTGTCTGAAACTTGCGGCGAGACAATCTCAGAAAAACTTTATAGGCATCTAGTGTGGTACAAGGTCTACACAGTTATACAAGAACACCTGAATGAGTTGTTCATGACTCAAGGCACATAGTTGCCAAGTAGAATAGTTGAAATATTTTTTCTAAGCTGATTAGGAGCTTGGGTGAGGTAATGCTCTCTTTAAGATCAGTGAGAAGCACTTTTATCAACTGCTAAATTGGACCACACTGGGAAGGCTAGTAAACACTAATTTGCACATATCAGTTTCAGAGACTATTTTTGTACAACTGTGGTGCCTTTCTATGTGATATTCACAGTGTGGCACACGTCGGTCATTGGTCAGCTCGGACATACCTTACTGATGTGGATAGTGAGGAGAATGTTGTACCCTGTACTTTCTGCCTAAACCTGCTGCGTCCTTATTCACCAATTCGACCTACTCCAACTTCCTTGGGTGCAGTCAAGCAACTATTTTTACATCTACATGTGTAGAACTTGTATTTCCTGTTTAAATCATGTGTATGTCATGATGAAAGTAAAAGAACCTCTTTCTCCATTTTAGAAGATTCAGTCTAGCTGATGGTCTCTTTCTCAAGTTCAACTCAAGGGTCTCACTGGTTCATGCTTTTTCAGTCTTCTGTAGAGGCATCATCTTGCCCCATGACAGCCCTTTCTCTGAGACCATTGCAAAGGCCACAGCCCAGTTGGTGTACTAGAGTTACGGGGGTTACTGCGTCAGCACACGCACTTCCCACAAGGGCCACTGACACGACATCTAGTGAGCTGTTTCAGTTATATAATGAAACACTTGAGAAAAAGGCCTAGAAGTTTTGTGCCTCATACTTGTATTTGGAGGGAACAAAGTACCTTTACATTACTCTTCTAACATTGTAATATTTCTTAGAAGTGTGTAATTTTCTCTTTTTCCCACTGCTTCGATGTAACCAACTTGTATACTTATCTACTCTTGCAATTGTATCTATAAATACCATTCAGATGTGCTCCCCAGGTTTTGCCCACCTACTGGTTTCGTAGTTGTAATGAATATTTGCACAAACCTTTTTTCAACAATCCATGAATGCATACTGCATAGATAAATTGGGATATTAATACATGAATCCAAAAGTAGCAGTAGGGCTTGAACCTGGTGCCACTCCCACCTGACATCAACAGAAGAACAGATGCAACCCCTTGATCTGGGAAGCAGATTTCAAACTCTGGAGGATCACCATCGCCAGAAAGACAGCTGAGTTGTGCCTTGACCAACTTTGCATCTTTTTACCTATCAGTGCTCGCTCGCTCACCACACCCACCTCTCCTGCACACCTGGCTGTCAGGGCTTCTGCAACACAATAGTCCACCCGAAATGGTTTTCAGAAGTGCTTCATAACAAATGCGCAACTGAAAAAAAAAAATTAGACTGCCCAACACAGTTCAGGTCAGATTCAGGGAGGGGTAGGCACAGCTAAGGGTAGGGTGCTAGACCAACTCTCCTATTGCACCTTCTTTGGTAAGGCCCACAATAACTTCATGTATTAACATGTATTCTTGGAATCCAAATGGTTTTAAATTCATTGTTTTTATTGTGAATGTGGAAATGATGAATGTTCATGCATAATTCTGCATCTTATTCCAGGATGATATGAATCTGTCTACTTTGTGTTGACAATGCTAGCTCCTTTATGGACTGTCATGGTATTAGGCCAACAGACATATTTGTCTATGTGGATGGATCTGAGCAACATGAGCCAGGTACTGTGTTTAAGCATTATCATTTTGTAATAAATATGTATTTCGATAGAAGTGTATATCACTTAAGTCCTTCTAGCAGGGAGGGCATAATGAAGTAAAACCCGCCTTCTATGTGTGGAGAATGCGATGGTGTCCTTAAAGATTTACAGGCAAGCTGCTCGGTGGCTGAACCTCAAGGAGCATCACTTGATGGTTGACCCGTTGTGTGTTTAGGCTAGAGGCTATTGTGTAAGGTCAGGATTATCAACACTAATGCCTACTACTCTGCTGCTACTGCTGCTGTTTTCTCTCTCTCTTCTTAGCCCTGGAGTTACTTTTTGAGTATCTGCTCTCTCCACAACACTATAAACCTTTGACCATTATTTTTTTGAAAGAAATATTCACAAGATTAGCTTTCACTCCTCCTATTGCTCTGTTATTAATATGTTTAGAGCTACTGGTACCTCATCTTTTCAGCCCCTGTAAATCCTGCTCTCTCTTCTCTCTCTCTTTTTCTCTACATTAATGCTAGGTCAGCTTAGGTCATGCTAGGCCACTAACTTCTGTAGCATTTTTGGTATTGTATTATTATTATTTTTTTGGTTTATTCAAGTTTGAAAATAAACAGAACTTTAGTTACTATTGGGTTAGGATTTCTGATTTATTTGTTTCATGATATATTTTCATGACTGGATGTATATTTTTGTTTTCAAGTGATTTTTCACATAGCTTTTAAATTTATTTCCTTGTACTTGTATGAAGGATTTTTTTATTGTTATATTATTTTGGTGACACCTGTGGCCAGATGTTGGCTAAAATTTTATAGTCACAATGCCAAGGGTTGTCAAGTTAGTTCCCTAGTGTCACCTGGTCATGTCTCTAGAACACTTAGCCACTATTCCTGCCTCCTATACCAGCTGTATCTTACTGTCACTTGATCCTGCATACATTTCTCTTATATGTGTTTGTAAATGTACCACTCGTGTACTACTACTTGGTGTGTTAGTCATATCACTGTTCCATTCTATTACTACTACTACTACTACCACTACTACTACTACTACTCAGCTGTATTTGTATTTCATTGTAGAGGTGCTTGGTTGACCACATAAAGCCTACATATCTACTCTAATTCTTGTTCTTTTTTCCAACCCTTCCTTCAAACACCAACCTCTGCAGTGTCCATCTATTCTCCTAATGATAACCTCAAGTTCCTACACTGCAGCCTTCTAGTATGAATGAGGTGTTACTTCAGGGATGGGGATAAATCACTGACACAATTTTACTATCACCTCTGCTTGTTTTATGCCTCTTCACAGTGAAGTCTTCCCTACTTATTTTTCATAACTGATCTGGTCTAGTACTGTTTCTTGCGAGGTATTTCTAGATTTCCATGAAAGGCTGGCTTCCAAATATTTCTCGACCATGATGTGATAAAACTGAAAAATCCCAGTAAGCCTGATGTGTTTTAACCATATAGGCATGATAATGAGATTACTACAGAACTTAATTGTACAGTGTGCCATGTGCCCTTTCATATGAATTGGATAGAAAAAAAAAAATCTAAGCAGTTTATCCTAATACGGTATAATTCTTTGACTCTTAAATTGAGAAAACAATGTAGCCTATATATTTTCACCCAACAATATTTGGAGCCACCTGCTTCACACCTGTACTACAAAGCCTGAATTATTACAGAAGTGAATAGGTAGTAAAATTTCCAACAATGGGTCAGTTTGTGAAGAAATACTTATGGCTGTAACCAAATGCAGAAATATTAATAACTGCCTGGTACATTGTTAAACAGTGCTTATAGAGATATGTAGGAAAGTTCTTATTAGAAAATATATATTTTTAGTTAATTTCTTTGAACTTTGAAAGTGCTTGGTCCTGGGGGGGGGGGGATTGCTTACTGTTGGACAGAACAGTGTGGTAAATTACTGATCAGTGGTAACTGCTATGGGTTTCTGAGCCCTTGCAAACTATTACCCTTCATACTTTCATGTTGTGAATCTGAACTGGAGATTACTACAACAGACTTAAAAACTCCATCTTTTGGTGGGAAGAAGGGTCAGGAGAACAGATGATAGATAAATGAGACCATTATGATCACAGTTGAGTAAATGGTATCATCATGAACTTTACACACAAATATTTGTTAAGCTGCAAATATGCGAACAGTGTTCACTAGTACGTATGAGGTAGACACCAGAGTTTCTCTGATCAGAATTACACTGAAACTATGATAAGTAATCCAGTTCATACTGTACTGTTAAAAAAATTAATTTCGATAGCTTTAATACATTTGCTTCTGTTAATTATATTTTGAAATCATGGTCATGCCCAAGACACAACCTGGTATGATGCGGGGCACTCAAGACAGAAATGCATCAATATCCCCCCCCCCCTCAATGACAATGATAACGTATAAGGGGGGGGGGAAATGTGTTTTCTTTTAATTATAGCATTTGTCTACCTTCATATCGGAGCGCCTCACGTAAAAAGTGCAAGCTTAAGAATATTTCAGATCAGTGCATCTCTTAAAATGAGGATTTAATGGTTCTGACCAGTACTGTACTGGTATCATGTTATGAAAACTGAATATCATTGCTAAGAACCTTTAACCTCATATTGTAGCAATGATTTTTTTATAATCACTTGGAAGGTTAAATCAATCTTATGCAGTCATTTAAAACTTTTTTTTTAGCCTCTTACTGTAGTGCAAGTCCAAATAGAATACACAACTTATGCCATTGCGGTGAAAGGTTTATGAGCATAAAGAAGGCCAGCATGTTCTTTGATGATTGCATGTATCGTGGTGAGAAGCAGTCGGGAAAAGAAAACCGAGCCTAAATTTTTTCATACCTTATCTGATTAGGTGGTCAGTATTTGCTTTGTCTTGTAAGGAGCTTAAAAAATATGCAGTCAGTCAGACTATTGAGCATGGCAATATCTTCCACTTTATTCTTGGCATACCCTGACAACTTAATTAGGGATAAAAATTGCAGGGGTTAAATACTGTATACTTTTAATAACTCCACTTAAGCTATAGGACTTTCATACGCTGAATAGAACAATATTTCAGCAGTAAGGATAAACTAAAGGGGACCTCACCTGGATTCAAAGGGATGAGGCTCTGCTAGATGATCTCTGGTTCATTCAGGCCACATACAGTAGGTGTCTAATCAGTAACGTCAAATTTTAAAGTACCCAAAGTTCATTCAGAGTCTTGGGACCATTCAAACCACATTAGGTCAATTGTGCTAAGTCACATTCATTCAGATTGTTGGAAGAGTTCCTTTCCACTTGGGTATGTTCAGGTATACTCTGGTACCTGCTTTGACAACAAAACATCATCAACTTAGACGTGTAATTTTTCACTAAATACTCGCTTCAGGCATTCTGAAATGCATGAATGCGTACTGGATACACATTAGCTTTTCTCAACACACATGAAAAATAGATGGCATGACTGAAATCAAGTGGTCTGAATTAGGTGAATTTAATTGGCTATTCTCGGAGAAGTCACACCAAAATGATTTATAAAGGCATATACTCTGCATATGGTCCACAAGTTGGCTTGTATGTTGGGGGAAAAAAAAAAAAATCTAGGATGAATAGAAGTGTTTCATTGGTGATATGGGGGATGATGAGATATAGGCTAGTATTAGTGGTGTTATGCAGCGTATTCTGAGTCCCAACATCTCGGGTTCAGGTACGGTGTGACCTTGAGTTCTTTGTTCTCGACCGGGTCAGTCACGTGCAAGGAAGGAAAGTCCAAATACAACTGGTCAAAGGAACACTTATATACTAACAATAGACAACTACATACACGCCGTGATCAAAACTATGGGACATATAATAACCAGATATCTCAGAAGGCTAGCCCATAAAATAATATCTCCACCTAGTTCAGCGAATTTCCACACAGTGTCGGTACATACATACGGTTCACACAATACACCAGGTGCGCTTGGTCCCAGGTATATAACAGTCAAGTATATCTCAATATACCCAAACGCGTGACATAGACGACAGTATACTGTACAGTATACTCAAGTCCTTATATGTGCATATTCGCGTAACATAAACGGCTCCCTGTGCTAGTTATATGCATCCGCGTGACACAGACGATACCCTAGCTATCCTTATCCTACGTGTGCGTTACATAGGACAAGAGAATATAACTCACGATCTATCCACGCGTGGGACAGAGGGGGGAGAGGGAAGGGAGTGATGATATAGACTTCCTTACGATACAGGAGATTGGGAGTACACCTTATATATCACTTTCTATTCACTTCATATGGCCAAGGCGAAAGGGGGGGGAAGGGGTGCGGCACTGATGCTGTCTCTCCTTATGTAACACTAGGGAGGAGGTAGTCACACTTGGGGCGGCCCGTGGCCTAGCACCACGCACTCGGAGCGTGAGTTTATTGATGGGGAGTTCATTATTCCACACGGGGAGGTAACACGAGGGGGGGGGGGACACTGGGGCGACGGGGGGCGGGTCCACTGGGGTAGGGGCTTCCCAGACACTAGGGGACAAACAACTTCAGAACCTTTTACTCACGGAACAGGCGGAGAGGAGTGCTAGGGTCACGGGCGGCAGAAGGCCCTGCGCCGTGAACCGCCTGTGGCGGCCGGGCGCTGGGGGTGGAACTTTCGGAGTGTATTCCAGGAGTAGGTCGCCTGTGGGGTCGCCACGAGTCCCGTAAGAGTTGGTGGGCGGCCCTCTTTCTGTAGAGGCACTGCGTGATGCGGGGCTCTCTGGACTAGGACCGAAGAGGGCCAAGAGGCGCACTGCTCGGCACTGGCCCTTAGTTGTCGCCGAGGTCCTAGGAGAGGACCTGAGGTGGCCCAGGGCTGGGGTCGGGTGTGGGAAGGGCAGTGCCGGGCTATGCTGCCGCCTCGTCCAGCAGAGGCAGCCGTTAGAGATGGTCTGTGGCCGCCATCACTGAGGGAGTCTCGGCTACTGTAACAGGCACTTTACGTTTCTCTGTCACTCTGTCTGAAGATGTAATATACGAAAGTACTTACTGTCGCTCCTTTCATTTCACCTGCAGCCCAATTTTTGGCACTGAGACTCACATGACCTCTAGTTCGGATATAGGCTATGTGAGGTTGACCGCCGAGGTCATTTGAGGTCACTGGTCGGGGGTCATTTGAGGTCACGGGCAGGACACGCTCGAACGACTGGACCCAGCAGTTTGGCATGGAGACGTACATGACCTCCAGTTTGGACATGGGTTATGTGAGGTTGACCTCCGAGGTCATTTGAGGTCACCAGTTGGAGGCCATTTGAGGTCACCGGTAAGAGTAAACAAATGCGCACAAATACTGTGCGTTAGTCTAAAAATCTGAAATAGAGTTCCTGGGCCTCTTATAATCCCTTTTCAGAATCATAAGTACATGGTCTTTCTGGAGTAGAAAGAAAGATTGAACTAGAACAAATAGGATTAGAGTTTTCGCTTTTTTGTACTCCTACTAATATACATATATGTATATATACAGGTATGTATATATTATATGAGGCGTTTAGAATGACTGGGGAGAACTCAACAAAACATAATTTGGGGGAAACGAGGGTTAAAGTTTGCCAATATGCAAATCATCATATCTTCGCTGTACAATTATAAATTTTGCTGAATGAGGTCTCACTTTAAAGCCCATTTAATGCAGAATATGTCTGATGTGGAAAAATAAACTGTTATATATATGGGTATGGAGGAAACTGATGTTCAATAATATAATGGTATGAAATGAACATTAGTGAAATTAATGAGATAATTTTTATTTCAAAAACAACATTTGAAATCATTGTGAGTAATAAATAAATGTTAAATAAAGGTAACACTCACTGTAAATGTTGTGTCTGCTCCGTTAAAGAAGCTGGTGTGCTGAGGAGGGTATGAAAGTCAAACTGGTCATCATCCAATGCCACCCCCTCCTCTGCTGATTGTGAAGTTGACTGGTTTGCAATGATATCAAGAAATCGACGTTGGTACTGTTCTAAGTATCCTCTGAGAACCTTGAGGTCTTCATCTTTTTCCTAGGAGATCTGTATGGCTTGGTGGTACATGACAGGCAGGGGTATTACAGCTAAGTTAAAGGATGGGTTATACAGTAAACTGGGACCCTTCCTTTTGAAGCTTGAGTTTATTGGAGTGAGACAAGTCGTAGTCAGGTGCAACGGCAAAGCCTTGTTTATAAATTTTGTCAAAAATGAATACCCTGCCATCATTAAAATTGGCACCTTGGAAAGCCTTCCCGAATGCTGAGTGGTTGAAGTAAGAGATGATGCGGGTGATTGGCCAGGAGCACTACGGGCGAGTTCGCCACTGTCGGCCCAAGCCAGACACCAACTTTCGCTCGTGGTCTTGGCTGAATACATTATAGCTCTTCATGGGGTTTACCTTATGAAGGCAGAGGCGAACTCGCATCCATCCACTGTTATATTGTTGAGTGAAGTCTACTGAAAATGCTCATATAAATGTCAAAGTTTCGCTCGGGTGGCGAGTTCGCCTCTGTGATTCTCAACGCCTCATATATTATTAGGCCTGCAGAAAACTGCGGGAAATGGTTTTGTGTATCATATGGATTTGTCATGCACACTGTCATTGGTTTACATGACGATGAATTGTTGCGAAAGGCATCTTTTGACTTACTGTTGACCAGGATTTCGAAAAAAAAAATGTTCACTTAAATCACTGTATAAAAAAAACAAGAGAATCGAAAAACTGTTTCACTACTACGTATTCATCATTGCTTGTGCCTGTAATATATGTCATTTTGGTTTTATGGCTATTTTTATACAGCTTAAATGTAACCATGAAACCTTCGAAAAGACAATTTAAACAGACTTAAAAATTGTACTCAATAAATGCTTACTAGGGTGCCGGGGCAAACTATGAGATGCGATAGTTCGGGAAAAATTGTTGGTCCATAATATTAATGAGCTACCATTACGTTATTCAGCAGGGTAGTGTACTCGAGAAGATGCACTTGACAGGTTGGTGATTATTGGCTGAATGTAACATTACTTAGTAATCTCTTTACTCGTTAGTATTATTAATTGACATAACATACATCTGAGGGAGAAAATTGGGTTAGTAAATAAGTTGTTCAGACATGTGCATTCACTCAATCATCACCAACTTATTAAGTGCATCTTCGCCTCGATTTAAAAAAAAAAAATGATTTTTTTATAGTACGGTAATCCCAAAACACTGAATGACAAGTGAGATTCACACAAGAGGGGTAACAACCACCTTATGAAAGTACACAGTCATCTGGAATCTTGGAAACCCTGGTTGGGCTCCCTGATGAGAACTCTACAGCTGTAACCCAGACCTGGTGGGTAACAATGACAGCATTCGAATTTGAAACACAATCTATTTATAGACTATGTGTTGAACCCTCGATTTATAAATCAGTAACACCAAAGGTACTGAAACCTCAGACTATCCAACAACTGGGGCCGGATGCTCAAAACTGGTCATATCTCAGTCCCGCCGTCGGTGGTCGCTCCTCTAGTCCCGTCTTAAGTTATTCCCGCCTTATGACTGACCACCTTCACCAATGTTCAAACGAGAAGCGGTCAGTCGTAGGGCGGGTATAAGTGTTAGTCCCATCAAGCGGCAGAGGGCAGGCAGTTCGCCAGCTGATCTGATAGCAACCAATGAGAATCAGTGTAACAAAAAAGGCACCCAATGAGAATCAAGGAGGTTGTTTCTAAACAGACAACTCGTGCATGCTGGTAACAACAAATATCACCGCCACAGTCTAGATACTCGCCACACGCCTGTCTGTCTGCTAATACTAACCTACTTCACAATGGAAGGTGAACCTAAAGCCAAGAGACCTCGGCGCCCAAACTTTACTGATGCAGAGCTGCTGGCTATGGCAACATGTGTTGTAGAGAAGCAAGACATTATATTGGGAAAATTTTCATTTGACAGTGCCTCAACAGGAGTCAGGATGAAGGCGGCAGCTTGGCAGTATGTTACCGATGCTGTCAATGCTGTTAGTCGAATGCAACGTGATGTTTCGGGCGTAAAAACTAAATTCAAGCATTCAGTTTAGTCAATAAACTGGAAATTTTTTCCTTAGGACCTGTTTTGCAATGTTTTTCTTTTCTAACTTATAATCTTTGACGGATTTTATATTTGTTAATAACCATTAGGCCCATGCAACAAAGTTTTAGCCCCAATCAAACCTAATCTACCTAAATTAAGTAACCTAACCTAAACCCCAAACCTGCTTGGAGGTTGTCAAGCCAAGGCCTCATGATTACGGTGATAAGTTGTTTTTAGGTCAGTGGGGTGCAGTTAAGTAATGTTAGGTTAGGCTTCTGATTAGGCTAGGGTGGGTTAGGTTAGGTTTTAAGCTAAGTGCAAAGTGGTGGTGGGTTTTTGTTAATATCTCAAAGACTTATTTTGCCATGGATGAATTAGAATGATTTGACGCAGACATCAAGATGTACCCATCGAGCTACATCAAATTCATTACCATAAGGCAGGTGCACTTGTAAACATTTACCCTATCCTTACCTAAAGACCCTAACCTATCACTTCACAGCACATAATAAAATTGTGAGCTAATGAAACCCCCTAAAGGAAAAAAAAAAAAAAAAAAAAGGTAAATTAACAGTTTAGGACACCTCTGGAATTCAATATGCATACTCCAGAGAATGGAGGTTAAAATGTGAAATTCCAGTAGTGTCCTAAACTGTAATATACCGGAAAAAATACCAAATCTGCCCACATCTAACTTAGAACGAGGGTTTGTAGAAGAAAAGCAGTTCACATGCCATACCTAATGAAAATATATGAGTAGCCTACATTTTAGAGCAAGTATGTGGCATCATAGGGAGGCTTTCACAGTCTCATGAGATAAAATTATGCTGCACATCTACAATTCATAAGAGGCCTCAATAGCGAGTCACTTAAAACTCGATAACCAAGCACAAATCATGCATGAGAGTTCCCTGGGATCCTTGCCATAATAAAATACCGCTATATGCTTGTATGTATTACAAACACCTTAACTAATGTTTTGAGGGGTAGATAACACTGATGGGAGGCTCAAAGCTTCCTTACGACCGTGCTGAATGGGCTTTAGGACTGCTCGGTACCAGTCGTAAATTTTGATGGAGTTCCGACCAGAGATAGTCCCGCTGACGTCACAACATGGCGCCCATACTGTTTTGAACATCGCAGACGGCAGCCATTGTGAACACAGGTGATGACTTAGTCCCGCCGCTCCCGCGCTGGCGAGCAACGACCGGGACTAAAGTTTTGAGCATCCGCACCCTGGCAGAACTGCTTTCTGGTCGCAGGTTTTGAAGAATGTGCTTGACAAGTGGAATATTAGTCGTTACTTTAGAGCTGCGTACCGGCCAAGTGGAAATGGAATCGTGGAGAGACATCATCGAACAATCAAGACCATGGCAGAAAGGGCTCAGGTGACACCTATGGAGGCGGTATTTTGGTATAATATGTCACCCAAATCAGGCTAGGATGAGACGACTGTTCCGCAGAGGGCGGTGTTTAAGTATGAGTGGCGACATCCCAGTATGGTACCAAAGAGTGTAGGAGGCGAGGAAGGAGGTGCGTCCGTCCAGATTGGAGATGAGGTTTGGGTGAAGCCACCGAATGCAAAATGCACGTCACAATGGGGGAAGGGCACAGTGACTGATGTGCATTCCCAGAACAATGTCTCCGTCGACGGGATGCCGCGGCATATCGTGGACATTAGAAGAGTCGTGGACTCATCGACGGAGGACGAGGAGCCAGTGGCACCTGGTGGGGACGAAGTGGTAGTAACATCTGGTGAAGCCGAGGAGATACCACGGCGGTTGCGGCGAGAGAGACGACCACCGGTGTGGGTGAGAGATTATGAAGAGGGAGAGTCAAGCGGGGAGGAGTATTAATTAGTGATCTTAAGATCAAGGGGGCGTGTGGTGTGATTGGTGTAGATGAAAGAATTTGGCAACACTGCGTGATGAGAGCTGGCAACACGGGGGAAAAGCAAAGTGAGACGAGGGTGCTGGCGAGGGGGCAGTTTTGAAGTGGTGGCTTGCTTGGTGAGACGTTTCTGATTCCTGCGGTGGCAAGGAGGTTGGTTGTTTTAGGGAGCTCCTCTTGCGATGGTGATTTTCCCAACCTTGGTCGCAATGGGGCTGTAAGGTCGGTAATAGTTGGTCAGGAAAAGTCTGGAAGGTCAACATAAGGAGGCGCAGGTGACCTGCAGGGAGGACAGGTGCTGGAGACTCGAAAAAGCAGTCAACTGACTCTGCTGCCACAGGCAAGGTGATTGAATTTTCTGTTATCCCACACTCATCCTGGAGAGTATCAATACTGAAGCGTCGGTATTCACAAACGACCCCACAGAACAAAGCCTGAGAGTGGCGACGCTATAGGTGGCTTTCAGGCCAGCAGAACAGGCGATCAGAGATATCCAGGTAGGCAAGTTCATCTAGGTCTAGGATGACGTCCCGGTTTGCGGCATCGAAGGCAGCTTCGAGGTCAATAAAGGCAGTGCAAGAGAAGGATGCGAAATGAGATAATAATTCTTCAATATAAAAGTGGCTGTTGCGATCCGGGAAATCAAAAAGATTAGGAGATAGTTGATCATGGAGAAAATCACGTATTCGATATTCCAGTACAACATAGTCCCCGCTTTCAAAGCTTGAATTTACACATTTTCTATGGAAGCCAGAGTTGTGATATTTTCTTTCTTTTAGTATGAGTGCTTAAATATCCCACCACTATCTGCACCCGCCTCCACACACACCAAAAAAACCAGCAGCAGACAGGGCGTGTGTGCTGGGCGGCCCCTCAGGACCCCCCAGGCCCTGTCTTCCCTCTGACTGAAAAAGCTCACACCCACCGACCGGGCTGATGTTTGGCCCGGGCTCCACTATAGATGGAGGAAATCTTAAAATAAAGGAACGAACCCGCCTCCACCGCACACTAAAACTCCTTGGCACGCTCAATTTTGACTCGCACGGGGTTAGCATCCCTATCGCTCGATCATTTTACCTGTTATATATTCGCTCCCTTGATTATCATGCTATCCCTCTCTCTATTGCCCCCCCCAGCGCAGCTTCGACCACTTGAAATGGTATAAAATCGGGCGATACGTCTCATTCTTCGCTGCCCCAGGTCTGCCAGAGTAGTCAACATGCTCCATGAACTCAGTCTGTGTCCCATCACTGATCGGATTCATATGCTTGGTGTCTGCTTTACCACACATTGTCTGATCACATTTCCGTCTCCTGCTTCATCTTTCCCCCCCTGACTGGTTGACATTCTCCCATATTCCAGTCACCTAGATCGGATATCCGGCATACTCACGTGCCAGGCCTGGCATCCTGGCTAAAAAGAATTCGTTCGGCACTCAACTGTCCCCTCCAGCTTTCTGGCCGTGATCCCGCCAGTATCCGTGCTGATCTTGTCACTCCCATCCCTACTGACCCTTTGTCCCCTACCTGGACACGTGCGACTCCTGCTGTGCACTACGCACCTTCTGCCACTTCTCACCGTTTACCAATCTCTTCACAGCTCTCCATCACTGAAACCCTTAACTCCGTAGCCCGTACCTACCCTTTCCATCCTATTCGCGGCTACACTGACGTTTCTGTCCTCGCTAACGGCCGGGCGGTAGCTGCTTGCAATACGTTTATTAACTCTGCTTCCTCCGTCTTCTCCACCTCCCACCGCCTTCTCAACTGGGCCAGCTGTACCCAGTGTGAACTATCTGCCATACGCTCTGCCCTTGATTTTCTTCTCTCTCATCACCTACCAGGTCTCGTCATCAGTGATTCCCATGCTGCCCTTTTTTTACTTCGCAACCCCCCCCCCTCCCCAAATACCCTTCCCTCTCGTTGCCTCGCTTTTCTCCCGCTTCCATCAGGCTTATACTCTTGGTCTCAGAGTTTCTTTTATTTGGATCCCAGCCCATGTTGGTCACATTCGCCACGACCAGGCAGATCGCCTGGCCCGAGCTGCCTGTAACCTCCCCCTATCTGCCATCCGCCTCCCTGTGTCCGCGACAATTGTCCGGAGAATCCTTCTCGAGGAGTACAGGGAGGACCTAGCCCTGTGTACCGATGCTGAATGTCCCACTAATGTCACCATCCAGCACAATGACACCTACCGTGGCGAGACACACCTATGGCAAGCACCCCACCCTCACCCGGAGCTGTGATGTGACCGTCGCCCACATTCGCTTGGGGGTATCGTTCGCCAGGGGAAATCACCGGACGACCGACCGCCAACAGGCCATATAAACTCTGCCACAATCCCATGGATGAAACATTATCCCATCATATCGTTAACTGCCCAGTTATTGCCCCCTTCAGACCCTCTGGACTCCTGTTTTCTGCTTTGTGTACCCACTTCATCACACATCTTGATGTACTCGAAGACATTCTCACCCTACACCTTGACTTCTCATTGTAATGCCCTGGCACTAGGACAGTAATGGGACATTTTGGTATATATATATATATATATATATATATATATATATATATATATATATATATATATATATATATATATATATATATGTGTGTGTGTGTGTGTGTGTGTGTGTGTGTGTGTGTGTGTGTGTGTGTATATGTGCATGTATATATCATATGCATACAAGCGCGCATGTGTGTGTGTGTGTGTGTGTGTGTGTGTGTGTGTGTGTTGTCCACACACGCATATCAGGTGCATATGCATATATTGTCCTAGTGCTGGGATTTTGAATCGAGGAAATTTTATAATGCAAATCGCTTTTTGTCTTTCTATCTACCTGTGTATGTGACTATGTATATGTATCTACTTAGAGTGTATATGTATATATATGTTTCCCTGTCTATGTATATATGAATATATCATACGAGTATATATGTGCATGCCGCATATGTATATGTATGCACGCCTGTACACATACCCATATCTTTATACATGCGTACCTCTCCTGTGCATGCAGTATGTCTATGGCTACATGTACGTGAATTTATACATATGTACAGATATATACGTGTATGTATGTGTGCGTATGTGCCTTTCTCTTCATACGTATGTACATACGTGTGTATCTATGTACCACTTTACTCATCTCAAAACTTGTAATGATAATTACTGTAACAACTTTGTACAATGTATGTGCCATTGTATGTCTTTGTTCATTATTGTGCTTGTAATGATAAATACTTCTATACCTTCTGTTCCCTAAGATACCGATTTTTTTTCTCACCTGCTCCCATGCACCCTTCCCTGCTTGGCCTTCAGGGAGTGTTCCCCAGTGTTGGGTCTTGTACTGAATAGTAAATAAAGAACCTAAAAAAAAAAAAAATACATAAATAAAAATCATTCACCTCATCCCTTTGCTGCCCCCCACATACAGCTTTTTACAGAACTGTAACTTAAATCCTCCTATCACCATCACCGTCCTTCACAAAACGCCTCTCATCAAAGTGTGTACTCGTCCCGCACTGATCCACCGTCCATCACCATTCAACGCTATTGCTCCTACACCTCTCCATTTACTGCATTCAATTTTTGCCTCCCACTTTTTAAGTACCACTATTCTGATCGATCTACAGTGAATGATCTCCACAGAGTGTACGTCCCCTATCATGGCTAACTAGGCGCTCGTCTTTACCCATCCCAGCCAGACACGAAACACTTTAATCAACTTCCTTCATTATAATCATCACTGACGCGACTGATTTTTGGTACATGGTTTTGGAGGCATGCCTGAAGCGGTGTTTATTTATAAAAACTGATATGATAGACCTGAAGGTTCTCACTGAACCTATAGAGCTGATTTTTGGCAAACACCCACAGAGGCATAACCTGTATCAATTTGATGGATCCGAAGGGACTTGAAAGGACCTTACTTGACAGAAAAGGTCTTAAATTGTTCTACTTAGGTCTGAATGGCAAAAATATGGTTGAAACGATCTACAGTGGCAGAGTGATCTTAGCTATCCTAATGATCTAAAACCCGTTGGTTGCAAAGGCCCTGAATGCTGCAAGTTGGGCCTGATTAAACCTAAGTTGAACTGAATAAAGATGAATTAGCCTAACCTGACCTGACTGAACCTGAATGAATATGCATGACATGAATGGAATGAACTCTGTTCCAAAGCCCATCCTTCCCCTTTCTCTCTCTCTCTCTCTCTCTCTCTCTCTGTACATACCAGGGAATTTACCTTTCGAGTGTCTCCCCTTTCGTTTTTTCATAAATTCTCAAATGCGATCGTCACTTCCTTGTATAAACTGTGTATCTAATTGTATGCTTCTCCAGTGTCTCTAAAACCCACAAAACCAATTAAGTAATAGTATTTAGCAATAGGGAAAAAGCACGTGTACGTTTCCCCCCTATTCATAGTACATACCCTATATAGCTGAAGATTCCACCACTCAGCTTGGGCAATTTCCAGAGTCTGGGGAAAGCTTACCTTTCCTCCATATTTCTTAGTGGCGCACATCTTGAAACAATGAATGCTGCTTTTCATCACGTGATCAGTTTGTACTTAAATACCATTTGATTAATTCAGTGGGCAGTTAGGAAGTATCATTTGGACATACAATGGCGTCATTTGATTATTCTCTGAAACTGTGACGTTGTTTCACAGTAGGATAGTGCACAAAAGTATACCATTCATTGTGAGTGCATGTCTGACCTCAGTGTTCATGATACCGACTGGTGCTGACACCACTAATGGCTAATTATTAAGTTAGCTACGTCTGTCGACTAAATCAAAACTGTATCAAAGCGTGTGTGTGTGTGTGTGTGTGTGTGTGTGTGTGTGTGTGTGTGTGAAGATGCATTCTTCATTTTCAGTTTACTGCCGAATTCAACATATGTGGTGTATCTATCTATCTATATACCTAGGCTCCTTCACCCAAGGAAAGGGAAGTAGCCGAGACAGGACGACACACTCCCAATTTACTCATTCACTCAAACACATTCATTCGCATCTTAGCCCCAAAGGGGAGAAGGGAAAGATCCTCACCGCACCACACCGCACGAGGGTCACCTGTGCAATGCAATCAGTGACATCCACAGCAGAACCGGACAGCAGAGCTGCTTTACCCCTGCCACATCATACTAGACCCATCCCCTTACCCGCACCTGACCTGATCAGCTGATCAGACCAAACGGGGGAGAATATCTCCTCAGGGCTGCATCATCATTTATTCATTCACAATTTCTCTCCATTTATTTCTGTCACGCACAGCCACTCTTCCTTGCTCAACAGACATCTCTCTCGCATCCAACGCTCTCTTCACACTGTCCATCCATCCTATTCGTGGTCTTCCTCTCAGCCTTACACCTCTCACATCAGATCTAGTTATCTTTTTTACCAATCGCTCATTATCCATTCTCTCCATATGCCCAAACCATCGTAACACCCTCTGCTCCACTCGATCAGCCATCTCACGAACAACTCCAGTTCTCCTTCGCACTTTATAATTTCTTACTGGATCCATACGTGTCACTCCACACATACTCAACAGACACCTCATCTCCATTATATTCAAACTTTTCCTCTCTGCTACACCGATATTTCATGTTTCAGCCCCATATAACACAGTCGGTACCACAACACCCTCATAGAGCCTTTTCTTTTCATCCATTCTAAGTGAACGACATCTAAACACTTTTTTAATTCCTCCCAGCACCTTTCCTAGTTCATTCACTCTAAACTTCACTTCTGCATCTATTCTTCCATCCATAGCAACATATTACCCCTAAATACTTAAAACACTCTACCTCTTCAAGCAACTCACCATTCAAAACTATATTCATCCTCCTACCATCTACCGACCTCGTACACTTCATC
Organism: Coenobita brevimanus; assembly: GCF_032717465.1. Taxonomy (NCBI): domain Eukaryota; kingdom Metazoa; phylum Arthropoda; class Malacostraca; order Decapoda; family Coenobitidae; genus Coenobita; species Coenobita brevimanus. Next base: position 32,700,452 of record NC_137017.1, read on the forward strand.
ACTTTACTCTTATACTCATTTACTTTCAATTTCCTCCTTCCACACACCCTTTCAAACTCCTCTACCAACTGCCTCAATCTCTTCTCTGAATCAGCCTCCAGTGCAGTATCATCTGCAAACAGCAGCTGCTTCTAATTCCACTCTCTACCATCAATATTTACCAGACTCAGACCTCCACCTAAAATTCTTGCATTCACCTCCTTTACAACACCATCCACATAAATATTAAACAACCAAGGCGACATCACACATCCCTGCCGCAGCCCCACTCTCACCGGAACCCAATCACTCACAGTACTTCCCACTCTTAAGGCCGGTTCACACGAGCAAAATTGCGGTCGTTTTTTGCCGGAATTCGCTTCCCGGTAGAAATTCCGGCCGCTTTTTTCGCCAGGATGGAGAGACCGACGTGTCGGTCTTTTTTTTGCCGGAATCGGGAGAAAGTAGCCGGGCCGATTTAAATGGACGCACTGAACAAGCCAAAGCTCTGGGAACGAAGACGAATACGACATCTTGTTTACAATACTACCACAACTTACTGTATCTCACTTTAGCGTTCATTCCAGTTTGGGTGTATCTGATATAAAAGTATGATTATTTAGGTATGAGTTAAAGGAAATGAGTTGAAGGTAAAGGAGTCTTGTACATGATTTTATGCTTAAGAAAATTTATGCATACGGCCCCTGAAGCCCCCGGAAAGCTGAGTGGCAGTAAAGGCCTATTCACAGGAGCTAAATCGCGGCCGTGAGGGCTCATCTTGAAGTTGGAAAAGTGCAAGTGCAAGAGCTGCACACCCAGTACGAGTACGGTGATCCATCTTTGTAAACACTGTTGCCGCGTTCCTGCCTCTACAGTCCCAGCACGTGTGAACACCTTTCCGGGAGAAATGCCGAAAATCGGCATTTTTTCCCCGCAAATCGGCGGAAAAAACGGCCGCGATTCAGTTCGTGTGAACCGGCCTTTACACACGCTCTACTATTTACATAAAAAACTTTTCACCCGTTTTAGTAACCTACCATCAAGTCCATACAAACTTAAAACAGTCCACAAAGCCTCCCTATCAGTTCTATCATACGCTTTCTCTAAATCCATGAATGCCCAAAACACATCCTTGCCTTTCGCTAAATACTTTTCACACACTTGTCTCACAGCAAACACCTGATCCACGCATCCCCTCCCTCTCCTAAAGCCACACTGTCCACCACCAATCACTCCCTCTGTACCCTCTCTAACTCTCTTAATTAACACACTGTCATACACCTTACCTACAACACTCAACAGACTTATACCCTTAAAGCTAGTACATTCATACGTATCACCCTTGCCTTTATACCACGAGACCACACAAGCACTTGCCCAGTCAATTGGCACCATACCTTTCACAAAGTACACATTCAACAATCTTACTATGCAGCCAACAATAGTCGCTCCACCACCCTTCATGCATTCCATAGCACACCCATCCATACCTGCAGCTTTCCCTTTTTTCATCTCCTATACTGCCTCCTGCACTTCCTCTTTCGTGATAAAAAAAATCGTTCAACTCTCCCAACACATTTATTCCTTGCACCCTTCCATCCGCCACAATCTCAGCCACCCTTTCTTCCCCTACATTTAACAGTCTTTCAAAATACTCTGCCCATCTCTTCCTTACTGCATCCATCTCAATTTCTCTCCATTTATTTCTGTCACGCACAGCCACTCTTCCTTGCTCAACAGACATCTCTCTCGCATCCAACGCTCTCTTCACACTGTCCATCCATCCTATTCGTGGTCTTCCTCTCAGCCTTACACCTCTCACATCAGATCTAGTTATCTTTTTTACCGATCGCTCATTATCCATTCTCTCCATATGCCCAAACCATCGTAACACCCTCTGCTCCACTCGATCAGCCATCTCACGAACAACTCCAGTTCTCCTTCCTCTGCTTTTACTCGCTATTCCTTCCCAGACTCTCCCTTTCGCACCATTTTCACCTCTTTCCAAAACATTTTCTTATTCTGTTGAAAATTCTCAGTCAACCGCCTACGACCTCTCATCTGCTGCCACTTTAGCATCACACACAGCCCTTCTCGCCCTATTCCTCTTTTCCTTATACCTCTTATATGACACCTCATCCTTCCTCTGCAGCCACACTTCATATGCACGTCTCTTCTCAGCCAGAGCCATACTTACTTCTTCACACCACCCTTCACTTCCTTTTCTTACACCATCACCCACACGTCTCACACCACACACCTCTTCTGCATGCCTAACCACAGCACTCTTAAACAACTGCCATTCCTCCTCCACACTGCCATTTTCCTAATCTTTCACTGCGTTCCACTCATCTTTCAGTTTCTCCTGATAATAATTTTCTCTCTTTTATCCAACTCACTCACTTTCAAAACCTCCCTGTCACACCTAACTCTCCTAGCTCTCACCCATCTCTTACCTACTCTTAACTTTCCCTCCACCAGATAGTGGTCAGACATACCTCCACCCTCCCCTCTCAGAACTCTCACATTCAACAATCTTCCTATTACATTCCTGGACAGAATCACATAGTCCATCAAGGCTCTATCAACAACTCGTCCACCCTCCTGTCTCACCCATGTATACTTATAAATATCTTTCTTCTCAAAAAGGGTATTTCCAATCACCATCTCTCGCTCAACGCACATCCCTATCATTCGTTCCCCATTTTCATTTCTTCCAGGCACACCATGCATACCAACTACACCTTCAACTGCTACATTTCCCACTCTAGCATTCAGATCTTCCATCATTACCACATTCACATTCCCTCCAAAACTCTGCAGACACTCATCAACATCATTCCAGAAAGACTCCCTCTCTTCTTCATCCCTTTCACTACCAGGCCCATATGCACTCACAAACACCCACAACTCAGATTCAAATTTCGCCTTCACCTACATCAGTCTCGATGACACCTCCTTCCATTCAATCACACACTGCTGTACTTCCGCACTCAATAACAAGGCCACACCTTCTCTTGCCCTTCCCCTCTCAACACCTGACAATCTTCCATTCACACTTCCAAACATAGACTCACCCTTCCCTTTCACCTTCGTTTCACTCAAAGCTAACACATCGAACTTTTTTCTCACAAACATTTTCCCAATCTCCTCCCTTTTAGCCTCAGTCGTACTACATCCACATTCATAGACCCAATCTTCAGGGTACGGGGATAACTCAGTCCCCCATTCCTTTCTCTGGCCTGTCTCTTTTTAGGAACAAAAAATCAGAGGAGGGGGTCCCTAGTACCCTCACCCCACCCCTTTTAGTCGCCGTTTACGACACGCAGGGAATACAGTGGGAGTATTCTTCCTAACACAACCTGGCCGCAAAGTAGTAGTACCACCCCATAGTGCGGCCAGATTGTCCCCCCCGCCAGATTGTCCCCCCCGCCACAGGGGGGGGGGACACATATATGGTACATTTCATAAATTTTAGTAATCACCTAAAGCAGAAAAAAATAAAAGTTTGCGCTTTGGTTCAATATACATAAAAGTAGTACAGTCTAATAACAAAGATTAGAGCACCTCATCGCAGGTGGGAACTAGGACTGGGTGATGATAATATGATTACATATTGATTATATTAATGCATTGTATGTAATCGATAATCTGTGATGATTTCTCTCTATGTGAAGAAAACACAAGGTCATATTGTCTTGTTCAGATGACTGCTCCCATTACCTAACAACTCAAGAATAGTAATTACCCTTTAGTTAATTCCTTCACCCTGAGGACGTTCTTTTACTCTGACAACGCCAAACACCTCTATTCAACTTAATAAAGACGTACTCGGGCTGAGAGGTTAAACTCTGTCTCATTCAACGATCCCATAGAAAATGAGCCAACTCCTCTTTCCATTCTCGGCTGAATATGGCTGTGTCGACTGTCCTGGAGGTGTAAATATTTATTCCTACACCTGTAGCCTATGTAGCCACTGAACGCCTTGGTGGTCCATGATGGTCATGCCTGTCACACTCCCCAACGTTCATCCCAGCGTCCCGTGCGTCCTGCAATACCAGTGAGTCAGCGACGTCAAGGATTTCCCAGAGTCTCGCTAAAGTTTTTTCACTAGTGTGCGTATCTTCTCATTACGCTGCGCCTAGATAGTTTCCATAGTTATTCTCGTGGAGTCTGATTCGTGGTATGTCAGTACCACTGTTTTTTTTTTTCTTTGCGTTGTTGATTTGATCTGATTATTCCATATATTTAAAAGGACTAACACATAATACTCTTCCAGGGTCAGACCTTGGGAACTTGTGATTCTGTATCACATAAATTTCCATTAAACTGACTGACTGGCAACTAGGCTTCATGTTGGTTGTACTCGTATCAAGGTGCACTACGACTTAGTTCGATGTTTATTTCAGATGCATAGTATGACTGCTTATCTTAGTTTTTATGTTTGATAATATCAGGCGTGATGCATAAGTATTATTGTTTCGATTACGTGTTTGTGCGTACGATTGTGTGTGACGGGAACTCCCCTGCCCTTCCTGTTGTGGCCACTGGGAAGTGGCGTGCCGCAGACCGCATCAGTAACGAGTACCAGGCGGGCCGCAGAAGGTGTGTACGTACAGCTCAAGTGACGGAACTAAAAATGCGTTGCACTGGAACATAACTCTTTAAACCCTTCGATACGGTCACATTCTCTTAATTTCATGCTTGCTGTTAACAGACTATAATATCCAACTTTATGGGCGACGTCTTGTGGGTAATGTTGACAGAATTCAGTTTCTAAGAATATCAGGTGATTAAGCATGAGATAACAATAAAATGACGTTCTCATCTAAAAAGGGTTAACTGTTAAAGAACTGTATTAGGCTAGTTATATCGCTTAGCCTCCAATGTTCTGCGTAACAAAGTTAGTTAGGCAGCCAAATATCTTCCAGTTAAGGCTTTGGCCCTTGAGCATCTAGTTTACAATCATCCTCGAACATAGAAAAAAGTATCGAAATATACCGATTACATTTCTCATCTTTACCATAAAATACAGAGGAGTCAAGCAGCACCAGAAATCGACGTAGTGAACCTCAAGATTTTCCTAAAGGTAAGGACTGTTTCTTCAGTTCTGTTTCCAAAAGTGTTATGGGTTATCCTTTAGGAGATCATGAAAGTACAGTTGGCCAAGTTTCCAGCTTTAACACCTGATGTTAACAACGTTTTCCTTGTGCAAGGTCTGAACTCCCCGAGATTCGAAGCAAATTCACAGCTGAGCTGAGAGGAGTGGGGTGCAGGGCTGTGGGCTGAGCTGACGGGTGGTGTGGTGAGATGGGTTTGAGTATAGATGGAAGAAGGTGGAAGAGGGCAAAGGAATTTTTATTGATATAACATTTAATATATGATGGAGGAATATAGTAGTCTGAACTATATTACTGGACAATAGGGTACCACTGTAAGCTTGTGATACATGAGCAAGCCATGCAGTGTTTGTTTACGATAATGAATTAGGGAGAAATTTTGTGACTACGCACGGTACGGTCCCTCCTCTCCCTCACTCATGCAGCCACCCACCCATCCACTGCATTCATATGAACACTCTCGATTTCGTTCGCCGTGCTGCTTTTCTCCTACTTTTCTTTCCCCTAAAATACTGTAGTAATAAACGCTCACCTATCATCTGTTTCTTATGGGACTGTCCCGACGCCTCTGAATATGGATTATTTAGGAGGGGTGAGTGGCTTGTTTATGAGTGTATTCAATTATTATTGCTGAAGTAACATAGTATACATCTTGTGTGAAAATGCAACAACAGCTGGGCAGCTTCCAGCTTAATGTTTAAACGGCGGTACGCGGAGTATGAAAAATTTTCCGAGAGAGAGAGAGAGAGAGAGAGAGAGAGAGAGAGAGAGAGAGAGAGAGAGAGAGAGAGAGAGATGGATGGAAGGGAAGAATAAGAATGGGGAAAGGAAGAGCGAGGGAGAGGGAGAGGAAGAGAAAGGGTGAGGGAGAGGAAAAAGGGGAGGGAGACAGGGAGAGGAAGATGGAGCGAGAGGTAGACTGAGAGAGAAGCCTAGAGAGGGAAAGAGGTAGAGGGAGAGGCGGAGGAAAGAGGAGAGAGAGACGGACAAGGAGACTGATCAAGAGGAAGAAGATTAAGAGGGCAGACGATGAGAGGGAAGAGGGAGAGAGAAACGGAGGGACAGAGAAAGGGAAGAGACATACAGAGTTGCACTGAAGATTTTATGTAATGACTGTATGTACACTAGCTCCATAAAGTATCGGTGCACGGTGTGATCGACGACTACTGAAAAGATACGTTCAACTTGCGACATGTCGGGAGGGTTGGTCAGTTAGTGGGTGCTTTTATGTAGATATTTGTGTAATCATAAACGTGTGGAATGTTTACGACAAAATATGCCCCTATATAAACGCTGGCAACTCAGCGGGAGTACAGCGCTGCCAACATGCGACCGGAACAACTGGCACATCCCAATACCTGTCGTCGCTGGTCTCATAATGTTCACATCTGGGTATGCAACCTTAGTCCCATACTCTCTGGAGCTAGGGTGCAAGACGTGTATGAGCAACGTATTAAAGCAAGGCATATAGTTTTGAAGCCCTGGTACTACTCTATACTCCATTTCACAAAGTTTGACACTGTCAGTGATGTCCTTAACATTGGAAGCGTTGATGTAAAACCTCAGCACTAGGTAAACCACTATGTTTTACCTTGAGAACCAATATATAAAGGCAACAAATAAAGGTATATCCAGTTCTGAGGACCTTTATCAGTGCTACAGGTGCTGAGGAGATCACTGATGGTGCCAGAGTTGGAGAAATGGAGTATAGTATAATAAACCAATCTCAAGTTACTGAAACTCACTCCGTCATATGAGTAACATCTAAGGATTGAGAAAAAACAACGATTTAATACTAATTCTATTTATCTTTGTGAGAGAGAGAGGGAGACCGAGAATGAGATGGAGGGATGGAGTAGAGATGTATGGGAGGGGAGGGTGTAAATTGGGGGAAGGGCAGCGAAATGACAGGGGAGATGGCGACATGGAAGCGATTTGTTTGTGGCTACCCCTTACGGGAATAAATCGCCTGGCTATAGATAGATGGATAGTTCTGTGGCAGCTTATCAAGTGGAGGAAGATGTAATAATGTGATACTTAGACTAAATCATCTTGGGTCACGTTGTGAAAGCGAAACAAATATAGCTGGCTTAATTAAATCATAGTCTCTCGCGACACTGGCCTTACCCTGTGGGCCTTTACTTAAGAGCCACGTCTCGGCAACTTGACCTTGTTTACGTCAAAGTATAGTGTTCAAGAAAATTTGCTGAAACTGGCAATATGATTGATCTAGATACACTATTTTTAACTTAGAATTGTAATAACACTTCACTGTATGTTTATACAGTAAATGTAAATTTAAAAATTTTGGTCACTGCTCTTCAGAACTCAGCTTACATCCCTCTTCCATTACGCTGGGCACGTGATCTGTTTAGTTATTCATTCTCTCCATATTTGTGTCCTTCTCTGCAATGGAAGAGTCATCCGAAATCGCACTTCACATGCGCAGATTATCAACTGTGCAGTTTGTTCTTAAGCTGTTTTTCTCCAACCTTTAAAGAATCTCGATTTTAATACATCATGGTTTTGCCCAATATTATTCTTTTTAGGAATGTAACTTTTATGTATCTCCAGACACTGGGTCTGTTATATATATATATTGCCAGACGCCATAATCCCATAAGGGTGGCCATTTGACTTTGAGTTATTTGTTTTTACGGGGAGAGGCACTAACCCTCCACCAACCCATTTGTTGACACGTAGGGAGCACGTATGGATTGGTTATATGGTTACCACCCAACGTTGTAAATGGTTTCTTGGCTTACAGGAAACTATTTGGCTTGTCACTCAATGTAAAGCCATCTGCAAAGGAAAGAAAAGCAATAAGAAGTGACAGGAAAGATGGGAGAAATAGGAAGAGAGGAGGGCGGGCACAGAAAAAGAATGATAAAGGCTAAGGAAGAAGTCGGCAGCACTACATCAAGTGAGTGGATGATGGTCGCCACCACCTACCATGTACTCCTTCATATCCTTGAGCTGCTTCACCTACGTGACCATTTAAGTCCTCTCCCAAAACTACAATCTCATCATCCCCCATACCACCTACTACACTTATTAAGTCATCCCAGAAAATATCCGTCTCTACCTCAACCAAGCCTGCCTGTGGAGCATACACCGATATTTATGCAAACATTATCCCTCCGAACACAGTTTTCACTACTATTATCCTTTCACTGACTCTCATTACATTCATGACAAACTCCACCCATTTCTCCTTAAGCAACACACCCACACCACCTTATCCATCTGCCCTGCCCTGCCAAAATCAGCTTGTAAGGACAATCCCTCCCAGCAATCATTCTGGCTGATCCTCCCCTATACCTGACTTGCACACATCGCACATCCACCCACCTCCTATTCAGTGCCTCAGCTACTTCCCCCGCTCTACCCCTCAAACTTCCCACATTCCATGACGCCACTCTAATCCCCATGGGTGATTCAGTTTCCTCAGGCTTACTTTGAATTTCTTTCTTTTTTGTCAATATCGGTAAAATAAATAATGGGGAGAGAAATACCATAGGCCCCACCCACCTTCACAGTTACAGTTCCAGGCATTGGATCTGGGACCCATTGCCCACCAGCAGTGACCACTGGCTGTGGGAGTGGCCTCGAGGTACCCGATCAGGACGGCTACAAGGACGCCCTTCAAGCTTGCCTTGGCACTGTAACTGACTCGCCATCATACACCCATTGATAGGGCAGCCTCCTGGGGCGCTACTCCCAGGTTCGGGCCCCTCTCTATTGGGCGGAAGCGGCAGCCTGGGAACCGCAATGCCCTGTATCCTCTAGCACTGGTTCGAGTCCCATCCCATCCCGGCCCTAGAGTCTATTCTGGAACAGCCCTCGTCATGCCTTTCCTCAATAGGTCTGCCACTAGGTAGCAGGGGCAAAGTTTTCTGGTCCTTGCTGGCGTCAACTCCTGTGACGTAGTAGGGTACGTTGTGTGGTATGTTGGTTGGTTGGTTCAAAGATTCCCGTCACCTATAGTGAAGGCCGGGCCATACATTAGCCCGGTCAGTGGGGTGTGGGCTGACTTGTATATAGTAAGGGGGAAGACCGGGCTTGGGAGGTCCCGAAGGGTCCTGTCTTCTTGCTAGTTTTGTGGTGTGTGTGTGTGTGTGTGTGTGTGTGTGTGTGTGTGTGTGTGTGTGTGTGTGTGGTATGTGAAGGACATGTGGTGTAGTGGATGAGATAGTTAGAGGAAGTATTTGGGAAAGTATGCTGGTCTACTTTCCATGTTAGTGTCACACTGAAAAGGTCAGCAAAGGGGGATGGTCAGGTATTCTGGTAGCTAGTGAAACTGGAGCTCCAGCTTTCCCTATCACTAGCATTCTCATTCTCCTTGGGAGTACCACCCTGATCGGCTGGTGCTACAGCCTACTCCCTAGAAAAAATATTTGGCTGTGAAGAAATGAGAGTTAGGAAGAGATGGTGAATTAGTGGGTAAAAGAATTTGATGGTCTAAAAATATGAAAGTAAGAATATATGAGAGCAAGAGACAGTGAATGAGTGACAGAAAGAGGTTTAGTGAGTCTGTGGGGCAGCCTGAGTGAGAGAGTGAGAGTGAAGGCAAATGACTGAGTAAAGAGTAGTTGATGAAGCTGAAAGAGTAGTTATGCCTCTGACTGGTTTTTACGTGGACAGTTTGTGTCTCATTGCAAGGTCTACTGCGGCAAAGTCATGTACACTCCCCTCAAAATTAATGTCATCTCAGTGATGAGTCTGTTTGGCCTAACTTCTGTGACCATCCAGGTAATTAAGATTTTGTTTCAGATTTACTTGGAACCCGACACTGCAGAGTAAAGATGAGCGTGCTGCTTGTGGTGGTGGTGTGGGTGGTGAGTGTTGGGTGCCGCCCTGATGATTCTAGGTCTGATCTCGGCACCTTATCAGTGAGAGACCTCATACATACCAGACTGTCAGTGGCAGACCTGACACACAACATCAAACAGGTCAGGTCATATGACAAGCAAATCACCGAAGGGCTAACCCAGTGCGATGTAAAACAAACTTCAGATAACTTCACATTCAACTGCCCGAATGCTACAGCTTTCTCCAGTCTGGCAACACAGGTACCTAGAGAAGATATACATACAGGAGTATCTATTTTTTTTTCTTTCACTCATTAGTCCAGTAGCCTGTTGAAAACAATATCATTTTTAGTTTATGACTTGATGAACTGCAATATTCACTTGTGGTGATGATGGATTATTACCCATATTGGAGCAAAATTATGAAAACAAAAACAAAAAAAACATGAAGTCAGGATATCACAGAAATTCACTGTTACTCATATGACGAAAGCTGCACTTCATATTTGTGCAGTCTGTTTGTAACAGAAGTGTTTTTTACAGATTGTTCTAGGATAGGCTATGTGTGAGAAGTTGCAGATAAATCTTGGCCTAATTTTTTAGTAGCAAATGCTGTAAACATGGGTCCAATACCCAACCGTTCCGGAGCAACAGTTACTGATGGCCGTATGGGTGAAAACTGTCCGTGTCATACTTGACCCTTAGTGTTATCTGTAATTGTAGCTAAGTAACGGCTGAGAACCGGACCCATACTTATTAGCATTCTTCATTGAACAAAAGACCAAGAAAAACCCTCTGTAGTTTCCCCCACATCTTCCTCAACACCCTGCACTCTATGAATCACTACAAGGTTGATAATGTTGCACACAGAGGACTGGAAACAGGAGTGTTGTCGTCCACGTCAGCCGAGTGGAGGGGCAGCTTGATCTGTGTACTCTGACTAATCTCACCCTCATATACCTCAACATCACCAGTGCCAACCTCACAGGCTTCACTCAGTGCAACCTGGTAAGTAAACTAGATCTTTGGATACATCTATCATACTAAAACCACCAGACCAGTTGTGCAGGGCGGTACTCCAGAGGTGGATGGTAAGCTGATGACAGGGAGAACTGGAGCTCCCGTTTCATCACCCCCCAGGGCTAGCTCCTGACCATCCCCTTTTGCTGAACTTTTTCAAGTGTTTCAATAATATAGAGAGTTGGCCAGCATGCTCTCCAATACAAGTTAATCTTACTGTCAACACCAACCTACTTGCACTTTACACACTACACTTTCAATTCAAAATTCAGCAAAATGGCATCTCATCATTAAGACTCGGAGTCTCCAAGGGGTGAGGGACCATAAATGCCCCCACCATCGGCCCCTCTCCCCGTAACGACCAAGCAGGATATCTGGAACCACTGTCTGACTCACTTCTTCATTTCAGCACATTCGGGACCTTTCCTCTTTCTCTCTGTTGAGCACCGCCTCTGCTCCTTTAAACCACATCTTCTCTTCCTAACAGACTCAGCTGTCTGAGGCGACTGATAGCAAACCCTTTTCTGTATCCTCCTGCTTTCTGTATATACATTTCAAAGCCAATGGTGGCTGTTGTGTATTAGTACGCAACGACATATCCTGTTCTCTTGTTCCTGAAATTGAATCTTCAGTTCTCTACTCTCTGGCTTCGTCTTTCTCGTCATTCTCTGGCTAAATATATCTGTGTTGTTTACTTATCCCCAATTCAACTGACTCTGAAAAATTCTTCGGCTATCTTACTTCTAAGGTGGAACACATCCTTTCTATTTTTCCCTTCTCTGAAATCTCCATTCTAGGAGATTTCAATGTTCACCACCACCTTTGGCTCTCCTCTCCTTTCATTGATCTATCTGGTGAACAAGCCTACATCTTTTCTATCCTTAATGACCTAGAGCAGCTTATACAGCACCTTACCCATATCCCTGATCGCCTTGGAGAGAGCTCAAACATACTTGACCTCTTCCATACAACTAATCCTTCTGCTTACGTTGTTAATCTTTCCTCACCGTCGGGCTCCTATGATCACACCCTTATCACCTTACCCTGTCCTATTGCTACAATAATGTCTGTGGGCCCTCCAAAGAAGTAATGGCTATGGCACTTTGGAACTGCTGATTGGGAGGCCTTCAGGCAGTACCTCTTTGATTTTCCCTGGAATGATTATTGGTTCCATGGCTGAGAGTCATCTGAGTATGCCGTGCGCATTATGGAGGTTATTCTCTCGGGCATGGAAGCATACATTCCTTTCTTGTATCCTTTGACTAATGCAAAAAAACCTTGGTTTAATCACGCTTGTTCTAATGCTGTCCACAACAAGAAGGCATACAAACGGTACCAGAGTCAGCCCACTCCTGAATCTCATCCCTTTCATGTTTCTGCCCGAAATCGTGCAAAGTCTGTTCTTCACTCTGCTAAAAATAATTTCATTCGTACTAAATGCTCTGAACTCTCCAACTCGAATTTTTCCCTCTCCTTCTGGCACTGTACCAAAACCATTCTAAAAACTTTACCTCATCATCCTTCCCTCCTCTTTTCCACTCTGATGGCTCAGTAGCTGTTTCTTCTCCTGATAAAGCAGAACTCTTCACTCAGACTTTCTTCTCTAATTCCACCTGAGACAATTCCAGTGCTGTTCCTCCATCACTTCCCCCCTCTGACATCCTCATGGCTGAGATTAAAATTTTTTCAACTGATGTATTTTCTACCATCACTGGCTTCAGTACTTACAAGGCATATGGGCCTGATGGGGTTCCTCCTGTTGTCCTCAAGAGCTATGTTTCTGTGCTTACACCTTGCCCAGGTAAAGTTTTTCGCCTTTGTCTATTAAGTTGAACCTTTCCTTCTTGCTGGAATTTTGCTCTCATTTAGCCCGTTCCAAAGAAGAACCTTTCCTTCTTGCTGGAATTTTGCTCTCATTTAGCCCGTTCCAAAGAAGGGTGACCGTTCCCAACCCTCTAACTATCGCCCAATTGCTTTAACTTCCTGTGTCTTAAAAGTTTTTGAGTCAATTCTCAATAACCTACTTCTGATCGTCAGAATGGGTTCTGTCAGGGACACTCCACTGGCGATCTTCTCACTTACCTTTCAGACTCCTGGTCATCTTCCTTTCAGGACTTTGGTGAATACATTGCCATTGCACTTTACATCTCAAAGGCTTTCAGTCAAGTCTGGTATAGATCTTTAATTTCCAAACTGCCCTCTTACGGTTTCTATCCTTCTATCTCTGCCTTCATCTTTAGCTTTTTTACTGGTCGTTCTATAGTTGCTGTTGTACACGACCACCGTTCTTCTCCTAGATCTATCAACAGTGATGTTCCTCAGGGCACTGTCCTATCACCAACACTTTTCCTTTTAGTCATCAATTACCTTCTATGCTGTACTTCTAACCCTATCCACTCATACGCTGATGACTCCGCCCTTCACCTTCCCATTCGCTTCCCGCAGCGTCCATCTTGGCAGTTGCTTCAGTAATCAAGGGATGAGGCTATGGCACACCTAATGTCAGACTTGGCTCATATCTCTGACTGGGGTAACAGTAATCTTGTTTTTGGTGCATCAGAAACTCAGTTCTTACACCTGTCAACCCGAAAAAACTACAGGAGAACCCACTAATGTTTAATAATATTCAGCTCAATCCTGCATCGTCTTTAAATATACTTGGGGCTTCATTCTCTCGTGATTTATCTTAGAAAGATCATATTATATCTCTTGCAAAATCTGCTTCCAAGAGATTAGGTGTGCTAAGCCGACTTCGTATCGTCTTTTACTCCTGCACAGGTGGCTTTATAAGTTTATACACGGGTTTTATTCGCCCCTGTACAGAGTACAACTCTCATGTGTGGGGAGGCTTCCCACATACAGCTTTTCTCAACAAGGTGGAGTCAGAGGCTTTTCGTCTCATTAACTCTCCTCCCCTTACTGGCTTCCTTCAACCTCTGTCTATTCGCTGCACTGTTGCATCTTTATCTCTTTTCTGTCGCTACTTCAATGGTCACTGCTCCTCTGAACTGTCTGCTTGCATCCCTCCACCACTACGACGGGCGCGTAGCACCTGTCTAGCAACAAACTCTTATCCCTTTTCTGTCCAACTCTCGAATGCAAAAGTTACCGTTACTCCCATTCCTTCATGTATGCAACAAGTCAGCTGTGTAACTGTCTCCCTCTGTCTGTATTTACTACCTCCTATGATCTCCAGTCTTTTAAACGCAGTGTATCCAGGCATCTCGAAATGAACGGACCTTGAATTTGGCTCTCTGTTGTATTTTTTTTTTTTCTTGGAGGGAACGGTTTGCGGGCTCCTGACCTTTGGCTCCTTTTTCATTGCATAAAAAATAGAAAGCTCACCAAATCATAGTGTTGAGTCACTTTTCAGAAGCGCAATAAACCCCACCTAATAATGCATCATTATTCAATCACCGGCTGACTCACAAAAGGTTCATGAGGATAATTACAGTCAGAGATGGACAGTATTTAAATACGTGATAAATAATTTGTGCCTGTATGCTTGTATTTATATGTAGTTTTTTCCCCGCGCATTTAAATACGTATCTATATATGACTCATTATTCAGTATTAATGAATACTAATGTTTTCCCAATACATTTAGGAGAGAGAGAGAGAGAGAGAGAGAGAGGGGGTACCGGAAAAATATTTGATTTCTTTTAGTGTGCCCTACTACAAGAAAGATTGAAAACCATTGTACTAATGAGACAAACAACACACGAGAAAAGTAAAATGAAGGATACAAAACAAATCTTTAAACATATGGTGTTACAAAGTCCGTAAGCTGACAAGATTGCGGCCTAAGGTTGCCTCCCTACTCCTCACCCTCCCTTGCCACCAACCAACGTCCGCCACAATAAACCGAAACAAACATGTCCTTCCCATCATGGGCGCATTCACATGAGATGGGCGAGACCCCCTCCTCTTTCTAACAGAATGAGGTAAGGTAGTTACGAGTATTTTTAGTCATTTATTTATATTTTCAGTTACTGACTTGGGGAATATTGATTGTTTCCTGGAATGCATTTTTTATTTGACACTTGATACATTTTATCTTAATCTAGCAACTATTATACTACTTTCCAAGCAGCTGTATCATAAGAGTACTAACAGCCAAAATTTCAGTCCCCCTTCCCCAAATAACAAAATGTTGGTTCCGTCTCTGAGTCTCTTTTAATCTTGATCTGCCACTTCTAAGCACCCCTTACCTGCATATAGATAATACACCACATCCCTTTCTAACAGTTTTTTTTTTTTCTTTTTTCATCCATAGGGGAGGAGGGAGGTCAGCCAAACCCAGATGTGTCCTTAACTGTGTCATTAACCCCCTTTCTTACTCACTATCATTTGAAGGATGGCGTCCAGACCTTATAGAGGACGTGTTGACAAGGTATTGATGGTGTGTCTGGTGTGCGTCTGGGGCTTGTCAGGGCCTTGTCTGAGGGCCTTGTGCTTTGCATCTAGTTGACTACGCACCTGCGTCGTGCCGAAATAGCATTAAAAATGACGCAGAGGGACAGGGTAGAGCACTGGGGAGTCAGCTGCACTGGGATGGCCAGGGTGTCAGTGTTTAATAAGAAAATAATTATTTTCTTCCCCCAGAATACTGCAGAGTTGAGTGTGGTTATCATATGTGTCCTTTGTCTTGTTCTGTTATCCGCCGTAGGACGTCTTTATTTTATTCTATTTATTAAGCTGAGGAAACACCTTTCATAATTCAAGGGTTAACAAAGGTTGTGTCTAACCCGTCCAGTACTAAGAGCCTCCCTTAAACTAAATGAAATCGCAGGATATAGTAAGAACAAGACACTAATGACCTCCCCAGCCTCTAAAGCCCCCCATACACGCACAGTTTTAACTGACAGGTCGACTGAACTGACGGGCCTGCAGGCCGCCGCGTGTGCCCACACACTATTCAGTCCTGTCTTCCGTCTAACCTCAGTTGACACCCAGCCAGCACCATGGCAACATCTCTTCCTCCCCAACATCTGGAGACTGTGCTTCTCAGCCTAGCTGGGGTGCTGACATGCATGAAAAAAAAGCGCCGAAGCAAATGGTGTAAACAATGGCTGCTATGTAGGGGAAATTTTTCCCACACAAAACTGTTATCAGAACTACGTTTTGAGAGTGGTGACTGGTTTAATTACCTGTGGATGGACCAGGAAACCTACTACAAGTTGCAGTCTGTCGTTGAGCCTCTCATCACTAAACAAGATACCTGCATGAGGAAGTCCGTATCTGCTCATGAGAGGTTAACAGCTACACTGCGATACCTTGCAACTGGGAGGTCGTACGAAGATTTGAAATATTCCACAGCAGTGTCAGCACAAGCACTTGGACGCATTATACCTGAAACTTGCCATGCAATATGGCAAACACTTGGAAAGGAGTATTTGAAGGTTAGTAGACACAGGTTAAATGTTGTAATAAAATATAACACGCTTTTTGAAAATATATATTATTGTCATTAAACCAATAAAATTCCCTGATATGCGCCTCCTATGTGGTCACCACGACGGTTGGTGTGGATTCTGTGGAACCGACGCCCGGACAGCAGGCCGCCCCATACACGCGCAAACTGGCCTTCGGTTCGCGAGAACTGACGGCCAGTTTTTCGACATGCGCTTCAGTTCATCCGATCGCCTTTCCGGCCTCCCTTCAGTTCAAAATACCCCCATACACCCTCAAACTGGCCTGAAGAAACCGGTTCAATCTGGTTTCGTCAGTCGGCCTGTCAGTTAAAACTGCGTGTATGGGGGGCTTAAGAGCTCATTCTTACTCTCCGTTATTTTCCTTCCATATTTTCTTCCGTGTTTCCATCTTTCTTTGTTTCCTCGTATTTTTCATTTCTCTAGTTCATTGTTCATTCTACAATCATTCCAGTATGTCAGTTTCATCTCCCAGACTTTCTTCCAACCCCCCTATCTTTTATTTCATTCTTCTTTCAACATTTATCCCTGTATGTTATTTCCCTCCACCCTCAGAACTTTAACCAGCTACAGAGACTCTACCTCACCCACAACCCCAACTTCAATGCTTCCTCGCTGTATCATCTTGGCCCGCTGCCGGGACTGGTGGAGCTCAGTCTGCGTGGCTCCGCTCTGGCAACCATCAGTAAGTAATGGCATTCATCAGTGCGTAATATCATTCCTCATTGAGCAACAGCCTCCATTAGTGAGCAATAGTCTTCATCAGTGAGCAATAGTCTTCATCAGTGAGCAATAGTCTTCATCAGTGAGCAATAGTCTCGATAACTGAACAATATCATTCATCAGTGCGTGTAAGTGGCCCAACGAAAGGTAGCCCACTGATTGACATACCGGTACATCACACACAACCTGTGATGTTCTGGGGTTTACTGGAAATAGTGAGGGGGAGGGGGGAAGAGGAGGGGAGACCTATAACGTCGAAGATTAACGATTTAGGTCTTTGCCGTAGGCCTATCGTATATGTAAAAGTTGAACACCCTAAACTGATCCAGTTACTGAGCTCACAAACTGTAATGCAGAGGTGCTGGGGTGGAGGGGAGGGGGAAAAGGTGACATAATCATTAAAATCAATAGTTCTGTCCTGTAGGCATATGTTGAGGTAAAATTCCAAAAACGAAAGTGGCCTGATAACTAAGCTTCGGTATCCACAAACTGTAATGCTTGGTGGCAGACTACCACTAATCTATAGTTTTACTTAAGAATACAAATGCTAAAATTGGCATTAGGGTGTGATCAGATCATCGTTTTTAAGGTAGTTAAGAACAAGGGACAGTATGAAGGAATGCAGTCGACCGTTTTGGAATGTGCACTCAGAATGTTAGAGGGAATAGTAGGCTGTACTAGTGGTGGTGACATTGGCGGTGGTGATGGTGATATTTAAGCTGATGAACACTTATCACACTTAAAATTATATGGTTTTGAAAAAGAGTCATGAATGAAAAGCAGTTGCACCAAAAAAAAAAAAAAGTTTTTAACACTTCATATGAAATGAAAGAAATATTATCAGAAGTTAAAATCATTTTAAAATAATACCAGCCAGCTTACTTCATAATTAAGGATAAAAAGAAAAAATGATGCCTTATTCCAGCGGACAGTCTGCCCACTCTACTGCAGCAGATGCCGAATCTTATACGCATGGATGTCTCCTCCACTGACCTGCGGGATATAGATCAGTCGTCGTTTGTGTTTAATAAGGTATGTGCTTCAAATATTGCTAGTTTTTTAGTTTATAATGTACAGTATCCTTTTAGAGAAGTATCTTAGTCCCTTAAAAGTTAAATAAGTTTATATATATATATATATATATATATATATATATATATATATATATATATATATATATATATATATATATATATATATATATATATATATATATATATATATATATATATATATATATATATATATCCATCTATCTATCTATCTATCTATCTGTGGTAGATGTGGGCGCTTACCATCCACTCACTCGATGTAGTGCTGCTCTCGGATGTCTGCCCTTTCCTCTCCTCCATCTTTCTTTCCTTCCGTACTCTCCTGTCTTTCTTTCCTTCAGTCTTTCCTCGTCCATCTGCCTACGGGTGACGTTACACTCCCTCTTCTGTCTTTCTTTCCTTCTTTCTTTCCTTTCCTTCTGCCTGTGGGTAACTCTACATTGAGTGACAAGCCAAATGGTTTCCCATACACCAGGAAACCATTTACTGGTAACCATATAACCAAATTTTGGCGCCTGGTGGTTTAGTGGGTAATTATTGTGATCCAAGGGATGGTTGGGTATTATTGCTCACGTAATGCCACTCAGGGATGAATGAGGTTGGTCACTCATCTTAAATGTCAGGACCAACTGCCTAGCCCCGGGATCCTACGCTCCTCTTGGGGCACATCATCCAATCCTACACTGCCCCATGAGGAGCGTAGGAGCCCGGGGCTAGGCAAGTTGGTCCTGACATTTTACATGAGAATGACCAGCCTCACTCATCCCTGAGTGGCATTATGTGAGCAATAAACCCCAACCATCCCTTGGATATGAACCTTCACCGGCTTAATCCGATAGAACGCCGTAATTACCCACTAAACCACCAGGCGCCAAAATTTGGTTATATGGTTACCACCCAGCGTAGTAAATGGTTTCCTGATTATATATATATATATATATATATATATATATATATACAGAGAGAGAGAGAGAGAGTATGTGCATATTTGTCTCACGTATAGAGGGAATTTATACACTTGCCCTTGATCAGGTTTTTGTGCAACTCATTCCCTTCATCATCTCTCAGTGTACTGGTGTTTCTTTTTTGAATGATCTGTTTTGGAAACATCACATTGCTTTTGTAGCAAAAACACCCTGACAAAGGTTGGATGTGGTGAACCGACTCTTTGCATTCTTGAAGCCCTTAGCAAGTACCCTTGCACAAGGGCCTTATTTGTCCCTATGCAGAGAACAGCTCATGTGTGAGGGAGGGGGGTGTAGGAGCACATACATCACTTCTGAACAGGGTGAAGTCAGAGGCTCTTTTCTTCTCACTGACTTCAGTACGCATCATCTGTAAACATAATCATATCATTCTTAAAACCTTCTGCTATGTCATTTACATGTATCAGGAACATAATACGAGCCAACAAAGAGACCTAAGGTACTACTCGACTAGTCAAATTACTCCATTCAGAATACAACACATTTCTCTTATAAATGTTCTCAGTTATCTTCCCATTAGATAGTTTATCTTCCACTTCACCAACTTCATATTCACCCCTCCAGCATTTTTTTATTTCCATAAAAATCTTTTCCGTAAGATCCATATCGAATGCCTTCTTCAGATCCAGGCACAGTAGACGCACTCTAGTGACTCTACTCATCCCTTTCCCTTTACTGTAAAATATCCAACACTGCTGTTCAAACTCAGGAGGATAGAGACACAAGATGGGCCTTCCCTAAATCCAAATTTTGTTGTTCTTACCTCATTTATTTGACGAAAACCGTTTTCGAGTTACTGTAAATTTTCACATAGTTTGCAAACAACCCTGGTGAGGGATGCCAATCTACAACTAAGCAGGTCTTCTCTGTCTGTTTTTATAAATCGGAGCTATTTTCTCTCTTTTTTCCAGCCAATTGGTAATTATCCGTCCAGCGACCAAATATTGTTGCGATCTGGGAACACCAACTGATCCACACATTCATTCAGAATCCATCCAACCACCCCATCTGGTCGCATCGCTTTTTCCAACATCTGATTCTTTAATCAGTTATAATATCTCGTATTTGCTAACCACTGTTGGTTAATTGCTGAACCCATACATCTTAAACAGGCCTCATAAAATCATCATCCATTACAAATAGTGACTGTAACTTAATGTTAATTATTACTTCACCCTTTTCATTACTTTTCAGTGTTACTATAATGATCCTTATATTCATTTTGTCATTGATATATCTGTAGTACTGTTGCGTTCTCTTTCACGTTTAGTCACTATGTGTCATTCCTATTTCATTTGCTTTTCTGTTTGTGTCTTTGCGTAGTCATTTCCTGTCTCTTAGTACTCATTCCCTGTCTTACTGTATATTCTCCGTACCATATTTCACGGTCAAGTCCTTTTGTACATCTGTAAATAAACCAATCCCAGTCCTTTCCCATTTACAGCAAAGTTTAGGACATATACCTCCCTCATATATTTTCATCTAAATTCATATTAAATCTCATCGATACTGACATTCCATTCCATTCCAGTCTGCGCTATCAAAATAATGGCTTAGGGAGCCGAAGTCTACTTCTTACTTCCACCATGGAGGTTATGTTTTTGCCCGCGTTTGTTTGTTTTTGTGTTTATTTGTCTGCTAACAGGATTCCTCAAAAAGGTATGAACGGATTTTGATGAAATTCTGTGCAAGGGTGGGCCATGGGCCAAGGAAGAAATTTGTTAAATTTTGGGGAGGATCCGGATGCGTAGTATCCCGCACAATATCTCCAAAAGTTCTTAATAAATTTCAATGAAATTTTGTGGAATGGTGGGCCATGGACTAAGAAACAATGGATTAAATTTGGGGACGGATCCGAATCCGGATCCTATATCCACGGATCCGGATCCGATCCTTTTAAATGGTAATGGCATTGGCGGAGGTATGCGCTTTCTGAGTGCTTCCTACTCCTATATAAAATTTGTTCAGTTTATGTATTTCTTTTCTCACTCCCATATCTCTCACCAACACCTCCAGTTCAGTGATCAAGTGATGACTTTCCCCAGTGTAGGCGGGGGTTGGGGGGGACACGTTATTTGAGTAGGCCTATAATGTGGAATACATATAAAACTGAATCTCCTTCTCTCCCAAATGCTGTCTTGTTATTGTATTTTTTACATCTCGTGTTTTTGTACTTTTTCTCTCATCCCTACTTGAGAAAGCGAAGTATAGAAGATGATGAGGCTAGGGAAGTGAGAGTGTAAGGCACTGGTTGAAAGATTTCTGGAAGGAGGAATATTTGAAGAGGGCTTGGCACTCCGTTTTTTCCGGTATGACGTGTTTAGTTCATCTCGTGCGTTTGATTCTGCCCTCACCTCTGTGCATGCATTTGCTAACTTAACTGCCCTTCACCCATTATAATAACCTCATACTGCGCAAATTAGGTAGTAACAGATGAATACAAATACAAAAATCGTACCTTTGTTCACAAACGTGGAGGTTGCACGTGCACAGTGGCGAGGAAAACGGAAAATGCGCGAGAGGAACTTAATGCACCTTACAACAATGTTGTGATAGTCATCAGATTGTCTCTAGCTGATAGGTAATCATGAGGCTCTTATATGTGGAAATATGTGTCTGTGAGATAGAGTTAGAATCCCAGGGACTTAAATTGTGAGTTAAAGAGTGTGGCCTATGCAGCTGGGGAGACTTTTGTTAGTTTTCCCTCCTTCAGGTTTTTTTTCTTCTCTGGACAAAGCCTCACCCCATCCTTAAATGAGAAAAAAGGATCAAGATGAATATAACATACAGTTCAGAGTTCATAAAAGTAATACCCATTGAAACCACTCAACCTTTGATGTCTGATTAACTTCCTTAGTCCAAACGGATATTCATGAATAAATAAAACTGTCTGGTGGGAGTAGGAATGAATAGGTGCTGGCGAGGGATACTCTCACGCGATGACTGACACAAAAGTTCTTCAGCTCCCTCCCAATCCTCCAGATTAGGGTGGTAACCTGTGGGAAGTATCTTCAGCAGGCAACCCACCATGCTCACGCACAGACGAACCTGGAGCCACGACATCAACGAATTAATTCTAGCAAATATCCTAGAGAAGGGGCAAATACAAGAATGCGTTTGTCGTTATTATTGGGTTAGTAATATATTTCTAACTTGTATTTTAACAGGACAGTCAAGATGAGGACCCCGAATCTGCCAGGACACTTTTAGCTCACCTAAGATACCTAAATGTGGCTAATAACAGTCTCACTCGTCTACCTTTCTCATCAGTGAGCAATATGTCTTCAAACAACGCTACACTCAAGACATCAGGTAAAGTCAATGGCATGTCTCTGAATATTTCAAGGTATTTAAGCAAATACTAACAATGTAAGCCCGTCCTTGGCTACACCTCCTGCGGGTCAGTCCCTCACTCATTTATTTTCCCTCATGGACCTATTTTCTGCATGAAGCAATAATTTTCCCAAAGACTTATTCCCCATAAACCCATTTTTCCCACTGAGGAGACACCTGTTTCCAACATAGACCTATTCTCTCCAATGGACCTGCTTCCACATGGATCTGTTTTTACCGTCTTCCTACATAAAGGACATATTCCAGTTTTGTCAAGAGAAATCAAGTATATTTTTTTATTCTTATACACAACAAATACAGCGATTTATAAAACAGATATTAAGTAGACACATTCGCGACAAGTTCTGGGAGTCGGTAAGCTGTGGTTAGAGGAGTTACACAAGCGAGGTTTGTCGAGTCAGGGGTGGCTGTGAAGGATCGGATGTTGCCAGAACTTTTCCATTATGCTGAAAACAACAGAGACATGACTTTTTGACGCTTTCACATAGACAAAGAATAAGGATGGTATTAATGTCTATTGCCTGCACGAGTCATTAAAGCAAACAATTAACCTGTGCAATGTTCCAGTTTTTCGCATGAAGACGAGGAGCAACAGTGGAACTGCATCCAAATCGTCAGTTATACTCGTGCTTGAACATGGGCAAAGGGGAAAGAGGCCTTGGTCACCAGTCTAACCAATGCAGAATTGAACTCGGGCTACATCTGGTTGGGAACTGGATGTGCTACCACTCCACCATCGGCTTACTCACACATCAGTTGAGATAAACCATTATTGAATCATTATTAATACATCGGACACTGACGACTTATTCGTCAACGAAATACTTTTCACTCCATTAAATCTTCTTCACCTTGGGGTTACCTTAGCTAAAATGAATAGCCATGCGTTAGTCACAGTAAATTATCTCAGTGAACGTGGGACAGTGAAAGAGTTAATGAGATGCAACTACATTAACATGACTGGCTCACAGTTAAAGTCATAAAATTGTATATTAAGTTGTTCACACCTTACAGTGTCTTGATTATTTTGTTGAGAGGAATAGGCAACGGATGCACTACGCTTTCACATGATGACAGTAGCATGTTTTAATTAATGTTGAAATTAAAATATATATTCATGGCGAGCCTCTATTGATTCAAGCTCACAACAGTTCATTTCTTTACTCTCTTCAGTACGACGCCCTCGGTCTCTACAAATACCCACTGAGCGGTAACACTAACTACTGTGAAGGAAATCAAGGACAGCTAAACAAACTTTTTGTGTGGATTTTCAGTTGCTTGCTAAACCTCACTACCAACGACATATTGATATAATCGAACTTCTCTTTTCCTCCTTCAAGCTTTTGGTAGTGGCATAAATAACTTTTTTTTAATGTTCTCGAACTTAAAGCACACCTAACTCTGCAGCTTTCTGGCAAGATCTTCAAATCATCCTGTGTAATCATACTGGGGATGCCTCTGAGAAAACACCTCCCACGAGGTGTCCTATAGAAACATACCCACTACTGCTAGTATACTAAACTCTGTAATAGAGTGTTTGAGTGTAGCTCCATACCCATTATTGGATCACGAACATTTTACCATCATGGAAGGAAGTATTAATTTTAGAAATGATCAGCTTATCGGTTGTTATTATGAGTATGGTTGAGATGAGAATAGCGAGATGATAAGATCAATGTGTTCCACAGGTCTGTCATCTGTCCCAGTCATGGGTTTCGCTGCCACGCAGACTCTCCTCCTGCAGCATAACTATCTGTCTGACCTGAGCGGACTCGCCTCGTCAGTATGGTGTAACCTCATCACAATTAAAGCTGATTATAATCGACTCGAAACTCTTGGTAAGTAGTTGTTTATTGTATTGCAAGTGTACAGTGAAAGAAACAACTGTCATCCCAGTTTTATCTGAAGAAAATTTGCAATTGCGAAATACAATGAAAACCCTATCTCAACTAGTGCGGGTGTCAGATGTTTCAAATATTCCGCGATGTATGCGTCAGATATGAGGATTATGCTTGTGTCTCTCTCTTCACCTTTTAACCTTTATATGCCAAATATCACTTAAGTTATTTTCCCAAGGTCAGTATATTTAGTAACTAACACTAATTTCGCCTAATAAAGTATGTAAAAACGTAATCTTCAATAAACACAAAATGAGCAATTGCGACGGGGATTTTTACATCCATCAACCTGATTAATTAATAAGAGCAAATAAACTCGTTCTAAATTTGTATGTTTCTGCCCAGCCTGTATATGATGGACGTTGTATCAACTTTTTTATGCTTTGTTTAAATTTATGTTGCACAACATAAGCGTACAAGTAGGCGTTTCATGGGGGGGGGGGAGACGGAAGGTGTTTACCCTGAAAATGCTCGAACTTGCCCTGATCTTTAGATTATTATTATTATTATTATTAAAAATGCACAGTACACGAATAGTACACGAATAGATAGGTGTAAGTAATTTGTATGCTTAAAATCACTTGTTCAGATTTGTATTCGCATGAAAACTGATAGTGAGTGATGAATAAATATCAGAACCAACTGAGAGCAATTAAATCAGTTTACCCTGACACGTAAAGGCATATACCTTCATATTAAAGTGAGGATTCTAGTAGCCTTAACCAGAATTCCATCCAGTGAATCCTGTACACCGTAAGAAGGATCTGACCTGAGAAATTAGTTTTTGCCATGAAAAATAGTCTTTGACCTGAAGAATTATCCTTTGCCCTAAAAATTTTTATGATTACTCGAAACTGTAAGATTGTCATTTTTCTAAACCATACTCTGAAATTCTTAATTCTTGTCACTTTATTTTTTTTCCTTTAAAAATCTGACTCAGTTTGCAGCATGAACTCATTCTGCTGTTAAAACAGGGCAGGCATTAATCTCATATCAACGGGAGCCAACACTAATGTACCTTAACTATGATACGGTAATTAGAAAATAAACGTATTTTTCCCACAGTTCCACAGAGTGATGGAGCCTGCAGCTGCCTCAGTGATGAAGATATAGGTGTTGATAATGAGACAAGAAATACTTGTCTCCCACAGTACCTGCAAAATCTGATGCTGAGCCACAACAACATCAAAAAACTGAGTGAAAGTGATTGTCAGCTGCTGTATTCTGTGAGAAGGCTGGACCTGTCGTGGAATATGGTAATAATGTATAGATCATCACTGCCATTTTCCAATTTCAAACACAATTCTTCTCTTCCATAGCGTTGCTGGGACGTACAGTAGGTGTCTCTGTATAAAATAATAGAGCAGTCACATGTAGGCTACACAAAACGAATATTAAGAGAGCAAATGTATAATCAGAGAAAACCTTCCTGACTTTTATTTTGTAAAACGCTGGACCAATTTACAACATCCATAATACACTGAAACTCATGTTAATACTGTTTTGTAGAGTTTGTAGGTCTATGAATAGATAATAACATCAACCATAATAATTAATTATATTCTCCACTTTGATTATTACAAGAGGATTAATTTACTTTCAGCTGCAATCGCTTGGGATAGAGCATTGTGGTTCTCTACAGCAACTACATGCTCTCATTCTCAATCACAACAGCATACAGAGCCTCACTGAATCAGACTTCACAACGTACCCCAGTCTCCAGGAACTCAGCCTTGCTCACAACAGCCTCAAGACACTCCCAGTGTTCATCACAAGATTTATGTTTAAGCTCAGAATTCTTGATGTCAGTCACAACGACTTGACAAATCTCACGGAAGTCAGGTAAACTACTAATTATACACGTATGCTTTCTTCAAATCATCAATAATTTCAGGTACTTCTGTTTTTTGTTTTGTTTTTTTTTGTTTTGTTTTTTTCATATTTTGTTGCTAATGTTTTAAGCAAGTCAGTTCTTAACATTAAATGAAGAAGTGCATGCATCTCACCAGAGAGTGATCGTGAACTACTGAGATTTAATGTTATTCTACATCCGTCGGCATCTCGAGTGTACAAGAACGTAAGCAATTACAGCGCTTGTTGAGCACAGAATTCTGAGAGAATTTTCCAGTTTCTATTGCTTTTCGTCTAGTTTTACTTATTCTGTATGAGACACGTATATAACTAACAGTATCATGAGCCCTTCTAGACTATGCATCAGTCTTTGAAGTGTTGGTTTTCCAGTTATACAATGTTTGGAGTAGGCCATTTTATTTGGGGGTGGTCATCACCTCCGACAGTTGCGGCTGGCCAAGCTGGGGGAGGTGCGGGGAGGGGGAGGTGAACAGTACCAGCCCGTTACAGAGGGGTCCTGTAAGCACCGCGCGGTAAATATTTGTGAATCCAGGTCAGTGAGATAACTGATACCAGACGACTATTCAAAGATTCAGTATGCAGTATTCCCATTATCAGAAATTTTTTTCTGTTACTAAATTTATATGATGTGCGTCATCTTCAGTCTCCCAGGAATCACCAGCTCTTAGAAAGCTTATTTCAGAATTTTCTTGTAATGATTTTTTTTTTTTTCAAATGTAAACATTTCATTATCATCAAACCATCCCACAGAATGAAGCAAGGGCGGCTAAAAATCATCATGTGATAAATTTTGGGACAATATGGCTAACTTAGCAACTTAAGTCTTCTTCACAATGTGATGAACATCGTTAATAGGTTGCAAGCGAATTGCTATGTCTCCTAACGTTGAAAATGGTCAAGATTTAATTTTTATTCACTTTCCAATTCCGTCCTCTTCTGTTTTTCTTTCCGTCATTCGTTCCTTTTCCTTCTGCCTACGGATGACTCTTTACTGAGTGACAAGCCAAATGGTTTCCCATACACCAGGAAACCATTTACTACGCCGGATGGTAATCATATAACCAAATTATGGCGCCTGGTTGTTGTTGTGTAATATTTGTCCCACACTTGGTGGGACACGGGCAAACAAAGCGCCCGTCAGGGAAGCAGCAGGTGATGGCCTTCCAATGAGAGCATAGCTGGGCCGGCAAAATGGCTGACGAGGAGGCGAACAAGGCAAGGGGAAGGCGCGGTGCTTAGGGCAAACTGGCACACGATGTTCGAGGAGGGCAGGGCGGGACGGCGAAGCACAGTGGATTGTGTGGCGCCGATGGAGGGGGCGCCGACAAAGTGTTGAGATGTAAGGCCGCCCTGACACTACCTTCAGCCCCCAGCCCCTGGTGGAAAGGGCGATGGAAACTCGCCCAGCTCTCCAGCAGCAGCAGATGGATGCATGGAGGGGAGGCCTGGTCCCGGTTGTCACGAGGGCACAACCCTGGTCCTGGTGGTGGCGCCTGGTGGTTTAGTGGGTAATTAAGGCGCTCCAATCGGGTTGAGCCTGTGCAGGTTTATATCCAACGGATGGTTGGGGTTTTTTGATCACGTAATGCCACTCAGGGATGAGTGAGGCTGGTCACTTTCCTCTTAAATATCAGGACCAACTTGCTTAGTCCCGGACTCCTACGCTCCTCATGGGGCAACACATGATTAGATGATGATGATGATCATGACCAACTTAAATATGCAATAAATATGCACCTCTTAACAAAAATGAACACATTTGAAAGGTCTTTTTATGACTCACTGCGGAGCCTCGTATAGTACATAGTGTATTTCACGGGGTTTTGCCCTCAAACACCTCCCCCCCCCCCACACACACATATTTCGAACACTGCATTTAAATAGGCTATACTTAGAAGGCAATACAAATTTCAAAAGCATTATTTAGTGTGCGTTTATATACACTTTGATTCAGTAAGTATAGTAATATTGGAATATACAAAAGAGAAGCAGTAATACTTTTATCCTAAGTGCATGTGCTTGATTTCCCTGCCACCGAACTGCTCTGTCCCCTTGTTCAAAGATGTACTGGTGTCATATGCCACCCAGTGTCAAACGCCTTAGTTACCCTGCCAGAAATTAAAACATTCAACTAAAGGAACATGATGCAGGCACTGTACCATCAAGGCTATCTGTTGCGTCTTCTTGCACTCTTATTTACACAGTCGTTCAATATTGTATGCACTGCCAACGTACTAAATGATCTCATACCGTACCAAACCAAATTAGTCTTATGGTACATTATAGTGTCTGACCCATCCTCATTAATTTCTCATTTTCTCCGCTGTCATTATTTTTCAAACATCGGTGAGAACATGTGGAGTTAAACATACTGCTTACATTCCTGATTATGGTCATTATGCTACTAATCGCATCACGGCATCAGTTCTACAAGTAATTGATCACCAAGCATGTTGTCAGTCGTTCATTCTTAGTAACCTCACTCAAATTTTTGCCAGTACAGTGTCGGTTTAACTCGTTGAGGGCTAAGCCGCAATTGTATCTATTGCAGAACAACTCCGTGAAGTTTTCCTAAGTACTTTAAACCAAAAGCAAAAAACAAACTGTTAAAATTACATTTCTGATAATATTTTCAAATATGAATCTATGCTGCCTTTTTGCAACTCTGTCTGTCTCTGTCTGTCTCTCTGTCTGTCTGTCTGTCTGTCTCTCTCTCTCATAAAAATATTTTTACTTAGCCGTGTAAATTATTAGAGGCTATATACTCGTGGATATATATATATATATATATATATATATATATATATATATATATATATATATATATATATATATATATACACAGTATATAGATAGATAGATAGATAGATATAGATATAGATATGGATATATATACAAATCACCAGATTCGCCCAGAAAGAAATGGAATTCAACTCAAATTGTGAAGCATTATTAGAATACTCGTACATATAGTGCCATTTTTTTTTTTTACAGCAATGTGTGTAGCTGTTCCATTATCAAATGCACTAACTTCTTCAAATGGCTTCCTTTTTGCAAAGAGCTTTGTATATGTACTGAAGAATTTGAACAGGTTCCTGCTCAGTAGAAATTATGGTAAATTACACATCACTTTTCAGCGCTCCAGAATTTCCATTTTCATCGAGTGTTACAAGCCTTCTTGAAGAACTCCATCTGAACCACAATAACTTCTCTAAGATACTGCCAGTGTTTGATCTTAATCACATAAACACCCTCAAGAAACTGTCTCTCCATGATAATCCCTGGTCATGCGACTGTAAAAGCCTGTCTAAAATCCAGGTAAGTTTATTCTCTGATACCGTGACCGACTACAGTATTGAAATGCTCTGATTTATTACCCTTGTAGGTCGGTATAATTTATTCTGTTTCTTTCTGACCTGTCTTTCTCTAATGATCCGATAAGAAACATTTTCTTTTAATGCTTTTAAACTACATCTTACTCCCTTCTGATCATCTTGCCCAGTAAATTGTTTCCGGTGCTCCAGTTAGTGCGTGAATGGTTATTTTCCTTTGGTACTTCTCCTTATGTTGTAGAACCATCATCACATTCGCTTTTTCCTGAGTCTTTTCACGGCCATCCAGCCCCAGCGTCTATCGCCACCAAAGATCGTCCAACACTTTCCGCTCACCCTAGCTTACCTAATTTTTACTAAGATAGAAAATTTGAACAGTAAATATTTTAAGAATGAATGCTGCGGCTACTGCCAATATTAGTACACCTATTGTAGTAATCTGAAATTGTATTACCGATATACATGCAGAAGGCATATGAAATAGCGTTGATAGTCCCTTTTATTTGTATAATGGAAAATCATTGCATCAGCAGGGCTCATCTGGGGCACATAGCTTTCTAGGCTCGATCAGAATAATTTGAATGAATTTGGCGAACCCGTTGAAACTAAAAGATCCTCAAAGACATGATCTGTTATGAGAATAGTTTCATCTGTACGGCTGATTCTTTGCGTAAACACGCTTCCATGACGACTTTCATGGATCTTTTGTTATTTTAAAACCGTGTGAGGTATCGGAATTGAATGGACCTGAAATCTGTGTTCGAAACAAGACAGTGTATTTGGGAGGGTCATTACCATCGATAGTGGCGGCCCTCTACCAGGAGTTGGAGTGTGTGTGTGTGTGTATGTGTGTGTGTGTGGGGGGGGGGAGAGGGTGGCCACCGAATCAAGCATTTACAACTTGGAGCCTGCAAGTTTATATATATATATATATATATATATATATATATATATATATATATATATATATATATATATATATATATATACACGTGTGTGTGTGTGTGTGTGTGTGTGTGTGTGAGTGAAACCATATGCTGTTGATAATGGTCAGTAGAGCATATTTTAGGATTCAGAATGGATTATTTTCAATATCATGGGTTTTTCATAATTTAAAAGATGTACGATACCAGCGTGCGTGTCACCCTCAAACTCTCCCCTGAATCACGAGCTTTAGGGGTGAATTACTCTTTGTTATGAAAGTTACGCGCTGTTCAATACGCTCAAAATTTCTTTAAAGTTTTACCTACTTTCGCTTACACGTTGACATTGTTCCTCTAACTTGTTTGCTTTTTTTTTTTTTTTTTTAAATGAAAAGACAAATTTTTATTAAAGTCACGATATTTCGGATGTTTCTGTAACGTTAAACCACGCGACAGAATGAAGCTTGAGTGGCGACGAATAATGTGATAAGTTTTGGGACAATATTGCCTGCTTCACGACTGGATTCCTCTTTGCAGTTTGATGTCTATCAATAATAGTTTACAAGTAAAGATAGTAAAGGTAACATTTTATTCGATATCTGAATGCTCATGCATATAAAACACTATATCCTTTGCATATCTTATTTGAAGGTATGTTTTTAGGACCCAGGATGGGTCCTCCTGATTAGTCAATATCTATGGGTCTTAAGTGTATTTAGAGGTCAACCTTCGATCCCCCCCCCCCTCTGCATTTCGAACACTGTTGAAAGAAACTAAATTGACAAAAATAGGCCTGATTTGACCTGCTTGGTTGTAATTCTAGCTGAGATTAATATGGATGATTAACAAGAATTTACGATGACATGAACAGCCTTGACAAAAACTTTCGAATGGATCTAGAGTAGCCCAAAAGGACCATCATGCTCTTGTTTTCTTACTAATAGGTACCCATTATACACACTACTTTATGTTATCATTCCTAAGCAAAAATTTTTCATGCTGTCAACTAATTTTCCTAATTCATCTAACCTCGGTGCATAACATGTCCTTATTTTTCCGTCTTGAAATTTTAATCACTGGATGACAATGTAAGATATTCTCCATGAATTAATAATTATGTGCATGTCTGTTATAATTTTCTAATTATACTTGGTAAATATGAAACTTGATATAGCACATGAAATACACAGTACGGACAGGGGTATTTTCCTTATTGCAAAATTACAAGCAGCAACAGCACTCATCGTGAGAGCTTCCATCAACAGGGTTAGGAGCTACGTATTGTAAGCATCATTCAGTTCATATGTTAGCAGTCGTGAAAGTAACCTTTTGTATTCTATTGCCTTCAGGATCGAATAATTAGCTTAATAGCTAATGATGCCTTTGGTCATGCTGTGCGCACCATGCAGTGCAGGGATCGGCCTAACTTTCACTTCTACCAACTCAATATCACTAAGGTTAGTCTGCCAACGTATTAGTATCCATAATAGTGGTACCCTTGAAAATTATCTCCCATGTTTTTCCGTCTTAGACCAGTTACTTTTAATTCTGACGTTTTATTTTAAACACTTCACTCTGACGATATATATATATTTCACTAGCAGGGGTACCCGGCGTTGGCCGGGTAAAGCCCTATGATCATGCATAACGGCATTGGCAGGGACCCTGGATGGCCACTCCTCTGAGGGAGAAGATCTCCGGGGGCCCATTTCAACCACTGCACCTATACTCCTTCTTGGGCCCATTTCCCCAAAGATATATTCCCCATGGACCTATTCCTGCCATGGACCTATTTTCCCACTGCCCACCCACCCACCAATGCTCCCCACTCACCGTGCTCACCCACGCACCCACCTACCCTACCCATCCATGCTGCTCACCCACCCACTCACATTCACTCACCTATCCTTCTCACCCATGCTGTCCCAACACACCCACTCAACCATGTCCACCTTCCTACTCACCCTGCTCCAGCACACCCTCCCTCCCACCCATTTCACTCACCTTGCCCCTCCACAGCCATCCATCCATTTAGCCCTGCCCACCCACCTCACCTGCTCTGCCCACCGCACCAAGCTGTCCACCCATCCGACACGTTGTAGCTAATAATGATAGGGTTGTAGAAGTAAAACACTCAACAGTAACTGGCTACCATGTTTCCACCATGCTGACTTCATTATTTCTAATTAGTTCTAATCTTTGCCATCAGAGGATGTAAGAACTTACACCAGTTAGAGCTGTTTAAAGAGTTCTGTATGCATTCCCCTCTATTTAGGGGGAGGCGGTAGCTCAATCGGTAGAGAGTTGGCCTGCAGTCCTGACGGACCCGGGTTCAAATCCAACTGAGGCAGGGAACAGTTTAAGGATCTGAATTTCATAAAATCAGACTTTACTGATCTACCAGAAGGCCCGCCGACATGTCGTAAAAATACCCCCGCTAATACCAATACACCAGTCCTGTATGAGACAGCCCTAGCATGTATTCAGTATGGGCGGTGAGTGTTAGCGCCGAAGTGGTGACATGTAGAGGTGTGCTGTACGTAGGAGGACTACTGGGCCTTGAAAGCAGGCTGTGAAGCCTATGCCCAGAGTCGGTCACATAAAAAAAAGAAAAAAAAAAAAATTCTAGACAGGACAGACAGACTGACAGAACAGACGGACAAACATTCTCTTATATATATATATATATATATATATATATATATATATATATGTATATATATATATATATATATATATAAATGAATTATTGCTAACACCAGCTGGTTGTATTTAGCTTTGGAGATACTTTTTGAGCGCCATGAATTATAGAGTATATAATCATCATTAGCCCCGAAATTATTATATATTACTTTAGTAAATACGTACGTCATCAGACTGAAGGAATGAATTTGTTCTTTCATCAAAAGAAGAGAGCCGTCGATTATTGATATGCATGTACTGGTAATACAAGAGCTGCCTTTTTAACAGGAGTGTCCGAAAGACGAGGAAATTGGAGCACGCACCGTCTGGGGGTACATGGGCTACTTCGTCATTACAGTCATCGCCATCTTCATTTGCTGCAATTTATGGCCACGGTGCGCTCGCATTCACTCAAGATCCAGCAACAGAGATATGACCCAGGGGGTATGTCATGGTTTCTTGTTCTGTTCAGTGGCATATATTTAAGATTTTGCTAGATCTGATCAAGTACAAACATTAGCCTGCAATTGCAGAGGATATATGCTTGCAAATTTTAAGTCTGGAGTGATGAAAGGGTATGTTCTAAGTGAATATGTATACACTGCGATGACAAGAGTGTGGAAGAGAAAGACAGATTTTGGAATCGGCTAGATAAAGTAATAGCACATGCCACGAACATAACGTTTTTGTGATGAGTTGTATGAGTGGATGGTCTTCTGTGAGTCTTGAAGCGAACCGTTTAATGAGTCGGAGAAAAATGATAATGAATATTTGCAATACGCAGTACATGAAACAAGGTTTTGTTTGAATGATTCATATTACCCAGCACAAGAAATGCATAGACATATGTATACTTTGCACAGAAGGAGTGAAATGAGTATGGAAAGAAGCCAACTAGAAAATTAATGTGTGCTTGTAGCGAAGATTATGCTTGGTTGTGTTTGTGACAGGAGCTGAGAGTAGACCGTGCAGAGGACTGTCTACTGAAGAGATGGCAGTAATTACCGTGAACTTGAGAAGAGCATGAAAGAAAAAAAAGAGGCGAAGCATTAGAACAAAGAAAAAAATCAGTGGGTGCTAGATATAATAAAAAAAAAACATATGTGTCTGTGAAAATGAATTATGAACGGATGAACTTGATTTTAGAATGATTAAAAGGACATGGGAAATATACTGACAAATGACGTATGTGAAGACATTGGTAAAGAAAAAAAAATGCTGTTGTTGCTCCGCCAAGCAGACCCGTCGATCGCAGGTATGCAGCTACCCTTTTTTTAATGCAAGGAGGAAGGAACCAAAGGCTAGAATCCCACAAGATTGTTTGCTCCAAGAAAAAAATAATAATAAGAGAGCCATGTTCAAATTTCGAGATGCCTGGACACACTGAATTTAAATGACTGGAGGTTATAGGAAGCATGAAATACAGAGGAAGACAGTTCCGGAGTTAACCTTTTTTCATACATGAATGATTGGGAATATCGATTAAGTCTTGCATTAGAGAGCTGGACAGAAAAAGGATGAGAGTTTGCTACCAGACGGATGCTACGCGCCAGCTGTGGTGGTGGAGGAATGCAGACAGTTCAGTGACCACTAAAGCAGCGACCGAAGTGAGAAAAAGATGCAACAGTGTGGCGAAGATACGTAGGTTGAAGGGAGTTAGTAAGAGGAGGAGAGTTAATAAAACGAAAAGCCTTTGCCTCCACACTGTTGAGAAGAGCTGTATGTGGGGAACCTCCCCTCGCATGAGAGTTGTACTCGACACAGGGATGAATAAAACCTCTGTATAAAGTCAATAACTGTGTGAGGGTAAGGAAAGCACAGGGTCGACTTAACACAATCTCTTGCAAGTAGATTTTACGAGAAAGGTAATATGAGCCTTCCAAGATAAATTCCTAGAGAGTGAAACCCCAAGTATGTTCACAGATGATGCAGGATTGAGGTGGATATTGCTAAAAATTAAAGGATACTCCTGCGGAAGATTCTGACGGGCCAAAAGATGTAGGAACTGAGTTTTTGATGCATTAAAAACAAAATTACTTTTTCCCCAAACAGAGATATGAGCCAAGACAGGAGGTGTGCCGTAGCCTCGTTCCGTGTTTGTTGTAAAAACAGCTGAGATGGACGCTGTGGAAAGTGAATGGAAAGGTGACGAGTGATCATAAGCATATTCCTGGATATGGTTTAATGTACGGCTTAGGTCACTGATGAATAGAAAGGAGAGAGTTGGTGAGAGGAAAGAACTCTGAAGAACACCACTACTGATAGTTCTAGAAGAACGGTGGCCGTCTACAACAGCAGCTAAAGATCGACCCGAAAGGAAGCTAGAGATGAAGTCACAGATAGACGATATTAACAGTAAGAGACCAGCTTGTAAATTAAAGATTTATGCGATACTCGATCGAAAGCCCGTAAGATATCAAGTGCAATGGCTAAGCTTTCGCCAAAGTCCCGAAAGGAGGATGACCAGGAGTCTGAAAGGAGAGAAGATCGCCAGTGGATCGTCCCTGGCGAAACCCATACTAGCAATCGGAAAGAAGGTTCTGATAGGAAAGGTACATTCACAAACACTGCATAACAAACAGAACAACACGTATCCAGTGGCAACACCACAAAAATAACATCAAAACAAATCAAAATACATAGTGAAACACTTCATGGTCAACATGTACATGCCTCCATTTACACCATGCACCCCAGGATAGAGCCCACCCTCATCTGGCTCCAGCACATTCCCTGTGTCATGATGGCCACTTATTTATAAATGAAAATGAGCCCTCCTGGCCAATACAGCCAGCCGAGGAGCCATTATTCTAGAACTCTTTGGACATTCAGACATTTTAAACCTCCCAGCACAACCTACACACACACTTTATGCCCCTTAACATTAGCCATTCGGACATCATGGAAAACAACACTTGATGTTTCATTGGACCACTTTCCAATTATCATATCACACACAATAAAAGCAATATCGGACAAAGAAAATCTGTACTTCCCCGGTTACATGAAGCCAAACTGGGCACAGTGCACTCCAGACGTAGAGAAAGTATTAAATAGTTTTAACATTGATTCTTCTTAGGACATTGACAAAGCAGTAACCATCTTCAGCATTATAACAGCCAACAAATTTCATTTCCATGGTGGCAGCACTAAAGAGTTCAATCCTAGCTTCTCCCCTCCAATAAAACAGCTCATCAAGGACATAAAGAAGTCAAATTCATCCAAGCCAGGCAGGACGAGAGATCGTGCACAACCTAAATAACACCATAAATAAACTTATCAAAACCCACAAGGAAGAAAATTTGGAAAAAAAATTGTGAACATCGTCGATCATAAAAAGAACAGCAGCAAATTCTGGAAAACAATAAAAATATCCATACATCCAAAACTTCCCCCTCACCAACTCACGAAGCCCTACTAAACAATGATCGAACCATCCCCAACAAGAAGGAACAAACGAGCAAGCTGACAGACTATAATGCATTAATATGTCACAAAAATGTAAATCCTTAAACAAAGCCATACCCCCCCAAAATTTTAAAAATTGAATTAAATATACACCTCCTCATTTACCTCACGACAGTTGCAGCCGACGACCAGATGCACAAGAAAAGTCAGAAGCAGCAGGACCGTAATAATGTTTCAGACATTCTTTTGAAACATTGTGGCTCCATAGCAATAAATGCCTTTACCGAAATTCTCAACTTCTCCTAGACTCACAGTCAAATTCCTGATATCTAGAAGAATGCAACCATCAGACCTCCCAACAGTCCAACATTATACAGACCTATATCACTGTTTTGCACACTATCCAGAATTATGAAAAAAAAAAAAAAAAAAAAAAAAAAAAAAAATTTCCCTCAGTATCCCTCTATAAAACTCAGACTTGGATTATTTCGACCTAAGTATTCAACCACCTTTCACTTCTTCAAGTTCATTCATCTTAATAGTTTCGACAAGAAACAACCAACATTAAAACATACACTAACGGCAATAGGCGTATACAAACCTTTTGAAACAACATTAAGACACATCCTAATAAATAAAATTTTAGACAGCTTCCTCTCACACAAAAATGATCAAGTGTTCCACTAAAACGACAAATCTAAATTCAAAACCCTATCTGAGTTCCACATGGCTCAGTCCTTGCACCCTCACTCTTTAACTTTTTCACCCATGACTCGTGGGATACTTTTTGAGTCTGGGATGAGAAGTGCATTTAGAGACTGTGTTGTAATGGCTGTGTTTATGAGAGTCTGATCATGACATCAAAGGAACCTCGGCAAGATGCGAACATGTGAAATCATATGAAAAGGACATACTGTTCTACAGTCTCCCTCTCTGGGTGGAATTGAATTGGCAGAAGCAAGCTTTACCTACCCGACCGCGAGACGCTTTCAAG
Source organism: Coenobita brevimanus (assembly GCF_032717465.1). Lineage (NCBI taxonomy): Eukaryota > Metazoa > Arthropoda > Malacostraca > Decapoda > Coenobitidae > Coenobita > Coenobita brevimanus. The sequence continues at coordinate 32,738,038 of NC_137017.1, forward strand.
GATGTAATACTTGTAAGAGGGAAGCTTCTCCGTTGGTGTCAACAGTTTCAACACGGTTCTGTATTATTATTATTATTACTTTTATCATTATTATTTTTTCCCAGTTATATTTTGCTTTACGCCTACAAGATACCGTGTGCTCTAATAACACAATTTCCTTTCCAAATAACTGATTTTGTGTATGGAACATTTTTTCCGTCAACAGAGGAAGTTTGATGTGTTTGTATGCCACGCTTTCAAGGACTACGAGCTGGTGAAAAAAATGGTCATCGCCCCACTCATCAGCCACGGATACTCGGTAGCCTGGCACGACAATGCTTTCATACCTGGAGAATGGGTGGTTGGTAAGTGCTCGGCATTCCTCAGTCTTACCGATTTTGCTTATTTATACAGTGTCTTGTATACCTAGACTACTTAAATACTCGCACATTCCTTTTAAGTAATCTGTGCCACGCTTACGTCTACTTTTGGCCTGATGTCACACACATTTATTTGTCCGCTTACTGCTGTCACTCAGTCGCCAATGAGTTATTATACTCTATCTCGAGGCCTTGAAGAAATCAATGCAAATTACTTAGTTCTTTGACCAAACACACCTGCACGTTTTAAAACCGCATTTTCGTGTCCACGGGAGACCTGGGGATTAATCCTGGAGAAATCCAGTAATATTTTCTTTTTAATGCGGCTTTACTAATCCAGAAACCTAAGCTAAACTTTCCCAGTCACCTCAATGACCAGTTCTGAACAAAACAAGCAGGGTAGGGGTAACTGATTTGCTGACCAACGTTGGCTAATGCTACAGTCAAAATCTTGATGTACAAGGCACGAAAGACGTCCTTCTGCAGAGTGACTGGCACAGATATTGTTCTCAAGAGGCTGAAATACTCTCTTCTTAATATCAAAACCTGCCAAACCCGTTCGTAAGTCATTTCAATGATCTCCGAGTGTTTCGAAGTGAAATTCTGCAAGAGTAATCACTCAAAGATGTTCTGGATATAAAAGACGGTACTATTAATTTTTAAGCATAAGCCTTGAACCGATCTTTTTTAATTAAAAAAGGTGTAAGAGATCAAGAGAAACCATGCTATTTGAAAATGTCCAATATACCCTCCTCCACTAAAAAAAAAAAAAAAAAAAAAAAAAAAATAGACATACTGTTCAAGCCTCTGTTTGGCACAAATGTTGTCGTCATGCTTTATTCTAGGTGGCATGGGAGGCTTTGTATCAAGTCTTTCTAAGCGATTTATTTTGCATATAACACCTTAACATTCCATTCCATGTTATTAGTATCGTTTAACTGTCTACATGGTTTTCAACAGCAACATACATGAGGATATAAGGTTGTGTTGTGCAGAATAAATCGCTAACCAAACGAGTGTCACCAAATCTCATGAACCATTTAATATTCGGTCCATGGTATAAACTACCACGTCCACCTCGGTGTGTTGTTTCATGACGTCACATGCATAATGTTTATAGGGTAAGCACTTTAAGGACTCATGTACTGCCTAAGAAGTCATAATACACCACAGAAGATCGCTTCCAGCTCATCTTCTTTAGATCCTTAGACTGCAGACTCCTCCACCATCCTGCATATCGTACCCAAGTGACCTTTTCATTTTTCGCCTGATAAATACGGTTTCTTGACTTAAAAGTGTGGAGTGGCCCGAGGATATGAGAATTTAATTTGTAACTGATAACTGACCCTCTCGAGTTGAGCTCAACATCAAAAGTAGGAAAAAAAAAAAACGCCTTTATGGTTAAGGAGTTTAGTAAAGCTCCCACGTACAGTATGTACCCCTTCCTTGTACGACACTACCCTGGTCTTCAGTAGCCATTACTCCTCTTAAGTAGATGGCCACTTTTCCTACCACAGCGGGGTAATTGCATATAATTTTGTATTGTAGTAGCTGGCTTGCAAACGTCTGATACTACTGAGCATGATCAAGCTTCTTTTTAGGAGTCCTGGAAGATTGACGATCCATAGGACTGCGGATTACCATTTTCATTCTCTGGAGAGGTAACCTGCCCACCACCCAGTGCTTCATGAATGAGTATATTGTAATTACCGAAGAATTTGGGAGTGTAGGGTGGGATTTGAGTGTGAATATTCGTGTTGGCATGTCTATGTGAGCAAGTGTGTTTCTATACGTCCATACCTGATTACTATTTACAACACGATGTTTTCCACCAACAGAGAGTGTGGAGAGAACAGTGAGCAGTTCCCGCAGAATGATCGTAGTGGCATCAGAAAACCTCATTGACAGCCGGTGAGTTCTTCAGCAGGACGAGTCTGTTGAGTGGATGCACTTGTGTGGCCAAACAATATTCGTTTAGTGGTGCTCTGTCTCCGCTAGCTTCAATGACTCTGCTGCCACTGGCAGCATCACAGCTTGTGGATGGTATATCTCTTACTGTGGCATTTTGAGTTGTACAACTGTGCTTAAACAGTAGACCTATGGTAAAGCCCCAGCTTATGAACTTCCGAAGTTTTTTATCCTCCCTCCTCTAGTATCCCAATCCACCCACCGATCTACCTAACCTCCGTGCTTCACAGCTGGTGGACGCCGCATCTTAGTAACTGCATCACCTTTGATTATGGCAGTGTTAAAACTAAGCCCTGCGATCTTCAAGATTCTAAGCCCCCATCCCCTTCTTCAGCACCCCACACGCATCACAGTTTATGGAAACTCTATCTGCCTAGTTGCAGTATACAGGATTTGAGCTGAGCTCATGTTGTCCTGTCTTTATGTCTACATCTCCCCAAACTGTTTCTGAATATACGGATGTTCTTTGCTTGCACCACTTCCCCTTCCAAGGTATTCCAATTATCTGTACTTCTGGTTGGGAAAATAATCTTTATATATATATATATATATATATATATATATATATATATATATATATATATATATATATATATATATATATATATATATATTTATATATATATATATATATATATATATATATATATAAAGCAAACAAACCAAACCCACCTATAGATTCGAACAGACCATTAAGTACTATTTGCTACATTGATTTCAGGTCTATTCTTTTCTATTAGTAATTTTTCTCCTAGTAAAACATCAGCCGAATTACTGAATTTAGCTACTATCTGAAAATCATTGTAAGAGAAAGGGTGGTCATGGGTTAATGAATGCACTCTAATAGCTGAAAAAGCCATCTGATGTAAATATTGCCCTGTCCTGTAGCTCTTTCCCATATGTTCAGATATTCTTATTTTGAATGAACGACTTGTACATCCAATATACCCAGCCTTACAACTAGGACATGTAAATTTTTAAACAACATCTGAACATAGAGGAGTAGGCACTCTATCTTTGTGACTGAAAAAATTCTTGATCTTAAAGTCATTGGTAAGTATAATCCTAAAATTCACGGAAGGAAAACTGTTTTTTAATTCTTTAAGTATCAAATTGCGAAACTGATAACTGATTTTTCCATAGAAAGGCAATTTAACATATTTAACTAATTTTTTCACCTCAGAACATACAGATTTACTTTTTAGTTTAGTATAGAGGAAAGACTTCAAATACTTATCATACATGTGTATCTGATAATTATTGTTCAGAAAATAATCCCTAAGTTTAAGAAATTCTTCATGCAAAGTTATATAATGCGAACGAACATCGTATGCTCGATTCAGTAAAGTTCTAATTGAATTAGTTTTGTATATCATCGGATAAAAACTGTACCAATTTAAGCCTTGACCTGTAAAAGTTGGTTTTCTATGTACCCCTGTTACTAGTCCTTCATTACTTTTAGCAATATTTATATCTAAAAATGATATACTTCCATAAGGATCTGTCTTAAGAAAATCTCTTGTATATACTTTGGTTTGTTTGCTTCAGTTTGGGAGGGGTTTGAGTTTAGTGTTCGAACAGACGAATGATGTTTCAGTGGGGGGTTTGAGTAGTTTTCTTTTGGGTCTTCTCTGAGTGATTCTTGGCATTTCTGTTTGAGCTTTTATACTGGGAGGAGGGTTGATTTTACTTGCTTTTATACTTGTTTATTGTTTTTGTTTTATGGTTCAATAAAGTTCTGTTATATTCATAAAGTCTGAGCTGACTGTAATTGAACAATTGTAATTCTTGATGATGGCCTGAGGTGGGCCGAAAATTTGAATTATGTTGAGAGTGTTTACTGCATTAATTTTACTACTGTTATGGAAGTTGCGATGTCCAAGATCGCCTGCAGATGTCTTACTTGGGCAGTTTGCCCAAATCATCTTGCATCTCTTTTTAATTACTTTATTCTTGGATATCACTCTATATCAGTAACCAGACTTCCTTTCGTTATTCAAACTGCAGAGACTGTTGTCTTAAGATAAAACCAGTCTGTTTACTGTCAAGGTTCTAGGTCCCTTCCCTCTCCCTTGATGCAGCACAGCTTGTGCATGCCGTGTTCTGTACCCACACGAGATTCTTTGAAGCTCTTTGGCCAGCCTTCCTCTGGGACCTCCGAAGACCACTTTCATGACATTTAATAGAGAACCACCTTTGGATCTGAAGAATTTACAGCTACCTCCATATGCAGCCTTACCCCTCTAAGCAGCATGTGGGCATATTTCAGAAATGATGCGTTGGAGAAGAAAACTGAGCGTCCAGAACACGAAAGGGGAAAAAAGCTGTCCCAGATCAGTACCTGTCAGTTTAATGAGTCGCAACTCGTACGTTAGAACATTGTGGTACAGCCGGTCCGTGTGTTGTCTGTCTTTCCAGAAACTTGCCAAAAATCTTCAGTGAGTAGTTTATTACTGCATTACTAAACTAACCATGGATATTCGACCGGCCAATATAAGTGTCTTAGATAAATGGGCGTCAACCCTCTTAACTCCACTGCTCCCACACCCTCATTTATAGCCCCCTCAGTTCCGCATATCACATCTCGTAGGGTTGGACTCTGCGTCAGCCTCTCTACCAGCTGCCCGCCTGTCTGGAAACTCCTTGTATTTAATTTTGACTAAACCTGCCACATATATTAAACCAGCTCACTCTAGTGTTATAAACATATGGGCATCAACCAGTTCTTGACTCTCCTGCCCTTACACTACAACCGACGACACCTAAAACAGATAAATTAATAAACATCCTTAAGTAAATAACATGCATGCATGTATAAATAATTGTCGGGGAAATTTTGACAACGATGTGCCTGAGCAGTAAACGGATGAGGTGATTCCCCTTCTTGTGTAAACCCCGTCCCTAAAGCTAATCAGTCACCTTCATACAGTTGTACTTTCAGGTATCTTATTATAGATATTAGAACAAGACCTGTGTCACTCGATTATTTAAACAACAGTAAGTAGCCATGACACCATTAGGGTACTCTTTGGTGCGGTATAATGGCCAATGGGAGATACGGTTGTTGTTCACCAGCTGGTAAAGAGATCGAGTCTAATTTAACTTCATTTTTAGCCAACCTTCCTATATCCTGATTTAACTTATGTTAGCGTAACTTTCCTGGGAAAGTTAGGTCAAAACAGCAATGTATTTAGGTTAATTTTTTGGGCGCTGCTAAAGTAAATTTCCTGTTGAATAAAATCTTGCATTAATAACGAAATCTACACGACAGCAACTGGGATTTAAAAAGATTGAATATAAAGTGCAATGTACACAGTTCTGTATGCATCTCACTACACGTGAATATAAAGTGCAATGTACACAGTTCTGTATGCATCTCACTACACGTAAAGACACCTTTTCTTACATACAGCAATAACAACTGTGAACTCACATATAACCCAGTTTCTCACTATTGTTTTCAGATGGGCCACTTTTGAAATACGTCGCGGTCTTCACGAGGAAAATGCTGTGCCCGGCTTCAAGGTCAGTAGCAAGATAACGCGGTCTTAATATCTTCACTGAAAAGCTCACATTTTAACTAGGTAAAAGACCCTAGCAATAACGAAATTAATATAATAATGACACTGTACTGATGGAGTTAAAAGTTAAAACTAAGAAAGCAAAACTGACTGCATGTCCACAGTTTTGACTGTGGTGGTTTGGACCATGTGGAGCGATGAAGGAAGGTATTAGAATAACCCACTGCTACCCAGGGTTGCTGCGTGGGATTTTGGTCGCTGACTCATAGTCGCAAAGCTCATAGACCCAAACTCTGGGGTTCCTCCCATGATTAACTTTTGAAAATGCCCAAATCTTTCCTTTTTAAGACCATGAGGACTAATTGGTTAACTATGAATGTATAGGAGAGAAGTGGGTATCCAACGATCAAGGTAGGAGAGTTTATAAAGACAGGTGTGCCGTAGTGTGTCGTAAAATAAAAAAAATAATAAAAACTTACTGGAGAGGAAATAGGAATGCGTAGAGGTGTGCATGTCAAAGCCGCCCCTGCATGACCTATGGGCTGTGGCGACAAGCAGTAGACAAACGGATAATAATGATAAAACGAGTGTAGCCTGTATGACAGACTGCTGAATGCTTTAACATTTTCACAATAGATGCTGACTTATTATCCTGTACATTCTTTGTTACTGAGTTTGTGTTGTGGTTTAATTTCCCTCCAGATAATGAATAAACCAGAGTAATACACAGTAAAAGTCCATTAATCCGAACATTGATAATCCGATAATCCCAATAATCCGAATTTTTGAAGAAGGCTGACAAACACTCCAAAAAAAAAAAAAAAAAAAAAAAAAAAAAAAAAATCTGGGCGCCAAATGCTCCGAAGTGCCGAGCGGTGTGGTCATGAAAGTTTTATGGAAGGAAGCTTCTGTATATTTTGATAAACTGGTACTCATGTTTGGTACAGATATTTTCAGACTGAGTATTTATCCACTAGGGATAATTTACCATTCACAGTCACTTTTACATAGATGTTAAGAAGCGCCGAAGTGAAGAGATTTGTGTTAACGGTAGTAGTAGTGCCTGTATAGATGCAGTACACTCGCCTACTTTGCGAGTGTATGGGCCGCATACTGCAAAATCGCAAAGTAGGCACCATAGAAAAGCATATATTAAAGGGTATATAGTGCACACCCCACCCGAGTTAAAAAATTTCTCCCCCTCCCCTTTTTTTTCATTTACAGTTATATAATACAGATACACATACATACAGTATAAATAAGTATATTTCCTGCAAGAAAGATACGAGTAAGGATAATAATAATAATAATAAAAAAAAAAACTACATTTAGTACCTTGACTCAAGGGCTGGCTGGGCTTGCGGGGGAAGGAGGGAGGGGGTATCGGAGCTGTGGTGTCCTAACTGTGCCCCCTAAGGGCCTCCATCGTCATCTTCACTGTCACTGCTGACACTGGAAACATCCATCTCCTGCCGCTGGATCTCTGTTTCACAAATTAGTGGTGGCCGTAATTTTTTCTGCAATACAGTACGGTACAAAGGAAAAACTGACGAATTATATAAATGAATGGATGGACATGCACATGATTACACTGACAAGTGTTGTATCAGTTTATCATTATGACGTTGGACGGAATGGTCTCTATCTCACGTGAAGTATTTATAAGGCATATTTATGGAAAGTATAATCATATACTCCCTGTTGCACTGGTCTCTTTGTTGGCAGTCCTCTTATTCTCATGTTTTCTTGATTCTGTTTGGATCCTTCCTACCCCATGATTAAAGCGAATTGAAGGTGGTGATGATGATCATGATAATGACGGTGATAATCAATTCACAATTTACTTACATTTTCAGATAACGGCACTTGTGACGGATACATTGCCTAAACTACTCAGAAGAGATCTGTATGACCTTGTTGCATTACGAACCCACATTGTACAAAGTAACAGGTAAGAATAAGAACCTCTCTCTCTATCTCTCTCTCTCTCTCTGTCAGTTAAAACAATATCGGGAGCGTGAGTATAAAAATTAAATGACCTCAAGAAATAACCACTCCAGGAAGCCAGTGTATTGTTCATATGGCACGAAAATTCTTGAATTTAAATGGTGTGGTCACATGGAAAGAACTGATGTAAACAGGATAGTGAAACGGACATAGATGAGTGAGTCTTAGGATATGAGAAGTAAATAAGCGAGATGTGGAACTTGGGGAAGCTGAAGAATGAACAAAGGACAAAACTGAATGGTTGAAGTTTGTATGGATAAGCACCTGAAGAAGACTGGATCTATTTTTTTTTTTCTTTTTACCTGGAGGTTGACGAAATAGTTCCCTCCCACTGGCATTACGAACTGTAGTTTTGTGTGACTCGTTTAGCTTTTGAGGTGGAATCAAGAATTTCCGAGGTTTGAATGATAAGTGGATGGATGTGGGTACTCATTTTGACTGGACACTGTGATGAGTTCTCTTACTATTATACTATCCTGTTCCTGTTTCTGGAGCCATCTCGTCCCATGGAAATGAGAAATGGTGTTATGATGATGATGATGGTGATGATGATGGTGGTAAGATAGGTGGTACTGACTCTGTGTAAAGTCATTTGTTGTCCATTAATTCAGGAATTCTGTAATGCTATTGAAGACGATCTAATAAGAGATGTATCAAATGTTCCCCGTATGTTCCCCAGCGACTACCTGATGAAGGTGCGAGAGTTCCTACCGGATCCCCGAGCCCAGCCTATCAACGAAAGCTTCTCTCCAGAAGCCTTAAAAGTTTACTTCAAGTTGCTGGAGCAAATGAAGGAAAAGAAAAGTACGTTTCCGTACCTGTTTATGGAGACTGTAATGTGAAAAAAAAAATTCTGTTGGATGCCCTGGGAATATTCACCTATATATGGGATGAGTGTAAATTACGTGGCAAATATATCACATATTTCCATACCTGGTTTAAAGCCATGAATTGATGCGTTTCAGGGTCAGAGAGAGTCCCTGTGACTAAACTGTTCAGCATCTGTAAGGAGACCAGCCATGTGTCCATCAATATTGATATTGCAGGTATGGTATGTTTTTATATAGTAGTTTCCAGAAAAAAAAAAATCTTTATCATGCTATGATTATCAACAGCGTTAACACTAAAATTATATACTTCATGTTCTGTTCACAGATACTTCAGAAATGACTGATAAGGACTACGATATCACAGTTCAAAGGTTAGTAATTGTCTAGTATTGCAATGAAAAAAGTAGCATTTGATATTCTAGATGTTAGTTAAGTCTGTTAGTTTATTGAGCCATCTTCTTTACCATTCTTCCTCCCTCCTTTCCATCTGTTTTCTCTCACTCCATCCATCCATCCTTCCTTCCTTCTTTCCTTCATACTGCCTTTGCCATCCCTCTCTTCTACTCTTCTTCACTCCATGCCTGTTTTTCTCCATCTTTGCTTCCTTGACGCCTGTCTTCTCAAATTATTGCTCATTCACGCACTCTTCAACTCACTTTGTTGTCCACACTCCCAGCATCCCTTAATTTTATGGCACTCCATCTTGGCTTCAGGAAGGGAAGGAACTGAAGAAAGTAGGATCATCTGCCAATACCATTCGTCTTGGAAAGCCTCGCAAATAAATATATAAATCCAACAGAATCAGCTCTGAGCATATGCTAGTTGTATTTGTTTGCTCGTTTGCTTCCTTGTTGTGTGTGTGTGTGTGTGTGTGTGTGTGTGTGTGTGTGTGTGTTTGGATGACCGAATGTGAAGACTTGTGCTTAACTTGACACTAAAAAGTATATAAACGTTTGGGGAATAGATTGCTTGATCATTACATATTAATGTCAGTGATAAAGATGCAAAAGCAGTGAGTGAACAGAGGCAGAGGAAAACAGGAGACGATTGCTATAAATGGAATAGAAAGGCTCCAGGAGAAGGAAACAAGGAAGGCATTAAATAAAAGGGAGAACTGGAGGGGTGACTGGGCAAGTAAGATTTGGAACAAATGAAAGAGATGGAATTTATGTATGAGATTCTCAGAAGAAATCTGTTCAGTAAGTGAGGTACTGTGCAGGGAAAGGAACAGAATAAAGAGGCAAAGGGAACAGCATCGTCGAATGATCTGATGAAACCTGCTGTTGAAGAGAAGAAAGCATATAGTGATAAGGCGTTGAGGAATGGCGGGTGTTGAGAGGTGGAAATACAACTGTATGTTGAGAGAGAGAGAGAGAGAGAGAGAAGTTTTGTTTTCCATTTCTCTTTGTCACTCCTCAGTTATTCAGTTCCTTATAAAACCAAAAAGTACTCCGTTTGTGTGTGTGTGTGTGTGTGTGTGTGTGTGTGTAAGCAACATATCAGGGTCGTCTGATGGTAGATGTTATAGTCTGTGTAGAATTATACAAGTACCAGAGTAAATTAAACAATGTATACCGGTATATACTTTCAGGTTCAAGCAGAGACTTTTACTGGATCACGTCAAGCACCCTCACACTATTCACTCCAATTATATGATGGCAAATCATGGAACTGGTGAGTATTTTACAACATCAGTATCTTAGCTAGGGATTCTTTAATGATTTACTGATCATTCGTAGGTCTAGCCAGGGGATATAATAAAGCTGCATTTTCTACCCATTATCAGTATCAAAGCTCTCACATAAATCCCAGCAGATATCCGTAGCTGAAGAAGTAGTAGTTTTGGGCCATGGGTAGCTGAGCCAGAATGAGAGTTTCCCATCCGTCCATTCGTCTGTCCTTCCGTTTAATTCATCATGCTCTATAGGCTGCAGTTACGAGTATTGGTCAATATTGACTACTGAGGTATCATATGAATCCTTACCAGCTGAAAGTGTCTCCTTGGCTTAGTGGTCAACATGCTCAAATCAGCCCCAAGGTCACAATGAAAGAAAGAAAAAAAAAAAGCCTAACAAATTTCTTGACAGGAGTATAGCCATAGAACTGGTATCATTGGAAATTGCATTCAGAATGCAGTAATTTTATGCTCTCATCACGATTTTTATATAACCCACTGGAGTTTGGCAAACTAAAAATGTATAAATTAATTAATGTGCTCCTGTTATGCAACCTCATATGGAAAAGTGACAAGAAGTGCAAGATATGCTGAAGGAATACCCTGCACCTAAATGCTTCATGGTGGAAGGATCACATAGCCTAACAAAGTGGATGCAAAACCTTGGGCCAGTACATAACCATTTGATATCGTTCGTACATGATTATGCAGAATAAGCCATAACCCTTCAAACTCAGGGAGAAATAATATTCGCTTCCCTGAGAAACTAGATACGACCGACCCATTCAAAAACCACTTGTAACCATATGAAAGTGTAGCACATATCACACTGGTCATGAACATGTATTTATTTACGTTTTGAAGACATTAACCTTTGTTTTTTGCTAAGAAGGAAAACCAAAAGCTAAAATCCCCGAAGCTGTTGTTTTCCAGGGAAACATAAAAGGAAGAGAGCTTAATAAACGAGTCATTCATTACAAGGTGTCTGGAGACTGTTTTACAGACTGGGAATCATACAGACTGAGGAAGACAGTTCCAAAGCTGATTTGTTGCATACATTAAGGATTGTGAGTATCGGCTAACTGTCAAGTTGGGACCCGCCCACTAAAACATTTGCGAAGCCAAACTCTATGCACATGAACTAAATGACATTCACGACATTAAGTGCAAAGTTACTCGCTAAGTCCCACTGACCTTCGTAGAACCCCAATAGGAACTACACAATATAGTGAAATTATATATATATATATATATATATATATATATATATATATATATATATACACACACACACACACACACACACACACACACACACACACACATTCTCTCTCTCTCTCTCTCTCTCTCTCTCTCTCTCTCTCTGTAAAACTACTATATTTCTTGATAATTACTGTATTCCATGAACTGAAAATGTGCAAAAATGTGTACCATGAAGATGTACTGACAATATTTTTTACTATTAGCAATAATTTAATATAAAACTAGGGAATATCTCAGACACGAGCTAATGATAGCCTAGGGTACCAAATATGGTAGGTCATTCCACAGAAAGGTTCTGTTGCTTACGTTTACGAGTATATGAGGTCTAGGCGAAAAATAATTTAACTATCACATAGTTCGGTAGGCCGCACGGATGGTGCACTCAGGCCGCATGCGGCATGCAAACCACAGGTTGTCCATGTCTGGGATAAGGATTATAAAGATTGTTTAAACATGTGTAACAGGGATGTCTGTTGGTAAAGAAAATAGAAGAGCACGTACAGTACACGGTGATGGTATTATCACAAAGAATGACTACAAGTATAATCTGAGAGTCAGAGAAAACGAGGATTGCCGAGATAATGATGTATAGTTACTGTACTCCAAGTGACTGTATGAGAAAGCAAGATATGGAAGCTGAAGAAAAAGAAATAACTTGACACCTGATTGAAGGGTATGATAAACTACGAAGAGATATACGTAACAAGGGCGTCACAGTTTCACATCAGTTTCAACTTGACAGTCGATCCTGCAAGCATTGGGAAGTTGACGTAATGATATTAAATATGATCATTTGTGTGGAGGACGTACTGTACACCTGTGAGGTGACATGGAGAATCTTAACGGCTTCAGTGAGTGAGGAGTGAATGAATATAGGCTTCATTTCACTGGGTAGCCTCCTCTAATTGTGGTTCCTACTTTATGTCTGTTCTTATATTTCCGGATCCTGCAAATCCTGCTGATTGGTAGGAAATGGGGTTAGAGTAATGACGGAGAAATGGACAGTTTTGTGCAGGCACTCAGCCTTTAATTCCTTATTTCAGCGTAAATAGACATGTATGTATATGTGTATGTATTCATATGCATGTATGTATCAAGGCTATATTCTCTTCTTTTTATTTTGCAGATGGGGAAGTAATTGCACAGCTTGAAGGCTTTCGACTAAAATCATCTGCAAGGAAATCCTGCAGGTTCTAGTTGTCACTGGGTTACCAACGCTGTCTACAGGCCGAAAGAGTCAAATCGAGTCGAGTCATTACAGTTATTGGAGTAGTGAGAGCAGTGTGACGGTAAATTTGATTGGTTTTGGTGATATATAGAGAAGAATAAGGTACATTATTTAGAATGTCACTGGCAGAAGTGAAGAATGCTGCTAAGAGACTAGAACGGGAAGCAGCAAATACTGATAAGATATACAGTATACAGAGATCATAAACCGCGGTGAAGAGAATGGAATGCCTTTTGTAATTATGCCATGAAGCTTGAATAAATGGAGCTGTACTCTCTACTCCACTCTCACGAGGACCATCCAGCACCGCCAATCCTGTCTTTCCTCATGATGAGAACCGTGAACCATGATCGTGATGCATGAAGAAGATAGGAAACATCTACTGGTGAATAGAGGCAAGCAGGGAAGAGAAGTGTCTGGGTGTGTGGGAGGGGAGGGGGGAGGAAAGGGTGTGAGAGCAGGCAGGAAACAGAGGATAGGGTGAAAAGTGTGCACGGATATACCAACCTATAGTGCAGGATATAGGCATGTTAATCCTGAAGTGGTTCTGCCAATATATATCTTATGTATGTTTAACACACCCCAAAGATTTATTGTATACATTATTCTAGCTAATGTCAAACAGTTATATTCTGCCCAGGTTAGACGACCTTGGGCTGGAAGTTGGAATCTTCTAAGGCCCTTTTCTTTGGGGGTGGGGACACTAGATGGATTAAATAATACTGGGTGAGAGGTCCTCCATTAGAAAGGTTTGGACGCAGCCTTGACTGAGAGCCTCCTGCCTAAAAATGCCTGACAGGTTTCATTTTGTCTAATGCCATTTTATTTCGGTTAACTTAGATGAGACGTTTTCGGGCTGAAGGCGTTGGACACACCCTTAATTACGTCACTTTCAGTTTGTTATTCATGAAGGTTCAAGTTGATTAGTTTCGGTCTTTTCTTTATACCTTACTCTGCTTCTCATCTTTGGGAGGTGAGCTGCTGCATTAATTAGGTTTTACACTCTCCTCTCAGGGGCACACACGATAACAAAGTTGCCCAACTCCCGCCTAAATGAATTCTGAATAAAACTCATATTGTATATATATATATATATATATATATATATATATATATATATATATATATAGATAGATAGATAGATAGATAGATAGATAAATAGACATAACATATTTAATTCTTTATAAGCCGTATAGGAAGCACAATAGGTCAATTCCTTATCTGCATTTTTCAGGACAATAAATCCACGGCAATCATTATTATTTTTTTTTCCTTAGTGGGATGTGTTATACACCAAGTAACTAATAATGATATGAATACCATGAGTTACCAGTTCAGGACTAATGTTGTTTTGTAGTTCTAGAGAAAGTGGAGTAGCAGACAGACTGTTATTTGAGGCGTCGCGTGGAGGGGCCAACCAACCATAATACTGTAGAGTGTCGAGAGAAGCGCGCTTAAAGATTTGAAAGCTAGTGGTTCTGTAATGGCCGCTCCAATTTTCTTTTTTGATCCATTTTAAAAATCAGGGAATTAATAGGCTTTCATATTATAAATGGTAAGCGTATTTGCAATCATGATAATTGCTATTTGTAGCGCGATGATGGGGAGCGATGTAGGCAGTGGCGCATAATTTTTTTTACATTACGATGCCAAAACCTTTCCCATTTTAATGGTAATGAACGAAAGACTATTGACATATAATACTTGTGGTCTTCCTTCCAGAAGAAAAAAAAAGTTAACATCAGTTTAATAAATAAAATAAAATTTCATTCTGTGCGCATCATTATAATTGTTATAGCTGAAAATTAAACAATAAAACTGGCAGGTACTTGGCATGAGATGCCATACTCACAGGTCAAGAAGTTCCTCATTGTCTGCCCAATGGCCCTTCCTCCTCCTCCATCGCAGTACTGTCCGTTGGACACACTAAATGCAGTATTCGAGTGCGGGGTTGGGGAAAGGGACCAGTGTATGGACTCTCGACTGTGCTAAAAGGGCCAGTGTTAGTTTCTTTGGAGGCAAAAACATGCGATCTAAGGCAGGGGAACATTTTGCTTTATGCCAGGAAGAAGGTAAAAGCCTAGAATCAGTCCAGAAACCTAGAATACCACTAGAAACGCAGAATCGTAGAATCCCTCTAGAAACCTAGAAATCCTACAATTCCTCTAGACACCAAGAATCTCAAGAATCCCTCTCGAAACCTAGAATCCCTCCAGAAACCAACAATTTCAGGAATCCCACTAGAGACCTAGAAATCCTCTAAAATTCTTGAATCCCACTAGAAACTTAGAATTTCTAAAAATCTTCTAAAAACCTAGGATACCTCTAGAAACCTACAATCCTTAGAATTCCTCTAGAAACCTACAATCCCCAGAATCCCTCTAGAAACCTAGTCACCAAAGTTCTTCTAGAAACCTACAATCCCTAGAATTCCTCTAGAAACCTACAATCCTAGAATCCCCCTAGAAACCTACAGTCCCCAGAATTCCTCTAGAAACCTAAAATCCTAGAATCCCTCTAGAAATCTAGAGTCCCTATAGAAATCCAGAAATCCTAGATTCCTCAATTAACTTTAAATTACTAGAATCATTCTAAATACCTGGAATTCTTAGAATCCACCTGCAAACGTAAAATCCCTCCAGGAACGCAGAATCCCTCTAGAAACTAGTATTCCCCTGAAACTAAGACTCTCTCTAGAATTATGGAATATCTAGAATACCTCTACGAACCAAGAATCCCTAAAATCCCTCTAGACACCTAGAATTCCTCTAAAAAACAAGAATCCCTAGAATGCCACTAGACATCTAGAATCCCCCTACTAACCTAGAATCCCAAGAATTCCTCTGCAAGCCTGGTGGCCTTCCTGAAGCCTAGAATCCTTATAGAAGTCTAGAATTCCCTCAGAAATCTAGAATGTTTGAGACCTAGAATCACTAGATTCAGTCTAAAAACCTAGAATCCATAAAATTCCCGTAGAAACCTAGAATCCATCTGAAAACCTGGAGTTCCCCCCAGAAACCTAAAATCTCTTGAAACTGTCTAGAAACCCGGAATCCCTGGAACCCCAGGAAACTCAGAATCCCTAGAATCCCTCTAGAAATCTAGGATCCTTGGAAACCCTCTAGAAACTTAGATTTCTTAGAGTCCATCCAGAAAAATAGAGTTTCTCTCAAAACACAGAATCCTTTAGAATCCTTCTGGAAACTTAATATCCCTAGAACCCCTCTAGAAACTTGAATCCCTCTGGAAACCTAGAATCTCTAGAATACGTCTTGAAACTTAGAAACCCTCCCGTCCCCTTAGAAACCCAAAATTCCTAGAACATCTCAAAGAATACAAAATCCCTAGACTCCCTCTTGAAACTTAGAATCCCAAGAATTCCTCTAGAAACCTACAATTTCTAGAAACCATCTAGAAACCCAGAATCAGTGGATACCTCAAAATTCTTGAATTCCTAGAATCCTCTAGAATCCTCGAATCACTTTACAAACCTAGAGTCCCTAGAAATCTGGATATCCTCGAGTACCTCCAGAATCCCAAAATCGTCAAGAAACCTATAATCTCTACAATCCCATTAGAAACCAAAATCATTAGAATCTTTCTAGAAACCTAGAATCCCTAAGATCCTTTTAGAAAACTATAATTCATAAAATCCCTCCAGAAACCAAAAATCTTTAAAATTCCTATAGAAACCTAGAATCCCTAGAAGTCCTCTAGAAGTATGGAATATATCTAGAAACCTTAAATCCATACAATCCCTCCAGAAACCTGAAACCCCTAGAACCCCCATCGAGACTTGGAAGCCCAAGAATCCCTCTAGAAACCTAAAATCCCTAGAGTTGATTTAGAAACCTAGAATCCCTCTAGAAACCCACAATCTCCAGAATCAATCTAGAAACCCAGAATTCGTCTAGAAACCCCAAACCGGTAAGGTATACTGCACCTTAAACTGATCATATGTTTACGGATATTTTTTTCCTGTCAGTCCAAAGAAATAAACTCTAGCATGGGAAAAACTGAGATAACCGGGTTCACATAAGCCGAAAACTCCCACTCTCATGGGGAGTCTGGGGCACGCGGTGAATGGTATCAGCTGGCGCGAGTTATGTCGCGCCAAAACCGTAACAAAACGAAGAAGTAAATATTTTGCCGTTCTTCTTGCCGTGATTTAAGGTCCACTTTGAACAGGACATCTCAGGAGGGCTCCAGATTATCTATAAATCACGAGGTAATCCTTTGGGAGACATAGAAGACACTAGATAAAAATTACCTACCATTGAACTGATTCAGTAGCTTTTTACAGGTGCACAGAAGTGCGTTTTCGAGTATGAAGATAAGTTAGGCTGGATTAACAATTTATAAAATTGGTTAAGTTAACGTAAAATAGGTTAAGTTTGTGCAGCTGGGTTCTCTTTCTGGACCGGAGCTTAGACAAATAAGAGAAAGGCAGGACACAAAAACTCAAGGCAACAACCTTACGGGTGTATTGACTAATTCTATATACGTGGAACAGGTAGATGTCACAACAATACTATTTAGACAATAATTCAGGACAGCAGGTGAACAGCACAACGAACAGTGTTTGCAGTATTTTGGGCAGGGGAATAGATCACTGTCACTTAGAGGGAAATATAAACTGTGCTTAGGCCGGGCAACTAACTCACAGGTCTTGCAGTGCAGAGGAATTACACTATGAAAGCCGAGTCTGACGTTCACTGAAATCACTGCACTCTTATTAGATCTTTCTTCTTGCTCTCACTATTTCATTCTCTGCCCAAATCGTAACTATCGCACATGAATAGGCCTTGGACTTAGATTCCCTCGGATAATACATTGCCCGATATTCAAGTCACTATTACGCTGTCACTGCACTCTTCACTGTCACTCGCCGTCTGTGGGGCGGCGGCGTGGTTAGAAGGGGGCGGCGGGAGGACTCACAGCCTGACTCCTGATGGGGGCTGGGTCCCGCCTGTGGCCTCTGTATGCAGCGGCCACGGGATCACTCGTAGGGGCGTCCTCTCTCGTCTGGGGCTGTGGGCGGCGAAGGGCCTTGCACTGTCAGGGCTGGGAGCTGGGGTGCGGCCCTCAGGGCTGGGGCCGAACAGCCTCCTGAAGTGCTCACTCAGGCGCCTAACAGAGGACGAGGGTCGTCTGCATCGGGGTGGGGAGAGGCCTCGCCCAGGGGTCCTGGGGGCGGTCTCGAGGGCCTGGTGGCTGCAGTCTCCTGCTGTCGGGGAAGCCGTCAGGAGTGAGCTGCGGCATCGGCTGTTGTCTGAGTCCGTCAGGTAGGGTCTCTCTGGAGCTGGCTGGTCGGAGAACAACCCTAGGGATAGCACAGGGCCTCAGGACTGGGACCCTCCTCCTGGAGGTTGTCATGTTGTGGGGGTGTGGCAGCACCTGACAGAGGAGCGGCTTCTGGTCGTCACTGAAGCCCGGCTACTGGCCGTGGCCGATGTGTTATGTGTATATCTTCAACAAATATTGTCCCTCCCCTACCAAGTACTAAGTACTGTATATTGCAGGAATTAGTGGCTGAAATACACTTACGGTTACACCTGGCAGGTTTCCCTCAACCTTGAGTCAACATAACATCAAAAGCGTTTTTTTTTTTTTTTCATGTTTACCCTACTGACAGGCTATTTTAATGAGCAAAAATAGCACTGCAGTTTTTTTTTCTTTCTCTCTCCCACTGTCTTTGTAAACTAGCACCTTCAGTGAGGTAAACTGTACAAAAAGGCATATTATGTAGACTACAGTTATTGTTAGCCCGAACCTTAGTTGAGACAAACCTGTTAGCGTAACCTTAGCCTCATTCTGACTGGACTGGTGCATGTGTAATAGGCAGACCACACATGGTGCAGACACTATCAGCTTCCTAGACTCGTTAAAGAGGTCTAGTAATCATGCAGTTACATAAGTTGTTCACTCCGTTATTATCACCATGCAAAAAACAAAAACGTGATGTCCACAACTTATGTAATAAACAAATAGCTGACTAGAAGATTATTGTGGGTCTTAAATTGTCTATGATACACGTGACTGATTAATGCATGTCAAGACCACCCATAAACAGGTGGTTAACTCTCTAGAGTGGTGGTCTCCACGCCTCTTATCATTCTCCTTTATCTGTCTGTCCTTTGTAGAAATGTTTGCTTCTGTATTTGTTTATGATGGGGTCGGGGAGGTTGGGAGAGGCGGACACCACAGTAGTAAGTTTAGGTGTAGGTGACGTGTTATTAATATATTTGTTATATAAATCAAATTCCAAAAATCGACCATCACTCATGACAAACTATTATACCGAACAATAATTTGTTTGCTATTATAAATGTTTCAAGTTCATTCCACACATTACCAACACAAGGTAAATTGGCCCATCTGTTATAATGGGATTAGCATCACACTGTTATGTGAATATTGCGAACAAATGTGATCCACTGCCCACCCTCACCCGTAATGAGTGTGTATTGCAGGAAATGATGCCCTACGTAGAGATGTGGTCACACTGGCAGGTTTCTAACAACCACGAGTCAGTATAAGTAACAAGTGGTATACATTTTTGAAAACCCCATTGACGGGCTGCTTGATTGTGGAAATAGACTATGTTGTTATATTCCTTCAGAAATGTAGCACCTTCAGTGGGATATATTGTAAAACAATGAAAATATGAATACTGATGTTCTTGCCAGCCCATTCCTTAGTTAAGGGAAACCTGCCAATGTAAGCCCAGCTTTGGTGAGGGTGGGACAGCCAGCCCATACTTGGGGCGGACACCACCAGTGTGATAAAAAGGCAATTACAGAAGTTATTCACGCCGTACTATTACTATCTTAAGCAAAATAAAAACGTGAGGTCCACAAATTATGTAAAAACACAAAGAGCCTATTCCAACTCTGTTATGAGTCCTAATCTGTTTATGATGCATTTGACTGGTTATCACATGTCAGGACCACCTATAGACAGGTGGTGATCTGTTCAGGAGCTCTAGTCTCCCCGTCCCCGTGCCTCATAAACCTAATTCGTTGTTCCTACCTCCTCTGTCTGGCTATGCCTTATAAAACATGTTTGCATGTGTATTTGTACAATTCGGTTGCTCATATATTTCGTATTGTAAAGCATATTGTTGTACAGGCAGGGGCGTCATTTCAATTTTCCTTGGGGGAGGGCATAGACTATTTAGAATGCCCCCCTACTCCCACCTCCCCACTTAGGGGGGGTGGCCAGCAAGCATTTTGAAGGCACATGCAAGGCTATATTTAGAGAATTAAAGCAGTAAACAAATATATATACTGTATATAATTATTTATTGAACCAATTACTTCCTGACACACACACACACTAATGGATATTCTAGCACTGGCAGTATTTCTGTGTGAAGTTGAATATGTAATTTAAAGTGCATGGTAAAGTACATATCATTGCATTATATGCTAATGGTCTTAGATAAGAGACAAAATAGCAATTAAAATATTTGTATTGGTGAAAGCTTAAACTGTCTTCATTCATATAGCCTAATGAAAAGATAATGAATATAAAATTTAGAATGAAATGTTGTAAACTTGTAACTGAATTAAAAATGGAAAGGTTTTAGCTTACTAGCCCCAAAAATACCATGAACCATGTAAAGTAATGTGAAAAAGTAAGCTCTACACCAAGAGGTGGGAGAAATAAAATGATGGTTTTTAAATCTGGAAGACGCTCACATAAGAATATATTAATTTCAGAAATCATTAGAGGATATTGAAAACTAAACTACGTATATATATTGCATTGGATAAAGGAATAAACTACTGCAACAGTGGACATCTCCGTGATCTCTGCTTTGCAAGGTTATTTGTAGTGCCCTTTGTGGCCTACATGCCACAGTGAATAATGTCGTATATTCTACCTACAGCAGCTTTATACTGTACCAATTCCAAGAGTTTATTATAGTTACATGGCAAGATATCATATATTAATCTGACATGTGAGGTGGTGTGTGAGGAGAAGAGAAGAGAAGAATGCGGATGCAAAGAACAGCTTGGTGGAATGAAGAGGTGAGAGAGGCTGTGGCACAAAAGAAGAAAGCATATAGTTAGTGGATGACAAACAGGGGTGTGGAAGAAGTTTATAGACGGATGAGAGAGTTATATACAGAGGGGAAGAGAGAGGTGAAAAGTTTGGTAAGGGAGAGAAAGAAGACAGTGGATGAGGAATTTGGAAGGAATTTGAGTGTAAAGTGGAGGGAACGTAAGAAAATGTTCTGGAAAGAGGTAAAGAGAGTTAGACAGGGTGTCAAAAGAGTTAGTTAGGGAGTGAAAGATCAAAATGGTAGATTACTAGTGGAGAAGGGAGAAAAAGTGAGCAGATGGAACACTTTAGGGTATTGTTGAACTTAGAGAATGAAAGTAATGTGAGTGTAAATGACGGGAATGGCTGGGAGAAGGAGGGATGTGAGAGACGAGAGGAAGAAATCAGTAGGATGGAAGTTGTGGAAGCAATGAAGAAAGTTAAAATGGGGAAAACCCCAGGAATTGATGAAGTGTTTGGTGAAATGCTGAAGCATGGGGAAATGATAGTAGTAGAATGGATGTGGAAGATGTGCACATTGGCCTGGGAGGAAGATAGAGTCCTGGAGGATTGGAAGTCAGGTATAATTATTCCCTTGTACAAAGGAAAAGGGGAAAAAGATGTATGTGGTAATCATAGGGGTATTTGTCTTCTTAGTGTAATAGGAAAAGTATATGGTAGGATACATACTGACAGAGTTAGGGAAATAACAGAGGAATTAGTTGGAGAAGAACAGGGAGGTTTTAGGAAGGGAAGAGGTTGTGTAGATCAGATATTCATTCTAAGTTCTTCTGTGAAAAAGTTTCTAGAGAAGGGAAAGAAGTTGCATGATGCCTTCATGGATTTGGAGAAAGCATATGACAGGGTGGATAGACAAGGATTGTGGAAAGTATAAAGAATGTATGGAGTAGATGGGAAGTTGTTGAATGCCGTGAAGAGTATGTATGGGGTTGCTAAGGCTGCAGTGCATGTGGATAGTGAACTGACTGAATTTTTCTATTTGAAGGTTGGATTGAAACAGGGATGTGTGATGTCTCCATGGTTGTTCAGTCTGTATATGGAAGGGGTAATAAACGTGATACAAGGTAGGGCAGTGGATGTTGGAGCGGCCCTAATGAGAGAGGGCAGTGTTTGGAAACTCCCTGTACTGCTGTTTGCAGATGATACTGTGTTATTAAGTGAAGACGAAGGGGAGCTGCAAGGCTTGGTGGATGAGTATGGGAGGGTGTGTAAGAAACGGAATCTAAAGGAGAATGTAGGGAAGGGTAAAGTTACAATCTTCGAGAGAAGTGAAGTCAATGAATGTACAGTGAGATCCTATAAGGGGGAAATGGAAAATGTGAATGCGTTTAAGTACTTGGGTAATGTGATGAGTAAGGATGGAAGTTTGGAGGGTGAAGTGCTTGAAAGGGTGCAACAAGGAAGAAAGGTTGCTGATTCCTTGGAGGCAGTGATAAGAAACAGGGAAGCGAGCATGGAAGTGAAAAAGTTACTACAGGACAGTATTATGATACCAACTCTAATGTATGGAAGTGAAGCTTGGACCTTGTTGGAGGGACACGGGTCAAGAGTGAGAGCAGTGGAAATGAGTTATTTGAGAGAAGCATGTGGAGTCACATGGAGAGACTGACAAATGAGGAAGTGAAGGAGCGTTGTGGTGTGGATGTGGATGTGATAGGATGCGTTAGGAGAAACAAACTGAGGTGGTTTGGCCATGTGGAGAGGATGGAGGGTGAGAGACTGACGAGGAGAGTGTATGTGAGTGAGGTGGGGGGAGAGGGAGGGGGAGGGCAAGGATGAGATGGAGGGATGGAGTGGAGAGGTATATGAGAGAGGGGGGTGTGAGCTGGGAGCAGGGCAGTGAAATGGAGGGGGACAGGGCAACATTGAGGCGATTTGTTGGTGGCCACTCCTTACGGAATTAAGGCGTCTGGCAAGAGATAGATAGAGAGAACTGTGTTCATATGTACTTTACCAGCCCTTACAGAATGAACTCCCCACCGTGTCTGCTGTCTGACTGGCTGGCCGCTGGCTTGTGGTGCCTATCGTGTCCACACCACGTTACCAAGATATAAAGAAAACATTCGAACTTTCAATTCCGACGTCGAACCACAAAATAAAATAAAACCATGCTTTCGTGTATAATTCCTTTTTTTTTTTTTTTTCTTTCTTTTTTTAAGCATACATGGCACTTAAGTGTTTGTGACTTAGATTTTGTCATATAGATTTTGTAAAAAAAAATGTTTACTGGTTCTGATGCCACCCTGTCCCCCCCCCCTACAGTCCCCTTTTCCCTCACGGTCCCATGGTACCTCCCCTCCCCTCTGGATCTTTCCACCTCCCACTTTGGGAACTACTGATCTAAATGAAGTCTTAAGACTCCTACCTACAGGTAAGTACTTCCTAAGATGAAGAAAAGCTTTTAATGATAGCCAGAATACATTAAAAAAAGGCAGCTCGATACTGAAGTTAACTGAACTGGGGGCTAGGAATATATTTACAATGACATCCTTTAATACACCTAGCAAATTATTGTGATTACACACACACACACACACACACACACACACACACACACACACACACACACACACGATATATTTCACTCAAAACGTACTGAGGATAAATAAATACAAATTATTTTTAATTTCATGATGTTAACCTTATATTTTTTTCATCAATTGTAGTAGATTTGGAGGCCCCCTCGGAAAGCTTGGGGGGGAGCGCCCCTCGCTGCCCCCCCCCCCAAATGACGCCCCTGTGTACAGGCCTCTCACAGGCACCGTGTGAGGCCAGTGCAACCAGATCGTGGCCTGGACGGCAGTGAACAACACCTCCTAGGAATGACCTATACATTTTAGACATACCACCAACATGTATAAAAACGTATCATGTCTTTTGCATTTTTTTCTTTTTTTCCTTTTTTCTTTTTTTTGTGAACTTGGTATTTCACCACAAGAGAAGAAAGATATTTGCTAAACACGAAATTACTGACACGTTTCAGTTATCACGATATTATCTTTGTATAATAAAATGTCACATTAAATGGATTACCAGTCCTAATTAACCAGTGATAATCGAGTTCGGTGCAGTCGATGATCGGCCAGTAGGCTTTATAATTATCCATACTGTTTCTTTCTCTGTTAGTGCTATTTATTTAAAACAGGAATTTACGTGCTGCTGTTTGTTTACATGTACTTATCATTCTGACTCATTTGTATTGAAATAGCCCGTCAGTAGGGTAAAGTGAAAAAAAAAAAAAAATACCGCTTTTGATGTTACGTCGACCCGAGGTTGAGGGAAACCTGCCAGGTGTAACCGTAGGTGTATTTCAGCCACTAATTCCTGCAATATACTTAGTACTTGGTAGGGAAGGGGCAATATTTGTTGAAGATATACACATAACAGAGTTCGATGAATTTGCTTATCTGCGAGATGTTGACTATGCCTTGTAATGTGTGAAAAAAAAAAAAAATACCGGACAAAAGAAATTATTGTTTGGTTAAGCAGGTTGTCTGAATGATGGCCGTTTATTGACATTGAAAATAATATCCCAAATACCGTATATTAGTAATAATTATCATATGCCCTTACTCTAACACTTAAAATGTGTGATTTCAGTATATTGCTAGTAATCATAATATTAACTCGGCCACTGCTGCTGCTACAACATCCACCACGCATCCAAATATTGTTACCGAAAATTATTTATCGGTCTTACTGTAATTCATCTCTATCACAATCGTAACCATATCAACATCTGGTGATTAAGCTACGTCAACTGCTCCCAGATACGAACTTCCGCTCGTCGTACCATCCTCTCCCAACTTCCAGGCCCCCCTCATAAACATTACTGTCGCCATCTGTTGGGTGAATATGGCACTTCTTCCAGATGCTTCGTTATTCGATCCTCAGGTGTTTCGGATTCACACAGTGGCTGGTTGGGGGAACGAACTTTTGTTCCTTATAGTACACCCACGCACCAAAGTTTCTGTACTCCTCGGAGACTCGCTTGCTCGCAGTCATGGAGGCAACACGAGACGCATCTGCTCCGCCGTCTTCTTCTGCCTGCGACCTGTCGAGGGGGGCAGAGAGTAGACTCCAGCCAGCTCAGGGCCAGACTAAGCTAACTGGTGCTGTGGTTTGGTTCAATGTTGCTGCGGGATACGGATTCATCAAGCGCCATGACAATGACGTTGATGTTTTCGTCCACCTCACGGCGATCGTTGAACCGAACCCACGGCACCTTCGGCGCTCTCCCGGCGACGGGGAATTGGTGGAGTTCAGTCTTCTCGGGACTCCCAAGGGTCCTGAGGCTCGTGACGTCACTGGGCCGGGGGGCGTTGCCGTGCAGGGTTCTTCCCATGCACGGTGGCGCCCCACGGCTCGGGGGCGCGGAGCCGAGGGTCATGGGAGTCCTGGGGGGACTGCTACCATCATTGAGATGTGTATCGCGACGGCAAAGGCTTTTGCTGGGGGTGACAAGGGGGATTTACGCATTCTTCTCCCAAAGATCTTTGAGGAGAATGGGCTGCCCAGCCTTGTCATTCCCGAGTGCTTTGCCCGCGATGTTCACTCGGTACCTCGCCGGCGGGAGCGTCGGGCCTGGCCGCAGCCGTCGCCTAAACCCCGCACAACACCGCGGAAACGGCTGCGGCTAGACGCCCCCCTCAACCGGCGGACTGCTTCCCGTGATGACGACCCCGGACCGGCCTCGACCATGCTAACGGAATCGGTGGATATCCACCCTCAGCCGCCTGAGATAGAGGAGGGGGAAGCCTCTTCTGCCTCTGTCCCCATGCTTGAGGAGTCGACGATCAGTTCCTCAGATGGGGAGGAGGTGGAGGAGGCGGCCCCCCCTGCTGACGAGGGGGGTTGCCCATCTGGCCCCCCCCATTATCGACTACAAAGATCGGCTGGACGTTGTCTTTGGGAATCAGTATTATATCCACAATCATTCTACATTATAGATATAGACAATCCGGGAATAACATATTCACAAACATGATCACTGCAGTGATAATGAGTATTCGCAGCTTATATACAACTGGCTCGGTGCTTTATTTGTATGATGAGGATCCGAAATAGACGGGTCGTGTCTGGACCACAGGACTCCATGATAACACAGTAGTCTATGTTATAATATATGCTATGTATGTTTCGAACGCATAATGTTTTGCAGGTGAATAGCATGGAAATGTTTCGTATCCAGTTTCATTAAGTTTCTCACCATTCGCCTTGTAGCTCCGTACCAAACTACCACTCGGAGTTGTCCGTTTGTCTCTTCGCCTGCACTCTCTCTAACCCTGACTTCCACTTCCTTCGACCGAGAGGGGTACAGAAACTTTGGTGCGCGGGTGTACCACAGTCAGTTTGTTCGTTAATACACCAGTCATTCAAAGAGTCATTCAATGAATCACTCAATTAGTCTGTCCGTTAACAGGTAAACCAGTCAGTCAATAAGTCAGTCAGTCACTGTGTTCGTTGGTAATAAATCATCAGTCAGTCGACGCCTCACTCTTTCACTCAGTCAGTTAGTCAATCAGTTAACGATTCAATTAGTTAACCAGTCACCCAATAAATCGGTCAGTCAGTCAGTTTTGTGGTTGTGTGATGTGTTACTGAGTGCGCGTGCAGGGACCCTCATGTGTGTGTGTGTGTGTGTCCATAGTTTTTCCAAGATTATCGGTTCCTGTGGACTGCGTGAGCCGACATATCCATTAAACAAATCCCTGAAGGTACAGTGGTTTTGTGCACAACAGGCGTATTCTTAACTGACAGTGAGTGAAGTTCATAATCCAGATGGTTTAATATATCGACCTTCCTGTCAGATTTTTGAACAAAGTTGGTTCATGCGCTCGGATGTGACGCGTTACCCTGGCAACGGTGACATCATTGGTTTTTCCTGGCAGCGGAATAATAACAGAAAACAGAAAACGGAAGGGAAACTATAATAACGCATGGCTACGCCCGTTCAGATGCTGTGAAGGTCCCTTTCACATACGCCGATAAATAACTCACAAACGCACAGCTAAAAGAGGCTCTGACAACAATTATTCATGTTAATAAATAATTGACAGCAAATGCAGTGCTACTAGATGTCATGCGACGCCTGTGAGTTGAAGTTATACAATTAAAGTTGGTAAAGAATGAAGTCAGAAAACTTTCGTCACAACTGAATGATGCTTACAAGATAATTAATCACCAACAAAAATTCTTGGAAGCATTGGATGCTCGGGAACGAAGGAAGAACTTCATCATATATGAAGTGAAAGAAGACAACTTATTAGGTGAAGACGTTGCCAAGGCGAAGGCTGTGCTCGAGGCGGCTGGAATACCAGACACCTTAAATCATGCTGCATGGGAGATGAGAAGCCTAGGACTCCCTAACGACCCTGGGAATCGACCATTTCGAATCTCAGTTTACAGCCAGGAGGTGCGGAACACAGTTCTGGAGCATGCTTAGACCCTAAAAGAGGCATGGGAAAATCAATCATATGTGTACTGTACATCAAGAAAGATTTACACCCTGCTGCGAGGAAAGAGATGGCGAGATTGCCTTAAGGAAAACGAAGAAGAAGAAGAAAAAAAAAAGAAATTTGAGAATGTTGGAATGAATATTTTGGAAACAAGGCTTGCTATTGCGAGATGGAGAGGTTATTGAGAGGTACACCCCATATTTTTCCGTGGATATGTAACTTCAGATAATACAGAAAAGACGAACTTTGCTCGTTAGATATAGGATTGTGAGATAAGCTAAAAGGTTTTTGTTAACATTTCACATATGGTTGCCAGAAACTAAGACAAACCTAAGTATTAGTGCACCAGGATTCATAATCTGTTCTAATCCTTCAAGGCATGGAGGGCACCGTGAAGGTATAATACTTCTGGTATCAGAACTAAATAAAGGTGTAGACATGAGTTATGAAGGACAGATTTGGGTAGTACTGTCTTGTTTCCCTAAAGTTAAGTGGTGGCGTGCATATACCTCTCGAGGATTCAAGTTACTGTAACATCTTATTTGATGCTCTTAATACAAATGTGGTGAATGTACGACACACAATAGTGATGGAAGACTTTTATGCCTGGGTTGCTAATCCATTAATTTCGACACAGTGAATGATCTATATGGCTGTCATGGGAGTATAAACATGACAATTAATAGCCATGGGAGAATTTCTCTTTAGTAATAGCTAACTATTTGTCATACAAAGGTATCTGGGTGGGCGGAAACCTGTCTTACAGGGGAAAAAAAAAAAATGGACATCTGAGACTGACTGCCTCTGGTGAAGAGTCGTGTTGTAGATTTAATTAAGTAATGAAGGTGAACCAGTACATTGAGGGATCTGATCATGCATCACATGCTAGGAAGTAGATGTAAATAACTGTGTGTGTATATCTGCACCACTTAAGGTAGAAATAAATGTAACTGACTGTGTATGTATACCTACATCACTTGTTGTGGAAACAGGTGTAACTCACCGTGTACGCATACTTGTAACACTTGCCGTAGCAGTAGATATAACTGACCGTCTACGTACCCATATACCTGCACCACTTGCTGTAGAAGCAGATGTAACTGACCGTGTATGTATACCTGCACAACTTGCCGTAAATGTAACTGACAGTGCATGTATACCTGCATCATTTGCTGTAAATATAACTGACAGTGTATGTGTGGGAAATATTTTCCCCCAGAGCGATTGCGCTCTTTACCTTTTAAAATAGTTGTCCCTGATTAAAAGCAGAGGAAAACCTGGAGAGAGTTTATGACTAATTCAAGTGGTTTTATAACCCAGAGATTACATTAGTTTTAATAATGCTCGTTATGCAGCACATTCAGGGTCCAACACCTTGAACTCAGATACGGGCACGGACTTGGGGTTCTTTTATTCAGGACCGGGCTAGAGCATGCAAACAAGGGACAGGGCTCAAACACAGGCTAACCAGTCTTACATGTACATTACCTTACAAACAAATACAGTGGACTTTACACAATTAGTACATGAGGCAACATTATATATGGGGTATAAGTATGGTGTATCTCACAACACTATGTATCAAAAGGGGACAAGTATTCCACATAGTTATGACACCATAGATGATCATAAGTATTACACAAGGGGTCGTGACACTGCAACTGGGGCACAAGTATTACACGAGTCGTGGGGCACAACATTACACATAGTACATAACACACAGGGTCCTTGATACTATAGGGGGGTCACAAGTGTTACACAGGGGTCACGATATTATGGACGGGGCACAAATATTACACAGAGTCTATAACACACACAGTCCGTGATACTATAGGGGTGTCACAAGTATTACACAGGGGTCTTGACACACTGGACAGAGGGGGATAAATATCACTCAGGGTCTATAACACTATGGATGGGGCACAAGTGTTGCAGAGTCGATAACACCACTGGTGGGGCACTGAGGCGCACAGAGGCTAAGTCGCAGGTAGGTACAGGTGACGGCCCAGTGTGAGAGGAGGGCTGTCAGGGGTGCGCTCCCAATAGGGGTGCCAGTCTTGGGCTGTGAACTCTGGAGTCCAGTAGTAAACTGGAGGGTGGCGTGGTGGGCGGCCCCTTCCTGGTGGGATCCTTAGGAGTGTGGTGGCCCTCGGGACTGTGGCCATACAAGACTAAGAGGCGTGCTGCCCGGCACCTGCCCTTGGCCGTGACTGGAGTCCTGGAGGAGAGTCCAGGCTGGTCCAGGCCTGGGGTCGGCTGCGGGGTGCCCCTCAAGGTCTGAGGGCTGCGGTCTCGCTGGGAGGGGAAGGCCGTCAGGGGTCGTTTGCAGCCGCTTGGCCTTGGAAAGTCCGTCAGCTGCTGGGGGTGTCAAGGGCTGGGCTGCAGGGACAGGACTCCCAGGCTCACAACAGGTCCACTCCAGACACTCTCCAACAAGAATCCTGGTGGGGATCCAGAGAAGGTGCCCTCGAAGGGAGCCTCTGGGGTAGTGGAGGAGGGACGACTGGTGGTCTCTCCCTCAGCCTGGCAGGTCCGATGGACTCTACCGGTACTCCACTCCGGGACAGAGGAAGGAGGTCCGTGGACTCTCCTTCCACCTGTCAGGTCTTCTAAGCTGTACATCTAACCCTATCCACTCATACGCTGATGACTCCACCCTTCACCTTTCCATTCGGTTCCCGCAGCGCCCATCACAACAGTTACTTCAACAAACAAGGAATGAGGCTATGGCACACCTAATGTCTGACTTGGCTCGTATCTCTGACTGGGGTAAAAATAATATGGTTGTTTTTAATGCATCTAAGACTCAGTTCTTACACCTATCAACCCGACAAAATCTTCCACAGGTATACCCACTAATGTTTAATAATATTCAGCTTAATCCTGCTTGGGGTGCTCGGGACTTGTCTTGGAGAGATCATACTACATGTCTTGTAAAATCTGCTTCCAAGAGATTGGGTGTGCTAAGCCGACTCCGTTCCTTCTTTACCCCTGCACAATTGTTGACTCTATATAGGGGTTTTATCCTCCCCTGCGTGGAGTACAACTCCCATGTGTGGGGAGGCTCCCCACATACAGCTCTTCTCAATAGGGTGGAGTCAAAGGCATTTTGTCTCATTAACTCTCCCCCTCTTACTGACTCCCTTCAACCTCTGTCTCTTCGCCGCACTGTTGCATCTTTATCTCTTTTCTATCGCTACTTCAATGGTCACTGCTCCTCTGAACTGTCTGCATGCATTCCTCCACCTCTACGACGGGCGCGTAGCACTCATCTAGCAGCAAACTCTCACCCCTTTTCTGTCTAACTCTCTAATGCAATAGTTAACCGTTACTCCCAGTCCTTCATTTATGCAACAGGTCAACTCTGGAACTGTCTCCCTCTGTCTGTATTTCCTGCTTCCTATGATCTCCAGTCTTTCAAACGCAGCGTGTCCAGGCATCTCGAAATGAATGGATCTTGAATTTGGCTCTCTCTTGTATTTTGTTTTTTTCTTGGAAGGAACAGTTTTGCGGGCTCGTTGCCTTTGGTTCCTTCTTCCTCACATAAAAAAAAAAAAAAAAACTCTCCCCTTAACTTGGCCCAAATATTAATGACAGAATGACAGTACTATGCCTCTACATCATTTCCATAGTACTTCTTGATGTATGGTACGATCCAGTGTTAATATGCTGTCACACCTCAACATTGTAGATGGAAAGATGGAAATTTTAGGCCAGGCTCAAGAAAAAAAAGCAGGACATGCACGTAAACAACCACATTTACACAATCCGATCAGGAAAACAAAAATACAAATCTTGAACCACAGACGTCAAGATAGAGGCTGGTGTCAAAAGTGGATGGGGGACTGCTGTCACAATATGGCGGCTGTTATGATTCTGAAAAAAATGTGAACGAGAAAAAAATCTGTTAATGATAAGGTCGAACCATACGAAAAAGATGTGTGTGTGTGTGTGTGTGTGTGTGTGTGTGCGGAGAGAGAGAGAGAGAGAGAGAGAGAGAGAGAGAGAGAGAGAGAGAGAGAGAGAGAGCAAAGATCAGTTGATGAGGTATTTGGGGGATCCTGTGTTCTTAAAAGTTCATTACTCATCATGGCAATTCACGCAGGAGTATGTCAGTGTACTTTAGCTGTGTAGGGGATCATGTTCATTACTCACCATAACAGTCCAAACGGAATTACGTCAGTGTAAGAATTTTGTGTAAAGACCATCCTGCACGTTCCTTTGAGTGTTGGCAGTCATTACTTGATTGTATGTATTCTCATGGTCTCTAAGTTATATCCCTAGCATTTATTTATTTATTTATTTTTAAGTGAGATACTACTTACATTTGAATGAAATTTGTGTTATTACTCGGCAATCTACCAGTATTCTCCATAAGAACTATTAGTGAATATAAGATAATTAGAATATAGAGTGAATGCAAGTAGTATCAAAGAAAAGTTGGCTTTTACAAGGAAATAAAATGAAAATAATAAATAACTGTGGGTAACACAGGTTCAAATCCACGCTGGGGCAGGGAACAGTTTAAGGATTTGAATTACATTAAATCAGGCTTTACTGATCTACCAGAAGCCCCGCCGACATGTCGTAAAAATACCCCCGCTAATACCAGTACACCAGTCCTGTATGAGACAGTCCTAGCATGTATTCAATATGGACGGTGTTAGGGCCGAAGTGGTGACATGTAGAGGTGCATGGTATGTAGGAGGACTGCTGGGCCTTGATAGCAGGCTGTGAAGCCTATGCCCAGAGTCGGACACATTAAAAAAAAAAAAAAAAAAAAACAGTTTGACGTGCCGCCTATGCCCTACCACGTCCCATAATACCATAATATGACTGCTCAAATAATTAGCCTGCACTACCCTCCCTTGCCCCGTCTCTCTCACCAGCACCGCCCTCTCTCTCACCAGCACCGCCCTCTCTCTCTCTCTCTCTCTCTCTTTCATCCTTTTATCCTCATCTGTAAGACACTTCGTTCACCTTGCGTCGTCTCCTTCCCATGTCCATAAGTTTCCATTTTCTTTCTCACTTTTAGTCTCAACCCTACCTTCGTGTTTCATCCTCGTCTTTTCTCTGCCTCCCTTTCATCATCTTTCATCCCCTTCCTCTCCTTCTCGTCCCCCGTCTCTCTCTTCTCCTGACTGCACCATAAACCATTTGGACTGGTCTTGCCCTATCTCACCTCTGCTTGTTCCATGTCCTCTCTATTTCGTCCTTGTTATCCCTTTTCTCTTTTATTTTATTTACCTCTTCCCTTTCCTTCCCTTTGCTCCCTTTCTGTCTTCATAGCCTCCCTTCTTCCCTTCTCTTCATTTGTTCTCCTTTTTCCACTATCTCTTAAATCACACACACACACACACACACACACACACACACACACACACACACACACACACACACACACACACACACACACACAACTGCGGTGGTGCCACATTTCCCTTTTCTCGCTACTAAGATGCCAAACTGGAGCCAAATGTACAGTAGCCCTACCTACATTTGGGGATGTCGATGGTGAATGGGTTACACATCCAGCTCGCATGTGACTGAAACAGAGATCGATTCTCGGGGTGGTCAGACTCCTGTTCACCCAGCAGTATAATTTGAGACCTGAGTGTAACATCGAAAGTTGCGAGTCTTGTTCCAGGGAAGACTGTGAATTACGTTGTGGTTCTGCATTGTATATAATGTAACAGCTCTAGAAAATAATAATTACCTGTTTTGGAGTGTTACGTTTAGGTATGACTGGTGCGTAAAAACCGCAGGGTGTTTGGAGGCCGAGGTTGGTGGGTGCGTTGTGAGGTGGTGTTGGGGTGTGTGTGCGTGTGGCAGAATATCAGTAGCTCTCCGGCAGTCGACCCACTCTGACTCCAAGCTTACACGTATGTTCAATCACTTTTTAGCGTCTGACTTCTTCCCCTTGCTAATTTCAGTATGCTTTTATATCACAATTATCACATGCTTTACTTCATTAATTTTGCGAGAGGCTAAGAAATAGATTACAAAATGTTTTGTTTAATGTTTGAGGATAATGAAGTACTAAGTCCCTAAATCCTGGCTGACTGTAATTAACGGGAGTTGATTAATATAGTGGATACTTTCTCAAAGAAATAGCTCGTGTGCGTCTAGAACATGGAGTGAAGTATTTAGCAAACTGCTTTCAACGACAACATCCGTTTCAGCTGGATTATACTGAAAATGAGTGAATTAGCCTTTGCCAACCCAGAGATTGCGAAGTACTACGTCAAACTCCGACACAGTCCCCCTGCCAACCTTGCCAAGGCTGTCGTTGAGTACATCAGGCAGGGACAGGTAAGACAGGCAAACGAGTATTTATTCCAAAGGGCCGTAGCCCGTTCAAATGGAAGAAATTTTACCCACATATTTATTTATTTATTTATTTTTTATTTCTTTTAATGATCCAGATGTTTGGGCCCGACATCGATCCTCATCATGTAAGGTGTGTCTTCAGTGTATACAGTATACTGTACAATATCAAAAAATTTCTTAACACAAAGAAGAAGAAACAGTGGCGATAAGCCTGTTAAATTTATTCCTTAAAAAACTACAAAAGACAGCCAACTTCAAGATCCTTTCATTTCGAGATGGCAAGACCCATGGCGTTTAAAAACTAGATGTCATGGACAGAGGAAAATACAGAATTAAGAAGACAGATCCAGAGATACATGAGTGAGAGTATCGGTTAACTCATGCATTACGAACATGGGTAGACAAGGGGTAAGAGTGTGCTGCTAGACAGGTGCTGCAAGAGCGCTGCATTGATATGGAGACATGCAAGCAGACAGTTCAGAACACCAGTGACCATTAATGTGGTGATAGTAAGAAAAAAAAAAAAAAAAGGTTCAGCAGTGCAGCGAAAATAATGTTGAAGTAAGTCAGTAGGAGAGGATGGGGGAAGTTAATCAGAAGAAAAACATTTGACTCCACCCTACTTAGAAGAGCTGTGTGAAGACTCCCCCCCCCCCTACATGAATGTTGTACTCCACGCAAAGGTGAATAAACCCTGGTACAGTCAACAACTGTGTGGGGGTAAAGAGTTCGAGGAATCGGCTAACACAGCCAGTCTCTTGTAAGCGTGTTCTGCAAGAGAGCAAATTTATCTATGATAGATCCCAAGAAAATGAACCCAAGTTTATTGTAAGATGAAGATGGACTGAGCCGTATATTGTTTAACATTAAAGATGCTTCTGCGGAAGATTTTGGCAGGTTAAAATATGTAGGAACTGAGTTTTTGATTAATTGAAAACAACATGGTTGTTGGCGTAATTTCTTAGATTCGAAACAAATAACCAATGTGACTCATTCAAAGTGACAAGTGAATAAAATGGGTGGGTGTGGGGGGGAAATACAGGTATAAGCTTTACCCTTCTTATTCTATTACTCCCGTGCCCGTAGGATCAAGGGACATGTGTCTGTCTGTCTGTCTGTCTGTCTGTCTCTCAACAAAATAGTTTTGATCTGACCTTAACCAAACCTGGTGGAAGTTTCAGCCTTTTGTTTTTGAGAAAAGTAGGCTAAAGGTCCAGGTCACATATTAAGCTCAACACATTCATAGGATTTAAGAAATTCGACTTTGAGAACACTTGGCAAAATATTGAAGTCACAGAGAATAAATAACTGCTCGGGCTTTAGGCTAATCGTAAAGTGCAAATGTTGAAGACTCCGAGTGCTTCTTGTTGTTCTTGTTTGTTTCAGGGATTTTTATTGAGCCTGGGGGAGAATTTTCGAATTGGGGTTAGGTAGTCTTCCTTAGTCTCTCCATAGGACAAGCTTTTCCCATGTAAAACGGTCTAAATGTAGCAAGAACAAATAAAAATAAAATAATCATGAGGATCAGGTCTACAATTTTCTTTGACATTTCGGCTTCATATATCCCGGATCAGGGAAAATTTCAAAGTCGGGCGCTGTGTTGTTCATCATATTAGGGAAACAGAACTTATCACTCTTAGGCTCCTATGACTGTATCACAGCTGAATAAAGTCGTCTGCCTTTGGGTGGAAAACAATAAAGTTGTTCCAACGATGGGAGAGTTGGTGATATTATCATTTTTGGATTCCTGTACCCTCAAAAGAATAAATAGTATGACGTTTGCTGTAATTGCATAATAACAGGGTTGAAGTAATTGCATTTGTAATATAGTTGAAATGTAAATTTTGAAAACATAGACATTGTAAAAGTAACTATAAATGAAAAAAGTTATGACAATTATAGTTTCAGTTTAAAATGACTATCATGCAATTGAATTTTAAAAGAAGCTGTGAATTCAGTTCCCCCATTCAATTTCCAAATCACCCGCCATCATGATCATAGTCATGCTACTGAATGCCACCCACGTGTGATACTGCAATTGTTTAGCAATGTTGATAGCGGACGCAGTCAGGCATTTTTGCACATCTTCCCGCATTACTTGGTACTTCGTCAGCATGTACTGAAGGTGTTGATTGGTATCTCTTTGCAAGTAAACAATATAAGTAAAGTTTTCTGCAAAATCAAGCGAAAAATTTAGGGAGACAACCGAGTTAGCCATTGTGTTGAATAACTTTATTAACCAGCACATTGATATCATTTGGGGGACGCGGTGGTACAATCGGTAGAGAGGTGGCCTGCAGTCCTACCGGACCCAGGTTCAAATCCCGGCTGGAGCAGGGAACAGTTTAAGGATTTGAATAAATCAGACTTTACTGATCTACCAGAAGACATGCTGACATGTCGTAAAAACACCCCCGCTAATACCAATACATCAATCCTGTATGAGACAGCCCTGGCATGTATTCAGTATGGACGGTGGGTGTTAGCGCCGAAGTGGTGACATGTGGAGGTGTGTGGTATGCAGGAGGACTACTAGGCCTTGGGAGCAGGCTGTGAAGCCTATGCCCAGAGTCGGACACATTATATATATATATATATATATATATATATATATATATATATATATATATATATATATATATATATATATATATATATATATATACAACCAGGAAACATCACGGTTTTCTTTTCAAAGGATGTTTTTGCATGTAGCAGTCGTTACTGCAATGCTACGTGTAACTGAACATTTTTCTTTTCATGCTGTAATTGTAATGTAATTGAATATGGTGATCAAAATTGTAAATTTAATTGTAAAAAAAAAAAAAAAAAAAATCGGGCAAGTATCTGTATTTGTAACTGATATGAAAAACTGTAAGTGCTCCAACTCCACATACTATTTTCCAGACGTTTAGAGGATTTGTAGTTGCAGTATAAAGTCTCACATTCCTATGACTAAATTTCAGATGGAACGGGAAAAACATGATGGAAGCAAATAATCCTGTTGTCCCGTTAACGGTGACTAATAGCATCGTCTGGTTCCTATACTCACCTCCAGATGAAAAAAAAAAAAAAACCATCTGAGGTTAAATAAAAGAGAATAATCCCGTTGTGCCGATAATGAGAGTGTTCATGGTGATTGCATTAACATTTTCAAATTGCTATGACTCACGTTCAGCTAAATGAGATCGTCTGGTGTTGGCCAGAGTAAATACCTGGCTATGACAGGGTTGCGTCCCTGGCTTTCCCCTAACACCCATTTTATAATATGATGCTCCAGCGTTGGTGTTCTCACGTTACTGGTATTAATGTGGTGTCCTGTGTGGGTGTCGGGATTCACAGTGAGATTCAATGTGAACACTCTTTTGATAACAGAAAAAACGGTTAGGATGATAATGTTCCTGCGTTTGCCTACT
This sequence comes from Coenobita brevimanus, assembly GCF_032717465.1. NCBI lineage: Eukaryota > Metazoa > Arthropoda > Malacostraca > Decapoda > Coenobitidae > Coenobita > Coenobita brevimanus. Next base: position 32,775,163 of record NC_137017.1, read on the forward strand.
TCCACTTACCTGTCTATATGATGAAAGCCAGACGCCTTAACCCCAAAAAGGCTGATCACCAACAAATTTCCTCCATGTCATCTTGTCATACCCCATCAGGCTGCCCTTTCTCCAGATCATACCACGCTTTTTCAAGTACCACCAGAACCTTACCTCATCCTTCATCAGCCCCTAACCCTCTGCAACTCCATCCTACTCACATACTCTTCCAGAACAGGCTCTCATTCACCATTCTCCCCATATGGCAAGAATCATTGCGGGATACTTCTACCGCATTTCAGAACACCCGCATCAATACCGTTAGACTCCGAAACTTTCTCACTGATAATTATGATTGTCTCTTAAAATAGCTGCGCATGTACCTCTAATATAGTTTATTCCCTTCCTTTCACTCTTAATTCCTGTCTATTCAACAAAGTTTAAGGTTCGTTTCCCTACGGTTAAATGAGGATCGCAGGAATATGCAATGACCCATTTCCCTTCACATTTATGTATTCCTTATCATTATCTTCAGTACACCTACAACCTTCTTTCTCTGATGTATTCATATATGAAAACTGTGTGTGTGTGTGTGTGTGTGTGTGTGTGTGTGTGTGTGTGTGTGTGTGTGTGTGTGTGTGTGCACTGCGCATCGTATGGGCAGGATGAAGGTGACACCGACATGAAGCTGTGCGTAGACGTGGGCTGCGGGTCTGGCCAGAGCACCGCGCTCTACGCAAACTACTTCCAGCAAGTGATCGGCTTAGACATCAGTCCCTACCAGGTGGCTGCTGCTAAGACCAAGAACACCGTCGCCAATGTTGTTTACAAGTGGGTGCCGTGTTGCATATATACTGTTTCAATACACTCAGCCCTCTTTAATTTACTTTCAACTGGGAAACAAAAATCATCAATTGTTAACTAATATGAAATTTCTAATTATTCCAGCCAAGTTGTTTATAAGTAGGTATCATAGCAACAACTGATTATCTAAAGTCAGCTAGATAAAAATTAGATGAAAGAAAGTTATTTGTTCTACCAAGCAAGTTCCTTACAAGTGTTTGGTTTACCAAAAATTAATTGTCTTAAATCAGCTGGATAAAATCATTTGTTAGCTGAAATAAAGTCATCTGTTATCCAAGCAAGTTGCTCACAAGTGAGTGCCTTAGCAAAAATTGGTTGTATTAAACCCACTCAATTCGACTTTTTATTGTTGCTAACTCCAGACTTCCTCATTCAGCTTAGGAGAACTTTTTTACCTAAAACGGTTAGATCAGCCTTTAGCTTTCATTAACTTTTTCGGAACAATGTATTTCTCTTAAAGTGAGCAAGAATAGCTGGAAGTAACAACAACTGACTGAGGTCCTGTCCCATGTTTTATAAGTAAGTGCTTTACCCAAAACACATTGTCTTAATGACTCATGTAGTCAACAGGCAAAAAGTTAAATTCTTCTTTTTCTTATATGTGACCCACTGACATGTGAGCCATATTTTCTGACCATCCTCTAATCCCACCCTTGTCTGGAGGGAAGACATTGCTGGGGTTTACACAATCACCAAACGAAGACCTTTTGTCCAGTGTAAGGGTGGCAATTTGTAACTTTGCTACACTGTATTAGGAACAGTTCGTGATGACAATGGGCATTAAAATGATCCTTTGCATTACAAAACTTACATTAGGAAGCATGAACAGCACAAGACACCACTAACTACTGTTTGTGGTGTGCGAAGTCTCTCTTTGACACTCATGTGTAATAAGAGTGTGAAGGACATTGTCGTAATGCTGTAAATTGCTGCGCAGTTTTGTTAAAGTTCAGTTATTTACTGTATTCACAATATGAAGGGAGTTAAAATTAACATTCCCCGTAAAATTGAACAGCTACAATATATATTTTTTATCTGCAAAATCAAATCACTATTTGCTGTATAGGACGCAATATACCTACATCATTCATAACATGACGTAAATCATGAACTATGTCGGTCTGGTCTTAAACTTATGAGTACTCGAATGAATCAGCTCAGTGTTACCAACTACGTGTGTGCGATTCAGAGCACGTGTGGCTCCAGCTTATTGCACTCCTCTGTGTCCTCGACTTCAGTAACAATAAGCGCCCATCCACCCCCACCCTATTTTTGCAGGTAACATCAACGTAACACTTGGACCAAAGGACCCATTGTGTGTCTGAGATTCTTTCTGGTCAAGGGTATGGGTGGAGGCTGACCACAGACAAAAGCCCACGACTATTCCTAATGGGAAGATAAACTCGTTTGTTTACAGTAACTAGGAATTTTTTCAACTAAATCTGATTCTAATTGCATAGGACTTCTTTCTTCTATATAAATTTTCCCATAGATAGTGAGAACAAAATACCTAGGCCTGAATGTCACAATGGAAGTTATGGCCATGTAAGTGGCCCACTGATTGCTTTACACCTGTCAGGGAAGGCAGTGCTGATAGCTTGCCTTTTGAGGATGCTTCAGTAGATCTCATCACCTGCTGCGTGAGGGAATTTGGTGATATTCTAAGCCACTCCGAATAGCAGAGGCGTAATGATATGACAGGGTAAAGGGGAACCTCCTTGGTGAACAACAGCGACCGACCAAAGCTGTGTGGTGGCAAGCTGCTGCAATTCATGACAGCCAACCACGACCACAAGAGTAAGTAAGCAGCCATGTCCGGGGAGCCGATGAAACACAACCACTCAGTGCCAAGTGTCAACAACGTGGAGTTAGTGAGCGAGCGAGCGTCACCAAGCAAGTCACTGAGTATGAGAACAGGTGAGTGGGTGAGTGAATGAGTGAGTCAGCAGGTGAGGGAGTGTGAGTGAATGAATGAGGGAGCAGGTGAGTGAGTGAGTGTGGCATGTCCGTGGGGTGCACACACACACACCCAGAACCAGAGGGTGCCAATAACGTGTCGGCCCGTCATGCCTCACGAAGCGTACACTCAACGCTCCCGTGGCACAACTGGGTCAGGGGTGTACGGTAATGGCAAACGCTCTGATTGCTCCTGCCGCTCTTCACATCTAACGTACGTGTGTGTGTGTGTGTGTGTGTGTGTGTGTGTGTGTGTGGTGTGTGTGTGTGTGTGTGTGTGTGTGTGTGTGTGTGTGTGTGTGTGTGTGTGTATGTGTGTGTGTGTGTGTGTGTGTGTGTGTGTGTGTGTGTATTCATTACAATTCGAATCCAGTTTGGCTCACATTTGGTGAAATACCAAGTTCGCAAGGTCAACTCAACTGAGATGATGACCGATAAGATAGTGCTGATAATAAAGTTGATTTTCTTTAACTGGTTTGGGAGAAGTGCAGGACCTGCACCGAAGGTTTCTAAATAACGATTCATCAATGGCATTCAGTCACAGTTACGCATCTCTTCATTATCAGTCCACTTCCAGCCAAGTTATTGATGAAAAATAATATGATAATAATTGTTGTACTCTGTAAGCCTTTGTTACTGAGGAAAAGTTTTTATTTTATCCTGCCCGGAGTTTGATCTACCCTTCTGTCAGTTTTAACTAAGGTACGTTCGCACATGGGCACGATACCAATACGCCGAATTATACGTTCCATTAAGGTATGCTTTTTCTAGTGCTTGTTTTGTGAGCTTATTCACTGACCATTTTATATCAAGTTTGCAAAATATCAGAGGCTCTATTATAGCAGCGTTACAATAATAACAAGACTGAGGCATCAAATAGTGCTGTCAAAGGGCTGATTCATGTCCTTATTATATGACAGTGACATTTGGCCAATATCTCTCATAATCAAATCTTAATCATTTAGCTGACGCCACCCTTCTATCAAGCCTGGCCCACAACATATCAAAACTGTGTGAGTTGACCTTGTGAACTAGGCATTCAACCTATTATTTTCAAACCCGACTCGTTGGCTGACCACAGATCATTCCACCAAATGTGGTTCACACTGGATCCAAACTGTAGCACACACACACACACACACACACACACACACACACACACACACACACACACACACACACACACACCGATTAAAGCATAACCACCACTCTCGCGATGTAATCATTTAAATGTGTACGGACAGGTCTTTGCCTGTTTAGTCGAACCATAAGAACAGAATCGAATTCTTGGTGAGTGGCTGTGTGGCTCAGGTTTAGGGGCGCCTGTTGTTCATATTTTGGTGTTTCACCCGTTGTGGGAAAGCTTCACCCCACGCACAGTATGTGGGGGATAGTGCAGATGATGGCGATGATAAGATAGTCACTTATTGTCATAAATGAGTGCACGTTATGTCTACTGCCCAACAGCACTGAAATGTCACCAATACCTTTGCTCCCTTCTGAAATGACACCAAAGCCTTTGCTCTCGTCTGAAATGACACAAATCTTATGCTCCCGTCAAGAGTGAGAGCAGAGAGCTTATTTCACATACCAGTATTGTTATCACTGTGGAGGATATTATTATTTGAGTTAGAATCTTACAACTTTCATCTTCGTTGGTAGTACGATGGTTGCTGAAGCTGCATTATGCCTTATTGCTTATCCTTTTACTGTACCTGGATTTTCCAGTGGTGGCTTAATTATAAATACGTCCTTTGTTATGCATTAGACTGCAGTATTCAGTGACATAAATTCATTGTATACATAAGTGTTGCGAAAGCAATCACATTTACTATTAATGCAGTAATATAAGTGTTTACAATACTGTTTTCTCGAGTTAGGGGTAGTAATGGTAGAACTACCACAGTATCAACACAATTCATGACGGGAAGCAGTATTCCTCGGACGTGATGGTCATATAAAGCTTTTTTTTTTTTTATTATGGTCATGTAAAACTATATTTTCTTCTTACTGTAGAGTCAAAGGCGTCTTTTTTCTTACAGGTGATGAACAAATGGAGAGACAAGTTAAATACAAAAAAAAAAAAAAAATCCACACGTGTGACTGCAGGTGTCTTTCATCCATAAAAAAGCTGTAGCATTTAAACTTCAATTGCTGTGGGTTGAAGTATGAGGGGGGGGGGGAGAAACTAATCTGGGGATCCGACTTCCAAAGAGAAGTTGTTAAAGGAATAAAGGATTTATGATAGGCAGAAGCTCTGCAATATGACACTGCGACGGTCAAGTCATGAGAGCTACTAGATGCCCGTGTTGCGCATAAAGAGATGGCACAATGAGTGCCACTTCATCTGAGCATTTACTGTAAAAGTATCTGTAAAATAATGCAACAGAGGCAACATTAATTCTTGTTGGGGTGGTACTTCGTTTGTAATTGCTGGGTTATTAAATATTTCATAAGCTTTGATTTGAATTTTGACTAGTTGTTTTAGTGCAACTTTCTCACATCCACACCAAAAGGGTGAGCAATATTCGCGCTCACAGTGGACGTGACTTGTAAATTATAGCAAACTGCTCATCAGTGGGGAGGGTACAGACTCTGTACAATAATCCAAGTTTCTATGAGGCGGTTTTAGCAAGTGCTCTTACGTTAGGGGTCCAACTGAGAGTATTGCTAGGCGAAACACCAAGAATTTTAATACAGTGAGACAGGAGAATAGTGGTTTCAGTGAAGGCAATGTAGGAATCAGGCAATATCTGTCTATCAGTAAACTGTGTGTGTTTGGTTTTCCTAGCTATAAATGTGACAATACTATTTTGTCCCCATTCGATGATCTTAGATTAGTCTTAATTTAAGGAGATAGCTGTGCCAAATTGAGGCTTAAAGATATCAAACTTTGTGAAAGAGTGGTTAAGAGCAAAGGAACTTAAAGCGTTGAGTTATCTGCATATGCGTGAATGGGATTATGGATGACGGACAGAAGATCATACTATGAATGAGGAACAAGGCTGGAACCAGGACCGATGCCTTGCGGCACATCTTTATTAATTGATTAATCTTTCTCTTGCTTAAATATGAGGAGATCAGTGCAAGCAGATATAAATGAAAGCTCCATCTAATATGGTGCAACTAATATTTTGGCAATCTACCAGTGACCTTAAATCCTGTAATCTCTATCCCCAACCCCCCCTCCGAGGCTATGAAGGCTGGTCTATTGAACAAGCAAAAGTCATGAAGTGATGGTAAACAGTTTTATTTTATGTGTGAAAATGGTTTGTATAATATTAATATACTTCAGCTCTCAAGTATTCAAAAACAACATAGTAAGTAGGAAAACCAGTTACATATTATTTACTTGCACTCCCATCCTCGTGTAGTACCGTCCCCCCCACACACTGTTTACTGCTTCTACTCCCTTCTCCCACATGACTCGTTAACCAGAAGTAAATCGCTGTGCACGTACTCAAGCTAAGACAGCGTCGATGTCTCTGCTGCACAGAGTAGTACAAGGAATGAGAATTATGGAAAGCCAAACACAATGTTGCCAGGAAACTGTTGGCAAACTTTTGCTCTTGTTAGTACCAAAGACTTTTGACTTCAATTATACCATATTTTTTTCCAGGCGAGGCGAGTCCTGTGCCCTGGCGGGGTGTTAGCATGTTATTCATACTGGATTCCCAAAATCTTCTATAATGACAAGGACCTGACTTACATCATGGACGAGGTAACTGGCGGCAGTTTCTTCCAAAGCACGACTCTTACTTACAAACAGAAACAACTGCCAAGTCCACTCTCCTGCTTCTCTCTGCACTGAGTTGCTTTCACTCTGTCGCATCTTTCTGCTTGAGCTATCGACAACAAAATTTCTCCCGTCTCAAACGATTCAGTCTCCCTGGAACTTTGATTTCAGTTTCTTACACCTTCCAGCTTTTACTGTCAGCAACAAAATTCATTTCACCTATTTCACTACTCTACTTGGATACCGGTCTGGCGAATCTGCAGTTAGCTGACACTAATTACAGATTTCTGGCCAACTGAAATCATCATTCTTGGTTGCTCTGATTTCACCGGACTGACTATCAAAGCTCTCGAGCAAGACAAGGATTTTCAAAGCTCCCGGCCAAGACAAGCAGGAAAAGTGAAAAGACTGCTGCCAATAGTACAGTTCTTTCCTTTCCAGGACACCTTGTTTGTACCGAAGGTTGTCCCGTACATGATCTTAAATACAGAAAGTGAAAACAAATATTGACACACTACACACCTACCCATGAATTATTTTAGCTCAAATGACAATTAAAAGTTATATTTACTGTGGTCAGAAATTGCTTAATTGGAGGGAACCAGCACTGTATGAGAGTGTCACACTCCTGTCACAGCCTCAGTGAGCTTCCAGTTATCCCAATAAGCCATAACTTGAGCGTCACGTGCTGACTTTGAGAATTTAGTTAATCTCTCACTCTATTCCCTAAGTCTCTGTTGTTCTTGCATTCGATTTTATTATTAATGCCTTGTTTTCCGAGGAAGGCTTGAACCTTCCCTGGGTGCTAACACCATTGTAAATGGATCAGGAAGTAAATAAATTTTGTTAATAGTAGCTGCTGTTACTTTGCTTCTGGGCTCAATCTAGGAAGTAGGGATTGGAGATGACAGAATTCCTAATATCTCATAAAGATTGTGTGACGCTGCACCTACGAGAAACCTCGTGGTGCATTGCTTATAATCCCGGTCACTTGAGGTAGTTCTCAGGTCCCCAGAGTGGACTGAAATGGATAAGTCGCATGCCACGAGTTAAGAGAACTCTCGAGCTTTTGATTAGCAAAAAGAAAGCACTATTGGAGAGAATGCCGCCTTCCCAGTAAATGTGTTACGGAGAAAGCTCGCTAGTTAGGAACACGGGCTTCAGTTACCTTTAAACACTGAAGGAGATCGCCCTGAAAACTAGGTGTAACAGCGGATAAATTGCAATGTAGTAAGGAAATTAAATACCAACTTAAAGCGGTTTATTTATAACGAAACTATTTACAGTATTAGGGTTTTCAGAGTAGTGTTTCACACTGTATATTGTTTACAGGTAAAACGAATATAGCCTTTGCACTCACGGCTTGGCGTGAGTTGGTATCGAGCAGGTATCATACATTTACCATATTCTCGTGCACCTACTGGCTCATAAGCATTCCACTGCATAATAACTATGATACAACTTATTTGGTTGCAGTACCTCTAATACACTCGTGTGTCACTGTAAAATGTCTCAAGAGAGACGCTAAATTCACTAGATTTTGGCTTAACATGCATTCAATCGGCTGCGGTACCTCCTCACCTTTCTCAGATCGGAGCCTAAAATTCAGAGCCAGATGGCTGCCTTAACTTTCTGTGCATGAGTTTGAAGTGTCAAAGTCATTGCCTACAGCATCTTAGAAAGATCTAGCACCTCAGGTGCGTTCGTATATCCAGGCTTTGATCATGTGTCTTTAAACTATTTCCACTGTTCGAAGGCCTATTACAGTTTTACAGTGTAGAGCTATTCAGCCTACGTTAGAATGCCTGCCAAGTGAAAACATTCTATTGCAACTTGAGGGGTGTTGAGATTGCCTCACAGACACGGTATTGCTTCGCGTGAAAGAAGAGAAAATGGCCAAAGGCGTGTTGAGTGAGAGGAAACCTCCAAAAATATTGCCTCGTTTATTATAAGTTTACTGTAAAATCAGGGGATTATTATCGCCAACCTTTACCAAGGCGGAGTGATAAAGTTTTTGCCTGCCTCTCTGTGTGTGGGTGGGTGGGTGTTCCAATTATATTTCATGAACGGCTTGAACTATTGACAAGAAACAGTCAGGGTATCAAGATATGGCCAAAATCTTGGCCGAGTTCGAAAATGGGGACTCTGGGTCAAGGCCAAAGTCAGCAAAATGGCTGCCAAAGGTTAACTAGTTTTCATCACCCGCCATTAGCACCATTTTATCTCATGAACGGCTTGAGCCATCAACATGAAACCTTCAGGGGGTGAAAAGATATGGTCAAAATCTTGGATGAGTTCGAAAATGGGAGTCGGGGTCGAGGTCAAGGTCACCAAAATGGCTGCCAAAGGTCAACTAGTTTTTATCGCCAGCCTTTAGAGCTATTATATCTCGTGAACGACTTGAGCTGTCAACATGAAACCTTCAGGGTATCAAGATATGGTCAAAATCTTCCGTCCCTCCCCCCCCCCCACGGGGGGAGGCTCGGCCTCCCGGCCCTCCAAGAGGTGGCGCCGTCGCCCCCAGCTTCCTCTGGGGTGGCGCCCCCGGCCCCCTCAGGGAGGGGCACTGCTCCCCGCCCCCTCCTCCCGGAGGGGGAACAACGCTTGTAACTTGGGCAATAGCATATTCTGCCTGGCGATTAGCTTTCGGCTCCCGAATTTTTTTTTTTCTTTTATGTGGGGAAGAAGGAACCAAAGGCAATGAGCCCGCAAAACTGTTCCTTCCAAAAGAAAAACAAAATACAAGAGAGAGCCAAATTCAAGATCCATTCATTTCGAGATGCCTTGACACACTGCGTTTGGAAGACTGGAGATCATAGGAAGCAGGAAATACAGACAGAGGGAGACAGTTCCAGAGTTGACCTGTTGCATCAATGAAGGACTGGGAGTAACGGTTAACTCTTGCATTAGAGAGTTGGACAGAAAAGGGTATGAGAGTTTGCCGCTAGACGGGTGCTACGCCCCTGTCGTAGAAGTGGAGGAATGCATGCAGACAGTTCAGAGGAACAGTGACCATTGAAGTAGCGACAGAAAAGAGATAAAGATGCAACATTGCGGCGAAGAGACAGAGGTTGAAGGGAGTCAGTAAGAGGGGGAGAGTTAATGAGACGAAAAGCCTTAGACTCCATCCTATTGAGAAGAGCTGTATGTGGGGAGCCTCCCCACACATGAGAGTTGTACTCCACACATGGGCTGATAAAACCCCTGTATAGAGTCAACAATTGTGCAGGGGCAAAGAAGGAACGGAGTCGGCTTAGCACACCAAATCTTTTGGAAGCAGTTGTATTTAATCATGCAGATGAAAACGAAAGGATGAGCAATGCTAACGAATATTAGTAAGGATAATTGATTTGAATACTGGTATCAACAATTAAGTATATGGTTTTATCTACAAAAGGGAAATCTTTGACGTGCCTGTGTGGCCCCTCAGTGTTTCTCCAGAACATTCATATATCGCACAGTACAGTTAGACGAGTTACAAAACAAACTGAGCTGATGAGAGGATACTAAATTAACACCAGTTTTGAGAGCCACCCCTGTGTAAAGTTTCTCCATATTTTGTCCCAGCCTTTTGCTTCTATAGTTCACTTCCTCTTTGGTAAAACATACCTGAATCTCGCCGTTCTCTGCCGGGAGATCTGACACCTTATCCTTGCACCTCACTGTCTCCCTTTGTTCATTCTCCCAGCCACCTCACTCACATACTCTTTCCTAGTCAACCTCTCATTCTCCCTGTGCTCGACATGGTCAGCCCGCCGCAAAGTGCTTAATTATTAAAATATATCTGTTTATTTCTCTCCACAACTGAGTCATCACGAATCCTTTAATTTCTCCATCTACTTTGCCATATCACTCCACAAACAATAGTGATGTAATGTACTTCAAAACCTCTTAGTCTTCATTCATGTCTCGCAAATATCTTCCAGGTTTCACTATTGCACATCAATTTTTTGAACTGTTATACTGGTACTCTCATGGACAAATTTTCATTACTTGCAAGCTTACATTATTTTTTCCTACCAATATCAGAGAAATATAGCCTATGTCCTTGTCGTAGCCTACAGTCGCTGACAGTGATGATGAAAGTGATGGTAATAATGAAGATAATGATGACTGTGATTAATGTTACAGTTATGGGACTACTGGAAGGAAATTTGGTTCCAAACTCATCACCACCTTCAAAGTGAATACACTGAAGTGCCCGACCTCTACCAAGAGCAAGTTACGATCAGGTGAGTTAGTGGGGATTGGGAAGGTAGGTAGTCATTAGACGGGTAGGTGCTGATTGGAGAATGCGAGTGTAAATGGTGAAGTGTTGTGCTGCCCGAAGGGCACGAGATTTCCAATGGGTGTCTACAACCATATCCCGTACACAGTGGCTAGCTTCGCTTATAACACATCTGATGCTACTGAGCCTAAAAAAAACTGCTACACTGTTGTATGAATTACTCATGAGTTTATAAATATTTACTCAGCAGTCAAGTCAGTGTCAAAATATATCGAGAGATATTTTGACACTGGTTCATATTATCTTCTTTTAGCTGGATATTCATTACAACGGATTGTTTAGTCGATACCAGTACGTGCACCAGTGGGTTTGCCTAAGAAGTGAAGCCATTAATCTGAAAGGCTAAATGGCAAGTGAAGGAATGTGTGGCTCGCATATTTCAGTGGACATTCTATTGATAGTTCGAACTGAATGCCTTCTGCTTGTTTTTGTACTTTTTTTTTTTTTTTTTTTAACAGAGGCATGCACAATTCATTCACTTGACGCAGGCGTGACCACAGGTGATTTTACACTATGAGACAAGCCAAGTGGATCCCTATCCTCTAGAACATCATTTATTACACTGGGTAGTCATCATCATCATCATCATCATCATCCGGACTTCCTTTCCCACCCTAGGGCAGGGTGAGGAGTAGCAATGTCCAAACAGCCCAAATTTGCCCAATCCAATTGGCCACGCTTCCGTTCATTCATCATTCAAGCCTCTGGAATCCTGGCTGTATTTGATACGCCAAAAAACTTTCACCACATTCTGTGGCGTCACATAAACACATCCGATAGAGTCAATCTGAACGCTGCCACGTTTAAAAGGGGTGCCAAATCCCCGATCATGCACTTTTCACAACATTCATCCAGCCAGCTCGATCTCTTGTCAGTCCTCTAGCCTCACCGACTTCCATACCTCTCTTCCTTACACACTCATCCACCATATCCCTCCACCTTCTCCTTGGCCTACCTCGCCTCGTCTCTCCTTCAGATTAACTCAGATATGCCTTTTTCACCACCCTATTTTCATTTATTCCCTCTTGATGACGAGACCATCTCAGTAGACTCTTAGATTCTGGTGTCCACAGACTTCCTCACTCCACATCTTTCACGAATCATATTATTTCGTATCCTATCCACTCTCTGTACTCCACATACATTCCTCAGCAGTCCCATCTCCACTGCTTTCACTCTTGATTTTTCCTTTGCATGCCACACCATAGTCTCACACCCATAAGTTAAAGTTTGCACTAACACTTCTTCATGTAAGCCTCGGGCACCTGCAACACTCAAGCCTGTTTCTTATCAAGGCCTTCTTAGCACCAGCAACTTTCCTTCTTTTTGTCACTCTACTTTCCACTTCTTTTGCACATTTTCCTCTCTTTTCATTGTACCCAGGTATTTGAACTCTCTCACCAATTCCAGTCTCTCTCCACTCACTGTAATATCACGCTGGGAGTCACCCTCCCTCTCGATTACCATCACTTTATTCTTTTCCACATTTACTCACAAGGCACGACGCTCACAGACATCGGCAAAACTGCACTATCAAGTTCTTGTTTGGTATATTGCATCATCAGCAAACAACAAATTTGAGATATTCCATCCATTACCATTCATTACCAACGCCATTCCTCTCTCCATTACTCGTGTTTTTACTTCTCTCATCACACCATCCATATATATATATTGAACAACTATGGGGACATCACACAACCTTGTCGCACGCCCGCATTGATCGTGAACCATTCACTTAGATGCCCATTTACCTTTACACATGTCTCACTACCATCATAAAAACTCTTGAAAGCACCTAGCAACTTGCCATCTACGCCGTACATGCGAAAACCTTCCACAATCCTTCTCTGTCTACTTTGTCGTATGATTTTTCCAGATCCATAAATGCCATAAACACCTTGTAGCCCTTCTCACAAGCCTTCTCCACTATCTGACTCACTGCAAATATTTGATTCACATATCCTCTGCCGCTCCTAAAGCCATCCTGTTCATCACTCGCTAGGACTTCTGATATCTCTCTTACTTTTTCTATAGTATTCTTCTAGATACCTTCCCTACTACACTCAATAAACTTATGCCACGATAATTCTTGCACTCACTCCGCTCACCTTTATTTTTGTACAGGACTACAATCACAGCCTTCTTCCACTCTGCTGACAGTTTCACTCATCCACGCCTTCTTACCTATCTCCAATAAGCACTTCCTTCCGCTGTCTCCACTACACTTAATCATCACAGCATACACCTCATCAGCCTCAGCTGCTAATCCATCAAATGAATGCCTGTCGATGAGTGAGCTAAGTCGCTCCAAGTGCATATTGCCCCCCCCCCAAAAAAAAAAAAAAATGGGGGGGTTGAAAACACCACGCAGTGCGAGTGACAGGCAACTTGTCTGAAGTGTGTCAGCACTGTAGCCTTGCCCAGGGCTTGCGTGGTTGTGGTGAGCCAGTAATGGACAGAATGATTTAACGAAGGCTAATGATGAATGTCACGGTAGTCAGTGATATGATGCGATAAGAGATGGCAAATGTAAATGGGGTTCAGGGAGGCAAAACTTCCACTCGATTTTCATCCATGGTAACTTTTTCCAGAAACAAATGCTCATGAATATTCATTGAAAACTGCATATATATATATATATATATATATATATATATATATATATATATATATATATATATATATATATATATATATATATATATATATATATATATATATATATTCTCGTACCCATCTACCCTATGTAGGTTGTAGGTAAAATAGGTACGTAGGGTAACACCTAGGGAGGTAATTGTGGTAACCTGGATATGCTGTGGTCTTGCATCCTTTAGTGGTAAGTAAGCACTCCACCATAGATTCAAAGGCCTAAGTTATTGACATAAGCACCACGGCTAAGTGCCTCATGGTGTCTGACCCTTCATTTCAACCGATTTCTCCCAATGACCTTATTCAGCTGAGTAAGACACTTTGAACCATGTCTTTGACAGTCATAATAAACCCCTTACAATATTGGGCCCTTTGTATTTTGAAGAAAATCTTCTAGCAGCAGCAATACATTAAAATTGACATCACCCTCATTCAAGGGTGTTAAACAGGACTAACTGCTGAATAGAACTGCCATTACTCAGTTTTGTTTACCTGGTTGAGATTATAGTCTTTCTGCAGCGTGTTTTCAGCAGCTCAGCGGCAGAGAAAAAGGCTCAACGTCCATCCCATTCCACTTCTTGACTAAAACCATACCCTAAAATTAATCTCTTGTTACAGCTCAGCCGTCGGATTGGAGGAAGAGATTTTTTTTTTTTTTTAAATTATGGCCAGGACAAAGTTAAGTCGGTACAACCGCATTTCTAATAAGAGCCACCTATATCATATCTATTCCCCAGGACAGCAGAAGGTAAATTCCAGGTGGAGAAGGAGGAGACCGTGGATACGTACATGGACTTTTACCTTTCCAGTGCAGTGTGTCAGAAAGCCAGGGACAAGTATGGTCATCAGCATACTGACCAGGTCTTGAACTCTGCCAAACAAAGGTACGGCGGGGAACAATAACAGAGCGTAATTTCTTATTTTCCGCTTCTAGATTTTCTCTGCAGACTGCTATTTTCGTATGAGGGGGGGAATAGTATGCTTCCCTGTTCTTAGATGATACTGTTTGCTATGATGCATGAGGGAGAAAATGGCGGACATTTCCCTATGTGTGCAGTAGATGCAGTTTAATAATAGAGCAAATGCAAAAGTTTGTCTCTAACTTTAGAGTTGTGGATAATAATACTGTTCCAGTAATGCTACTCCTGTTTTACTTGATATTACAAAACATTCTTGGATTATGTTGTGAGTATCTCTTGGTTTCGAATTTATTCCGTATTTCCTCGATATAAATTATAGTGAAATGAATTATTTATGTACCAAACTGTACACTCAGAAAAAAAAGTCAAACACTGAAGGACATAAACTTAATCCCTTCTGTACACTGACGAATATATTTATTCTTGTTACCTGCAGATTGCATGCATAGCTATAAGTGTATATATATATATATATATATATATATATATATATATATATATATATATATATATATATAGCTAGCAGCCATGGCTCAGTGGGTTAGAGCGCTCTGTTCTGACCAAAGGGTCGGAGGATATATATATATATTATACAGTTGGCCTCCTCCTCCCTCTCTCCCCCTCCACCTCACTCACATACACTCTCCTCGTCAGTCTCTCATTCTCCATCCTCTCGACATGGTCAAACCACCTCGGTTTGTTTCTCCTAACACTTCCTATCACATCCATATCCACACCTCAAAGCTCCTTCACATCCTCATTTGTCAGTCTGTCTCTCCATGCGACTCCACATGCTCCTCTCAAATAACTCATTTCCACTGCTCTCAGGCTTGACCTGTGTCCCTCCAGCAATGTCCAAGCTTCATTTCCATACGTTAGAGTTGGTATCACAATATTGTCATGTAGTAACTTTTTCACTTCCATCCTCACTTCCCTGTTTCTTATCACTACTTTCAAGGAACCAGCAACCTTTCTTCCTTGTTGCACCCATTCAAGCAGTTCACCCTCTAAACTTCCATCCTTACTCATCGCACTACCCAAGTACTTAAACGTACTCACATTATCCATTTCCTCATCATCCAAACTCACTGTACATTCACCGACTTCACTTCTCTCGAGGACCATAACTTTACTCTTCCCTACATTCACCTTTAGATTTCGTTTCTTACACACTCCTAAGCTCATCCACCAAGCCTTGCAACTCCCCGTCGTCTTCATTTAACAACACAGTATCATCTTCAAACAACAGTACAGGGAGTTTCCAAATACTGCCCTCTCTCATTAGGGACACTCCAACATCCACTGCCCTATCGTATCTCTTTTATATCCCCATCCATATTCAGATTGAACAACCATGGAGACATCACACATCCCTGTTTCAACCCAACCTTCAAATAGAAAAATTCACTCAGTTCACTATCCACACGCACTGCAGGATTAGCACCCTCATACATACTCTTCACAGCATTCAACAACTTCCCATCTACTCCATATATTCTTAATACTTTCCACAATCCTTGTCTATCCACCCTGTCATATGCTTTCTCCAAATCCATGAAGGCCGCATACAACTTCTTTCCCTTCCCTAGAAACTTTTCCACTAAAGATCTAAGAATGAATATCTGATCAACACAACCTCTTACCTTCCTAAAGCCTCCCTGTTTTTCTCCAACTAATTACTTTATTATTTCTCTAACTCTGTCAATAGGTATCCTACCGTATACTTTTCCTATTACACTAAGAAGACAAATGCCCCTATGATTACCACATACTTCTTTTTCCCCTTTCCCTTTGTACAGGGGTATATCTGACTTCCAATCCTCCGGGACTCTACCTTCCTCCCAGGCCAATCTGCACATCTTCCACATCCATTCTACTACCATCTCTCCCCCATGCTTCAGCATTTCACCACACTCGATCAATTCCTGGGGCTTTCCCCAATTTGACTTTGTTCATTGCTTCCACAACTTCTGTCCTACTGATTTCTTCCTGTCTTCTCACCTCTCTCCTTCTCCCAGCCATTCCCCAGCCACTTATACTCGCACTTCTTTCATTCTCTATGTTCAACAATTCCTTAAAATGTTCTCTCCATCGGCTCACTTTTTCTCCGTTCTCCACTAGTAATCTACCATTTTTATCTTTCACTCACCTACTAACTTCATTGCCACCCTGTCTAACTCTCTTTACCTCTTTCCAGAACATTTTCTTACATTCCCTTTACTTTACACTCAAATCCCTTCCAAATTCCTCATCCACTCTATTATTACTCTCTCTTACTAATCTTTTCACCTCTCTCTTCTTTTCTACATATAACTCTCCCTTCCGTCCCTCACCTTCTTCCACGTCCCTATTTCTCATCCATTCTTTATATGCTTTCTTCTTTTGTGCCACAGCCTGTCTCACCTCTTCATTCCACCATGCTGTTCCATGCACCCCCTTTCATCTTCTCTTCACCCCACACACCACCTCACATGCTGCACATATCTCTTCTGTGAATATCTTGCACACACCTTCCACGTCCCCCATCTGTTTCAGTTCATAATTACCCAATCGTTCCTCCACTTCTCTCTTATATTCTGCTTTTTTCTCATCCTATTGTAACCTTTCCACCCTCCTTACATCTACTCCTTCCTCCCGTCCTTCCCTTCTTCTATTTCTCCATTTTACTTGGACCTTGATTCTGACCACCACCAAGTTGTGGTCAGAAAGTCCACTCCCCCAACCTCTATATGCTCTTGCATCCATTACAGATCTTCACATCCTTTCATCCACGCACACATAATCAACCATTGCCTTCCTTTCATTCAGTTCACCACCCACCCTTCTCATCACTTGCCATGTATACCTTTGGATCATTTTGTGCCTGAAGAGGGTATTGGCTATCACCAACTCCCTCCTGCACAAATGTCCACTAAAGCACTGCCATTCTCATCTATCTCAGCAGGCACACCCCACTCACCAACTACTCCATTCACCTTCACATTCCCTACTTTACCATTCATATCACCAATCAGAAACACTCTCTCATTCCTTTCAAACTTTTCCATGCACACTTCCACATTTGTCCAGAACTCTTCTCTCACTCTGCTTGCACGATCTTGCATTGGCACTTACACACATACAATCGCCCACATTTGTAGTCCAACTTTCAGTCTTACCCACACAATCCTTGAACCAACTGATCCATACTCTCTTATATTCTCCATCCATCTGTAACTCACAACAATACACACTCCTTCTCTTGCCCTCTCATTCTCATCTACTCCTGCACATACACCCCATCCATACTCTCATTTTCTCACCTCTCACCTCACCATATAGTTTCAGTTAATCCACATACATCCACTTTCGCACTCTCAAGCACCTCATCCTTTGCACCCCTTTCATTGCACGTCGCCATCCGTATCACGCCCTTTTTTCGGTCCTTAGTCGTCATCTTTTGGTCAGTTCTGGTCCGAGGCTTCTTGTTGGCATTTTTTTAGTTGCTTTCCTGTGAGGGGCACTAACCCTCCAACAACCCACTTGCTGTCACGTAGGGAACACGTGTCGGTTGGTTATAAGGATACCACCCAGCGCTGTAAATGCTTTCCAGGTTTACAGAAAATCATTTGGCTTGCCACTCGATGTAATGCTACCCAAAAACAGAGTACCACTACAATAAATGGGTGGATGATATGCGTCTCCACCTACCATATACTGTATATATATATATATATATATATATATATATATATATATATATATATATATATATATATATATATATATATATATAAACACGGGTATTCATATTTATAAACAACCGATACCGGTTTCATGTGTTCCCTTCCTCAGAATAATGGACGCAATGGAGAACAAGAACGAGCAGCAGAAACTAAGGGTCCAGTACCAGTACTTCCTCAGGATGTGGCGCAAACCCTCCTGTTGATCACAGTTATGCGCACACTCTAGGATATCTAAGGAAACGGTGAAACAGAACAACAGGACGGGAGATTATGGACGAGACATTCTTGTTATATAGATAAGAAAAGACAGACAGGTAAAACACACAAACGAACACACACACACACACACACACACACACACACACACACACACACACACACACACACACACACACACACACACACACACACACACACACACACACACACACACACACACACACACACACAAACACACACACAAACATAAGCACACACACAGACAAACACACACATGCACACACACACAAACATAAACACCAGCGGGTCTGGGATAAATAGTATTACTATTTGCTTAGTCTTTATATTGTACCCTCGGGTACCATTTTCAGGAATATGAGGCACTGATACATTCTTTCTGCAATTATATATATGTGCTTGGGATGTTTTCATACAGTAGTTATGCCAAATTCCCAACAGCTTCATAACTTCACCATTCAATAATAAAGGATTTCTCACCTACAAACTATGTTTGAATTTGTTAAACACGATGAATTAAAGGCTATTCTGAAACTCTTCACGGGTTCCACTTATGAGTGCCATGAAATGACGCTGTTGTTCGAAGAATAGTAATATCCTCCTCCTGCAATACCAGTTCTGCATAACAATTCCCTCTAGGGAAAAACTCAAACGTGCCTTATGAGAGTTTAAATCCGAGGGAGATTTCGATTTACTGTTCGCATTTTGCAACACAGAGGGTGAGTAATACCTCTTTTGCGTTAAATGGCTGGAATGAGTACTCTCGTCCTGGCTTCCCATGGTCTTGTGGCCATTATAGAATTAGCTGATGCATTAAATGTATGGAAGAATAACGTAATCAAGTAGCATGCGTCAGATGTTTACTTGCACATCACTAGCAAGAGACTTAAGTAGAATCCGTCGCATTCCCTGCTGCTACTGCACACCACAAGACCGGAAAGTGCCTAATATATGAAAAGATGGAGAAGTTAGGGACGACAAAGGTTGTGGAGATGACCAATTTCTAGGCTTGGATTTTAGAATCGAGGCCATCATCTGTCATAATGTTGACAAAATCAAGGTTACAATGAGACAGGATAAGAACAATACTTCAACGACCATCATGTTTGCTGCAAAACCTTACTGACAGCAATGGAATAAATTACTGTAAAAAAAAAGATATATATATCAGTCTCAACTGGTCATGTTATAAGAAACAAAGAACAGTATATCTTGTTTTTTTTTTTTTTTTTTTTTTTTTTTGAAGAAACAGTGTTGCTGGCTTCTAACCTCTCCTTCTTTCTTCCTTGAAAGAAATATGTTCAACAGAACACTCGTTAGAGAGGCAATAGTGTCACACCGTCAAATATTTGTGGAGAGCCAGGAATGGCTTAAAAGTCTTGTGCACAGATATAAGATTGTGAATGTACTGTACACATTTCATATGAAAGCACCAGTGCAGATAGATCTGCTCCTTATAACTATCTAACCATATTTCATAGCATAATACAGAAGGAAACAGTGATGTTCGGCAAACTGCATCCTTAAAAGAAAAAATCAAAATAAAATAAAATAAAATAAAATAACGAGGCTGTATCGGGTTTAAAAGTCTGCAAAGACCACTGTATCAGATCATTATTATCCAGTGTTTCATGTGATCATAATTTGTCCATAAATCAGCCATTCCCACTATGGTAGAGGAAACTGGAGAGCACTGAGATACTAATCACAAGTCCTGAGTAACTGGAGACTGAGGACTAGGTATCCACATTTTGTATAAGTCATAAAGTGGTAATGGAAAGGTAAACTACTGACACAAGCTTGTTCTGAGGGAACTGCAATTTATACGGAAAAAGCAATACCACTGTTGCAAAGAACAGCATATTCATTATGTGCACACGTTTCGACATCTTCATCAACGTCAGCTTCAGTGGAACTAAAATAATATAAATTGACCTGTAAGGTGATTAAAAGTCTAAATGAACTATTTGAGCTTGAGCTCGTCGTACATATATAACAAAGAAAAAAATCAATGTTAAAGTACAAGGGGGGCTTAGCTGCACAATATATTCAGAGAGACAGCAGTCTGACTTGTTTAGGGCCGGTATTCAATTATAAATATGAATGGATTCTAGTATTCTTAGATTCATACTGGTACATATGTCTATTATACTGAAATTCTTGGGATTAATGGAAGTATTACAGTGAAATGAATGTTCCCTTGCCGCTGAGTGACAGCAGGTAAAAACAGCAGGTAAATAGCGCATCATTTACCTGCTGTCTTAATCTCTGTACATATGCGGAAGTACAGCTATTTTGCGTAATAACCTACGAAATTATGAAATATACCACGCATCGGCATAGCACCTACCATACATGAGGCAGTGGCGTCCATATTATCAGTTTATATTCGGAAATAAACCTTGTATTTTGATTGGCTGCTGGAAGAAAAATGGCGGAATGGATAGGTCAATGAAAACTCGAGATCTGGCGTGAGTGTCCCGAACACACACTTTCCCACATTCATGATAATATCGTTATTTTTCTATCCTTTGCTGTTCTCTCTCTCTCTCTGGGAGCGCGGTAGCTCAGTGGTAGGGTATCGGGCTCGTAATTGTGAGGTTGCGAGTTCGCGTCCCGCCCGGTGGCTGCTGTGCTGGGAGGAGTAGCGCTCTCCTGCGACCCTAGCAGGGCTATATGATCTGATGAGGTCAAGCTCGGGGATCATACCCCCTTCTCTCTCTCTCTCTCTCTCCACTTAGCATATACGTGTAAATTAAAATGCGCTGCCGCATCCACCCTTAGTCTGGTATTCTGTTTTGTACTACTGCTGTGGTGGTAGCCAATAAAAATTCTGTTTTCCACTACTTCCTTTTAGTTTGATTCTCATTGGCTCAAGCATCAGGGGTGGTGCATACGTCGAGACTGACCTAAGTATATACATCTGGTGGGATTAACCTCTCTTAATCCTTGACTCCTCTCTTCAGTCTTTCCACAAAAAGGAAATCAAATTCCTTGGATTGTTGTCCAAATTTCCTTTAATTCATCTTTGAATTTCCTTTAAAATTTCCGTGTGTAATTAACAAAAATAAATACAATTTCTTCAATAATAATTACTTTCTGCAATGCAATTTACTAATTTTACCATATTAGTACTGTACATTAAAAAAAAAAATGCCTTCTATTACCAATGATGTTACAATATTTGTAATCACATACATAATTGATTCCTTCTGCATTGGAACCAGACTGCGGACTGTAGCAACTAGTGTACAGTGAGCATGCTAAATAAAATACGTAATACCAGAAGTGTACAGTTTATTAGCAAAATGTTATAAAAATAGATGTTTCTCAAAAATAGAACGGTAAACTGCTTTGACAAACTGCTTCACAAAATAAATGTGCCTAAAAAAAGGGATAAGACTGTTGTTAATTTATGACAGTGGTGGACTAGAAATAAAAATACATGGGATACCTAAAACTGAATAGTAAATTGCTATAACCAGTAGCAGACTAGAAATACATGTCTCTTAAACAGAATTCCTGAGTATAATATTATAGTCTTAATCTTGCTCTGATAAAATTTCATCAAACTGTTACCCAAACCAACACCTCTCACCATTGACTAAATATATTATTTACAATTTATATTCCAGTATTTAAACCACATACTGTAAACTGTATTTTGTTCTGTAGTTATAAGATTTTCAATGACAATTATGAGATTCATTTAAAAAATACTGTTTACTGTAAAATAACATATTTCCTGTGAATAAAGGGAGTCTAATAAACTTTTATGAATACAATAGCTACTGTATATCAGAGTGGAAAACAAAACAGTTACCAGTAGGCTACAGGAGAACCCCAGATTAGTGAGAGTTCTGTTCTCTTCCTATAAAATGGTTGTAACCTTGAGTTGGACTTATCCAAGACTGGCGTAAACTGGAGTTTTCCAGTATACTGTACTGGTAATTTAGATATTTAGTTGTTTGGAAGACGTCTTACATATTCTAATTGGGAACTTTTTAAATTAGCTGATCCTGTGTTACCTTCATTTGAGAGCATTTTGGAATAGAGGTTAACTATATCTTTAGGTGGGTCTGAATTTGCAGCCTGATAATTGCCTTTTTGTTGAAAGGCAAGCTTAGTTGTTAACAACCCAAGTAGAGAATCATGCTCCAGGACAATTTTGTGTTTAGTTTTTATTGATTTGAGTTGGCTGAAGATTCTTTCAACTGATGCATTTGAAAAAGGAAACGAAAACAATATGCAGAGAACTTTGCATAGGTTTGGTAATGTAGATCTCCCTCTGAATTTTTTGCATTAAAGACAATATGCCAAAACCTCCTGAAGGCCGTAATAACATCACGATCTCCAAATATAGCTCGTTGTCTCCACACAAGGTCAGCAGCTTGACAATCAACAAAGCCATTTAGGTGGGGTAACTAAGCTATTACCTGTGCTAGGCCTAGCTGAGTAAAGTTTAGGGTAACTTTTGGAGACAGACAGGAAAGATAGTCAAAGTCGTTAATATCATCAAACCGGGACTGGTACCGTACCAGTGATTGCTGGGGGAGGTGACCTTTTCAGTGGCTTTCAATAACACAAATGATCCAAAACTATATTTAATATGCAATAGTGAAATTTTGTTGAATTACTTTGATGTCTTCACTTTTTCTAAATTTCCCTACTATTTTGCCATAATTTCCTTAGAATTTCCTTTGAATTGCCATTTCCTTAGATCCATCCTTGTAGACTCCAAATTTCTTTAGAAAAGGATAATTTCCTTAAATGTGGAAACAGCCTCTCTTAATCCTTGACTCAGTGACCACTCGACCTTCCCCGCTCAGCAGGAAATGATTTTCACATCACCTGTACTGTACTGTATAGAAAGGATTTTTTCCATTAAGGAAAAAAAGAAAAACGGCGTAAAGGTATTCATCCTGAAAATTCTCACCTAGAAAAGTGGGGGGGGGGGAAGATACTCTGTTCCCCAAGCTCCAAAAAGTGGGGGGGACACGTCCCCCTGTGCCCCACTCAAACAAGGCCGGGGGCACACATATTTATATCTGCTTACCTTCTAAAATGTAGTCTGAGGTGATCAAAATGGCTTCATGCAGCCTTCAAAAATTCTGCTCGTTTCAGTTGTTTGTAACAATAATTGTCCAGTTTGTTCACAACTGGCTATAGGGTGAAAGGATATGACTGCAGGGTGAGAGGATGTGGCTGAGGAGACAGGAAAACCATTTTCATACCTCATCAGGATTCAAGTGCAAAACATAATTAGAGCTCTACTATTAACCACATAATCTAAGGTGACAGGGAGAATTGTTAAGTTGTAACTAGTCATTTTTTCTCAAGGGTATTATAATATTTAGTCTAGTTTTCAATTTCAAAGGAAATTATTGTTCCCACATCAATATTTTTGGAAATAGATAATGATGTTTAATATACCAGTGGTAAAATTAGGAAAACTGTATTGTCATACAAGAAATACACCAAAAATCCCTTTCAGCATTTCCTCAAAATTTTCCAAGGGGGGCAAACTGCCTCCCCTGCCCCCCCAGTGGCTATGTGTATGCCTTACCTATAAGTGTTTTGTACAATGTAAATAGTATTCCATACAATTTAGAAAATTTTTTGCTAAAATCTGGTATTTCAATCATACAACAAACAGTAAATATTTTGTCATTCTGTGAAACAAAATTGTGCAACGATGTTGAAGACTTTACACTATCAAAGGTTATTAATTATTAACCAACAACAGAAATTACTATGGGGGAGGAGTATGTATGTATATCTAGAATCACGTTTCACATAATATTCTAAAAGATATATCTGTAATATGGGATTATATCGAAACATTATTTGTTGAGAAACATATTATACTTGGAGTCATATACCGTAGGCCTAACTCGAATATCCCCTTATTTATTGAAACATTTGATAATATACCTCAAAATATTACTTCAACCGGGAAAACATGTATTTTATTGGATGATTTCAACATCAGTTGATTAAAAAATATTGATAATAACGTCCAACAGTTTATTAATCTTCTTTCTAGCTACGGTTTCTATCCTTGTATTAACAAGCCTGTAGACATTATATAGGCATTAGTATATATCTCATAAACACAATGTACAGGATGTAGTGTCTGTTGGAGACGCACACAGCTTCTCACTATGTAGGTATAGTGAAATGTAAAAAGAAAAGCAAATAGTATTGCCATTTGCGCCCATTTTTTTTTTTTTTCTCAGAGAGGTGAGGCGAGGTGGAACGGAGGGGAGGGGAGACAGGTGGTGGGGGCATATGTATCGAACTTTGTCGTGTTTCGTTAAGAAACACGCAGGCTGTGATTATAGCGATGTTCTGAGGTGATCTGTAACTCCATATGCAGTAACGTGTGTTGGATGAATGTTGGAGTCACTGTTCGTCATGCAATGTGCTGAACAACAGTAACTGAGCATAAATGTTAGAAAGTGGGATGTCCGGTGTCTCGAAACGTGGTTCACATGAATTTAGTGAGTGTGTGACTCAACTGCCGTAATATTTTTGTGGTTGAACCAGGGTGGCTGCAAATGATTCATGAATATGAATGACACAACGGTCATACCATGTTGTGCATAAGCAATGATTACATTCGCAAGCCATGAAATAAGTAAATGTCCTATTGCATAGGATTATGATAATAGCTATTCTGAGTCTGAGACAGCTATTGGCTTGTGCAAAAATGTTGTGCAGTCATACTGATGGATCACGCGGAAGTAATGAGATACTGTATTTGCATAGTGAATGCATATCTGGCATTATAATACTTGAAATAACGGTGTTACGGGTGTCCAGTCCACAGATGATGTCGCATACTTCGAGGTGCTGTATCATAGTTTCGATGGTACAAAACATCCACAAACACTGATTATCATCATATTCTCTTTAAAACATTCATACATTAGTTTTCATAAAAGTATTACACATTCATGCCCTCCTTTGCTCCAGACGCATTATATTTGTTTTTGTGTTTACGCTCACACACTGTTCATCCAGAGAGAATAGCATTTCTTTTACCAAAACCAAAGGTCACATACGTTGGTAATGACCCTACTCCCACCTACCCATCATCCTCACTCGCTCCTACTCCACACCAGTCCACTTCCACACACACCTTGCCACGAAGCAGGGTGGTCAAGCCACACAAACCTTCTTTATTCCTGCAAATTTCTTTTCTTCTACGGGGAGCGCGGTAGCTCGGTGGTAGGGTGTCGGGCTCATAATCGTGAGGTTGCGAGTTCGCGCCCCGCCCGATGGTTGCTGTGCTGGGAGGGGTAACGCTTTCGTGTAACCTTAGCATGGCTATATGATCTGATGAGGTCTAGCTCGGGGATTAATCCCTTTTCTTTCCTCCTAATACCTCGTCCCACCGACCAACCTCTCCTTCAGTCCTCCCCTACCTATCAAATATTCTGTTCTATTCTAACTGCCTAGGGAATATCGTTTTCTATGTTTAGCGTCATGGGACGCGGCATAGCGGATATCTGTAACATCAAAATCTGTTGTCGAACTTGAGGTTATTATGAATCTCCAGCAGAGTGATTTTGAATTACACTGAACGCCGTTACTTTTATATGAAACGTTTTCACACTTTGCTCATTTTCTTTATTCATGACTGATACGTTGAAAAAAAAAAAAAAAAAAAAAAAGGGAGGGGGGGGGGCATTTATGAGATCCTGCTTCCTTAAGTAAAAATCAAAAGATTCCCAAGCCGACATTTATACCAGTTCATGTTAATGTTCCTTCAAACTGCAATATATTGGTACGTCATGCACGAGGTCTTTGGACTTGAGAAACCAAATTCTACACGTTTATCAGATTCTTATATCAATATTTGAAGGATATTTTAACTCGAATTCATTTATTTCTCACTGTCAAAACCTCGTTACTCGTAATTGCTTCTGTGCAAGATATCATGACTCTCTGTGACCTTAAACACCGAAATATTTCAGTGGTCGAACACGACCCTTTATAAAGTCAAAAAATTATTTTTTAAATTTTATCGGGTCTGAAGATGCTGCATGAAAGCCCTTGTCACAAAGATAAAAAAAAAAAAAAAATCCTTTGTAACTCAGCATTTCATTGCCTTTTCTTGTCGAAGCACTTATCAAACAAAATTTATTGTTTGGGTCTCATTTGAACTGACAGCTAATTTTACATATCGATCAATTTCATAACCTCCACGTAAAGCAGCAATTAAAACAAAAAAGTCATATTTGATTCTTTTTGTTAGTTTCCAGAATTTTATCAACAATTGGGAGTGTTTCTCCAAAAATTTTGAGTTGTCATTTCAAATAAGCTGTCAGTTCAAGTGAGAATTGCACATTATATATTGTTTGATAAGGGCCTGGTCAGGAAAAGTAAAAAATGTAGAGTAATAGGGATTTTATTTTTGACCGGGGATTTCATATGGCATCATGAGCTTCCTGATTAAAAAAAATAATAATAATAATAATTGGCCGTTATTCAGGGTCGTGTAAGATCACTGGCATATTCCTGTGCCTATAGTCACCGCGAGCCGTGATAACTCGAATAAAAATAATTAAGGGGCATTTCACAGTCGGATGTTAATGACCGACAAAGTGGAAATATCATTACAATATTGACATGAAAAACTGATAACCGTATTGAATTTGGTTGCTGAAGTCCGTAGATTTCGTGTATGACGTACAAAAAGAAATTGCAGCTTGCAGGAGCATAGCCATGGACTGTTATAAATGTCAAGTTTGGAATCTTTTACTTTTCAGTTTAGCAAGCAATGTCTCAAATGCCTTACTGTCAAGTCTGGAATCTTTTGATTTTTAATTTAGCAAGCAATGTCTCAAATGCCTTTTTCATGATTAAACGAATGTCATTACATTAACGAAAACAATAGTATACAGTGTGAAATCGTTTCGACTGAAAGTAATGGCGTTCAGAGTAGCTCTTTTGATTCTGTTGGAGTGGGGCAACCAATCACACCATATAGCATGAAAACGATGAATAGGCGCGTCCTCAATGGACAGTAAATTTGTCGCCTAACACATTCATCTGCTCAAAAAGGTCTGGAAAAATGTCAAAGGACAAGAAGACGCAACTTAGAAAAAAAAAAAATGCTATAAGGGGACATGATGTTATATATGTAAAAAAAAAAAAAAACACTTTTGAAATAAGTCGGCATTTGAGGTTGGAATATCAATAAGATTTGTTTGATAAGTATGACGCCAAAAGAGAGAGAGAGAGAGAGAGAGAGAGAATATGTAGATCTTGAAGGGATATTATTTTTATCATTATTAGCACTCTGAATGGCATTTTAACGCTTGACTAAATTATAAAAAAAAAAAAAAAACATTATACAGAATCGTGTTAGATTATAAGACATATTTCCATATATTAGGTCACTGCGAGCCGTCATAACTCGCAAAATACAATTGAGGAGTTTTTGGCAAAAGTCGATTCTCCAGAGAGAGAGAAAAAAAAACTTCATTACTGACGTAAAACTGAAGAACATTTAGAATTTGATTCCTGAAGTACGTAGATTTCTCGAGCATGTTAAAAAAAAAATGCAGCTATTAGTAAAGCGTCTACGAGACGTGATAACTTAAAAAAAAAAAAAATGAGGTTTTGACAATCAGAAAAAACTGAATTCTACAAAGTAAATCTTTCCAATACTGATACAGAACTGATAAACAGAATTTCTTTGCTGAAGTACGTAGATTTCTCGTCCACAACATAAAAAAAAAAAAAAAAAAAAATGCAGCTTCCAGGAACATTGTTCAGAACGATGACTTTTTTTTTTTTTTTATTCAACGTAGCTGTCACTTTAATTTAAAAAAATTTCTTGTAACGAGTTGCGGCTAAAGGTAACCGCTAAATACTGCGTCTTTAAATGCGAAAACAATAAATATGCAACTTCATTAAATAATCTATTAATTTGCCGAGAAACAAGCCTATTTACTGATGCTAAAAGATTCATCTTTAATTGCGATTTCAGCATATATGCAACTTAGTTAAATAAGTTATAAGTCGGCCGAGAAACAAGCCCATTTACTGATAAAATTGAAACATTTCAGAAAACGAAAAAAATGCGACAGATTTTTCAAAACCTTCCTGCTACAAGAAGTGAAGTAGCATGTATAAAGAAATTGATCAACACGTGAAATGAGCAGGCATTTAACAAGAGAATAACACATTAAATTTCGTTTGATAAGGGCGTCGTAGAAAAAAGTGAAAAATGTAGTCAGAAGGGATTTGATTTTTATTTATATGACTAAGGGAATGATATGGCATCTTAAGCCTCTTGATTAAAAAAAGAAAAGAAAAGAAAAAGAAAAAAAACTTTTGAACATCATACAGGGTCATTTTATGGCGTAAGACATTCCGTGAGTACTCTTTGAGCCGTAATAACTTACATCAAAGAAATTCAGAAGATTTTACAGAGAGATTAACATGAATTCGCCGAAGTAAAAATATTCCAAGACTGATAAACATTTAGAATTTGGTTGCTGATGTCCGTTGATTTCTTACCTGACATTTACTATTGGCCACAACTATTCTTACATACCTCAGATTTGCCTCTCCCAGATTTCATCTGGTAACAGCGACTCCACTGATGTACTATGTCCTTTGTTCCCCACCTCATTTTCCCTTCATACATATACTGTACTTCAAGCTATTTACATACCTTGGGACGATATTCTATGAATATTGTTATGAATCCCTCCGGTTAACCAGATGTTTATTTACTCTGATATTACTTTTGTGGAAACTGGCTTCTCCTCCCCCTCCCCCTCCTTCCCTTCCTCTCTCTTTCTCTTTCACACTCTCTCCCTCTCACTCCAAACTGCCTCTCTCCTTTTCCTCCCCTCCTCTCACTCTCATTCTCCCTTCCACGTTCCTCTTGCAAACATTACTTCAAATGTCCTGATGGTAATCAAGACAAGAAGTGGGCTCCCCATATTGCATGAAAGCTCAGTGTAAACCACATGAAACGGCCATCAGGTATGACTTTCACTGCACCAGTGGTTTGGCGCGACCCAAATGATCACTGTCCTGTCTGATACTTTTGCCTCACTAACACAAAAGGGAATTCAATGAAAACTCGGTCCAAGATCAAGGATCCTTACGTACCTTCTCTAAGGCAAGCACCTCATGGCCCTGAGCTTCCAGTTCCAGATCCTCCATTAAGCACCACAAGTGAAACAGAATCTAGTGAGGAGGAGTGTTGCATAGATGCCGGCTTTCAAGAAGGTTTAGAGAGCAAGGAGTCACACCTCATCAGTCACATAGAGCTGCATGACTAATAAGAGACCTTAACTCCCCCAAGGAGAAAAATGATTTCCTTGGCTCTTGACTCAAGCAATGGAACATGCTACAAGGTGGAGTTTGTACCACCACCCTCCATCATAGACATGAAAAGCTCTCAATGTACTTCACGATGGATGGCGTGATTTGTTACTGTTATGATGTTGTACCCTTAGTGAAACACCATTGTAAGTCTAGTCCTTATCAAAATGGAAAATGGCGGTTGACCATAGATTCTGGGAAGAATGCAATGAAGGCAGTCCTTCTCCATAATGGAAATTAGCTTCCTTCTGTTCCAACCGTGCATGCCCATGGAATGAATGAAAGTTATGAAAATATGTACACTGTTGACTGCTACTGGCTACAAAACACATCAATGGAGCATCTGTGGGGACCTGAAAGTGATCTGCTTGCCTCTAGGACTTTAGCAAGGTTACACAAAGCACATGTGTTTTCTCTGTTCATAGGACAGAAGGGCAGACACTAGGCATTCCACACAAAAGGAATGGCCAATGTGAGCGGAAGACATGACTGGAAGGTTCAACTGTCTTAACAAACCGCTTGTTGACCCTGAGAAGGTATTCTTGCCTCTACTTCATTTGAAACTTTGATGATGAACTTTGTGAAGGCCATGGACCAAGATGGTGCTGGCTTCCACTGCTTTACCAACGAAGTTCCAAGGCAGTGTATCTGAGGCCAAAGTAAGGGCAGGTTTTTTCAATAGTCCCTCAGATTCATCTTATGCTCAACGGTCAGGACTTTGTAAAGAGCTTATCTGAGCTGGAAAGGGCTGCTTGGGAGAACTTCATGGTTCTTACCAAAAATTAAACTAGGAAATTATAGAGCATCGAATTATGAGGAGCTTGTGGACAAAATGTTGAAGAGTTGCTATGCACTCGGTGCTCGAATGTCGCTCAAGATAAATTTCTTCCATTCTCATTTGGACTTTTTTCTATTTATTCTTGACAATGTCAATGATGAACGTGGCGAAAGGTTTCACCACGAATTTGTCATAATGAAGAGCGGATATCAAGGCCGATTTAATCCAGACATGATGAGCGACTATTGTTGAACTTTACAGAGTGAGAGATACTACAAATACAAAATGCAGAGGCATTTCTAATGTGCAAAGGTCATGAAATAATGTTTTGTATATATATAGCTTTGTGCTTAGTATATGATATAAATTAAAGACTAAGTATATTACTTTTGTAACAATATATAGACTTATTGACACTTATTTTTATTTAACGAATTTGCATGTTTCATGGAATTTTCCCTCACTTTCGATGGACGTCAAGGTTACACGGTGGACAAATTTTAGGGTCAGTTTATATATTCGGGGTAACAAATTAGTTAGAACCATTTTGGCTGTTGACCAGTGTTATTAAGCAATAGTAGTGTTACTGTTCTCGTACTGGAATGCTTGCTGGATTAAGTCCCTGGCTGCACACTGTATAGATATACGAGAATAATTTTTAAGCATCTCATGAACACTTTAAAAACTAATATTGATTCTAGTAAAAGAAACGCGTTTGACGACCACGTGACATACGTCGCACCGTGAAACCGTCAAAGGCGAGATATTGAAAGAATGGGCAGGATGTACCGGGATTTTGGTAGGTCGCGGGCGTTGGGCTGCAAAATGCACATTTTGAAAATGGGTGTTGTTGGTTTAGTGGTCTGAGTGCAGTGAAGGATGATTTCAAACTATTCTCCAAGAATGGCAGGTTCACGGTGGATATGAGAGACAAATACACCAATAGGATGGGAGAGAACTGTGGTGGGGATGGGGAAGTCCACGCGAGTATACCCTTTGGATAATGGGTGCTGTTGAGTTAAAAGTTTGAAGGTCTGAAGATTTATACAAAGTTTTCAACAACGACAGCAAGAACAAAGTAACAAACGCTTGTGTTGCTGAAATTAGTCTGACGTCTTGCGTCGCAGGAAAAAATGCCATCATGTTGTTAAAGACGGTTGGGTGTACAAGAGAGAACATTATTTAGGTAACCTAATGACAGTAACAAACACAATTTAGCTAAATTTTGAGAGTGAAATGTGGGTTGAGATATAAGTATAGAGATGTATTTACAATGCAAGTTTGATTATTTCTTTTCAAAAGTAATCAACTGCTATTGCAATTACTTTGCAAGTTGTATGAATGTAATCGATGAATACATGAAGATCTGTTTTCAGTTACGATTACAGATTATTATTACCTTTTGTTTGCAAACATCTGATGGCTTCCCGCTTTCTAACCACGTCACAGCATTCATCGCTTCTGGCAGTGTCGCATTTCTGACACCATATAATTAACTAGTTTATATCTTGGATTTGGCTTGAAATTACTTATTACTATTTACCTCTAGTACTTGAGTTCTTGTTGAACATGATGCCTTGTAATTTTTGCTAGAGTAAATACACTCCCCAATACTTTAACTTGAGGAAAATTTTGTAAATTAGATAGTACTCTAACTTAAAGTAGCAAAGTAAAGTACTTCTAAAAATACTGATCAAATGGGCATTATGACTCAATCTAAGCTTCTCACTTATAATGAGGCATGGTTTCACGTGTCAAAATGTTAAAACTTCGTTTATATTAAAATCAGTTTTAATATAAAAATTATCAATCTGAATATAATACAGGGATCTTATACTGTATATGAAGAAGTATAAACAGATATGAAGGATATGAAGTATGTAGTACACATAAGAGTTCATATACATTTTATGTGTTATGGTATAACCCCATCAGAACAAAGGTATTAGATAAACTGCATCTGCTGCGTCAACATTTTAGAAATAATGTATTTACAAACTAGAAGTTGGAAATTATTAACACAAACAGGACACCATTCATGACTTAGCAAAATGGAGATTTACAACACAGCATGTAATAATAGTTTATGCGTAAAAAAGAATGTCATTTTATAAGCCCTAATTATCTCCGCCAGCGAAATATGAGGAGGCTATGTCTGTCTGTTTTTTCAGAGGATATCTCCAAAAATTTTCAATGAATTTCAATGAAATTTTGTTGAAGGGTGGGCCATGGGCCAGGGAAAAAATGATAAAATTTGGGAGCGGATGCGGATCCGGTTCCTGAGTATTCCGCAAAATATCTCCAAAAGTTTTCAGTGAATTCCAATGAAATTTTGTGGAAGAGTCGGCCATGGGCCAAGAAAGAATTCATTAAATTTGGGAGCGGATCCGGATCCGAATCCTTTTTAATGGCAATGGCATTAGCAGAGGTATGCACTCTCTGAGTCGTTTCTAGTTATTATTGTGCATTAGACAGTGTTTCATTAAGAAATATCCTATCATGCTTCAGGATCCTTTGCCATATAACGGTAAGAATATTCATTTGCGAATGAAAGTTATGCATGAAGAGAACAAAGCCATTCCAATAACCCCTTCCCAATTTTTTTATCCTGTTAGGAAATCTGCGTCGCTTAATATCCATGTAGGAAGGGCTGAAGCGGCCGGCAACAATGCCGGTGAAGTAAGCATCCTCAATGAAGTGTGGAAAAGTTTTGTTGGCCGCCCCATAAATTAGGGAAGCCATCTTCATGGACACCAAGTAGGCAGGCCCATCGCAGTATGGCGGGTAGCTACTGTGAGGGTATTCATCCATGCTAACTGCCCACTTCTCATTGCATTTATCACCCAGGCGACAAACATTTAGATGTGTGTTCATTCGACAGATGAAGCTGTGGTTGTAGTGCTTCGTTAAGAATTTAGCTACACCAAATGGATTCACAACCACATCCTCGTCACTCTTCAGGATCCACTTGGCATGCCGGCAGAAGGTGAGGGACCAATGTAGAATTGACAGAGTTTTGAGAGATAGGTTCCTGTACGAGTCAACGAAATCAAGTTGTATGATATCGTGGTGATGAAGGCTCTCTCTGTAGATGCGGTCCTGCAGGCTGCTAGATGAAGCCAGTCCCACCATAAACACCGTCCGCATCCGTGTCGCATGTGCCACCTCCAGTCTGCCCCACAGTTTCCTGCCACGAATATAACACTTACGATCATCTTAGTGTCAAGAATACCGTTATTAAGATAATATTCTAACTTACGAAATCAGAGCTTATGGAATGGTAGGAAGATTCACCTGATTCTGTCCCTTGCTTCTTGATTGTCGGGAGTGATGGGAATGATGTTGATAATGTTAACTGCCCTGTCGCCACACAAGTGCTCTTCGTTGATGAGATATCTGTAAATGAATGACATAAATAATTTATTCAATATTCACTTATTACAATATTAAAAGTTACCGTATTTAATTATACAGTGTCCCGAGGGTGAGTAGTGTTCTAGTTGGGTACTGGTATTCAGAGTGATGCCGTAGTCCACACACACACACACACACACACACACACACACACACACACACACACACACCGCTCGCTGGTGCAGTGGTAACGCTCTCGCTTGCCAACTGGTGGACGGGAGTTCGCGCCTCGCTCAGGTTGCGAAAAGTTTCACTGACGAAGTGGGTGGTTACTGTCCCCCTTGAGCAAGGGGACGGGTGTGTGCGTGTGTGAAGGTCACAGCCTTGCCCTTAGATCGGACTATATGAGCTCTCAGCTCCCTTCCGGGAGGGTAAAAGCTGACGATCACGACCATCAAGTGATCCTGACCGACCCGGTGAATTACACACACACACACGTGGAGAGAGAGAGAGAGAGAAATATGCACTCACGAGTGACACACACACACACACACACACACACACACACACACACACACACACACACTTAAAGCTGTTCTTCTACAGAAGATGACGGCTATTACTCTCGCTAAGAGGGTGTGTTTCTCAGTCTTTAGTGCCAACGTGTGTGACTGCAGACCAATTCTGGTTCCGCAGAAATTGCCACTGAGTTGGCATATCAAGTCCGGGTTTGCTGGGAAGGCTCTGTTTTGGTTGGCCTCCATTGTCTACGCTCTTCTCTGTCCAGGTTCCGAGTTTTTTCAAGATGAATGGTTCCTTTGCTGCAGAGGACTTGCCATTGTTTTCTGTTACAGGCACTGGTTTCAAGATCTTTTGGTATGACGTTGCATTTCTTCAGAGTTGTCTATATGATCTTTATATTTCTTCTTTTGTTCCCCTGGATTGTGGCGTGCTGCAGAGAGTTGCCCATACACAGCCTGGCGGGGAAGGCGGTGCTCAGACATGCGATTAACGTGTCCAACCCATCTACGCTGTTTTTTTAGCTCACATGGTTTCTACTCGTATGCTGGTTGACGTTGCCGGTTGAGAATTTGTGAGTGAGGGACTTAATCTTCCCATGTGAGTCCTAGGATGCACTGTAAGCATCGAATGTGAAAAGATTCAAGCTGTTTCATGTGATGCTGGTTAATGGTCCTGGATTCAGCAATGTATGAGAGGGTGGAGAGGCATACAGCTGTGTAAAGTGATACTTTCGTCTCAAAAACTCTGGATCTGAGATGCCCAAAAGAGGCTGAGGCGTGGCTGATTCGTGCAAAAACTTCTGCATCAATGTTATGTTTATCTATGAGCACACTTCCATGGTAGGTAAAATTCTCCACCTGTATCACATTTTCGCTATTTATCTGAAATGCAAGACTCTCTGCTGCGTTGTTTCTGAGATATTGTTTCAGTTTTATTGACATTTATTCGGAGCTCCATTGCATATGTTGGAAACGATGGTGAGACTCCGTTGTTGGACTTTTGGGGTAAGCGCAAGGACAGCACAGTCATCAACATATTGCAGCTCTAGGAAATGAGCTATTTTGTGCTTGAAGACGTCTGAGATTAAATATGTTACCATCTACAGTAGATGGAAATGGATTTTTATTTCATCATCATGGTTCATTAGTTTTGTTTGTGACTTAAAAGGGTGACTGCAGTGATACAGATGTTGAAAGTGACAGGAGCCAGGATACACCTTTGTTTTACAGCGACAATCATATTGAAGAGCTCGGATTTGCTTCCACCTATGGACACTGGCATTCCTGTTGTCATGCAGGCTCTTTAAACTGTTCCCTGCCCTAGCAGGGATTTGAACCTGGGTCCGGTAGGACTGCAGGCCAATTCTCTACCGGTTTAGCCATCGCCTCCACCTTGAAAGTATACAGCTTAAAAGTTCTTAAAGAAACGGGAAACGGTATGTTTTGATGTTTGAAATCTTTTTAGGACCTGTATATTTTTACCAGTCTTTGCATTAGCAAAGCCGTTCTCGTCAGTACTAGGCTGCTGGATAAAAATCATGTCAGCAACAATTAATTTGAGGATCATGCATACCTATGAGAAATAAAATACTAAAAACGTTCATAAGAGGAAGCTCTAAAATGTCAGCGTGCTGTCTCTCGAGGACATACCTTCCACCTTATAACATCACAAATTACATACAATAAAGAGAGAAGAAAATATCTTTACTTGATTAGTTTGAGGACAACATCGTTTCCTACATGTATCTCTGAATACAGTACAACATAGGCAAGAAAGATGCTGAAGTAACTTCTAACCCTTTCAAGCAGATTTTATTGAGAACAGTTCCAGTATTTGTAAGGCAGGCATTTAAATGCTACATACTACCAACAGTTTATTAAGGCTAGAGTAGGTTAAGGCTTGTTAGGTTGGTCTGGGTTACGTCAGGTTAGATCACAAAAAAACTGAGAGGACTGAAATCCTCCAAACTTGTAGGATTTCAGCATCTATCGGATCTTATTAAAAAAATAAAAAAATAATGCACATATGCAGTTTCTTCCTGTGAATTAAGGAAAAAAAAAGGAAACTGCATACCCAGTCCTGCGATATGCATGCTCATTAACCGAATTGCAAAGTTTTTTATTACGTCATAAAAGATCCTAGTCTCATAACGTAAAAGTCACATGATCGCAATGGTGGCAAATATGAGTGAGATATTACAGAGGGTTGATATCCCAGAATACACTGAGTGAGTAGTAGTAGTAGTAGTAGTAGCACGGTAGTAGTAGTATAGTAATAGCGGCCCAATCTACAGCATGTAGCCTACCAAGATACCAAAGCGATATCTGTCCTCCTTTCCCTATTTTGTATCATGGAGGAGGCCGACCTCCCTTAAAATTAAAGGTTGACATTTTTATATAGCGAAAGACATTATCAGTGAGAAGTTTCGTTGAAATCCATGGGTCGACTCTTGTCTGCTTCTGATCTGTCGGGGAGTCACGCTTCCTAATATTGTACTACGATTGAAAGTCCACTGTATAGCATATACTAAGATATCAAACACTTATCTGCTCTCCTTTCAGTATTGCTGATATTTTTTTATTTGGTAAGGGGGCTGACCCTCCTAAAAATCATGGTTAAAAAATATGTATATAGTGGAAGGCTTTCGGAATAACCAGACGAACTCACCTAGAAAATTTCATTCATATCCATCAAATAGCCCAGGAGTGGTGAAGGCATTGACGGACACACAGACAGGCTGGATATTGCCCAGGGGGACATGGAGAGTTGCCGTAAATTATACCACATTGCTTCACAGGATTGATAAATAAATGTAATGAAATAAAATAATACGAGTGCAAGTTAGTCACCTGAAAGGAAACTGCTGTGGTTGGTTGGAGAGGAAACTGTCTGTGATGTGTGACACTTTGTGCCTCGCCTCATCCATACTTTTACTTCTCGTCTCCGTCTT
Source organism: Coenobita brevimanus (assembly GCF_032717465.1). Taxonomy (NCBI): domain Eukaryota; kingdom Metazoa; phylum Arthropoda; class Malacostraca; order Decapoda; family Coenobitidae; genus Coenobita; species Coenobita brevimanus. Next base: position 32,812,479 of record NC_137017.1, read on the forward strand.
ATCTGATTCGCTGGGAGATGGATCTGGGTAGTCCCGTAGTAACTCTCTCTTCCTCTCGTTGCCTTTGGTTTTGTGTGAATTTCTCAAGGCTCCGTTGTTGTCTCCAGACAAGGGTTCCTCTGTCTGCATGTAACACATTATTTAGATGCACTGATATATCGCATATTAGTATTCAGGTCTTTCAGAGAACGAATGTTAATCCTTTCTGCAACCCACAAATTATCGAATTACCGGAAATGGCATTCACAATCTCGGTGATCCTTTCATTTTTGTTTTAATTCATCCATATGCAATCTAGTTTAGTGCTAGAGGACAATACAAAACAGACTACGTGTAGATTACCTGAGATACCCAACGCAACATGAACAGGCGGGCATGATTGTCCTCATGCAGTACGGAGGTATGGACGGTGAGAAAGGCAATGGCGGCTGCTAGTGAAATGGCTGCGGCCAGCTTCAGTGATCCAGCTGGTACAACCCCCAGCCGACGCCGCCACCACAAACCTGCGCATAGACACAAACACATGCATGTCATTCCCTCAGCAACTAGCGTAAATGTCGGTAACCAAAACGTTCATATCAAGAACTGCTTCAGCTAATGTGAGTATATAAAACTTGAGTGAATATAGAGAGATAGAGACAGACATACAAAGGCATATATATATATATATATATAACTGCTGAGATGGGCGTTGCAGGAACCGAATGGAAATGTGAAGGGTGGAGTCATCAGCATAAGAGTGGATAGGGTTAGATGTACACCTTAGAAGGTCATTGATGAATAAAGGGAAAAGAGTTGGTGATAGGACAGAGCCCTGAGGAACACCACTGTTGATAGATCTAGGAGAAGAACGATGGCTATCTACAACAGCGGCTATAGAACGACCAGAAAGGAAGCTAGAGATGAAGGAACAGATAGAAGGATAGAAACCGTAAGAGGGTAGTTTGGCAATTAAAGATTTATGCCAGACCCGATTAAAAGCCTTAGAGATGTCAAGTGCAATGGCAAAGCTTTTGCCAAAGTCCCGAAAGGAGGATGACCAGGAGCCTGAAAGATAGGTGAGAAGATCGCCAGTGGAGCGTCAATGACGGAACCCATACTGACGATCAGAAAGAAGGTTGTGACAGGAAAGATGCTTTAAAATTTTTCTATTAAGAAATTACTCAAAAACTTTTGAGATACAGGATCTTAAAGGGATAGTTAGAGGGTTGGGAATGGTCACCCTTCTCTGGGACTGGCTGAATGAGAGCAAACTTCCAGCATGAAGGAAAGGTACAAGTTGACAGACAAAGACGAAAGAGCTCGCCTAGGCAGGGTGTAAGCACAGAAGCACAGTTCTTGAGAACAACAGGAGGGACTCCATCAGGCCCATATGCCTTATTAGTGTTGAGGCCAGCAACGGCAGAAAATACATCAGCTGAAGAAATTTTAATGTCAGCCATGAGGAAGTCAGAGGGGGGAAGTGATGGAGGAACAGCACCGGAATCGTCTAAAGTGGAACTGGAGGAGAAAGTCTGATCAAAGAGATCTGCTTTATCAGTAGAAGAAATAGCTACAGAACCATCAGAGTAGAAAAGTGGAGGGAAGGATGATGAGAAAAAGTTGTTAGAAAGGTTTTTGGCAAGGTCCCAAAAGGAGCAGGAAGAATTCGAGTTGGAGAGTTGAGAGCATTTAGTATGGATGAAATTATTTTTAGCAGAGCGAAGAACAGACTTAGCACGATTCCGGGAAGAAACGTATAAAAGATGTGATTCACGGGTGGGTTGGCTCTGTACCTTTTATAGGCCCTGTCCTTGTTGCTGACAGCATTAGGCAGAGGATATGAGAAAGGAATGTATGCTTCCATGCCCGAGAGAATAACCTCCGTAATGCGCAAGGCACACGCAGATGGTTCTTGACCATTGAAGCAATAATTCCATGGAACGTCAAAGAAGTTCTGCCTGAGGGCCTCCCAATCCGCAGCTCCAAAGTGCCACAGACGACGTTTCTTTGGAGGGTCCACAGGCCGTACAGGAGCGATAGGACAGGTTAAGGTGATAAGGATGTGATCGGAGGAGCCCAACTGAGAGAAAACATTAACAGTGTAAGCAGAAGGATTAGTAGTAAGGATGGGGTCAAGTATGTTGGAGCTCTCTCCAAGGCAGTCAGGGATACGGGTAGGGTGCTGTACAAGGTGCTCTAGGTCATTAAGGATAGAAAAGGTGTAGGCTAATTCACCAGGTGGATCAGTGAAAGGAGAGGAGAGCCAAAGGTGGTGGTGAACATTGAAATCTCCTAGAATGGAGATTTCAGGGAAAGGAGAAATGGGTAGAATGTGTTCCATCGTAGAAGTAAGATAGTCGAAGAATTTTTGATAGTCAGTAGAATTAGGAGATAAGTAAACAGTGCAGATATATTTAGTCAGGGAATGACAGGAAAGCCGAAGCCAGAGTGTAGAGAATTCAGAAGACTCAAGTTCAGGAACACGGGAACAAGATAGGTCGTTGCGTACATATACGCAACATCCACCTTTGGCTTTGAAATGAGTATAGAAAAAGTAGGAGGATACAGAAAAGGGTTTTCTGTCGAGAAGGAGAGGTGGTGCTCAACAGAGCGAAAGTTAGAGGAAAGGCCGCGAATGTTGCAGAAATAAAGAAGAAGAGAGTCAGACAGTGGTTCCAGGCAGCTCGAATCGTCACCGGGAGAGGGGCAGAAGGTGGGGGCATTAATTGTCCCCCCCCCTGGGGACTCCAAAGGCCACTTGTAGTGCTGCCATGATTTTTTAATTTTGAGAAAGGAAGTGAAATGTGTACTGTGCATGTACTTTGGTGTTGATAGTTAGTTAGAGAAACTTGTATTGGAGAGCATGCTGGCCTACTCTCTGTGTTACTGAGACACTGAAAAAGTTCAGCAAAGGGGGATGGTCGGGACCTGGTCCCGAGGGTTGATGAAACGGGAGCTCCAGCTCTCCCTGTCATCAGCTTTCCATCCACCTTGGGAGTACTGCCCTGCTCGACTGGTGCTACAGTCTACTCCTCACACTGTGTGTGTGTGTGTGTGTGTGTGTGTGTGAAGTGTAAGCTTTGTCACGGGCATCAATAATTCAATGGATGTACTACCTGTGAGTATATGCAAAGAGAAATAAAACTTTTGTTGATATTTTTTATGTTCAGGTAGTTTTTTTGTGAACGTCAGTAGAACTACACCTTGTTTATTTATGTGGCGTTTCTTCTTTAAGAGAAGTGACATTTGAGAGACGACCACACCTGTTGCCACACTTGCTTAACCTGCCACCCGACTCAATGAAGTTATTGATGGGTTGCTCGAAGGATCAGATATGGGGGACTGTCAGTGGGTTATAGATTGATAATATGAACGTAGCATTAATCAGAAGATCTTGAGATTCATAAGATGAGAGTAAAATATGAATTAGAACACTCAGTACCTGTTACTGGCCTTGCATTACTTAAAACGTTTGCTAGATACCGGCTGCTAAAATAAGAAAATTCTTCCTGAGCAGGTAACACATAAGCTTCTTATCCGACAAGAATCCTGAGAGAGAGAGAGAGAGAGAGAGAGAGAGAGAGAGAGAGATCCTTCACAGCACAGAGACCTGCGGGAATCCTGGATCTGTAGAGTGTTGTTATGTCTTTGAAACTAACGCAGTGCAGTTGTATGCGGAGAATATTGAAGCTGTACTTTACCCATAGTGCAGGTGGGACGTGCACTAACCGTGGCTTAAAGCTCTCATCCGTAATGTTGTATATGAGAAACGTATCCCCCTTCCCCTCAATGACTTGGGGGGAATTAGCCCTCCTCCCGAAAATAAAAACGATCAGATATAGGAGAAAGTAAGCACGATTTCAAAGCAACTTCTGAAGTCAGTTCGTCTAGTTCCTTGTTAAACCATTTGTGCCTAGTGTCCTCAGCGTAGGACGGAACTGGGCATTTTCAAAAGTTAACAAAGAAGGGAACCCCAGGGTAGGGACCTATGAGCCTCGCAACCATGAACTGATAAGCGGAGGGCAGTACGCTTAGTACCCTTCCGGCACAGTCCCTAACACAGGAACCCTGGGAGCTAATGATTAATGTCGTCTACTGTATAATATGTTTTATCATTATTTTGAGGGAGATACTTCTCTTTCAAAACTTATAAAGAATACAAAATGGGGGAAGTGGGCAAAATAACTCTTTGATATTTTGGTAAATATTGTAGAGTACTACTACTACTACTACTACTACTACATACAAGGAAGGTGGAAAAGTTACAAGAGGATGGAAAAAAGGCAGAATATAAGAGGGAAGTGGAGCAATTGTGTAAATAGCCTATAGATTGGAGCAGATGGGGGAAGTGGAAGGTCTATCTATCTATCTATCTATAGCCCGACGCCCTAATCCCGCAAAGGGTGGCCACAGACAAAACGCCTCCAAGTCACTCTGTCACCCACCATTTGACTCCCCTCGCCCCAGCTCAAGATATTCACAGAAGAAATCTGCGCAGCATATAAGGTGGTGTGTGGGGTGAAGAGCAGACGAAAGGGGGTACAGGGAACAGCATGGTGGACTGAAGAGGTGAGAGAGGCTCTGGCACAAAAGAAGAAAGCATATAGTGAGTGGATGAGAAACAGGGGCGTAGAAGAAATTGTGAGACGGAAGAGAGAGTTATATGTAGAGAGGAAAAGAGAGGTGAAATGATTAGTAAGAGAGAAGAAGAATAGAGTAGATGAGGAGTTTGGAAGGAACTTGAGTGTATAGGGGAGGGAATGTAAGAAAATGTTCTGGAAAGAGGTAAAGAGAGTTGGACAGGGTAGCAATGAAGATAGTCGGGGCAGGGGCGCACCCAGAAACTGAGTGGGGGAGATTTCCAAATTACTGATAAGTCCTTGTGAGCAAAGCAAACCCATACAGCTGTGAGTTCCCGGATGAGGGGTACTGTAGGCCCCTCAGGAAATTCTTTTTGAAATCTAACCAATAATTGGTGAATAGATCACTGCATTAAAATAATCCAGTCATTGTATTAATTGCTTTGCTTTAACGCTCTTACAATTTTATTAAACGGACATCATATCATAACTTACTAAACAGACATCATAAATATTTGACACTGTATGGCAGTGCTGAATTGCATTCAGGTTATTCAGGTGTATGAAAGTTAGGCCTGGTCAGATCACACCTTGCAGTAGCTGGATGAATCAGGGTTTCCAGGCAACCAGGAAACCCCCTTAGGTGAGCCCCTGAGTCGGGGAGTGAAAGATAGAAATTGTAGATTAATAGTGGAGAAGGGAGAAAAAGTGAGCAGATGGAGAGAACGCTTGAAGGAATTGTTGACATAGAGAATAAAAATAATGCGTGGCTGGGGAATGGCTGGGAGAAGGAGAGATGTGAGAACAGGGATATGAGAGGAAGAAATCAGTAGGACGGAAGTTGAAGCAATGAAGAAAGTTAAAATGGGGAAAGCACCAGGAATTGATGGAGTGCGTGGTGAAATGCTGAAGCATGGGTGTAGAGAACCTATGGTGTGTCCTTGCGGAAAACACTCGTATCATACGGTCAGAAGTTAACTAAACGGCTATGAACCCTGGCGAGTCGTATCACAGTAGTAAGGGAACAGATAACAAATCTCAAAATATGCATAATTATAATTAACCAGCTATATATATAAAGAGACATATACAGGTAACAGCTTAAATCCTCATAAACACTGTTGATTAACACCACCAACCATGCGTCACTTGCGCTTCATACCAACACTCAAATAGCCTCTCGTCACAATACACGCGGAGTATTCCATAAGTAACAATGACGTTGGAGTTGAAGATGAAGTTAATGTTGGCACCCCATATTCCTCTTGCGACACAGCCCCACACTGCTATGGCGCCTGCTCGAACCCGTAGTGAGCACTCTGCACACCCACGTTCCGTCACTCACTCTGCTCGCAAGAACTCCTGCAATTCATTTGCCTTTGCTAATTTACATGTCTGAAGGGTACTTCCCATTCACAATGAAGCACAATGCCTTAACTAATTACCCCTTAAATAAACACAACATAACCGATTTAAAGTACTAACAGTTCTCTCGAAAACATGTAGTACAATTTCACCAACTAGTTTGTAATGATAAACGAGTGCAATTTCCCAATCAAACATATGAACGTGTTTACGTTATACGTAGTCTCACTCCCGATTATATAAATATGAACACTCGGAACATTTGATATTTATAGTAAACACTAACATACCTTTTGTGATACATAAGAGTAATGGGTTTCGGACATAAGGGCAATATCCATCCTTTCTCGTCCTTAGGAAGACACCTGTGATCCAGTGAGCCACACTGCCTCACCCTCGAACTACAGCATGACTGATTCCCAAAACTCCGCTACGAATTCCACAGACATCCCATACTACCAAAACAAACCCTTAACTACCGAGCAAATCGTTCACAATTTACACTATGTGGAGTTCTGTCATGACAATGGGGGAGAGATAGTAGTTGAATGGATGTGGAAGATATGCAGATCGGCCTGGGAGGGAGGTAGAGTCTCGGAGGATTGGAAGTCTGGGATAATTATTCTCCTCTACAAAGAAAAGGGGAAAAAGAAGTGTGTGGTAATCATAGGGCATTTGTCTTCTTAGTGTAATAGGAAAAGTATATGGTAGGATACATCTTGACAGCGTTAGGGAAATAACAGAGGAAATAGTTGGAGAAGGGCAGGGAGGTTTTAAGAAGGGAAGAGGTTGTGTAGATCAGATATTCATTCTTAGATCTTTAGTGGAAAAGTTTCTAGAGAAGGGAAAAAAGTTGTATGCAGCCTTCATGGATTTAGAGAAAGCATATGACGGGTTGGATAGACAAGGATTGTGGAAAGTATTAAGAATAAATGGAGTACATGGGAAGTTGTTAAAGGCTGCGAAGAATGTGTATGAGAGTGCTACGGGTGCAGTGCATGTGGATAGTGGACTGAGTGATTTTTTCTATTTGAAGGTTGGATTGAAACAAGGATATGTCATGTCCCCATGGTTGTTCAATACTGATGGGGTTATAAAAGAGATGCAAGGTAGGGTAGTGGATGTTGGAGCCGCCCTAGTGAGAGAGGCAGTGTTTGGAAACTACCTGTACTGTTGTTTGCAGATGATACTGTGTTGTTGGGTGAAGACGAAGGGGAGCTGCAAGGCTTGGTGGATGAGTTTGGAAGAGTGTGAAAGAGACGGGATCTAAAGGTGAATGTAGGGAAAAGTAAAGGTATGGTCTGCAAAAGAAGTAAAGTCAGTGAATGTAGTGTACAGTGAGACTGGATTAGGAGGAAATGGAAAATGTGAGTGCATTTAAGTACTTGGTACAACAGAGAAGAAAGGTTGGTGGTTCCTTGAAAGCAGTGATAAGAAACAGGGAAGTGAGAATGGAAATGAAAAAGCTACTACATGACAGTATTGTAATACCAACTCTAACGTATGGAAGTGAAACTTGAGACTTGTTGGAGGGACAGAAGTAAAGAGTGAGAGCAGTGGAAATGGGTTATTTGAGAGGAGCATGTGAAGTCACATGAAGAGACAGCCTGACAAATAAGGAAGTCAGGAAGCGTTGTGGTGTGGATGTGGATGTGATAGGAAGCGTTAGGAGAAACACATTGAGGTGGTTTGGCCATGTGGGGAGGATGGAGAGTGAGAGACTGACGAGAAGAGTGTATGGGAGTGAGGTGGTGGGGGGAAGATGGAGGGGGAGGCCAAGGATGAGATGGACGGATGGAGTGGAGAGATATATGAGAGAGGGGGATGTGAGCTGAGAGCAGGGCAGTGAAATGGGAGGGGACAGGACGACGTGGAGGCGATTTGTTTGTGGCCACCCCTTACGGGATGAAGGCGTCTGGCAATAGACAGATGGATAGAATGTACTGAACATCCATGTTTTCCGTGGCAGACAGCTTGCAAACACCTTAATGATCGATAAGTTTTGTTTTGGCCACCGATATTTCACAAAAAGTTTTCTGTCACTGAAGGAATGTACTGTTCCTGCCTCTCTCCACGTTAGACGGTATTTTATCATCCTGTATTTCACACTGCCTTCTATATCACTGGAGGAATGTGCTGCACCTACCTCTCTCCAAGATAGGAGCACAGGTACAAGTTAGAGAGGCTTTTTTGAGTGCTAGGTATAACAGCGTGTGGCGATGCGGGCTACTCGGTTGGAGTTGCAGTGCGCGTGATTGACAGGGTCTGCATACATCCCTGAAAAGCCTTACCGGGAGGATGTGTTAACGCATGAGCTTACCTACTGCCGCCAAATTTAAATGTTTGCTGTTGTTTGTAAATATCAATCCCTCGTCCAGCGAGATACGAGACAAGTACCCTGGTTGCTTACTCACTGTAGCTCCGTTAACAAAGAAAGAACAGGGAAAATTAACTTTGCCAGTAACAGTACTATTGATTGCATTAATTTCGGTTGGGAATATATATTTCCACAAGAATTAGAACTTTTTAAAAGTACAAATTAGCATGCACGTACTGGCAGTCTAATGCTGCATCTCGATGAATATCTACATCGGAAATATTTCCCGTTTCCAAGCTGGGATACCATTCACCTCAGATGTTGCTCGTTTCCAGCGTCACTCGTTCTTCAGAATTCTCGCAACTCGAATTTGCAGTTTTCATGATATTACATTCTGTTGTAATATTAGTTCAGTTCCTTTTGCACCCATTAGTTTACAGTAGTTCTTCAGCATTTTCAAGCGTATTTGGTGAGAAATATTTCATTCTTGGGAATATATCTCAGATTCTAGAATTCTGTGTCATTAAATGTGTATATATGGTAGTTCATACTGCTTACAGAAAAGTTTGGTATTATAATAAATAGGGCAGTTATATCAAATGATAATATTATACCCAGGGCGTGGGTGCATGTGTGTGTGTGTGTGTGTGTGTGTGTGTGTGTGTGTGTGTGTGTGTGTGTGTGTGTTTATGCGAGGAAGAAGAACCAAAGGCTAGGAGCCCGCAAAACAATTCCTTCCAAGAAAAAAAAAAACAATACAAAAGAGGGCCAAATTCAAGATCCGTTCATATCGAGAAGCCTGGACACACAGCGTTTCAAAGACTGGAGATCATAGGAAGTAGGAAGTACAGACAGAGGGAGACAGTTCCAGAGTTGACCTGTTGCATAAATGAAGGACTGGGAGTAACGGTTATCTCTTGCATTAGAGAGTTGAACAGAAAAGGGATGAGAGTTTGTTGCTAGACCGGTGCTACGCACCCGTCGTAAAGGTGAAGAGATGCAAGCAGACAGTTCAGAGGAGCAATGACCACTGAAGTAGCGATAGAAAAGAGATAAAGAGGCAACAGTGCGACGAAGAGACAGAGATTGAAGGAAGCCAGTAAGAGGAGGAGAGTTAATGAGACGAAAAGCCTTTAACTCCACTCTATTGAGAGGAGCTCTACAGTATGTGAGAGCCTCCTCACACATGAGAGTCGTACTCTGCACAGGAGCGAATAAAACCCGTGTATAAAGTCAACAACTGTGCAAGGGTAAAGAAGGAACGGAGTCGGCTTAGCACACCTAATCTCTCGGAAGCAGATTTTACAAGAGATGTAATATGATCTTTCCAAGATAAGTTCAGAGTGAATGAAACCCCAAGCATGTTCAAGGATGATGCAGGATGTGTGTGTGTGTGTGTGTGTGTGTGTGTGTGTGTGTGTGTTTTAAGGTGGGTAAAAAATTGAAAATTCGACGAAAAATGGCTATTTTGATGACCTATAGTATGTTTTCACATGAACTAATTGTATTTTTAAAAATGAGTCAGTGGTACGCCAGCAATTTTCAATTCAGTTTTTACGGCACTGACGCCCCAAGCATTCAGTGATTACCGGTGATTGGCAACTCTATAAATGATAACCCATTGTTTTGCGTTTCTGTTACCAACTACGAACTGGTACTGGTTTACAGTTTTGAACTTTGTACGAGTTTGCATATTTTACTGGAATCATGACCAGTTGCAGCACACGAGAAAGCACGAAAGACTTTGTTTTCGGCTCATCACGTAGTCTTCCGGTAAATCAGTTGCCCACTAGCTTTGATGTCATAAGGGTATATTTGGAACGTAAATCCACAAATCCGTCATTGAGCACCCAAGCCTCTGCGGAAACTGTTGCACCTGAAGTAGCAGGAATTTACGAGAAAGCCTCCATCTCAACTATTGATTACAACAGTGTAGTTATTCGTGTGAAACGCCTGATAGCAAAGGCACAGGAGCTTAGGAAATATCCAGTGAGCTAAAGGACTTCCAACACTTACGTAGAGAAACTCGCCAGCTTTGACACATTTGACATTAGTCGTTGCAAATGTTTCAAAAACTGCAATGCACGTGAGATGTCTGAGTGTCAATGCGCTAGAGCACACAAGATATCGCCTGAGGAGTGGCCTTTCTGTCTTGATCAGACCGCCTTGGAGAGAGCTCCAACATACTGACCTCTTCCTTACTACTAATCCTTCTGCTTACACTGTTAATCTTTTCTCTCCGTTGGGCTCCTCCAATCACAACCTTATCACCTTAACCTGTCCTATCACTCTGGTACGAACAGTGGACCCTCCAAGGAAATGTCGTCTGTGGCATTTTGGAGCTGCGGATTGGGAGGCCCTCAGGCAGTACTTCTTTGATTTTCCCTGGAATGATTATTGCTTCCATGGCCGGGAGCCATCTGAGTGTGCCTTGCGCATTACGGAGGTTATTCTCTCGGGCATGGAAGCATACATTCCTTTCTCATATCCTTTGACTAACGCAAGAAAGCCTTGGTTTAATCATGCTTGTTGTAATGCTGTCCGCAACAAGGAGAGGGCCTACAAAAGGTACCGGAGCCAACCCACCCCTGAATCACATCATCTTTACGTTTCTGCCCGGAATTGTGCTAAGTCTGTTCTTCGCTCTACTAAAAATAATTTCATCCGTACTAAATGCTCTCAACTCTCCAACTCGAATTCTTCCTGCTCCTTCTGGCACCTTGCCAAAACCCTTTCTAACAACTTTACCTCATCATCCTTCCCTCCTCTTTTCTACTCTGATGGTTCTGTAGCTATTTCTTCTACTGATAAAGCAGATCTCTTAGCACAGACTTTCTCCTCCAATTCCACCTTAGACGATTCCGGTGCTGTTCCTCCATCACTTCCCCCCTCTGACTTCCTCATGGCTGACATTAAAATGTCTTCAGCTGATGTATTTTCTGCCATTGCTGGCCTCAATACTAACAAGGCATATGGGCCTGATGGAGTCCCTCCTGTTGTTCTCAAGAACTGTGTTTCTGTGCTTACACCCTGCCTAGGCAAACTCATTCGCCTTTGTCTGTCAACTTGTACCTTTCCTTCTTGCTGGAAGTTTGCTCTCATTCAGCCAGTCCCAAAGAAGGGTGACTACTCCCAACCCTCCAACTATCGTCCAATTGCTTTAACGTCCTGTATTTCAAATGTTTTTGAGTCAATTCTCGATAGAAAAATTTTAAGGCATCTTTCTCTTATCGCAAACTTCCTTCTGATCGTCAGTATGGGTTCCGTCAGGGACGCTCCACTGGCGATCTTCTCACCTACCTTTCAGACTCCTGGTCATCCTCCTTTCGGGACTTTGGCAAAAGCTTTGCCATTGCATTTGACATCTCAAAGGCTTTCGATCAAGTCTGGCATAAATCTTTAATTTCCAAACTGCCCTCTTACGGTTTCTATCCTTCTGTCTGCACCTTCATCTCTAGCTTCCTTTCTGGTCGTTCTATAGCCGCTGTTGTAGACGGCCATCGTTCTTCTCCTAGATCTATCAACAGTTGTGTTCCTCAGGGCTCTGTCCTATCACCAATTCTCTTCCTTTTATTCATCAATGACCTTCTAAGCTGTACATCTAACCCTATCCACTCTTATGCTGATGACTCCACCCTTCACCTTTCCATTCGGTTCCCGCAAAGCCCATCTCAGCAGTTACTTCAGCAAACAAGGGATGAGGCTATGGCACACCTAATGTCTGACTTAGCTCGTATCTCTGACTCGGGTAAAAATAATCTTGTTGTTTTTAATGCATCTAAGACTCAGTTCTTACACCTATCAACCCGTCAAAATCTTCCTCAGGTGTACCCACTAATGTTTAATAATATTCAGCTTAATCCTGCATCATCCTTGAACATGCTTGGGGTTTCATTTACTCGGGACTTACCTTGGAAAGATCATATTACATCTCTTGTAAAATCTGCTTCCATGAGATTGGGTGTGCTAAGCCGACTCCGTTCTTTCTTTACCCCTGCACAGTTGTTGACTCTATACAGGGGTTTTATCCGCCCCTGTGTGGAGTACAACTCTCATGTGTGGGGAGGCTCCCCACATACAGCTCTTCTCAATAGGGTGGAGTCAAAGACTTTTCGTCTCATTAATTCTCCTCCTCTTACTGACACCCTTCGACCTCTTTCTCTTCGCCGCACTGTTGCATCTTTATCTCTTTTCTATCGCTACTTTAATGGTCACTGCTCCTCTGAACTGTCTGCTTGCATTCCTCCACCTCTACGATGGACGCGTAACACCCGTCTAGCAGCAAACTCTCATCCCTTTTCTGTCCAACTTTCTAATGCAAGAGTTAACCGTTACTCCCAGTCCTTCATTTATGCAACAGGTCAACTCTGGAACTGTCTCCCTCTGTCTGTATTTCCTGCTGCCTATGATCTCCAGTCTTTCAAACGCAGTGTGTCCAGGCATCTCAAAATGAATGGATCTTGAAATTGGCTCTCTCTTGTATTTTGTTTTTTCTCTTGGAGGGAACTGTTATTGCGGGCTCATGGCCTTTGGTTCCTCCTTCCTCGCATAAAAAAAAAAAACTCAGCCGTCAGAGAAAATACTGGAGAGATGTCACATTGCAACAGCATAAAAATGACTTGAAGGAGTTCGTTTGCATCGGTTTCGATGAAAAAATCGATCAGACGCTCAAGAAAACCCCAGATGGTCAGGTAATCGTGAAAGAAGATCACTACTCAGTAGTTGCTTTTCTTGACGCCGTTTACATCGACCACGTTTCAACCGAAAGTGGAAGAGCAACAGATATTGCCAAGGAAGTGTCATGTCTGCCATTCGAGAAACAGATTCAACAGATTCGTTGCAAGCTATCGTCTGTGATGGGACGAATGTCAATACTGGAAAGAGAAATGCAGTGATCCATGAGCTCGAAACACAGCTTGGCAGACCACTATAGTGTCTTGTTTGTTTGTTGCATCTTGTTGAAATCATTTTCCGAAGTATTTCAAGGCAATTGATGGTTCGACAACAGGTCCACAAGGCTGCAGAGGAGAAGTAGGTCAATCGCTTGAATTTGACCCAAAAGATCTTCCAGTTGTTGGTTATGAACGTGTTGCTGGAAAAACTTGCATTTTACCAGTGGGAGTTGTAAGCGATCTCAGCAAAGAACAGAACTACCTGTACCGTGCATGTTTGGCAGTGCAATTGCCAAGTGGAGATGCTAATGAAGGTGTGGGACCATCTGCATAACCAGGACCGCTGAATCATGCAGGTGGCTTACGAAAGCTAATCGCATACTGCGACTTTACATGTCAAAGGAGCAACCATCACCAACCCTAAAACGTCTCGTTTCATTCATTGCGAACTACTAGGCTCCTGTGTGGTTCAGGGTGAAAGCCAGCATCTCGTGTCAGGATGGGGCCTAAAATTTCTTCTTCATGGTGGAGCTCCTTCAAAAGCTGCCGTTTGAGGATCAGACGATCATTCGCCCTGTGCTTGCCAGTATCAGCTACTTATGTCACCCAGAGAACATCCTGTTGTCGGCTGTTGCTGATGAAGATGTTGGCGTACGCTCGATGGCGATCAAGTTGATGAAACAAGCACAGATGGATGAGAGTAATGGCCAAGCCTCAGTTGGAATATTTGAAAAATCGGCACTGAAAACAAACTTCGATGCCAAGAAGTACACTGAGCTGGTAGAGCTTTCTTGTGCCACAGTTCCTCCATTGCTGAAGAATACACACTACCAAATGGACGAAAGCCAGCCCATCGTACTGGACGTGTACCCTTGCAATTCCCAAAGAGTGGAACGCTGCGTCAAGGACGTCACATCCACCACAAGTAAAGTATTTGGGCATGAATCACGTCATGGTATGCTCGTCCAATGTAAGCGATCTCGCAGCTTGTTCCCTAAGCGTGAAGGTAAACAAGACTTTTGATGTGTTCAACAGTTCATGTCATTTCTACTGTTCTTTTTCTTTTTCATGAAAAAATAATGCCATGCATATTATTTGAATATATATATTTCAACTCTTACTTTTACTTTTAAAACTGAAGTTTAACACAGAAATTGCATTTTAGTTCATCCGAAAAAATAGCATGTGTTTCTAAGTTTTTTGATAAATAACTCTATTTTTAGATCGAAGTTACTGGAATGGGCACGTACATATTGAAACATTTTTTTCGTAGTATTACTGTCATTCTAAAGGAGCACCATTCTGACTACTGTATGTTTCAACCTGGCAGACCTAAGTTCGTTACTTTTAGACCCGCCCTAATGTGTATGTTTTCTTTAATGAGAACTCACCCCCTGTTGGCGCGACTGCTGGACTAGTTCAACAACCATATACATGAAGCAGCCCCGAGTGAGAGACGAGAATGATGACTTTGCGAGTGTGATGGGGAGTGGGGAGCTGCAAGTGTGGCATGTCAGAAGCCACCTGTGTCCACTTCATCCTCGCCAATTGATTACACTCTTCTTTTGCATAGACGGTGCACTGATCGATGTGGGCCAGGTAAGCTCAGCCATAGCACATGTGAAATCCACAACCTCAACCCAGTAGACAGACTGTGTTATTGCCAAGAAGTTATTTGATAGTCTTATGAAGCCACCGCAACAAATTTTTGCTCTGATATGAGCTGGTGTGGAAATATCTGAAAAAACAACCCTACAGTTGCGAGTTCCTATTCGGTGGGTTGAAACTTTACTTTAAATAACATCGGGCAAGTACAGCACCGCCACACTGTGGGGCTCGAACCCACCTTGGTCACTGCGGTGCTAAAAGATGTGTGGAAGTCACACGATTATGGGGCTTTTCCTTTTTGATCCACACATCCTGACTGATTGCTGTCTACGTGGTAGTTAATTCACGCCATCCCGACCACGATGTTTGGGAAGTTATACATATTAATGATAGGTTGTAATGACGTCAGTCAGGTATGTTTATCGTAAACGAGATTGCCTTCCAAGGATATTAATGGGCAAATGCTTTTACTTTTTTTTTTTTTTATTCCTCAATGAAACAATCTCTTGGGGTTTTAGTTTGCATAGCGGGAATTTTTCTACCAAATATCCTCGCTTAGTTTTCTTGGTATTTTATCATCTTGATTTTCTGTATGTTTAGTGGAGAAGTATCTAGAGAAAGGAAAGAAAGTGCATGCTGCCTTCATGGACTTGGAGAAGGCTTATGACAGAATAGATAGGCAAGGTTTGTGGAAGGTATTAAGAATATATGGAGTGGAGGGGAAATTGTTGAGTGCTGTGATGAGTATGTACGAAGGAGTTAGGGCTACGGTGCGAGTGGATGGCGAGCTGAGTTCTTTGATCTCAATGTAGGACTGAAACAGGGTTGTGTGATGTCTCCATGGCTGTTTAATATACACATGGTTGGGGTTGTAAAGGAGGTGCAAGGTAGGGCAGTGGATGTAGGGGTGGCTCTAATGAATGGGGGTGAGATTTGGAAGATTACGGTGTTGCTGTTTGCTGATGATACAGTATTGTTGAGTGAAGATGAATGGGAGTTGCAAGGTTTGGTGAATGAATTTGGGATAGTGTGTAGGAGGAGGAAGCTGAAAGTTAATGTAAACAAAAGTAAAGTTACGGTGTTTGAGAGGAATGAAGTCACAGAATGTACAGTGAGGTTGAATGGTGAGGATATGGAGAATGTGAGTGCATTCAAGTACTTTGGTAGTGTGATGAGTAAGGATGGAACTCTGGGGGATGAAGTGCATGAAAAGGTACAGCAGGGAAGGAAGGTTGTTGGTTCACTGAAAGCAGTGATGAGAAATAGGGAGGTGAGTATGGAAGTTAAAAAGTCACTGCATGATAGTATTGTCATCCCTACCCTTACGTATGGAAGCGAGGCGTGGACCTTGCAAGAGGGGAACAAGTCAAGAGCGAGAGCAGTGGAAATGAGTTACTTGAGAGGAGCATGTGGAGTGACATGGAGGGACAGGTTGACGAATGAAGAAGTGAAGGAACGTTGTGGGGTGGATGTGGATGTGGTTGTGAAGATTAGGAGAAATACACTGAGGTGGTTTGGGCATGTGGAGAGAATGGAGAATGAACGACTGACTAAGAGGGTGTATGTAGGTGAGGTGGAGGGAGGGAGAGGGAGGGGTAGACCGAGGATGAGATGGAGGGATGGAGTTGAGAGGTATATGAGGGAGGGGGGAGTGAGCTGGGAACTTGGAGGCGTTTTGTCTGCGGCCACCCTTTGCGGGATTAGGGCGTCGGGCTATAGATAGATAGATAGATAGATTTTCTGTACGTGTGTATTTTTATATGCTTTCCCTTGCGACCGATTATTTCTTCAAAACTTTTCGACATGCAGTCTGGTTCATTAGTGCAGTTATTTTTTCCAGGTACTTCTAGGTATACTCGTATTTTTCATTCGTAAGACATCAGATGATTAGTGAATATTTCCCACATTTCTTCAATGTTATCCACGTGTAGAAATTTAAGCCAGCTGGTGTCGGCAGTTTTGTTTCCCAGTTATCGATGTTAGCCTCTTTAAAGTTAGGAACTAAAACTTTGCTTTTATTAGTTTTACAGAATATTTTAATTTCAAGTCTTATTAAGATCGCTGCTACAAAAATTTTCTTCATCACACAAATTTATTAAGTCATTGTCAATTGCCAGGGCAAGGTCGAGTATATTATAGCCACGCATTGGTATAATCACTTCCCGACTAAACAATGCATTGTCTGCCAATTCTAACAACATATTCTCATCTTTTTCCACACAAGAATTTTTCCACTCAATATTGGATAATTGAAGTCCTCTAAAATAACGCTGTCATTCTTTCCTGTGACTAATTTTATTTCACTATACAATAAATTATCGTTTTCCTCATCTAACTTGGGCGGTCTTTATACTACACTGAAAAGAAAGTATTTATGACTCTATGAAGATTTCGACATGCAAAGAATTGTATGTTTCAACATCCACTTTATTGATCTGTATTGCATTTACGTGTTTATATATATATATATATATATATATATATATATATATATATATTATTATTATTATTATTAGAACTCCTCAGCCTGCTTTTTGCAGTCTCAGTTTTTATATATTTAGTTTTCCAATAAGAATCTTGTCACAAGGGTTGAACCATGATTCCATATTCATAATTATATCGGGATTTTCGACAGTTGCAAAAGTAATTAATTCATCTCGCTTTGAAATAAAACGTCTCGCATTCATGTACATAACATTCATAGTACAGCTGGATCTAGTAGGGACATGAGACACACTAAAATTAGCCCTGTTTAATCGTTGTCCTCAGCAGAGATTGCAACACTCCTACGAATCACTGAAGTGACGTCCCCTCTCTCCCCAGAAACCCCCTGACTTTATATACCTGTACCTGAGGTAAAGTCATGTCTACCTGTCAGTCCTGGTGATCTGACTTCACCTCACCTATGCTACCACCATTAGCCTCAGGGATTGTATTGTTTATTACTACACCATAAACTGTCTCTCTTTTCACCTCTCTAACACTAACTAAAGCATGCCTAACACTATCATCTATAACTCCATTGAACTAGCATTTCCTACCGTATTTAGGTACAGGCCGCCCCGATCATACAAGCTTGTCATGACTAAAACCGTCCCAAACATCCACAAACATACCATCCTTCCCTCATAGACCTTCTAGCCTACATCTAATTCCTATCATTCGACTGAGGATCTACTGAGTAGGAAGCTGACAGACAGACAGGTAGGTAGGAAAGTAAGCAGGAAAATAAGAAGGGAAGAAGGTAAGCAGGGAGATAGGTAGGCAGGGAGGTAAACAGGGACTTGATGAGGGGAAGAAGCACGGAGGTATGTAAGTAGTTCAATAAGCAGGGAGATAAGTAGGGAGGTAAGCAGGTAGGAAAAAAGAGAGAAAGGTAGGCAGGGAAGCTGACAGACAGATAGGTAGGGAGCAGGCAGGAAGACAGGAAGGGAGGTGGGCAGGGAAGGAGATAGATAGGTAACCAGTAAAGCAGGTCGGTAGATGGAAGTGGAAGAAGGTACGGAGGTAAGCAGGAAATTACGGTATGGAGGGAGGTAAGTTGGTCAGAAAAATCGACAGAATAAGTGTAAATTAATCCTTTATATGCTAAACGATCAATCTGCATCTTAATACCTCCCACTGAGAGAATCACTTAGTCCAACAGAGAGGCTGCAAATCTTGAGATCAGTCTATAACAAGTAATTCATTGCATAGACAAGCCCCCTCCCCCCAAGACATAAATAATTTGGTGGTGGGATGAGGGTGTCGAAGCTGCATTTAGGGAGAAAAGGTTTTTCCGGGAATGAAAAAGGGGTGGTAACAAAGAGGAATGCTTAGCTGCCAAGAGTAGGGCTAAGAATGTGGTATACAGGGCTAAATCTAACTCAAAGACTTGGATAACCTATATAATGTGCAGAGAAAGAATATAATATTTAATATGGCAAATCAGATGAGGAGGGAAAACAGGGATATCATAAGTGAGCAGTGTGTGAAGAATGATGAAGGAAATGTAGTGGTGAACAGTGCGGATATTAAAGACTCCTGAAGGGAGCATTATAACTGGTTGCTGAACTGGGAGTTTGACTGGAGCAGGGAAGATTTGCAGTCAGCAGATCCAGTGTTCGGCCCTTGGCCTTTGATTGATGCTGCTAGTATGAGCAGGGCAATAGGCAGGTTGCGCTTGGGAATGGCAGCAGGTGTGTCTGGGCGGACTGCTGAGTTGAAGGCCTCAGGAGACATAGGAGTGGAGTTAGTTACTGGCTTGATAAATACGATTATATGTGTGTTGTCCCAGACGATTGGCTGAAGAGTGTGATTGTAAATGTGTACAAGGGGAAGGGTGATGCCCTGGAATGAGGAAATAATAGAGGCATAAACCTTGTGGACCTGATAATGAAGGTAATGGGGAGAATTTTAGATGGTATTATAAGAGAAAGAATGAATATTGACGAGATGCAGTTTGGATTTATGGCAGGCAAAAGGACCACTGATGCCATATTCATTGTTCAACAGCTTCAGGAAAAATATATAGGAAAGAAAAGGAAACTGTACTTTGTTTTAATTGATTTGGAGAAGGTCTTTGACAGAGTCCCCAGAGAGGTTGTGACGTGGGCAATGAGAGAGCTTGGGATCGAGGAGTGCCTGGCTGGAGTGGTAATGGCTATGTATATGGGTGCTTGCACCCACGTAAGGGTGAATGGAAAGATGAGTGATGAGTTTTTCGTGAATGCTGGTGTGCATCAGAGGTCAGTCTTGAGCCTTTTATTTTTATCATGGCGCTTGAATCCCTCACGTGACTTCAGAAATGAACTTCCGTGGGAGATGTATGCCGATGATTTGTTGTTGATTGTGGAGAAAGAAAGGGAGGCGGAGGAAAAATTTAGAAAGTGGAGAGATGGTATGGGACAAAACGGCTTGAGAGTAAAGATAGAAAGGCAATGGTATATAGGGTTGGTGGCAGTACTGTCAATGAAGAGGGAAAGTGGCCATGCTCTGTATTATTTAATATATCTGTAATGTATAGGATTGGTCATGCACCGTTGCGTATATCGTAGTCTGTGATTTTTGTACTTTGTTCCCTGCTTAATACAAGTGTGCATTTGATCAGTTTGTGTTTGGTCCTCACGTCCTTGTCTGCATACTCTGGCCCGATCAAGAACAAAGAACCCAAGGCCCGCACCGTATCTGAACCCGAGGAGTCTGGACCCGAATACGCTGCAAAACATTAATGTATTTGTTTTTCTGTTCGACAATATGGTAACTGTCCATGTTATCACTGAATATACTGTAAAGTCTGTGATTTGTAAAACAGTGTGAGGTCCGATGCGTCTTCACGGGAAAAAAAGAAAATCCTGGACCCACCATTGCAATAATTTGAGACTTTCATGTATTTAGAAAATTGATTATTTTTTCTTCTGAATGTTGTAAATGTAAGTATTTAGCTTGCCCTTACCTAAAGAGAGCATCCTCGTTTGGCGGGGAGCAGGATGAGGAGTTCATGAACCCAGAAGGCTACCAGGAGTCGTGTAGCGGCCTCCCTCCTAATGCAGAACTGAGACGGGGCAACACTCTCACCAGTACCACTCCATTCAGCACACTGACACTTGCGACTTCATCGCTCCTACCATCCCACCTCCAACCCACACCATACACCATTTCCTCTCAACCTGCCATTGGTTAACCCACATTCAGTGCTGTTAAGTTGACAAGTACACACA
Source organism: Coenobita brevimanus (assembly GCF_032717465.1). Taxonomy (NCBI): domain Eukaryota; kingdom Metazoa; phylum Arthropoda; class Malacostraca; order Decapoda; family Coenobitidae; genus Coenobita; species Coenobita brevimanus. The sequence goes on from NC_137017.1 coordinate 32,832,922, forward strand.
CACACACACACACACACACACACACACACACACACACACACACACACACACACACACACACACACACACACACACACACACACACACACACGCGCGCGCGCGCGCGAATATTTGGAAGAAAAGTTGTATGTTGCAGGGGTGTTTATTGATTTATCCAAAGCTTTTGATTCTTTGAACCATCATATATTAATTGACAGATTAAAATTAAAACATGTTGATTAGAGGTGTACCACTGCAGCTATTTTAGAACTACATCGGTAATAGGTCGCAAGCAGTCTATTGTAATTCTAAGTATTCTCTTTTTAAATCTATATCAAAAGGAGTATCTCGGAGATCAAGTTTGGGCACTATTTTGTTCCTTATCTATATGAATAACTTGTGCTAGCTCCAATTTCAAATTTGTTATGTATGCTGATAACACCGATCTTCTATTAGCAGATAAGAATATTACTTCTTTACACAATTAGTTGAGCAGAGAGTTAAAATAAATTAAGTGGGTTAAATGTAACATACTACAGTTAAATGTGACCAAAACTAATTATATTTTCTTTCTAAATCGTCTTATGAAAAACAGTATGCCTCCTTTGATATTAGAGAGTGAAATAATAAAATGGGTTGACAACACAGAGTTTCTTGGCATCTATATCGATGAAAATTCAAATTGGAGTTGTCACATTAATGCAGTATGCACGAAACTATAAAAAATGTGCGCTGTACTATATAGGATCCGCTATCAGCTTACTACTGAAGCTATGATTAGCATATATACGTTATGGTACCCTCACCTTATCTACTGTGTGTCTGTGTGGGGCTGTACCTGGCCATCATTCTTAAACAGAGTAATAGCAGCACAGAAAAAAATTCTGAGATGCATATATTTTGAGGGTAAATTTGACTCCACTGACAACATATTTGTCTGCAAAACTGCACGTTTCAATTTGTTCATAAATATTTTCTTTTGTTATTTGTTTTTAATGATATCAAAGACTGCTCAGGAAATAGTTTTTACACTAGTACACACTATTCATAACACTATAGGGAATAACATTATTCTCATAAGTCCACAATTTCGAACATTTTTTAAAAAAATAGCATACTATGTACCGGTCCTCAGTTATTGAACGCTCTGCCTGCAGATATAAAGGATCTTATTAACTCGTGTAATAGATCTTCATTTAAAAGGAAAATTAAAGGTTATTTATTTACTCTACAATGTTCGTAATTTTGGAGTAATGTTATTTATGTACGTATATATGTGTGTATCTGTGGGCATGTGTATGTATATGTGTAAATCTATATATGTGTATGTGTGCATGCATATGTAATGTTTAATATGTAACATGTGTATGAATATATAATACAGGATTTTAGATTTGTGTATTTGCCTGTACTAACTCTAAGAAACAATATAGCCACTATCATGTCTGCCAAGGAGCTCCGGCTCGGCAGACCGTGCCGCTTCTTACTTCGTATTGTATTGATATATGTATTGTGTTCTCATATTGGCAATAAAAATAGTCTTACTTTACTTTTACTTTACACACACACACACACACACACACACACACACACACACACACACACACACACACACACATCCATATGGCTTCAGTGATCAATATAACTAAAGCGGACTACTAGGAGAAACTCCACATTTTCACCAAAAGTTGAAGATATAGTTGTATTCTTTATAAATCCCTAGCTAAATACAGTGCTATACATTTTATTGTGTATTATATTATACTACATTACAAACAAAAGACACGTGAACATGTAAGGAAGGAAAACAAAAAAAATGTACCGTTACTGAAAAAAATAATTTCCTTTCAATATGTCCAGACAAAACTGTTCTAGGAACCGAAAGATGAAAAAAAAAAAAATCATGATGAAATGCAAAGGATTACTCCAAACATCATTAATTCTTGGGAGAGAATATCCAGTACGTATGTCATATGCAGGGTGATTTATCAAGGCCATTCATTAATGTGGAGGTGAATTCCTGGGGTAAGTTTAAGACATTTTGCTCTGAGTAGACTCCGAAAACACCGTCGTTTGCATATGATAGCCGTATAGAAATATCTGTGGAAAAGTGGAGTGAAACAGTCGTAGCCTTTTCGCACAATACTTATTTCCCATAACAAAAATTTGCAACAAAGCTTAAATTGTCTCCCATCTACTTGTATTCATGTCCTAGCACGACGAAGTGTTTATTATCAGACTCGCTAAAAAAAAAAAAAAAAAAAAAAAAAGCTATCGCTGATATGCTGACAGCCGCAGAACCTCCTTTGTACACCTTTGTGTATGAACCTTCGATTCGTAAAAAATGCCTTTCACATGGCCTCACATCAAGTAATCAAAAACATTCAGAAGTGGTGAACAAGACACCCATGGAATTAAGCCACCACGCCCTATCCAGAGTACTGTACTTGATCGTTAGACGGGCGAAAAGTGCTGGAGCTCGGTTATGCATGAACCACATACTCAGCCGAGTCCTGTTTGGAATGTTTTCAGGAAATACTGGTAGATTTCCATCCAGAAACATTCTCTGTGCATCACCAGGTGTTAAGTTGTTAAGCCTCGCACAAGATGAACTGAACCTCACGAGTATGCAGTGGTTGTAGGCTAGTGTAATCAGAAATAGCCAGTAACAATGCATCCGACTTCCATTGCCCACTGACACATGCACTGAGAAAGAGTAATGATTTTTTTTACTGGTTTCTATTTTAGGAAATTTCCAGTGTGATATGTACTCGAAGGCTGTTAAGGTTATATGCTTTAACCTTAAATCGCAAAGTAGAGTGCGGACTCCTAATGTTGGAGGACAGTTGTTAATGGAACACCTATGGTTATTACGTATGATCAGCCTGGATCCCATACTACAGGATGCAGTCAACAATCATATAGGGAGGCCAAATAAACTCCACCATCGTCAGATGCTTCAATTCTATCTATCTATCTATTGCCAGACGCCATAATCCCGTAAGGGGTGGCCATTTGACTTTGAGTTATTTGTTTTACAGGGAGGGGCACTAAGCCTCCACCAACCCACTTATTGACACGTAGGGAGCACGTATGGTTTGGTTATATGGCTACCACCCAGCGTTGTAAATGGTTTCCTGGCTTACAGGAAACCATTTGCCTTGTCACTCAATGTAAAGCCACATGTAAAGGAAAGAAAAGCAATAAGAAGTGACAGGAAAGATGGGAGAAATAGGAAGAGAGGAGGGCAGGCACAGAAAAAGAATGATAAAGACTAAGGAAGGAGTAGGCAGCACTACATCAAGTGAGTGGATGATGGTCGCCACCACCTACCACAAATGCTTTAATTATTATCGTAAAATCCTTGGAGTCTGCATCCCACTTCGCGATTTCCAGTTTAAGCATACGATCTTATGTATAAATGATTGTGTTATCAGAACTTGCTCACAAAATTAATTTGTATTAAAATAACTTCAAGAATTCACGCTGTTATTCATGAAAAACCTTCGTGAATCACCCTGTATACTGCATAGGGCAAATATCAGTCCTAACTACATCAGCATAACTGTTACATGGCAACTAAGAAATACACTATGCTGCGATTTCCGACACTCATTAGCATGCAAGGTAAATAGATGGCTTAAGAATCACACTGATCTGAAATGTATCGTGATATACCCTTAACCCTTAAACGACAACTGAAGACTTTGATACAATGTTCTGGCTAGCACTAAATGAATATACTCAATGAAATACCCACCGACGGAGTGAGCCCGACACCACCACCCCAGTAGGACATAGGGAGGTAGCCCCCACCCCACTAGGAGGCGATGGGGAGGTACATCTGCATTCCGCGTGGCAAGGACATATATCCCCCGTGACCCGACGCCACTCTTCCATGCAGCCGGACCACCAGGCAGTACTCAGACTGAGTGCATTACTCTCCGACGGAGCAAGCAATCGCCAGAATCGGGGTGGGACTTGCCCTAGGAAAGTCCCAAGTACGCCCTCAGATGCAGAGTCCACCGGACCTGCCTTCAAGAGAGGATGAGCCGCAGCTAGTGCTCACAAGCCTACTTCACCCCAGGGGAGCAGCAGCACAGTAGCATCCAGCGGATCTACTGTAGGAGGAGCGTCTACCATATCTCCTCCTTCTGCCACCCACCTCCAGGAGCCGGCATGTCAGACCGTCTTACCGACGACCTTCGCTTGTGTTCCCCAGGAGGGTGGCGGGCCCCGTGGTGGTATCCACCGGATCTGCCACAAGGGGAGAGACCACCGGTCATCCCCCAGCTGCACTATCCCCGGAGGGCAGCAGAGTCTACCAGACCTGCTGCGTAACCCAGAAGGCCCTATGGGACTTCTCCTCTTGTCATCCCCTGGACAAGTGGTCCCCTGGCAGTGTCCCCCGGATCTGCCATCCCGAGGGAGTATCCACCGGATCTCCCTCATCCACCACCCCGGGAGGGAGCCTAGGCAGTGTCCTCCGGACCTGCCCAGAAGAGGGAGTGTCCTCCAGACCTCCTTCCTAGGCCCCGGCATGGAGTTTCGGCAGGGACCGTCAGGCCCACCAGGCTGGGGAACAGGCCACCAGTCTGCAGTCCCAGAGGCTCCCCATGAGGGACATCTCTTGCTCAGTCTGCCCCTCCTGTGGTCGAGCGAGATGCCCCTCCCACCTTCCCTCCTTCACGGAGAGTGGAAACTGCTCCCTCACAGGATCCCCAGCAGAGAGTACCTGGGATGAGACCAACCCGAGGCCAGGTGTCCTGTTGCTGCAGTACAGCCCCTGACGCCCCCAGCAGCTGCCAGACTCCCCCAGCATAGGTGCCTGCAGCCAATCCCTGACGGGCCTTTAGGGAGGGTGAGGGGTGAAGGGGTGAGGTTGGCAATTCGGACTGCCGTATGATGTGGTGGGAGGAAAGTTGGAGGCAGAAGGCAGGCTGAGAGGGTTCCCGGCGGCAGGAGTGGGGAGAATAGGATGGAGGGGCCGGAGGGCCGGTTGAGGGGCACCCAAGCTTCATGGTGGGAGGGGATGGTGACGGTGGTGGAAACAGTGGCAGGAAAAGAGGGAGGGGAGTTGGGGGAATAAGAGGGGGAGGGGGGAGAGAAAGGAAGGGGGGGGTGGAGTCTTCCAGCCGTGGCCGTGGCATGCAGGTGCAGATGGCCCGGGGGGTAGGGTCGGGCGGTACATGGAACTGGAGCTGTCTGTTGCGGCAATCTATGGTGGCCCCTAGCTTCTGCAACAGGTCCAGCCCCAGGTACCCGTCATAATTCCGGCAGGAAGAGTCGAAAATTATAGACTGGTGCTGGGTTGACACCGGTTGGTGGGCGTCGACTCTTAGGGCCCGTGTCTCCCCACGGATGGGCAGGGGTTCATCCCCCGCATCCACAAAGTGAGTAGCTGTGGGGCGGAGCAGGCCAAAGGTCGATTTGTGGTGGGAGAAGTAATGGCTATAAAGACAGGATCTGGCCACTCCTGTATCGGCCAGAAGTCTGGCTTTCACCCTGTTCAGCTTCATCTTGTGGTAAACTGGGGGGCTATATTTGGGGGAAATGGTCCCCGCCACAGTGGGAGGGTGCGAGGGCGGGCCTAAAATTCCAGCTGTCTGGGGTCTCCTTCTTCTTGCTCCAGCTCCTGTTCCCCAGGATCGGTCTCCTCCACAGGCGCAGGTTCATCCTCTGTTGCCTCGTCCTCTAGAAAGGAGACTATGCTTTGGCCTGGGGTGGTAGTTTTCCGACATGCAGCCTTCAACTGGTCCCGGATATCATGCAATGGGCACCTGGAGCTGCACGCTGAGAATTTCCAGGGATTCACTAAGATAAGGTTGAGGTTCTCCCTGTGGTCAGGGCGCTGGTGTGTGGGGTGTGCCCTAGGTGGGCTAGGCGCTGGGGTGGGGCTGGTGCGGGGCATAGGCGGACGTGGCTTGACTGGGGGAGCCAGAATTTTGGTGGGAAACTTTCTTTCTGCTAGGGTGTAGGACGAGAGGTCAGGAGGTGCTGTATTAGTTGGATGTCTCTACCCATGTCTCCAGTCAGGTCATGGATCGTAAAGTGTTCTTTTACAACACTGGGGAGCACTCTCAGGAGAGTATTAAAGGTATGCTGTTCTCAGGTTCCATCATCTGCCTCCGGGTAGGCAGCGGTGACCAGGCTTCTTGCCCGAATTAGGGTATCATCTAGATTCCCGTCAAAAGTCAAACTATCCAGTTGGGATAGTGCCACCACTTTCCATAGTGATGGTGTGATGGCTTGGATCATGAGTCTCGTGAAATTCTGCCAGGTGAGCTCCGGAACGATTTTTGTTGCTATATTAGCTACCGCTTTGCCCAACAGTGGGAGTGTAACTGCAATTTTTTGTTGGTCATTTTCAAAACTGATATCTAGTAAAGGTTTGATGATCGCCAGGTATGTGTGAACATCGTACTGTTCGGGGTCGAGGTTTGGTTGCCATTTTTCCGGTATTTCCTGACTACCTCTCTTGTATGCCCGGGTCAAGAACCACCGCTGTCCACCAGTGTAATGCTAGGTGTTTTAGGCTCGGCTTCCCATTCCTTAAACGCCTAACATACAGCAGGGCTCTCTTTCGAGACCGGGGTTGGACAAATAAGAGAGAGGCAGGACACAAAAACTTCAGGCAACAACCTTACACGTATATTACTTAGTTAGACAGGGGAATAAGTAGATGTTACAAACACAGTATACTGGGCGATTATAAAACTCCTATAACTAGATAGGGTTAATAGTATCTCGCAGGATACTGTGAAAATAACAGTTGAGGCGGAATATTCTAAATCGGTGTAGTCCAGGGTCTCTAAGCAAGTGGAGATGCTAGAGTTCTCACTGGGGGGGGGTGTAAGGCACTGGGGTCTGATTATGTATTATGGTAGAATGAGCTAATGTCTGATGGTAGCATATTCACTTTGTTGTTCTCTACTCGTATGTTGCTTTTGATCAATTATATCATCACTTACTCCACTGCTTTAGCGTTTATCTTATTACTGAATGGTTCCGTATCTGTTCACTGTATCTATTCTTCTTTCCAATACTTTGGTACTATCACTGTCAATTCACTATTCCACCTTGTCACTGCTCAACTATTATTGCACACAGTCACAATCACTATGGTTGAACCTGGCACCAGGGGCGAGGCAGAGGGGCGACACAGAACCGCGTCTGACAGGGCCGAGCACCACCAGGAGACTCCGTGCTCAGAGGGCACGGGATCACGCGCAAGGGCGTCCATTCTCGTCCAGGGCTGTGGGTGGCGAAGGGTCCCGCGCTCTCATGGCTGGGGACAGGAGTGTGGCCCTCAGGGCTAGGGCCGAACAATTGCCTGAACCGGTCGTTCAGGCTCCTGACAGAGGACGAGGACCTCCGCTGTCGACGTGTGGGGAGTTCCCGCCCAGGTATTCTGAGGATGGTCTGGGGTTCCCAAGGACTGAGGTCCCCGGGGCTGGGCGGCGCCGATAGGAAGGGGCTGCGGCACTGGTCTGCATCAGGGTCCGTCAGGTGGGCCTCCTCCAGAGCCAGTCATAGGGAGCAGGGGTTGGGTGAGACTACAGGGCCTCTCCAATACTCCTCTACGCCCTCTGTGTCGGGGGTCAGGGAACAGGCGACAAGTTTAGGCAGCGGGGTGGCTATCAGCTGCTTCCTGCCATAGGGCCCGGCTACTGGCCGTGGCTTCCTGGGGGCGCGGCTACAAACTGCTGGCAAGGCCTGGCTACTGGCCGTGGCCTGGGAGGGTGGGTGGCTGCCAGCAAACCCAGGGGCACCTTCGAAGCGGCTACAGGCCATCTGACGAAGGCGGGAGCGGCTACAGGCCGCCTCTTGCAGGAGGGGTGTTAGCTGACTCAGCGAGAACACCTTTGGAGTGGCTACTGGCTGTCTGATGAAGGCGGGAGCAGCTACCGGCCGTCTCCTCGTTACCCTCAGAGCGGCTACAGGCCGTCTCCTTCAGGAGGGGTGAGCAGCTACCGGCCGTCTCCTCGTTACCCTCAGAGCGGCTACAGGCCGTCTCCTTCAGGAGGGGTGAGCGGCTACCGGCCGTCTCAGGGGGAACACCTTTGGAGCGGCTACAGGCCGTCTGACGAAGGTGGGAGAGGCTACAGGCCGTCTCCTTCAGGAGGGGTGAGCAGCTACCGGCCGTCTCCTCGTTACCCTCAGAGCGGCTACAGGCCGTCTCCTTCAGGAGGGGTGAGCAGCTACCGGCCGTCTCAGGGGGAACATCTTCGGAGTGGCTACAGGGCGTCTGACGAAGGTGGGAGAGGCTACAGGCCGTCTCCTTCAGGAGGGGTGTGGAGCGGCTACAGGCCGTCTGATGAAGGCGGGAATGGCTACAGGCCTTCTCCTTGTTACCCTCAGAGTGGCTACTGGCCGTCTCCTTCAGGAGGGGTGAGCAGCTACAGGCCGTCTCAGGGGGAATACCTTCTGAGCGGCTACAGGCCATTTGGCGAAGGTGGGAGTAGCTACAGGCCGTCTCCTTCAGGAAGGGTTTGTAGCGGCTGCCAGCCATCTCCGGAAGAACACCTTCCGAGCAACTACAGGTCGTCTCCTGACGAAGGCGGGAGTGGCTACCGGTCGTCTCCTAATTACCCTCAGAGCGGCTGCAGGACGTCTCCTTAGCGAGGAGTGAGCAGCTACCAGCCGTCTCAAACAGGAAGACACCTTCAGAGAGGCTACCGGCAGTCTCCTGATGAAGGCGGGAGCGGCTACTGGCCGTCTCCTTTGGGGTGCCGGCAAGAGCTAGAAAGGCAGCTCCACCCCTTAGCTAGTTGATGAAGGCTCGCCCGGAAGGTAGTGCAGTATTCCTGCTATGGTGACGGCGGGCGGGCTCCAGGTAACAGGGGCGCTCGGCCCGGGCTGACTTAGGCCGTTGTCGCACCAAGTCCCGGCGCGCTGCTGCTGCTCCTCCGTGGGCTGCTTGTGGGGTTGTCCAGGTGTTCACGGGGGCACAATGCTGGATTCCTTGTGGGGGTTTCTGGGTGTTCAAGGGGGCACTATGCTGCATTTTAAAGAGCTTAGGAGACTATGAGAACGAGGTGACTGGGGGGAGAGGGAGAGGTAAATGTGATGATCCCGGTGCGTCACAAGATTGGTCGTTGCTGAATCGGGATAGACACGCCAGAAGTCCTTTTGTTGAGGCTACTCTTCAGAGGATGCAACGTCAGGCTAGACTATGGTTTTCTTTGTGGGTTCGTTGAGTCGTTGCCGTAAAATGTCCGTTTTTGAGATTGTGGAAGTGACCACCTTGTTGCTTGATTACGTACCTCCGTAGACTTGTGTCTATTGCCTTATTTTCGTGATAATTAGGTACACACTGATCTTTAGCGGAAGGGAAAGTACATCAGAATATACATATCGTTTACAAATAATAATAATGATAATGATAAAAATGGATATTCGAGTTGAAATTGGCGGGGAGGCGAGAGTGGGAACGACAGCGCCACCTATCCAGCACCTGACCTACTATCACAACATAAGCAAGATGGAGTGAATGTCACTAAACAGCAAACTTTTAAACTAACAGAAGTTTTAACATAGCTTGACATAATATGAACCGAGGTAAAGAGTGTGCTTTGTGAGATGTGATAGTGAGTCCCATAGCGTCAGCAGTACCGAGAGAACTGAGAATGTTTTGTTACAATACCGAAAAGACGAAGTGAACGTAAACATTGTTGACTGATCAACGGTGCAAACAGAAATAATTAGCGCAGGTGTTTTACCAGTCCGGTAGGACCTAGCTCACTTCTTGTGTAGAGGAATTATTGTAGCAGGATCTGATCAAAGCCTGACTTGGATGCTCGTCCGGTACTTTGCCACAGATGGTGAGAAGCGAGACTGTGGTTATACGGTAGAACTTAAGTGTATGGGGGGGGAAAAGGTCAGACCTGAGTCATACTTGTCATTCATCAGATTCTTGAATGATGCCTTGCTGTGACCATCAGGTCTTCATCCCACCCCATCACGTTAGTGACTGCAGATGGGTACACAGTTTAAAACGTGAAGACCTCACCTGGTGACTCGTTAAAATGCCAGTATAATGATACTGAGACAAGGAACTGTACAGCCTCTTATACCACAGAGTATATAAAACGAACTACTGATTAAACTGATGAGTATTGTCTGCAAGTGCCACTTGTGGTTGTTAGAATGGGATTAGAAGAGTGTGATAAAAGACTCGTGTACAGTGTGGGTACCCTTAGACTTGGTGGCCTTTGACCCCTGTAGAACACTAGTACTGTAGAAGTGCCTGTATTCTTATTAATCTTTTGTGTGTGGAAATTTGAGAGTGATCCATCCCAGAAGCCTCCAGTATGTACAGCAACAAAATGGATGAGCGACTGAAGGAATTATTACATGTATATCGCAATAAGTTTGCTCAGGTAAGTGAGTATTGCCAGCTCATAAGATCAACCAGTATAGTATGAATGTCTCTTTATGTCTATTTATATATATATATATATATATATATATATATATATATATACAGTACCCTCGCATCCAACACGGTAATATTGTCATGCATGGGTCCCGTGTTGGACCAAAAACGTGTTGGACAAACACTAGAGCTTATGGGGAAAAATGAATTATGTCAGCAACCCTAGGAAAAGTCACCCTAAATACCAACCATATACCTATACATATATTGGTACTATTGTAATTATAATAAATGGTACTGTGCTATGAATGATAACTAACCTTTTAGGATAGTGTTGGTGGGCTTGCTGGGAATGGAAGATGGTATCCAAGGCTGTAGGTAGTCCTACTGGGTCCCCAGAGGATGGCTGCTGGCGTCAATAGCGTGTAATGGCTGATGCTCCTCCTCAACCTCCCTCATAAATCCTGCGAAATCATACTTAGAATCACTGTCCTCATCCACATCCATGGAAGGTCCTGCTTCTGCCTGTCCTAGCACTCCGTAAGCCTTCACTGCTGCCAGGATCTTGTCTTGGTTTTTTATTATGGTCCTCACGCTGGCTTCATTCACGTTGCAGGGCTTGGCGATGTCCACTTTCCTCTCCCTTTTCTTCCTCTTGATTTCTAGCTTGGTGGCCAGAGGGAGGTGCCGCCGCTTCTTGGGGTTCTCAGAAGGCTTCCTAGGCATCGTGAGCAGGATAAAATGCAGTAGCAAGGGCAGAAAATGCAGCGAGAAAAAAGCACCTTCCAATGCGAATTATGCGACTGAGTGGCGCTGTGGCGGGAGAAAATTAAACAAAACCACGTGAGAGCAGAAGCATTTTTGATTTTGCGACATCACGATCACGTCATGATAGCGGGTGGGGGAGGCAACTTGATCAGAAGTTTTGATTGGCTGTCAGCATCACAGGAACGTCCAGTATGACCGTGTTTGACCGGGGGTGATCGTGCTAGAGGCGAACTCTGCGGATTTCGCCCACTGCTCGGAGCTCCGTGTGTGTTATGCTAATGCACCCATGTTACAGTAATTAAATTGTATTAAATCATACTAATTTTTTGCTCTCCGTGCTGGACAAACGCGTGCTGAACGCGAGGGTACTGTATATATACCATATATATATATATATATATATATATATATTATAGGATGTGATTATTATAGTGAATCTATAGTACAGTATAGTACTGCAGTGGTAGTGAAAACAGTTTAAAAACCGTTGTTGCGATCCGGTCTAATATCTAATACGGTATATTGGAAAAAGTCTGAGTTAGCAGGGGGAAGTCGAGATGTCACTTGTATCGGATTTTCACTTTTTTTTTAGAATGGCTTGTGGCCCCAATTAGTTCATTATAGTGAGGTTTTACTATATTATTGCCACCTTCCCTGTTTTATTTATTACGGTACTAGTAAATTTCCATTTTAGCTCAGTAATCTTACCCCTCGAGTATTTACAGTCATGATTATCAGATTATTACCTTTCCCTTCAAACAGTGAGCAGTGATTTAAGTTACTTGCTTCAGCACTGTACAGTATTCCATTATCTATCTGAGTCTGCTAGATAAATCCTGCATCTTTTCCCAGAAATCATTACACCTCTATTGAGCCTGTAGCCAATTCGGTTTTATGCAGTACATTTTCAGACTACTAACTGGTCTGTTTTCCTAGCTTTCTCCTAAACTATTCACATTCTCGATGTTGTTCTCCTTCACTAAATATTTACTGATATCTCATAATTTCCACTTTGTCATAGGTACTGCTTAAGTACTCCTTCATTCTTTTATAAAACCCTTCCATCTGAACCAGTATTCCCTGCCTTTCCTGCACCTATCTACTCCATTACAATAACAGCATTTTCCATCTAATTAACTATTTTTTTGTACTACATATGCATGGTACAGGCTATTTCCTGAGGCCCGCAGCTATTTACAGGTAAGAAAATCTTTTGGGATAAAGATGCCTTAGGATTTTTTTTTTATTATTTATTTATTTATTTATTCATTTTTTTGTGAATGTCATGAAATAATCTGCATTGTTTTTCTAACAAATTTTGTAGTAAAGCCAAAACACCCATTTTCAAAACTGAGTGTTTGATTGATTCATCATTCATTCATTGCCAGACGCCATGTATCCCGAACGGGGTGGCCAACGGCTTAGAGTTAATTGTTTTACAGGGAGGGGCACTAATCCTCCACCAACCCCACTTGACACGTAGGGATGCCAACAGCATCTGGTGTTCCCAGGCGGTCACCCATCCAAGTACTAACCAGACCCAACGTTGCTCAACTTCGCTGATCAGACGGGAAGCGGTGTACTCAACGTGGTATAAATATTTTAGTCATCATCCTAACTAACTAGCTCACTCTTTTATGGTAACTTTACCTAACTTTATCTGAACAACTTATTGTTTTATTTTGGTGCAGAAACAAATTACATATTTCAGTAAAGAACTCAAGTGATTGCATTATTTGTTGATACTAATGAAAAATTTATGTACTGTACTAACTATTTTTTTTACCAATTCTTTAACTTAACAGAGTAAGGGAACACGGAAGCTGATGAAAAATACAAACCTAACCGTTTACCAACACTGACCTAACTCTATCTTTAATTTCTGCCAAGTAATATAATATTGTAAGTTAAACACTATTTACCCTGAAATATGGAGGAAAAGTAGTACAGTGGGCTTGCACAGTATGCGTGATCAGAGTGTGCGAATCACATAGTACATGAGTGACCAGAAATCATAACCACAAAGCTTTGAATGCGCAAGTTTAGCCCCACAGTACGTGAGGCAGAGGCAACGAGTAGCCCCAAACCGCTATTTCCCCAGACTATGCTACCTCCCTCCCCACATGAGGCGCCCATTGTGACTTACAGGTTCGTGGGGAAGGTGCTCAAGAGGAGTCTACAGTAAGATTTTGCCAATAATGACTTCAACAATAACGTTTTTGGCAATAATGGTAAGTTATAATACATACCCAGTTTCTGTAATAACATTTGGATTCACTTGAATAACGGTTATTTCGCGAGTGCCTAGTTGTTATATACCACAGATACATCCATAACAAGATGAGGAATGAAACAAACAAGAAAAGATGAAGGAAATTGCCGAAAATGTGAGCAGTAGCGAGGAGGAGATGGAGGATCCTCCCCTCACCACCTCCCGTGAGTTGCCTCGGAACCCATGCTATTTAAGTCCATCAGGCCTGTCGTCTGCTGTTTTTAAAGTGACTGACCATGTTTTTGTTATTTTAGCAGTACAGTATCTGTAATACATGCCTTAAAAATTTTCCCTTTATTATATCTCTAAGGTTAAAAAAATATCAAGGTTTGAGGAGTTCCTGCCCGTATGTTGTTTTTCCCATAAGATTATGTATTCACAGTACGCGAAATAACAATGTGTGAGGTCATGGACCGCCCATCCACTTGCGCAGTGTGCGAGCCCACTGTACTGTACCCAGCAAAGTACTGTGACTTTCATTACGTTTACAGCCACTGCAGCTGCTGCATGAATCAACTACTGTACTGTACAGTATACACTTGAACTGCATGTGATATACTTCAAGAAGCACCCCATTAACAAAAACATGTCATTTATTTAATTGCTTTCCAGTGTCAAAATTGTCACACACACATCATTTGCCTAGACTGAGGCAGAAGTTTATAGGCTTGCCCTGAAGTGTTCAAACTACCGCACTGAGCTGGCTAACACACAAACTCGGATATTTTTGCCATTTCAAAAATCTATTGAAAATTCCACAGGTAGTTGAAATTAACTTGAGAGCACAGTTTATTATCATAATTTCAAATATTATGGGCCACATCGTCACCTCACCACAAGGAAAGTTGTTTACTAGTATTCGCTACAGAAATGTTTAGTTGTGTAAAATTTTCTGAACAGCCCTGGATATCTCATATATTTTAGCCTGTCTAGGAAAATTTTATTCTCAGTATTATGCAGTGTTTATAAAGGGAAAACCAACTATAATTTTTATGTGTGCATTTTCTTTTACCTAGAAGAGGCATATGATACTACATGGCAATTTGGTATCTTCAGACAACTTTCTTTTGGTTTACATGGTAGGCTGCCCCTATTTATCGTTTCTTTTCGTTTTTAAAGGCTCCAACATGCTTGCATGTGTCGGCCTTGATCACCTAATGGCGGCTCTCCACGCTGCACGATCCATTGCAGCCTCCCTGTTCAGTCCCTTAACCCTGAAGTCACACTTAATGACCTCGTCCCATGTCTTTCTTGGTCTACCCCTCATAACCCCACCCCCAGTATTAACACTTCTCACCTTCCTCACCCAGTTATCATCCACCATCCTCTCCACATGTCCAAACCATCTCAATCTACCCCTCCTCATCACAACACCAATACACTCCAGTCCCATCCTACCTCTCAACTCTTCCATCGTAAACCCAGCCCCTCCAGGCCTTGGACGCAGGGACGCACTGCACATCCACCTAATCATTGTCATTTCTGTATGTCTGAGCTGGTGAATATCTTCCTCCTTCACTGCCCAGGTCTCACTACCTTACAGCATTACACTCCTAACACATACTGCATACAAAGACCCCTTAGCACGTAGGGAGAGTCCTCTCAACGTCAGGAGAGACGAGCTCCCTGAACTTCTTCCAACCACTTCTCACCCTAGCTACAGAGCTAGCTCCAGCCCTACCTCCAGCACACAACATGTCTCCCAAATAACAAAACTCTTCCACACACTCAAGAGATTCACCAGCAAGTTCAATCCTTTCACATCTGACAATCTCCACCTTCTCACCCTGACACGCCGTACACATAAAATCAGCATTATCTCACAGTCTACCTCTGATACCACTACATCTCTTATGCACCCATTTATCACACACACCGCACAAGATGGAGTTACTTCCCACGCCCTTGTAGCAAACTGCACATGGCCACTCTCCCTCGTCTTTGACAGTACCGCCACCAACCCTAGATATCATCACTTTTGTTTTATCTGCGTATACCCTTAAACCCTTGTGCCCCATACCATCTCTCCACTTCCTAAACCTTTCCTCCGCCTCCCTTTTGTTCTCTGCAATCAACACCAAATCATCAGCATACAACAACTCCCACAGGAGTCCGTTTCTAAAGTCACGTGAAAGGGCTTCAAGTACCATGATAAACAACATGGGACTCAAGACTGACCCCTGATGCACACCAACATTCACGGAAAACTCATCACTCAAATCTCCATTCACTCTCACCTGGGTGTGAGCACCCACATACATAGCCCAACCACCCTAACCAGCCACTCCTCCAAGCCAAGCTTTCTCATTGTCCACTTCACCACCTCTCTAGGGACTCTGTCAAAGGCCTTTTCCAAATCAACAAAAACAAAATAAAGATCCCTTCTCCTACCAATATATTTTTCCTGAAGCTGTCAGTGAATATAGCATCAGTGGTCCCCCTAACTGGCATAAACCCAAACTGCATCTCATCAATATTCACACATTCTCTTATCATACCTTCTAAAACTCTCTCCATTACCTTCATTATCTGATCTAAAAGCTTTATACCTCTATAATTTCCTCTTTCCAAGGCATCTCCCTTCCCTTTATACACATTTACAGTTACACTCTTCAGCCAATCATCTGGGACAACACACTCATAAATAATCCTATTTATCAGGTCAGTGACTAAACTCACCCCTATATCGCCTGAGGCCTTCAACATCTTGACAGTCAACCCAGACACACATGCTGCCTTCCCCACTCTCATCCTGCCTATTGCCTCACTCACAGTAGCAGTATCAATCAAAGGCCAAGGGCCAGACACTGGATCTGCTGGCTCCAAACCTTCCCCGTCTCAGTCAAACTCTTCATTCAACAACCGGTTATAATGCTCTCTCCATGCATCTTTAATATCCTCACTGTTCACCACTACCCTTCCTTCATCATTCTTCACACACTGCTCACCTATAATATCCCGATTATCCCTCTTCACTTGAGCTGCCACCCTAAATATCATATATTGAATTTTTTGCATGACTGTTCATTCAGGGTTTGGGTTGGTGTCACCCTGTCTCCTTCGTACCCTCAGGAGGAAGGGGTGCATCAAGGAAGTGTCCACAGCGTGACCTTTTTTGTTATTCCACTGGAAGGTATCATGTCCTCTATTCCAGAGGGGGTGTCTGCCTCACTGTATGTCGATGATTTGGCTCCATGGTATGCTGCTTCCTAAATATCCGTGGCTGAACATTGCATGCAGCTCGCCATGGACAGAGCCTGTCATTGGGCCACCATGCATGGCTTGTTTTTCACCAACAAAAATGATGGCTTTGCATTCTGTTGCTTGAGAGGTGTTCACCCTGGCCCTGACCTCCAGTTATATGACCACAGAGTGTGATATGTGGACAAGACAAGGTTTCTTGGACTTATTTTTGACAGGGGGAGACTGACATGATTTCCTCGTATCTGTTTATTACAACTATTATGCTTCCGAGCCCTGTGTCTCCTGTTCATTATGACTGTCATGCTTCCGAACCCTGTGTCTCCAATGGACTCTGTCTCACTTGTCTTGGGACACTGACAGAACCACCCTGCTCTGCCCTTACTGTGCCTTAGTAAGGAGCAAATTGGACTACAAGTGTTTGTGTGGTATATGCTTCTGCCACTGAGGCACGGCTGCACCCACTAAATTCGATCCATCATGCTGGGATCCTTCTGTCAACCGGGGCTTTCCAGTCTTCCCCGATTCCTAGTCTATTGGTTTATGCGAACGAGCCACCGCTGGATGTCCATTGACAGTCCTTAATGGTGCAGTGTTGGCACTGCCTTCACCATCTTCCTGCTTTGCTGTGTTGTAAGGCTGTCTCCAAGGTTGCTTCTCCTCCTTTACAACACCCACCCTTGCTATCCACACCCATTTGGGTACAGAGTGTGGGCTGCCATTGGGGAGTTGGGTGTTCAGTCTTCCTCTGTTTGCCGTGTGTGTGTCCCCGAGTGGCTCCCTGGCTTCACCCAGAGGTGCAACCATGTGTTTACTTTCCTGAGAGGAAGGCCTTTCTTTCCTCACAGGCAGCTCTGTCTTATTTTTTAGAACATTCCTCTGCTCACAGCGACTCAATCCCTTATATACTGATGGATCCAAATCACATCCGAAGACAGGCTTTGGTGTCATTTTCAGTGATTTTAGCCGAGGTGGGAGTCTTCCTCCTCCTGCATCTGTTTTTGCCACTGAGTTTACTGCTATTTTAGTTGCATTTGAATTGCTTTTTAGTTTCCTTCCAGCTTCTTTTACCATTTATAGTGACTCAGCCAGTGCCATGCAAGCTTTCTCTCGTGGCTTCCCATCACATCCCCTGGTCCTGTCTGTCATGGAGTGGCTCTTCTTATTACGCAGGCACGGATACTCTGTTCAATTGTATTGGGTCCCTGCTTATGTGGGGGTCGTGGGCAATTAATGTGCTGACTCTTTGGCGAGAGCTGCTACCTCTTGCCCTTCCGCTCCCCATTATCTTGTCCCATCTGAGGATTTATGTACGGCCACTGTGGAGGCTGTCCGTTCCTGCTGGCAGAGGAGGTGGGACGTGGCAGGGGTGAACAAATTCCACAGCATCCGTTGGGACCTGGGCACTAGGGGGTATGTGGGACTGTCCTGATGGTGGGAGGCAGCTTTGGCCCACCTCCGGATTGGCCACAGTAGGTGGGCACATGTTTTTTTAATGGAGAGGGTGCCCCTTCCCTGTTGTGATGACTGCCTGGTTCCTTTGACTGTGCGGCATGTTGTGGAATGCCTCAGTCTTAGGGACCTTCGTTAGTGTTACCTTTCCGGGTGCTGAGCCGGCAATGGATCATACCTTCTCTTCTCAGTGCTTGGGGAGGAGGCTTGTTCTATGGGGAGAAGCATCTTCTCCTTTGTGTTGAGTTCTGGCCTTCTCCATAAGCTGTAGTTAGTTTTCTGATGGTAATGTTCTCATAACCTTTATCTTTCCACTCTGTTTTTGTTTTGTTGTTTCATTTATACTTTTGGTTTGTTCTATGCATAACTTTTCTTTTTGCTTTTTATGTTTTTTATATATTTTGACCTTCTTTTTATGTTTGTGTTAAGCAGCATATGACCTCTGCTTTTGTGCCACCATGTCACATTTTCATTCATCCATTTAGATATTCATCCCAAGGTCCTCACTGGAAAAGCTTTGTAGAGAAGGAAAAGAAGTTGTATGCAACCTTCATGGATTTGGAGAAAGCATATGACAGAGTGCATTGACAAGGAATATGAAAAATATTAAGAATATATGGAGGAAATAGGAAGGTGTTGAATGCCGGGAAGAGTATGTATGAAGGCGCTAGGGCCGGAGTTCATGTGCATGGTGAACTGAGTGAATTTTTCAGTCTGATTGTTGGATTGAAACAGGGATGTGTCATGTCTCCATGGCTGTTCAATCTGTATATGGATTAGGTTACCAGAGAGATACATGGTAGGGCAGTGGATGGTGAAGCAGCCCTAATGAGAGAGGGTAGCATTTGGAAACAGCTTGTTTGCAAATGATACCTTATTGTTAAGTGAAGACGAAGGGGAACTGCAGGGCTCATTGAGTTTGGGAGAGTGTGTAAGACACAGAGTCTAAAGGTGAATGTAGAGAAGAGTAAAGCTGTGGTCTTTGAGAGAAATGAAGTCACTGAATGCGCAGTAGGGCTGGATGGTGAGGAAAAGGAAAATTTGAGTGCATTTAAGTACAGTACTTGGATAGTGGGATGAGTAGAGATGGAAGTTTAGAGGATGAAATGCTTGAAAAGAAACAACAGGGAAGGAAAGCTGCTAGTTCCTTGGAAAGCAGTGATAAGAAATAAGGAAGTGAGCATGGAAGTAAGAAAGTCGCTGCATATTACAGTATTGTGATACCTCCAACGTATGGAAGCACAGATTGGAACTTGATGAAAGGACACAGGTCAAGAGTGAGAGCAGTGGAAATGAGTAATTTGAAAGGAACATTTGCAGTTACATGGAGAGACAGACTGATAAATGAGGAAATAAAGGAGCATTGTGGTGTGGGTGTGGATGTGATAGAAAGTGTTAGGAGAAATACTGTACATTGAGGTGGTTTGGGCATGTGGAGAGAATGAAGAGTGAAAAACTGATGAGGAGACTGTATATGAGTGAGATGGAGGGGAGGGGAGGAAGGGAGAGACCAAGGGCAGAGAGAGGGATGGAGTGGAGAGGTATATGAGAAAGGGAAGTGGTAGTTGGGGGGAGAGCGGCAAAATGGCAGGGGACAGAGCGACATGGAGGTTATATGTTTGTGGCCACCCCTTTGGAGATTGAGGCATCTGGCAATGGATAGATAGGTAAATAGGTAGTACTTGCCAAGCTGGATATAACTTTTAGTGCATTGTTCTGGTAGTTTATCGCATATCAAACTGTTGTATACCAGTGCTTGACTGTGTGTGCTTACCACCCAGCATAGAAATGGTTTCTGGGATTCAGAAAATGTTATGCCTGTCACTTAGTGTAGAGTCATCTGGAGGGAGAGAGAGAGAGAGAGAGAGAGAGTGAGAGAGTGAGTGAGTGAGAGGGAGGCAGCACTACATGGGGTGTGTGGATGATGGGCACCCCAGCATACCATAAAGTGTACTGATAATTTAATTTGATATCCATTTACAGTACTGTGCTGGGTGGTAACCACATAACCAAATTATGGTGCCTGGCAGTTTAGTGGGTAATAAAGGTGCTCCAATCAGATTGAGCTGGTGTAGGTGTATATCCAAGGGGTGGTTGGGGTTTATTGCTCATGTAATGCCACTCTGGAATTAGTGAGGCTGGTCACTTTCATCTTAAATGTCATTTTTTTTTTTTTTTTTTTTTTTTTTTTTTATAAGGTGCTCAACTCTGGGCATAGGCTTCACAGCCTGCTCCCAAGGCCCAGTAGTCCTCCTACATATCTTACACCTCTACATGTCACCACTTTGGCACTAACACCCACTGTCCATATTGAAATCCCCCAGCAGGGATTTGAACCTGGGTCTGGTAGGACAGCAGGCCACCTCTCTACCGACTGAGCCACCACCTCCCCCTGGGCTCCTGCTCTTCTCATGGGGCAGCGTAGGATTGGATGATGGATGGATGGATAGGCAATATAGCTACAATAACTAATTTTGTAACTTAGTAAATCCCAAACCTTAATTTCAGATTGATGTTGAAAGGATCATTCCCTTCTTACGGGACACGGGATTGATGTCTGTGGAAGATGTTGAGGCAGTGCGTAGACAGCCATCCCCTGCCCAACGTGTGCATACTCTTCTTGACGTACTTCCAGCTAAGGGCTCACAGGCATTTCAAGTAAGATACAGATTTTTTTAATGTGTAAGTCAGGAAAAGAATAATACTTATGATGAAAAGTATCAGTACTTCCAGACGTTTTGACATCATGCTGTTGTCATCATGTTGTTAAAACACCTGCAACTATGATGTGCGGTGGTAGTATCATAACCAGTTGGGTTAAGTGGCGACATCACACACAACGTGGTTCTTGGTTGAATGGGATTTTTTTTTTGTTTTTTGTAACTGAATTTCAGTTAGCATTTTGGTTGGCATGACCCTTATTATTTGATTAAACAATTACAGTACTATCTTGTCTTCTTGCAGTGGCTTTGGTTAACACTTTCTCATGCAATATTTCAACTGGTTTTTAATTTTCTTCAATTTTTATTTTTTTTCTGTGAATATGCTAATGAAAGGGAGGGCAGGTATGTAGTTAATTTGCACTTTTATCATGATTGGCTTTATAGTATTATGATTATTTCATTTTGTCCTCCCATATTTTGTCTGTGACTGTTTGGGGCCTTCTTGGAGGAAACTGCTTGCAACCAGCCAGCAGCTCCACAGGGGTGAGGAGAGAAATAGGCTGAGAGGAATCAAAAAAGCCATCTGGGTGAATATAAGGGATGCTGTGATAATAGCATCTGCTTTCACTTGGAATGGACATAAGATAAGAGGTGTAGTTGCTGTTGTTGCTTAATCTGTATGGCTGATCAGACCTGTTGACCACAGGTAAGCAGCTCTTCTGTGGGGCTATGTGCAAGTACAGTAGAGTACACAATTCTTGTAGGGAACCAGCCTCCTTTGAGGTAGACAGTGCCTCACCACGGTCAAACCAGCATCCTTCCCCATGGTGAGAAGCAGGAAAATATGAGGTGGTTTAGCACTTTGGTGGACACGACAGCTGCTTCACTCCATCCGGGATACAGAGCACCACCACATGTAGGCTCCTTGTCAGCATCAAAAGGATAGTTTTATTAATGAATGGCACGTGTCAGTAAAAAAAACTTCTGGCTTTCTAACTCGCATTTTAAGCATAAAGATCGTCATCATCATCATCTGGACCTTTCCCACCCTAGGGCAGGGTAAGGAGTAGCAACATCTAGACAGCCCAACCTTCCCAAGTCCAATGGGCCACGCTTCCATTCACTCGCCATTCAAGCCCCCAGAATCCTGGCACAATCTGATACGCCAAAAACATTGACCACGTTCTGTAGCATCATATAAACATATCCGATAGAGTCAATCCGAATGCTGTCACATTAAAAAGGGGTGCCAAATCACTGCTCATGCACTTCTCCTGACAATATTCATCCAGCCAGCCCGATATCTTGTCAGTCCCTCAGCCTCACCGACTTCCAAAGCTCTCTTCCTCACACACTCATCCACCATATCCCTCCACCTTCTCCTTGGCCTACCTGGCCTCCTCCCTCCTTCAGATTCACTCAGATATGCCTTTTTCACCACCCTATTGTTATCCATACTCTCCACATGACCATACCATCTCAGTACACTCACTTCAGTTCTGGTGTCCACAGACTTCCTCACTCCACATCTTTCACGAATCACATTATTTCGTATCCTATCCACTTTCTGTACTCGACATACATTCCTCAGCAAATCTCCACTGCTTTCACTCTTGACTTTTCATTTTCATGCCACACCATAGACTCATATCCATATGTTAAAGTTGGCACTAACTCATTCATGTAAGCCCCGTGCTGCTACACCACTAAAGCGTTTATTTCTTATCAAGGGCTTCATTGCACCATCTACTTTCATTCCTTGTGTCACTCAACCTTCCATTTCTTTTGCACATTTTACTCTCTTTTCTATCAATGCACCCAGGTATATGAACCCTCTCACCAATTCCAGTCTCTCTCCATTCACTGTAACATCACACTGGGAGTCAGCTTCTCTCACAGTAACCATCACTTTACTCTTTTCTCCATTTACTCTCAAGGCATGATGCTCACAGACATCAGCAAAACTGTACACTAGTCTCCCAAGTTCTTGTCTGGTATTTGCAAGTAGTACTGCATCATCAGCATACAAAAAATTTGAGATATTCCATTCATTACCAACACCATCCCTCTCTTTGTTACCCGTGTAATTACTTATCTCATTACCCCATCTGTATATACATGTACTGTATATGTATGTACCGTATATATATATATATATATATATATATCTATATATATCTATATATATCTATATATATACGGTATATATACACACTCAAACCTCGATTTGAGGGACCTCCATTTAAGGGAGTTCAGATTTAAGGGACTTCATATTCTACCTGACAAATGGACAAGACCATTCAAAAATGATGCGTAATGTCTAGGTTATACACATTGATACGTTTCTTTATGCAGTACCCATAAAATAATATTCATAATCATATAAATAAGTAAGATATGGTAAATGAAACAGTCATTGCATTTCATAATAAAATTGTCTTTATATATGGTAAAACAATGGACATTTTCAAGTAAGGGACAAGTTGATTCTCCATTTAGGCCCTTAAATTGAGGTTTGAGTGTGTGTGTGTGTGTGTGTATATATATATATATATATATATATATATATATATATATATATAACAACCATGGGGACATCACACAACCTTGTTGCATGCCCACACCGTTGCTGAACCATTCACTTAGATGCCCGTTTACCCATACATATGCTTCACTACCATCATAAAAACTCTTGACAGCATCTAGCAGCTTACCATCTACACCGTACATGCGCAAAACCTTCCACAGTCCTTCTCTGTTTACTTTGTCGTCTGTTTTTTCCAGATCCATGAGTGCCATAAACACCTAGTCCTTCACACAAGCCTTCTTCACTATCTGTCTTACTGCAGATATTTGATACACACATCCTCTGCTGCTTCTAAAGCCACCCTGTTCATCACTCACTGGGACTTCTGATATCTCTCTTACTTTTCTGTAATAATTCTTCCATATTCCTTCCCTGCCACACTCAGTAAACTTATGCCATGATATAACTTGCGCTCATTTTGCTCACCATTATTTTTGTCCAGGGGTACAATCACAGCCTTTTTCCACTCTGCTGGCAAGTTTCACTCCTCTATGCCTTCTTACACATCTCCAACAGGCACTTCACTCCACTCTCTCCACTACACATAAAGATACCTAACAAAATATTGTATATAATACAGAGGGAACTGAGATTGTGCTAAGTTGAGCCTGATTAATATATTTGTAGAGTGAACAATGCTGGGGAGTGTTGTGGATACAAGGGTAGTGAGAAAATAATGGGGAGGTCTATCTGATCATGTGACTGTGGTAATCAATGTTAAGCTTCATACCAAGTCAACAGTTCACCAAAAGATCGAACTCTTCAGAATCGTTTGATAGGAACTGTGCCAGAACAACGGCCCGAAAGTCATTAGCATATAACTCTTACTTAAAATCAAAAACATCTGAATCACTCTGTCAATTTAAAATTGCTAGAAACCATGCAAAAGCTGCAATAAATCTCAGTAAATCAAATTTTCTTCAAAATCAAGCATCAGAACTACTTAAGAACCCTAATGACAACAGAATATTCTGGTCAACTTTCAGTTCTTTCAGTAATAACTTTAACAAGTCATCATCCATTCCCCCACTGAAATCTTCAGATGGTAGCATTACAAATGCCACTCATGGGAAAGCAAATATCTTTATTGGTACATCTGCCAGAAATTCTACCGTTGAGGAAGTCAGCCAGAATGTCCCAGTACTATAGTCGCGGCCCATGTCTCTGAGGTTGTTATTATCTTGCCCTGGCAACCTACCCCTCAACAGCGCATCCGATTTCGTATATGACATGAGAGCATGTGATTCGTGTATAATATGTTTGTGTGTAATAATATTCATGTATAATATATTCTTGCATAATAACATGATTCGTGTATAATATGATACAAAATTGGACACACTTTTGAATGGTAGGTTGCCATGGTACAATAATGACAACCTGAGAGTCGTGTGCCGTGACTGTAGAACTTGACTCTCTCGAAATTGTCCCACTTAAAATACAGACTAGATACGTAAAATCCATCCTAGACAATTTACCAGTCAACAAAGCTCCAGGCCCAGATGAAATTCCCCCAGTTGTTTTGAAAAAGTGTTCCCCAGAACTTGCCTCTGTTCTAGCTGTATTATTCAGACTATGCATACGTAATTCTTCTTTCCCTGATTCATGGAAAGAAGCCAGTATCCACCCATTTCTAAAGGAAGGAGGTTCCTCTGATTTCTGTGATTACAGATCAATAGCTATCACATCTTCTCTTGGTAAAGTATTTGAAATTGTAGTTAATATGTACATGGCTGAACACCTTGAATCCAACAACTTAATTAGTGATGGACGGTATGGTTTTCGCCACGAAAGATCCACCATTGACATACCCAATCTCCTAACTCATACCATCCACCAATTAATTGACCAGTATGGAGAAACTCATGCAGTAGCCCTTGATATTTCTAAACCTTTTGACAGGGTGTGGCACCGTTCCTGGCTGTCCAAACTCCCTTGCTATGGATTAACATCTTTTGTTCCTCTGAGTTCTTCATATCTCAGCGACAGAGAAAAGAGAGCAAAAGTAGATAATGTATTTTCCAATTTCCACTCAGTTAATGCTGGCGTGTCACAAGGATCGGTTCTGGTGCCAACCCTATTCCTAGTTCATATTAATGATCCCTTATCTGTCACCCGCAATCCCATTCATTCATATTCAGATGACTCATCACTTCACAGTTCATTCACACTCAAACACCCATTTATGAAGTTTAATCTAACTCTCAACTCAGTACAGCTATCTCCATAGATCAAGACTTATCTGAGATCAGTGAATGGGGACACAATAACCTTATCTCAGTTAATGCTAGTAAAACCAAATATATACAATTACTAATAGACAGATATTGCCAGATTTGTATATTACCTTCAGTGCTACTAATATTCCCATCTCCAAAAGTATTGAAATTCTCTGTATTTCACTTAATAATGCCCTCAGCTGGACCTCTCATGTCAAATCACTTGCTAAAACTGCCTCAAAGAAACTTGGATTATTGTACAGAGTCTGTAACTTCTTCACAGACGAGCAGTTAGTTATAATTTATACGGGTCATGTGCGCTCTCAGCTTGAATATGGCTCACCCATGTGGAATGGATGTGGAGACGTTGCACTAAAACAACTTGACAAAATTCAGAGCAAAGCTGTTGGAATTATTCATAACCCTGCTATTATAAATAAACTACCTCCCCTACAAGTAAGAAGGAATGTTGCCACCCTTGCATTATTTTTACAGATACCTGTACTTCTATGGCAAATGCTCAGACATAGTTGCGTCCATTGTGCCACCTCTCCATGCCTGTCCTCATGCTACATGGGGATCTGGTAGCGCTCTTGACCGGAATGTCACACAGCCAAATTGCGGAATTTCTGCCTATCAGAATTCTTTTATTCCCCGAACTGCATCTCTCTGGAACTCGCTTCCTCGGAGTTGTTTCCCCCTAAACTTCCACCTACAGCTGTTTTAGTCCAACTGTTACAGGTATTTTATGACTGGAGGATGCCAGTAATCTGGTGCATGGATTATTTTTTTTTTTTATTTAGTATGTGTTTCCTTCCTCTGTTCTGTATTAAAAAAAAAGAAAAAAGAAAAGCTGAGAGGGGTGAGATGGAGAGAGAGAGAGAGAGAGAGAGAGAGAGAGAGAGAGAGGACAGAGTTGATGCAGGAAAGGAACTCAAATGAAAGGAGAGAGTACACTGAGAGTAAGTAGTATGTGCAAAGACTATAAAAGAGGAGAAACGAGGAGGTAAATGATGGTCTTGAAAGAAAAATGAATGTAAATTACTTTGAAAATAGGAAATTGCAACATGGAATGTAAGGGGTGTAAATGAGAGAGTTTGTCCAGGTGCTTGGGGATGCAAAATTGGATATATGTGGAATAACGGAGACAAAATGGAGAGGTGAGAGAGAGGGAGTATGGATGGGGTATATGCATGGCAATAGGTGGGAATGAGAGGGTAAAAGAAGGAGTATGTATTGCTGTGTGCAAGAGATGGAAGGAGAATATAAGAGAGTATGGATCAGTTTGCTCAAGGATTGTGTAAGATTGAAAGTAGGACTTCAGATGTGGGCAGTTGTGTGTGTGTGTGTGTATGTGCCAATGCAAGTTCATGCAAGTAGAGTGAAAGAAGAGTTCTGGCAAAATGTGGAAACATGCATGGAAAAGTTTGAAAGGAATGAGAGAGCGTTGTTGATTGGAGATGTGGATGGAGAAGTAGGGAATATGAAAGTGGATGGAGTGGTTGGTGATTGGGGAATGCCTGCAGAAGTGGATGAGAATGGTGGTGCTCTAGTGGACGTTTGGGCAGGGAGAGGGTTGGTGACAGCCAATACCCTCATCAGACACATAATGATCCACTGGTATACATGGCAAGTGATGAGAAGAGTGGGTGGTGAACTGAATAAACAGAAGGCAGTGATTGATTCTGTGTTTGTGTAAATGACAGAATGAGGTGTGTAATGGATGCAAGAGCATACAGAGGTTGGGGAAGTGGACTTTCTCATGACCATGTGATGGTGGTGAGAGTCATGGTTCAAATGCAATGGAGCAATAGGAAGAGGGAAGGACAGGAAGTAGTATCCAAACAAGGAGTTTAGTTAGGTTGCAGAAAGATGAAAAGAGGCAGAATATAATAGAGAAGTGCAGGAGCAATTGGGTCAATATAATTTGGAGAAGATGGGGAAGTTGGAAAGTGTGTGCAAGATATTCACAGAAGAAATATGTGCAACATGTGAGGTGGTGTGTTGGGTGAAGAGAAGATGAAAGAGAGTGCAGTCACAAGGTGGAATGAAGAAGTGTGAGATAAGCTGTGGTGCAAAAGAAGAAAGCATATAGTGAGTGGATTGGCAGCAGGAGTATGGAGGAAGTTGAGAGACAGAAGAGAGTTATATGTAGAGCAGAAGAGAGAGGTGAAAAGATTAGTAAGAAGAGAGTGGATGAAGAAATTGGAAGGAATTTGAGTGTACAATGGAGTGAATGTACGAAAATGTTCTGGAAAAAGGTAAAGAGAGTAAGACAGAATGACAAAGAAGTTAGTTGGGGAGTGAAAAATAGGGTTGGGCCAATTAATCAACAGGTAATTGGTAATCAGCCCAATCAGCCACTTTACCAAGTGATCAGTAATCGGCCTTTTGACCGATTAATTGGGGCCATTTACTTGAAGAAACTTATTTCTTTCTTTTATACTAACCTGCATTAATGTTAGTATGTGAGTATGATAATGTGACCAAAATGCTGATACCCTCTCCAAAGCATTTATTTCAAGCAAGTTCCTGTACAGAAGAATATTAGTTACCGAACGTTATCTATATTAGTTTTATTTGTTCCTTGTGTTTATTTTTACTGTTTCCCATGTTATGGAGCAGATAGACAGAGAATGAGAATAAAAGAACCAAGTTTTTCATTTTGTTATAGTTCTTCATAAAGATTGATACATTTTTTGTGCATTACCATTTCTATGCATCCAGGATCACCACAAGAACAAGAAAAGCGGCAAATTGTAACAATGTACAACCAGGATGCACAGAACGAGATGTTGCAACAAAGCAAAACTAGACTATAGAAGAGTGGCAGATGACTAAAACTATTTGCTCTCCATACAGGAGATGGCAGCTGGGCAGTAAACAGAGTTGAAAATATCATTAGGATCCCTACGTGTCAAGTGGGGTTGGTGGAGGATTAGTGCCCCTCCCTGTAAAACAATTAACTCTAAGCCCTTGGCCACCCCGTGTGGGATACATGGCGTCTGGCAATGAATGAATGAATGAATGATGATGTCTTTAACTTTATGCTTCCAATAATTTCATGTAGATTAATCACATTTAAATTTTCTTAATAATCGGATGAGTAATCTGCATCAGCTGATTATTGACTACCGATTAATTGGTAATTGGCAAAAATGCTTATTAGCCCAACTCGAGTGAAAGATAAAAATGGTAGATTGCTAGTGGAGAAGGGAGAAAAAGTTGGCAGGCGGAGAGAACATTTTCAGGAACTATTAAACATAGAGAGTGAAAGTGATGTGAGGATAAGTGGCCAGAGAATGGCTGGGTGAAGGAGGGAGGTGGGAAGAGAGGAAGAAATCAGTAGGATGGAAGTAAGGGAAGCAATGAAGGAAGTCAAAATGGGGAAAGCCCCAGGAATCGATGGAGTGTGTGATGAAATGCTGAAACACAGGGGAGAGATAGTAATAGAATGGATATGGAAGATGTGCAGATTGGCCTGGGAGGAAGGTGAAGTCCCAGAGGTTTGGAAGTCAGGTATGATTAGTCTCCTGCACAAAGAAAAGAGGGAAAAAGAAGTGTGTGGTAATCACAGGGGCATTTGTCTTCTTAGTGTAATAGAGAAAGTGTATGGCAGGATACTTATTGACAGAGTTAGCAGTTAGGGAATTATCAGGGGAATTAGTTGGTAAAAAACTGGGAGGGTTTACGAAGGGAAGAGGTTGTGCAGAGCAGATATTCATTCTTAGGTCTTTAGTGGAAAACTTTCTAGAGAAGGGAAAGAAGTTGTATGCGGCCTTCATGGATTTGGAGAGAGCATATGTCTGGGTGGATAGACAAGGAATGTGGAAATGTTAAGACTACATTGAGCAAATGGGAAGTCGTTGAATGCCTTGTGCAGTATGTACTGTATGAGGGGGATAAGGCTGCACTCCATGTGGATAATAAACTGAGTGAATTTTACTATTTGAATGTTGGATTGAAATAGGATGTGTCATGTTTCCATGGTTGTTCAATCAGTATATGGATGGGGTTATAAAAGAGATACGAGGTAGGGCAGTGGATGTTGGAGCGGCTTTAATGAAAGAGAGCAGTGTTTGGAAACTCCTTCTGCTGTTGTTTGCTGATGATACCATATTGTTAAGTGAAGACAAAAGGGAACTGCAAGGCTTGGCGAATGAGTTTGGAAGAGCGTAAGAAACAGAGCCTAAACGTGAATGTAGGGAAGAGTGAAGTTACGGTTTTCGAGAAAAATGAAGTCACTGGATGTACTGTACAGTGAGGTTGGATGATGAGGAAATGGAAAATGTGAGTGCATTTATGAACTTGGGTAGTGTGATGAGTAAGGATTGAAATTTGGAGGGTGAAGTGCTTGAAAGGGTACAACAAGGAAGAAGTGTTGCTTGTTCTTTGAAAGCAGTGATAAGAAACACTGGTTCTTTGAAAGCAGTGATAAGAAACAAGGAAGTGAGCAGGGATGTAGAAAAGTCATTGCATGACAGTATTGTGATACCAACTCTAATGTATGGAAGTGAAGCATGGATGTTGTTGGAAGGACACAAGTCAAGAGGGAGAACGGTGAAAATGAATTATTTGACAGGAGCATGTGCAGTTACATGGAGAGAGAGACTGATAAATGAGGAAGTGAAGGAGCATTGTGGTATGGATGTGGATGTTATAGAAATTGTTAGAAGAAATACATTGTGGTGGTTTGGCCATGTGGAGAGGATGGAGAGCAAGAGTATCAAGGAGAGTGTATGTGAGTGAGGTGGAGGGAGGGAGAGGGAGGGGGAGGCCAAGGATGAGATGGAAGGATGGAGTGGAGAGATATATGAGAGAAGGGGGGTCTGAGCTGGGAACAGGGCAGTAAAATGGTGGGGAGCCTGGTGACATGAAGGCAGTTTGTTTGTGGCCACCCTTCCTTAGGGAGCCAGACTGCCTAGGGAACTACTACTACTACTACAAGAGAGTTGCCTAATTGATGCGTGGAGTTAAGTCAGATGACAGGACATCCTCAGGTAAGCTGAAAAACCTGCCGGAAGTGGAAAGCATCGGGAGAGAAGTAGGAAAGAGAAGGCTAAGATGTTTTGAATGTATATATTGAAGGGATGGACTTGAGGAGTTAGATGAGGTGTAGAAGCATTGAGGTACTTATCTCCCAGATGAGAGGTTGACTGAGAAAGATGTAGGACAAAGTGGTGTGTGCTGACCTTAGATCTAGAGGTGCTGGTATTATCAGAGTGCTGGAGCAAGGATGAGGAATGCAGTCAAATTAATTTGTCTGACCCTTCTTACATGGAGAATTAAATGGAAAATAGAGAAATGATGATGACGTTTAAGGATTAATTGAAAGACAGTAGATGCTCGATGTAACGAACATTGATTTAGCTGAAGTCCGAGATAACAGTATCATTTTTTTTCTGGTATTTTTTTGCCCGATTTAAAGGAAAATTAACATTAAGGTGAGTATAATTCCATTAAGGAAATTCTGTTCCAAAACCTCCAAATTACTGGAAAAGTCCCATAAATCAAAGGCATCATCAAATCCATGCTAGAAACATTTCCCTGACTGGCATTGTGCAGTGTTGCTACATGTCCTCATCAAGCCTACAGTCTTCACGTGATCCCGCAGCTGTAAACAACTGCTCCGCGTATGTGTGGCTTTGCCTTGGTATTGTGGCCTTATTTGTGTTTTTTTCAGTGAACCAATGTCTTTATGAACCATGCCTAAGGTTCAGGAAAAGGAGGAGAGGGTGAAGCTTTCTCTTGGCCAGAAATTGGAAATAATTGAGAAGATGGGATCACCATCCCTGATGCTTTCCAGCCCCCCTGTCGCCCCTGCACTACCATGAGTACTGATGGAGGGTGACTCTGACAGTGACTAAATCACACCCAGGCCTGACGCAGGTTTAGGGGAACCAGTATGGTTACGTGTGTCAGACATAGGCTATTTCTGCAGCAAGTGCAGGACCCCTACTTTTGGAGGTAAGCCTTACTGTAGTTTACTGTCCCTATGCACTACAGTATTTGGTTCACTACTATCCTCATGTTATTCTTCGTGTATGCATATTTTATTCTAAGTCATTACTTCATGTATCACTGTTAACATGTACACAGTAATGCATTTAAGTGGGGGGTATTAATTATGGGTTCAGACTACTGTGTGTAGCATTGAGAGTTGGCATGGTTTGCTAGGTTTGGGTGCACATTGTCAGTAACTCAGCTTGACCATTGCCTTTCAAAAATTTATCAGAAGGTACCGTAGAATTCCAGAAAAATTTCTGTTATATTGAACCTTGGTTACAGAACTCAATTTAGCAGAAAATTTGAGAAAACGGACTGGGGGTTGGCTGAATTAGTTCATTAAATCGAGCATCTGCTGTAGATAGCTTCTTAACTCGGACTTCTCGGGGTTTCCCAGTGGCAGGTAAAACAGTTTGGCATTAACCCGAGTGAAATAGATGTAAATGGCCAGGCAAGGTTTAAGGGTTAAAACAGCAGCTTCCAAATGAACACGTAGAGTACTGTGTGAGGAATTTGAATACAATACTGCATCTGGGTTGGTTACAGTTCCACGTGCGACACATAAGGTCAGTGAATTAGCATGTACCAGTACTTTGGTTATTCGGGGAATTTTGATATCATTATGGAGCTATTTCATGCTCATTGTCTTCATGGAATAGTTGTGATTTCCATGTTTTTCTGTTGATCAGTATGAATTTATTGCTAACCCTTTCTCCTGGCCACTATCGTGGCTTTATTGGTTGAGGTCTCCTGGCCACGATTGTGGCTTCATATATGCGTGCATTTCAAAACTGGCAGGAAGTTGATGAATGGGATCAGCATTTGAGTCAAAATTTGATCGCTCATTAAATATAGTAAAAGGTTTTAAGGCATGATGGGACCAAGTTTTTGCACATCAGTGAATTTTTTGTGACTTTTGTGCCAATTTTGGTGAGACTTGAATGTGTAGTTTCGGCTGCCCAAAATATACACTCAGACGCACGGCTACTGCTATAGTATATTATATATATATATATGTATAGTATAATCCCAATTATCCGGTTACCAGGCTACCAGAATTACCAGGCAAATGGGAAAGTTCACGGAGTGGCAAGTATATAAATGACTGTGTGCCACTTTGACCACCCCAGCAGGTGTTAGTCGCGTGAGACTGGGTGAAGTCGGGGGATGTGAAGTGAAGGCATATCCAGTCAAGGCTGTTTCCTAGTTAATCCCCTTTCCAGCCCTGCTTTCCCCCCACCCCCTCAGGTTAGTCACCCTACATACTTCCACAAATCACCAGTCAGCATTCCGCCGTCAGTCAGTGGACAAGCACTGTCACTGTTGTGCTGTCCTGTGTTGTCATGTCCTATATTAGTGATTTGTACTATTAAGCCTGAAGTGCAAACAAATCTTAATACATTGTGGTCACCTTGAAACAAAAGCTGAGCAAATGCAACAGTCTTGATAATGGTGAACATTGTAAGACACTAATAACAGAATTTAACGTAGGAAATTCTATGAGTTATGATACAAAATCCCAGGGACCCAAACTATTTTGTGTGTGCGTGTGTGTGTGTGTGTGTGTGTGTGTGTGTGTGTGTGTGTGTGTGTGTGTGTGTGTGTGTGTGTGTGTGTGTGTGAAAAGCAAGATGAATAATTCCATTGAAAAAAGATATACTCTTCATTGGCCGAAAATGTGTGGTACCAGTGCAGTTTTCTACCTAACCAACCAACTCTATCTGCCCACAAGGTTCTAGCATCTTACAGTACTTTGGCAAGTCTGTTCTGTTAAATATTATTTATTTTATTTATAAAGACATGGAAAAATAAGCCATAGAAATAAATCATGAGCATTTATTAGTGAACTGATTATTTGGGAAGAAGTGTTCTACAGTAGAGTTATCACGAGATCACAACTCCTTTCCTCAATTTTATGTGCCCTCACTGACCGCCATCATACCACCCCTCACCCACCACTCAGCTGTTTTGCAAATAAACCAGTAAACATGTAGGGATTGGAAGTACAATAATTTTGTCATATAAAACAAATGGTTCATTTCTGTTAGCTAGAGTTTATCGTTTCTGCCAATGCAAATGCATTCTAAGATTATGTTATCCTAAAACACATTTGCATTGTCATCAGATGTGTTCTAAGATGTCGTCTTGGA
Organism: Coenobita brevimanus; assembly: GCF_032717465.1. Lineage (NCBI taxonomy): Eukaryota > Metazoa > Arthropoda > Malacostraca > Decapoda > Coenobitidae > Coenobita > Coenobita brevimanus. The sequence continues at coordinate 32,866,597 of NC_137017.1, forward strand.
ATGCATTTACTATTCTATCTATCTATTGCCAGACGCCTCAATCCCGTTTGGGGTGGCCACAAACAAATTGTCTCCACGTCGTCCTGTCCCCCACCATTTCATTGCCCTGCTCCCAACTCACACCCCCCTCTCTCATATACCTCTCCACCCCATCCCTCCATCTCATCCTCGGCCTCCCCCTCCCTCTTCCCCCCTCCACCTCACTCACATACACTCTCTTCGTCAGTCTTACATTGGCATAAAATCCATTTTAAGACACCATCTTAGAATGCATTTGCATTGGCATTGTATTCAAATACTGTATGTTCAGAAATTATCTTCTTAGAATGCATTTGCATTGTCATCAAATGCGTTCTAAGATGACGTCATCTTAAATCTCATTTGCATTGGCATCAAATGTGTTTTAGGACAATCATCATAGAACCCATTTGCAGTCATTAAATGTGCTCTGGCATCTGCATTGTCATCTGATGTTTTAAGATGATCGTCTTAGAATGCCTTTGCATTGGCATTTTCATCAAATGCGTTCTAAGATGATGTCAACTTAGAACACATTTGCATTGGTAGAGAAAATCTCTAGCTGATAGAAATGAAACATTTATTTTAGGCTATATGACAAAATTACTGTGCTTGCAATTCCTTCTTATTTATTGTATTATCTGCAAAACAGCTAAGTGGCGAGTGAAGGATGGTGACTGCAGTCAAGTGAGGAATAAATGGGTAGGCCATGGCACGTATATGCAACTGTGAGCAAAGTAGTCATGATAACTGTACTGTAGAACACTTCTTTTCAAATCATCTGTTCACCAATAAATGTTCAAGATTTAATACTTTAGTTTATTTTTCTGTTTGATGAATAAAATTCTGTGTATTGACTAACAGAACAGACTTACCATGTGCAGTTTGCACTACCGCAAGACACTGCAACCAAGTGTGTTACATTAATGGAGGTGTGTTCTAGGTTATTTCAATGGAAAAATGTTAGTGTGTCCCTGGATACAAGTGGTGTTGTATATACTGCAATGATATAGTCTGCAGCCACCCTTTGCGGGATTAGGGCGTCGGGCTATAGATAGATAGATGAGTATATAATATCAGATACCTGGAAAAAATCGGTAACCGGGAAGGTAATTTCCCAAAGCTTCTCGGTTAATTGGGATTGTACAGTATATATAGATAGAGAGATAGACAGATAGATAAATAAATTGATATAGATATACATACACCAAGCCCTTATATTTCGACCAATCATTACTCGACAATTCGTTGTTTTGATTTGTATAAATCTGTACTCTTTTTCGTTGTTCGACTTGGTTATCCCTGCCATTTCGACAATTCAAACCACACGCTGCCAGGCAGACTGGCTGAGCTGCCTCAGTGACACTCCCGCACTCTGTCCTGCTGATCGGTTGCCTCTTCATCCGTCTACATTTCTGTTTGACCCCATGGAATACTACAGCACCATCATGGCTCCACCCAAAACCCCTACTACTACCCCTGTCAAGCACAGTCATGTACTCACCAACCTGAGTGAGTGTTTCCGTATGTGTGTGACCTTCTTGTATAATTTATGGTTTTGTGTGTGTGTGTGTGTGTGTGTGTGTGTGTGTGTGAGAGAGAGAGAGAGAGAGAGAGAGAGAGTTCTGATGTAGTACACTGTGTACTGTCGTAGCCATATATATTTTCTTGTGCTCCGGTACCCTGTGCCTCAGGGTGACTCCTTTATGCGTGGCGAGTCACAGTGGAATAAGAGGGGCTGAGAGGGAGGGGCCAGAGAGAGAAGGGAAGGTAGTTGGGGGGACGAGCGATGGTGTGGGGGTGAAGTGAGGGAAGGGAGGGAGGGTAGGTAGGGGAGGGAGAATGAAATGCAAAGTGGTGGTCACATTACAGGTATACCCCGATGTACAATACCCCTAGATCCGATACCCTGGCTTAGTGATGCGGGTAGAAACACCACCATACCCCACCTAATTATGGTCAAACCCCAGTTTTAATGATGGGTTTAGATTTTTAAGCCTATTTTGATGATATTTTAGACATATTTTGTGTTTACATTGATTTACAAAGTGCTTTTAGACATATGAATGTGTTTTAGTCATAGGTGGGGTGAACATTGTCATTTTGGGGTACAGTTTACTAAGTTTGTTTTTTTCCAGACATATTTGACAAGTTTCAGATTTTATTTTTGGGTTAGGTGAGATTAATTGCTTTTAGGCTTAGTTCAGATTGTTTTAAAGCTATTTTGGGGTTTAGGTGAGCTAGAAACTTGTTTTTGGACTCATTTAGGTGGGGTTAGGACTTGGTTGGGGGGGAACCCAAAGCTAAAAAACACATCTCTGTGCATTACATGCTAAGTCTACCCCGATATATGATACCCTGCCTAGCAATGGGATTTTACTTAACAATTGCATCATTAAACCGGGGTGTACCTGTATTTGTCTATTTTCTTTTACACAGGGCATGGTAAGGGAGTTAATATTCCCTAGATAATGCTGCATTATACCTTGTACAGAGATGTCAGATAACAAGCTTTAGAGTGGTGATATCAAGTGCTGGCTCATGAGAGAAATATATTGACATGAAAGATCAAACATTAGTGCTGAGCCAGATATTTGTGCTTTGGCCTATCCATGTATTTTAACTTTGGGAGCAGAATGGAAAATGGATGGCTTTGACTTGGGTAATGTTTGTGTAAGAAACTTGCTGTACCCTTACATGTAATTAATTTTGGAACTAAGTATCATAGTGCAACCTTTGATATGGCTGTTTCCACAGTAAATACGATCATTCTTTTGGTATACACACCATCTGTACAGTCACCTTCATGCCAACAATTTAATGGCATCTCAGTATGAAAAGGTTGTTTAGAATAATTGTGCATAAAAGGTAAATAAATCTGATGTCTGTCATGGGTGGATATAATACCAATATCTTCCATGATCTGTTCATGGATTACAGCATGCACTTTCCCACTGTGATTGTCTTTTCAACATGGAAGACCATCCAGATTTGGGATCGTCTTTGGTGGATGTTCTTCTCGATTTGAACTGCTAGAACCATTTGTGACATTGCGTTTGACTTAAACAATCCTCTCCATAAGCCTGTTGCAACATTTGAAAAGTCACCATAAAAGTTTTTCCCAGTCTGAAAAGAATTTTATGCAAACATATTGCTCTTCTGGTTTCTTTACTGTTCATCTTGCAACAAATCATCAAGTCCACTAAACACACTTGCACTCAACTGCGTGTACCTCAATGGCTGCGCAATAAGACATGATGCGGCAAGTGTTAGACTAAAGCTTAAAGTCACTGCTACACAGAGCTCCAGTTGCAGTCACACTACGTTGGCTAGGTGGTGCACCACTTAAAAGTTCGGTTTCTTTTTGGACAGATCTTGTATAAGTGAGGAGGGTGTGAGATGGAGAGAGGGCTGCCTGATGGCAGAGGACAGAATTACATGGAGGCAATTTGTTTGTGACTGTGCTTACTTGGATTAAGGCATCTGGCATGCAAGATGACAGAATTACATGGAGGCAATTTGTTTGTGACTGTGCTTACTTGGATTAAGGCATCTGGCATGCAAGATGTTTTTTAAATTACTTATATAATGCTTTGAATTATGTCTGCTCTGTGTTTTTTAATTTTTCTCTTTGGTGTGCATTTCATACCTTTTGTCAGTACTTTTATAAAAGTACCTTATGATCTTCGATGAAACATTCCACAGTACTATATGTAGGCATTTGAAGAATGTTTTCCTTGTTTCGCAGATTATTTAGTGAAGCATATCCATTATCTGTTCTCAGAAGCAAGATGCCTGAAATATTTTACTCATCATTCACTACCTTCGTGCTTTATTGTATTTTAGATACAAGATATTTAAGTTGTCTCAGTATTGTTCAGGTATTTATTCTTGATATCCAACAGACTCTGTGCTTGGCCTTGGAAACAACCTACCCTCATCTGTTAACTATTATGCTCATAGGAGCATCGCAGCGCCCACTTCTCTATGTCTCCAGGCAAGGTCAGTAACCTTCCATTACTTTTCTCATATTTTTGTTCTGTTTCAAATGATTATGGCCACATGTGGATTCTTGGACTGTGCTGTAGTCACTATACATTATCCTTATGATCCAGCGTTAATTCCAGCTACTGGTAAAAGAGACAGTGAAATGAAACTACATAAAAGCTGGAGAACTATCAGATAGCCTGCCCAGTGAAAGGGGCCACAGAATTATGATATCATTCATACCTTGGAAATGCTGGTTCCGCCTCACAAAGAAACCCTTATAAACATGCACTTCATTTCCCCCTGTGGTTTAGTAATTTTGTCAGCAACCAAGACAAACAAGGAGTGCCAAATCTTGTGTTGTGTTTCTCCTGACATCCTTTCATTCATCCATATAATCATTTGTCATTTCCTTTGCATCATCATTTTAACTTATTTACCTTGTCCATCCATACAGTATTCTTGATGAGCAACACTATCTCCTGCTTTCAGACTCATACACATATACCTTTTCCACCCACTTTTAGACACCTTCAAGTGGTAGGACTAATATAAACAGGTAAGTTGTATAGATGTCCTTCAGTTTCTTCCCTGACCTCTGAAAGAAGGATGATGAACTACAGGAGATAAGTAGCTTCAGACTAACAGTCCACTGGGCTCACATTCAGATGAACCTTGGGTCACAGCAGTGACAGCTCACATTGTGTACCCCTACTTGAACCATTCATACCAACTGGAGAAAATCACAACCTCTCATGGAGCCACCACACCCTTTATCGTATCTCTCAAGAGAAGTGGAGACCCAGGCAGAAATATTAAGAACACAAATTACAAGAGGGCAAACTATGCACAGTTCACACAAGCCAAAGAACAAGTACGAGAAATTTGCTGTATGAATTCTTTTGTATATTTTTCCTTCTTCTTTCCTTCTTCCTTCTGCCTATGGGTGACTCTACACTGAGTGACAACCCAGATGGTTTCCTATACAGCAGGAAACCATTTACTATGCTAGGTGGTAACCATATAACCAAATTATGGTGCCTGGTGGTTTTGTGGGTAATTAAGGTGCTCTAGTTGGATTGAGTCAGTCGTTTCATCGTTCGTTTCATTTTTAAAGGCTCCAACATGCTTGCATGCGTCAGCCTTGGTCACCTAATGGCAGCTTTCCACGCTGCATGATCCATTGCAGCCTCCCTGTTTAGTCCCTTAACCCTGAGGTCACACTTAATGACCTCGTCCCATGTCTTTCTTGGTCTGCCCCTCATAACCCCACCCCCAGGATTAACACTTCTTACCTTCCTCACCCAATTATCATCCCCCATCCTCTCCACATGTCCAAACCATCTCAATCTACCCCTCCTCATCACAACACCAATACACTCCAGTCCCATCCTACCTCTCAACTCTTCCATCGTAAACCCAGCCTCCCCGGACCTTGCATGCAGGGACGCACTACACATCCACCTAATCATTGTCGTTTCTGTACATCTGAGCCGGCGAATATCCTCGTCCTTTACTGCCCAGGTCTCACTACCATACAGCATTACACTCCTAACACATACTACATACAAAGACCCCTTAGCATGTAGGAAGAGCCCTCTCAATGTCAGAAGAGACAAGAGCTCCCTGAACTTCTTCCAACCACTTCTCACCCTAGCCACAGAGCTAGCTCCAGCCCCACCTTCGGCACACAACATGTCTCCCGAATAACAAAACTCTTCCACACATTCAAGAGATTCACCAGCAAGTTCAATCCTTTCACGCCTGACAATCTCCACCTGCTCTCCCCGACACACCGTACACATAAAATCAGCATTATCTCACAGTCTACCTCTGATACCACCACATCTCTTGTGCACCCATTTATCACAAACACCGCACAAGATAGAATTACTTCCCACGCCCTTGTGGCAAACTGCACATGGCCACTCTCCCTCGTCTTTGACAATACCGCCACCAACCCTAGCTATCACTTTTGTTTTATCTGCATTTACCCTTAAGCCCTTATGTCCCATACCATCTCTCCACTTCCTAAACCTTTCCTCCGCCTCCCTTTTGTTCTCTGCAATCAACACCAAATCATCAGCATACAACATCTCCCAAGGGAGTCCGTTTCTAAAGTCACGTGAAAGGGCTTCAGGTACCGTGATAAAGAACATGGGACTCAAGACTGACCCCAGATGCACACCAACATTCACGGAAAACTCATCACTCAAATCTCCATTCACCCTTACCTGGGTGTGAGCACCCACATACATAGCCATAACCACCCTAACCAGCCACTCCTCCAAGCCAAGCTTTCTCATTGCCCACTTCACCACCTCTCTATGGACTTTGTCAAAGGCCTTTTCCAAATCAACAAAAACAAAATAAAGATCCCTTCTCCTACCAATATATTTTTCCTGAAGCTGTCGAACAATGAATATGGCATCAGTGATCTCTCTATCTGGCATAAACCCAAACTGCATCTCATCAATATTCACTCTTTCTCTAATCATACCTTCTAAAACTCTCTCCATTACCTTCATTATCTGATCTAAAAGCTTTATATCTTTATAATTTCCTCTTTCCAGGGCATCACCCTTCCCTATATACACATTTACAATTACACTCTTCAGCCAATCATCTGTAGGTGTATAGCCAAGAGGTGGTTGGAATTTATTGCTCAAGTAATGCCACTCAGGGATGAGTGAGGCCGGTCACTCTCATCTTAAATGTCAGGACCGATGTGCCTAGGCCCAGATTCCTACGCTCCTCATGGGACAACATAGGATTGGATGATAGATGGATGGATGAACTCTTTTTGAACCATGAACAAAGCAGTTGCCATCATCAATAGCATCATTACTACAATCATCAAAACCCACCTCCATAGTGGTACCATTAAAAGTTTTAACCATAACTTCTCTCCTCAGATCATACAATTGATGAAGGAAAGAAACATTAAAGGATAAACCTCAGTTGACCCCGGCAGAAACAAATCCATAAACACCCAAAACATCACTATTAACCCCTGCTGAGTTGATACTTTGTAAGGTAGTTTCTCTCTCAGGTTACCTCCCCTGGGAGATTGTTTGATAACCAGTATAAATTTTTCCTTATTTAAGGCTTGCAGCTTGGCCCATGCAGACCTTCATTATACTTCATATGAAGTCTGCAGCTCAGCAAGGATTAATGAACTGATCAAAACTCAAAAACAGAGCAACTGGAAAAACTATGTGGGTAATACTGTATAGGTCACAGAGCAGACCACAGCAAATTTTGGAAGACAGTATCATCTAAACGTCCAAAACCTCATCTCCACCTTCTTACAAAGTTTTACTAAACAGTGATGGAGCCATCCCCACAATGAAGGAAAAAACAATAATCTATTCTGCATTAATAACACACACACACACACACACACACACACACACACACACACACACACACACACACACACACACACACACACACACACACACACACACACACACACACACACACACACACACACACACACACACACACACACACACACACACACACACACACACACACACACACACACACACACACACACACACACACACACACACACACACACACACACACACACACACACACACACACACACACACACGGTAGTGAAGATTCATGAAGAGCAATGAATAATGTGATGACCCAGTGGGTCAAAGAAGAGACAAGATTTGGAGGTGATGACACACCAGCAAGACTAGGTTTGGTGCTAACCAAAGAACCTGACGTAATTGAATCTCTGAAATATCTGTCCTATAGGTAAAAGTGATCATGTAGTGATCGAGTTCCAAATGATAGAAAGGAATGTGGCGCCAAGAGATGAACTATACAGGCATGGAAGATGCAATTTTGGGAAAGCAAACTTTACAGGTTTGAGGAAATTTCTCAAAGAACCGGATTGGAACCAATTCAGGGAAACGAGAGACGTAAAAGAAGTGGGATATTTTCTAGGCACTTACAACTTGGGAATGGAAAAATATGTGCCATGAGTAAGTGGGAGACAAAACCGGAAAAAGATTTGTTTAACTAAAGGTGTATGATAAATAAAGAGAAACAGATGTGGCATGGAACAAATGGAGAGACGTAACAATAGAACAAAGGAAGAATACAAAAGAACTAAAAATGAATATACAGTACTGTATAAGAATCTGTCAAGAGGAAGAAAGAAGTTTTGAAAGAGATATAATTGACAAATGTAAGGAGGAGCCAAAATTGTTTTATGTGTATGTCAGTGGCAAATTGAAACAAGGAAGAATTATTAAGCAAAAGTAGAATGAAGGTCTACAAAGATTTGGTAATGCAAACTGAAATAATGAACAAAAGTTTCCAATTGGTTTTTACTAAAGAAAGCAATTTTGTGGAGGGGGAGAGAGCGACTAGAAATGTAATGCTAAAAGATATAAAAGTGGGTGCGCAGGAAGTGTATAAATTATTGGAAACTCGTCTGGCAGCAAACTCTCATCCCTTTTCTGTCCAACTCTCTAATGCAAGAGTTAACCATTACTCCCAGTTTTTCATTTATGCAACAGGTCAACTCTGGAACTGTCTCCCTCTGTCTGTATTTCCTGCTGCCTATGATCTCCAGTCTTTCAAACGCAGTGTGTCCAGGCATCTCAAAATGATCGAATCTTGAATTTGGCTCTCTCTTGTATTTTGTTTTTCTCTTGGAGGGAACTGTTACTGCGGGCTCATGGCCTTTGGTTCCTTCTTCCTCACATTAAAAAAAAAAAAAAAAAAAAAAAAAGGACACATCTCGTTTAGGTTTACGTCCACCTCAAACAACCAGCTATGTGGCGTCTGTGTTGCCCTTGCATGCTCAAAGGCACCAAAGGCATTAATTAGGGCAACAGTTCTCAATACAAAGTCCACAGTAAAGAAATTCCTGAAGAAATCCAGCCTACTTGAAGTTGGGGTTAGTTCAGGTACAGTACACCCAGCAACATGCTCGTATGTGAACGGATGTATTTCTGGAACAAAGTCACTCCCATCCTCCCACTCCCATCCTCCCACTCCCATCCTCCCACTCCCATATCAGTTCCTCATCATCATCATCATCACCTCCCTCATCCAAGGGCCGTGGGGAAGGCCGGGGAGGTGTGGGGAAGGAGGGAAAAGTCTCACTGGAGGTGGTGGGAAGTGTGGGGGATAGGGGAACACTTTCCCTCGATGTGCTGGGGAATGTAGCAAAAGGAGGAACACTTTCATGAGATGTGCTGGGTGTGGGGAATTGGGGAACACTTTCTGTGGATGTGCTGGGTGCAGGGATTGGGGGAACACTTTGTCCTGTGGTGCTAGGGCGAACACTTTCTGTGGATGTGCTGGGTGCGGGGATTAGGGGAACACTTTGTCCTGAGGTGCTAGGGCGGGCTGAGTCACATGGGTGCTAGGGATAGCACGGGCGAGATGACTCACCTGCGTCCCCAGCCAGTGGAATATTCCCAAATCTCCCCCTCTTCCTCCTAACACTTCCAACCCCATGTGGGGAAATCCTCGGCTTCCCCAGCCACCCAGGAATACTAGAAGCCTCACCTTCCTCCTCTGAATCCTCCTCCTCATCACGTAGGGCTAGGCGACGACGTGCTGGTGGCCTCATCCCTCAGGTACTAGCATACCCCACATACCTGGATTTCCTTGGTGTGGATATTTCCTCGTCACTATTACTTCCATCTTCCAGTTGCACATCCTTATCTTGCACGTTATTGTCAACGTCGCTTTCGCCAGTGTAGGGGACCTACAGGAGCTCCTGAGTCTCCTTGTCAGAGAGACCGCGGCGAGACATGACTGTACAGTATGAGTGGTACAAGCAGAGTGAGACTTAGCGAGGGCGATGACTCGTTGCATGGGTGTATAGGCCTGAGCGCCTGAGGCAAGGTGGTGGAAGAGTTGACGTACATGCTTACCAATTTTTGTGCGCCTAGTTTGAAAATTGCACTCTATGATTTTTTGAAAAAATGATGTTTTAAAATGGCACTGGCACTGAGCGCACAGTTGCGTAACGCCGTTTTAAAACAGCACTGGCACGAGGTGGGTTAAAAGAAATAAAAATATTTACTGTATAAAAATCTTATGGTTTGTAGAAATCCTGGGTTTTTTATGTAATGTGTGGGTGGGATAAAAAAAAAATATATGTATATATATATTTTGCCAACCCTGGTTAGGAAATGCAGCCCTACGCACATCAGAATAGGAGAAGGATTTTGGAGTGATTATCAATAAGCCTATCACTGGCTGACCACATAAATGAGATAGTAAGGAACATGTACACACTGCTTGCCAATATGAGAACAGTATTCACATATATATTTGAAGACATGCTGAGAAAAATAAGCACCTCATTCACAAGACCAACTTTGGATTATGCTTCTGTAGTCTGGAATCCACATCTCAAAAAAGCTCATAGATAAGACTGAAAAGGTACAAAAGGCACAAGGTGGGCTCCAAACTTAAGGGATCTAAGCTATGATATTATAAGAGAGAAGGAAAAGAGAAGACATGCTTGTGTTATATAAATGCTTCACAGGAATAGAGAAAATAGATATAAATGAGCATATAATCTGTGAGGAAGCAGCATCAAGAGGATACTGCAAAAAACTGTACAGAAAGAGATGTGACAAAGACATAAGGAAATCCACTTTCCAAAATAGAGCAGTTGATCAGTGGAGTGCGTTACCAAATGAAATAGTGTGTGCCGAAACTATTCATAAATTTAAAGACATGTATGATAAAAATGGTTCAAAACACAGGTCGGTATGAGCTTGACTCATTCCTGTAAAGGTACAGTTAGGTAAGAAACACACACACACACACACACACACACACACACACACACACACACACACACACACACACACACACACACACACACACACACTGGTGCAGTGGTAAACACGCTCGCTGGTGCAGTGGTAACGTTCTCGCTTGCCAACTGGTGGACGGGAGTTCGCGCCTCGCTCAGGTTGTGAAAAGTTTCACTGACGAAGTGGGTGGTTACTGTCCCCCTGGAGCAAGGGGACGGGTGTGGGCGTGTGTGAAGGTCACAGCCTTGCCCTTAGATCAGACTATATGAGCTCTCAGCTTCCTTCCGGGAGGGTAAAAGCTGACGATCACGACCATCAAGTGATCCTGACCGACCCGGTGAATTACACACAACCACATATAATATGCCTAACTGAAACAAAATTAACACCAAGGATATCCAATGACATACTAAACTTAGAGGAATACAATATATGGAGAAGAGACAGAAACTTAAAAAAAGGGGGGGAATTATAATATTAACTAAGAAAAATCTAAAAGTCAATGAAATAAAACTAGATATACCCTCACAAGTAGAACTGATTTTAGTAGAGATCAACACATCTGAAGGGAAAGTAATTGTAGCCAATTTGTACATGCCACCCAGATCAAATACATGGGAAAGAGATGAATATGAGGGCCTGGCAGAGAGTACAATTCAGAGTTTAAGATCATTACTACATAAAATGGAAGAGAAATCGGAAAGAATTATACTAACTGGAGATTTTAATACAAATATAAATTGGAATACTCTAGATGTAGAAAGCCATGAAAGCTGTTGGGACCAAAAGCTCCTGGATCTTGTGCAGGAATTTTTACTAACACAACATATAAAGGAAAATACCAGAAAAAGGGGACTTGATGATCCATCAGTACTCAATCTTATATTTACTAGGCAAGAAAATGATATTGACAGTATAACGTATCACTCACCTTTCACACATTGAGGTGGTTTGGCCATGTGGAGAGGATGGAGAGTGAGAGCCTGACGAGAAGAGTGTATGGGAATGAGGTGGAGGGGGGGAGAGGGAAGGGGAGGCCAAGGATGAGATGGAGGGATGGAGTGGCTAGGTATATGAGAGGGAGGGGGTGAGCTGGGAGGAGGGCAGTGAAATGACATTGGACAGGGCAACATGGAGGCGATTTGTTTGTGGCCATCCCTTACGGGATTAAGGCATTTGGCAATAGATAGATAGATACATTGACTCTCCTTTCAGCAAAAGCGACCATGCAGTATTAAATTGCAACTTCAGGATTGCATATGACATAGTTAACAGTAATGAGAGTTACAAAAAGAGCCTAAACTACAAAAAGGGCAATTACCATGACCTAAAGAAGTACTTCTTAGAAATAGAATGCGAAAAGGAGCTTAGAGGACAAGATTTAAGTGTTATCTATAGAAAATTCTGTGAACTTTAGGAGTCCAAAATTACATCCCACAGCACAATGAAGCAGAAATGAAAATAAAGAAATTATTTAATACAGAATGTAAAAAATCAAAAGAAAGAAGCGACTTTGAACATACAGGATGGATGTAATGTGAGTATAAGTGCCTGGGGAATGGCTGGGAGAAGGAGGGAGGTGAGAAGACAGGAAGAAATCAGTAGGATAGAAGTTGTGGAAGCAATGAAGAAAGTTAAATTGGGGAAAGCCCCAGGAATTGATGGAGTGTGTGGTGAAATGCTGAAACATGGGGGAGAGATAGTAGTAGAATGGATGTGGAAGATGTGCAGATTGACCTGGGAGGAAGGTAGAGTCCCGGAGGATTGGAAGTCAGGTATAATTATTCCCTTGTACAAAGGAAAAGGGGAAAAGAAAGTGTGTGGTAATCATAGGGGCATTTGTCTTCTTGGTATAATAGGAAAATTGTATGGTAAGATACTTATTGACAGAGTTAGAGAAAGAACAGAGGAATTAGTTGGAGAAGAACAGGGAGGCTTTAGGAAGGGAAGAGTTTGTGTAGATCAGATATTCATTCTTAGATCTTTAGTGGAAAAGTTTCTAGAAAAGGGAAAGAAGTTGTATGCAGCTTTCATGGATTTGGAGAAAGCATATGACAGGGTGGATAGACAAGGATTATGGAAAGTATTAAGAATATATGAAGTAGATGGGAAGTTGTTGAATGCTGTGAAGAGTATGTATGATGGTGCTAAGGCTGCAGCGCGTGTGGATGGTGAAGTAAGTGGATTTTTCTCTTTGAAGGTTGGGTTGAAACAGGGATGTGTCATGTCTCCATGGTTGTTCAATCTGTACATGGATGGGGTAATAAAAGAGGTACAAGGTAGGGTAGTGGATGTTGGAGTGGCCATGGTGAGAGAGTATATGTTTGGAAACTCCCTGTACTGTTGTTTGCAGATGATATTGTGTTGTTGAGTGAAGACGAAAGGGAGCTGCAAGGCTTGGTGGATGAGTTTGGGAGAGTGTGTAAGAAACGGAATCTAAAGGTGAATGTAGGGAAGAGTAAAGTGGTGGTCTTTGAGAGAGGTGAAGTCAGTGAATGTACAGGGAGGTTGGATGGTGAGGAATTGGAAAATGTGAGTATGTTTAAGTACTTGGGTAGTGTGATGAGTAAGGATGGAGGTTTGGAGGGTGAAGTGCTTGAAAGGGTACAGCATGGAAGAAAGGTTGCTGGTTCTTTTAAAGCAGCGATAAGAAACAGGGAAGTGAGCATGGAAGTGAAAAAGTTACTGCATGACAGTATTGTGATACCAACTCTAACGTATGGAAGTGAAGCTTGGATGATGTTGGAAGGACACAAGTCAAGATTGAGAGCAGTGGAAATGAGTTATTTAAGAGGAGCCTGTGGAGTCACATGGAGAGACAGGTTGACGAATGAGGATATAAAGGAGCGTTGTGGTGTGGATGTGGATGTGATAGGAAGTGTTATGAGGAACACACTGAGGTGGTTTGGCCATGTGGAGAGGATGGAGGGTGAGAGACTGACGAAGAGAGTGTATGTGAGTGAGGTGGAGGGGGGGAGAGGGAGGGGGAGGCCGAGGATGAGATGGAGGGATGGGGTGGAGAGGTATATGAGAAAGGGGGGTGTGCAGTTGGGAGCAGGGCAGTGAAATGGCGGGGGACAGGGCGACTTGGAGGCGATTTGTTTGTGGCCACCCCAAACGGGATTGAGGCGTCTGGCAATAGATAGATAGATAGATAGACTTGTGGAATAGATACAGGAGTCATAATAGTGAGAGGGCATCTAATAACTATAAACATGCAAGAAACGATTATACAAAGATAAGGAGAGAAACCCAAAGACAGTGTGAGGAAGACATTATAAATAAGGTAGTGATCAACTGAAGCTGTTTTAGAACTACATCCAAAGCATAACCAAAGTTAAAGATAAAATACAATCCATTACGGAAGAGGGGATCATCTATACACAAGAGAAAGATATTTGTGAAGCACTAAATAAAAATTTTGAATTAGTTTTTACCGAAGAAAATAATTTTGAGAGAGATGATATGGAACATGCATGCCCACACATATTTCCAGATATACAAATATCGGAAAAAGAAATGCAGGGGAAGTTAAGTAAATTAGACAAAGGAAAAGCAAATTGTTCTGACAAAATTTCGTGTTGGGTGCTACATGAATGTGCAGAAGAGTTAAGTAGACCATTATGTTTAATATTCAGGGAATCCTTAGATCAAGGTAAACTACCTGATATTTGGGAGAAAGCAAACATTGTTTCCCTGTTCAAGAAAGGGAATAGACAAAATCCACTCAACAACCAACCATTATCACTAACCAGTGTTGTAAGTAAGATACTGGAAAAGCTGATAAGAAAAGTTTGGATAAACCATCTAGAAGAACATTATGGTAACCGAAAGGCAGTTTGGTTTCAGAAAGTGAAAATCATTGTTATTAATCTATTAAGCTACTATGATAGAGTTGCAAAAACATTATAGAAAAGAGAAGGATGGGTGGACAGTATCTATTTAGATTTCAAGAAAACACTTGACAGAGTACTGTACCAAAGACTTTTATGGAAACTGTACCATCAAGGAGGAATCCAAGGCAACTTGTACTGCTGAATGCAGGAATTTCTCAGAAAAAGGGAAATGAGAAGTAAGGGGAAATTATTCATCAAAGAGGGAAGTGACTAGCGGAGTTCCACAAGACTTAGTGCTGGCAGCAATTTTGTTTTTAGTGTATATAAATGACAGATAGTAACATTGGAAATGAAAACTATCTAAATATGTTTGCCGATGATGCAAAAGTACAAAGGAGAATTACTAACACAGACTCTTGTAGAGAGCTGCAGGAAGAATTAAATAAACTTCATGAATAGAGTAATAAATGGCAAATGAAATTCAGTGTGGACAATTGTCATCTAATTAAGTTTGGTAAAAGTGAGAAAAGACCAGATTGGGATTATAAGTTAGGAAGAAAAAGAGAAGGACCTAGGTGTGATTATCAGTAACAGACTATCTCCGGCTGACCCCATCAGTGAGAAGGTACGGAATATGTATACACTGCTTGCTAATGTGAGAATAGCATTCACATGCATAAATGAAGACATTCTGAGAAAGATAATACAGTAACATCATTCATCAGACTAACCCTGGAGTATGCATCAGTAGTCTGGAATTCTCACCTCAAGAAACACATAGATAAGATTGAAAAAGTTCAAAGGGCTGCTACAAGATGTGTACCAAGCTTAAGGGATCTAAGCTATGAAGAAAGACTAGAAAAGTTGAATCTGTCAACACTACAGGACAGAAGGAAAAGAGGAGACATGATTATGCTATATAAATGCATCTCATGGAAAGAGAAAATAGACATAAATGAGTATATAACCTATAGGGAAGCATCGTGAAGAGGACACTGCAAAAAAACTACTTAAAAAGAGAGGTGATAAAGACGTAAGGATATTCAGTTTCCCAAACACAGTAAACCCTCTCTAATTCAGATTAATTGGGGGGAACCCTATGTTGAATTATCCAAAAATCCGAATTATCAGAGCTCATGCTTGCCCCTATCCCCAAAGCACACCCACACTCACTAAAACATGGCATTTTCACAAAATCATTGAACAGTACGGTATATTATTATTTTATACTAAAAGTGAGCACAATACAATAAAGAAAATAGTGTCAAACCTTGATAATGAAGTCTTGATAATGAAGTCTTGAGGCCACGAATGTTGCAGAAATGAAGAAGAGAGTCAGACAGTGGTTCCTAGCACCTTGAGTCGTCACCGGGAAAGGTATTGACAGCAACGTGCTGCTGGTGTGCTGGTGCGGGGCACAGAGCTGAAGGCTGCTGCTGAGAAGTTCCCAAGGCTTCACGACGCCCTAGACTTCAAGGCATCTGACGGTTGACTCTTTGCGTTCAAGTTACGACATGGCCTTACCAATCGTAAGTCTCATGGCGAAACTTTGGACGCCAATGAGGATGGAGTAGAGGAGTTTCGGCTCAAGGTGAAGGGCTTGATCGACAGGGAGGGCCTCACTCTCAGTGAAGTCTACAACCCTGACGAAACTGGTTTATTCTATCGCTCTTTGCCAACGAACACTCCAGCCGAGGAGACGGGGAAGCATGTACCTGGCTGCAAGCTCTGCAAGCAACGGACATCTGCTTTGTGTTGTGCCAACACTGATGGCATGCACCGGCTCAAGCCCTTTATTGTTGACCGTTCAAAGCAGCCTCGGTGTCTTCGTGGGGTGATGGATGTCCTTCCTCTCGTTTGGTACCATTCTGTGAATGCATGGTTCACTGCGCAGATCTTCAAAGACTGGTTCCACCGCCATTCTGTCAAAGAAGTCATCAATCACTAGACGAAGACACTGGGAATCCCGCGTGACCAGATAAAGGCCCTCCGTCTCTTGGATAATGCACCTGCCCACCCGTGCGACAAGGACTTGGTGGCTGAGAATGGGCGCATTAGGTGCATGTTTATGCCACCTAATACAACTGCTCTAATCCAACCAATGGACAAAGGAGTGATCGTAGCAACAAAGAGGCTGTACTGAAGGAAGTTTTTGGATGAGGTGATGGTTGTTCTCGAGGACGAGGACGAGCGCAGGGAGGGACGGGACACGCAAGGCCAGTGGACTCTGGAAAACATTCGTCGCTACAACATCAAGTCTGCAGTGTACTACTGGGCCAGTGCATGGAAGGAAGTCCTTGTCAAGACTCTGGAAAATGATTGGTCTCGTTTGCTTCTTGGAATGGATGTGGAGCTTGATTTCCTAGGTTTTGACATGATGACCTCCATGCATGTCTAGGTGCGCATGGCGACGATGTTGATGTAGACGAAGTGCGCGAGTGGTTGGATGACGTCGAGGGCGATCCTGGGTATCAGACCATGTCTGATGTCGAGATCGCATCTTCAGTTACAGGCGTCAGTACCCAACTTGAAGATTCCGACGAGGACGGCGATGATGATGCGGACTCCTTTCAGTGTGACCCTACTCCAGCCATCCCCAAGCTGAGCACACTCTGGGAACATGTAGAGTTTGTTCTCGACTACCTGGAACACCCAGACTGCGACAGGGAGATGGGGCCCTTGGGACTTGTGGAGGAAGTGCACGCTTTCAAGCAGCGCATCATTAATCGCCAAAATCGTCGTTCCTTGCGCCAATCGACCATTGACAGCTTTTTCAGACCCGTGACTCCCGCTGTGCTCAGCCCTGGCTCCACATCATTGCCTCCCCAGGACAGGCCCTCATTCTCCGAGCCACAGCCCAGCATATCAGGCACGGTGGAGTCGCCACTGGACATGAGTTTGCTCCTCTCTTCAGAGTTGTTCAGTGGGTAGTCCATCACCACGTTCCAGCGATGCACCCCTAGGCCACCTGCATCAGCTACTCGCAGACTCTGACAGTGAATAAACAGCAAGAACTCGCAACTAGACCACACGGGAATTTACAGTGTTGTGCAGTGAAAAAAACAGTGCGCAGTGTTAAGAAATTAGAATTCTGATTGCAAAGACTTAAGTGCAGAGTGCAACACTGATTTTATTGACGTTCAATGGAGCACAAACTAGACTAGAGTCTGTAGTGTTAAGAAAATGGACTTAAGTGCAGAGGGCAACACTTTTTTCATTAAGGTACAATGGAGCACAAATTAGACTAGAGTGTGTAATGTTAAGAAAATGGATTTATGAGTGCAAATAACTAAGTTCAGTGCAAGACTTCATGTACAGTGTACTGAAGGTGCTTCAGGTACTCCTTTTTACTGTCAGAGTCTGAAAGGAGGCGGGTTATTCATCGAGATGGCCAGGGACTTGTAAGTATCCAGAATGTTTCATATTGTACTGTATTTTCCATACTTACCTCTCAAACCTCATTTCGCTCTTTTATATCTCTTATTGGTGTGAATAGGGTCTTAGGTGCTATGCATGTCCAGTAGGGAGGTGTTTTTCTGAGTTAGGGTAGGTTAGGGTCCATAAGTAACCAGTCCAGGAGCCAGGGACTTGTTGTAAGTACCCAGAATGTTTAATATTGTATATACGCACCTCTAAAACCTCATTCTCTGGTTCTTTTGCATTCATTTCAGTCTTTTATGTCCCTTATTGGTGTGAATTAGGTCATAAATAGGTGCTATGCATGTCCGGTAGGGAGTTGTATAGGTGTTTTTCTGAGTCAGGGCAGGTTAGGGTCCATAAATACAAATCCAGGAGGCTAGGGCCCACTTTCCGGACAGGACCACTTTCCGGACATGCCTTTGGCTCTATTACATCGGATAGTGGTGGGATTACTTCTTGGACACCGCATCATCCAAGTTCTCGTGCTGGACTTTCCTTGATCAGTAAACATCTATCTGTCTATCTATCTATCTATTGCCAGACGCCTCAATCCCGTTTGGGGTGGCCACAAACAAATCGCCTCCAAGTCGCCCTGTCCCCCGCCATTTCACTGCCCTGCTCCCAACTCACACCCCCCTCTCTCATATACCTCTCCACCCCATCCCTCCATCTCATCCTCGGCCTCCCCCTCCCTCTTCCCCCCTCCACCTCACTCACATACACTCTCTTCGTCAGTCTTTCACCCTCCATCCTCTCCACATGGCCAAACCACCTCAGTGTGTTCCTCATAACACTTCCTATCACATCCACATCCACACCACAACGCTCCTTTATATCCTCATTCGTCAGCCTGTCTCTCCATGTGACTCCACAGGCTCCTCTTAAATAACTCATTTCCACTGCTCTCACTCTTGACTTGTGTCCTTCCAACAACGTCCAAGCTTCACTTCCATACGTTTGAGCTGGTATCACAATACTGTCATGTAGTAACTTTTTCACTTCCATGCTCACTTCCCTGTTTCTTATCACTGCTTTCAAAGAACCAGCAACCTTTCTTCCCTGCTGTACCCTTTCAAGCACTTCACCCTCCAAACCTCCATCCTTACTTATCACACTACCCAAGTACTTAAACGTACTCACATTTTCCAATTCATCACCATCCAACCTCACTGTACATTCACTGACTTCACCTCTCTCAAAGACCATCACTTTACTCTTCCCTACATTCACCTTTAGATTCCGTTTCTTACACACTCTTCCAAACTCATCCACCAAGCCTTGCAGCTCCCCTTCGTCTTCACTCAACAACACAGTATCATCTGCAAACAACAGTACAGGGAGTTTCCAAACACTATCCTCTCTCACCAGGGCCACTCCAACATCCACTACCCTATCTTGTACCTCTTTTATTACCCCATCCATGTACAGATTGAACAACCATGGAGACATGACACATCCCTGTTTCAACCCAACTTTCAAAGAGAAAAATTCACTTAGTTCACCATCCACACGCACTGCAGCCTTCGCACCATCATACATACTCTTCACAGCATTCAACAACTTCCCATCTACTCCATATATTCTTAACACTTTCCACAATCCTTATCTATCCACCCAGTCATATGCTTTCTTCACATTCATGAAAGCCGCATACAACTTCTTTCCCTTCTCTAGAAACTTTTTCACTAAAGATCTAAGAATGAATATCTGATCTACACAACCTCTTCCCTTCCTAAAGCCTCCCTGTTCTTCTCCAACTAATTTCTCTGTTCTTTCTCTAACTCATATATATATATATATATATATATATATATATATATATATATATATATATATATATATATATATATATATATATATATATATATATATATATATAATGAGACTAACATTGGAAGTAGAAGCTATCTAAATATGCTTGCGTATGATGGAAAAATACAAAGGAAAATTACTAACACAGATTCTTTCAAAGAGGTACAGGAAAAATTAAATAAGCATCATGAATGGAGCAATAAATGGCAAGTGGAATTTAATGTGGACAAGTGTCTTGTAATTAAGTTTGGTAAAAGTGAGAAACCCGATTGGGATTACAAGTTAGGAAGACCAATCCTACACATATAAAAAAGGGAGAAGGACCTAGGAGTGATTATCAGTAACAGACTATCTCCAGCTGACCACATCAGTGAGAAGGTACGTAACATGTATACATTGCTTGCTAATATGAGAATAGCATTCACATTTATAAATGAAGACATGCTGGGAAAGATAACATCATCCATCAGACCAGCCCTGGAGTATGCATCAGTAGTCTGGAATCCTCATCTGAAAAAACAAGTAGATAAAGACTGAAAAAGTACAAAGGGCAGCTACAAGATGTATACCAAGCTTAAGGGATCTAAGCTATGAAGAAAGACTAGAATAATTGAGTCTACCAACATTACAGGAGAGAAGGAAAGAGGAGACATGATTATGCTGTATAAATGCATCTCAGGGAAAGAGCAAATAGACATAAATGAATATATAACCTCTGGGGAAGTATCAGCAAGCGGACACTGCAAAAAACTACATAAAAAGAGAGGTGATAAAGACGTAAGGAAATTCTGTTTCCCAAATAGGACAGGTGATCAGTGGAATGCACAATCGAATGAAATAGTGTGTGCCAAAACCATTCACAAATTTAAGAATATGTGTGATAAAAATGGTTTGATACACGGGACAGTACGAGTTTGACTCATTTCTCTAAAGATACAATTAGGTAAGAACACACACACACACACACACACACACACACACACACACACACACACACACACACACACACACACACACACACACACACACACACACACACACACACACACACACACACACACACACACACACACACACACACACACACACACACACACACACACACACACACACACACACACACACACACACACACACACACACACACACACACACACACACACACACACACACACACACACACACACACACACACACACACACACACACACACACACACACACACACACACACACACACACACACACACACACACACACACACACACACACACACACACACACACACACACACACACACACACACACACACACACACACACACACACACACACACACACACACACACACACACACACTTCCTATCAGATAGATTGCAGTTACAAACTGCAATCTATCTGATAGGAATCCTTTAATGCATTTCAAAAGCATTCCTCCCACTCCATGGGCCTCAAGTTTAGTCAGGAGTCTTGTATGAGGTACTGTACTGTATCAAATGCTTTTCTGCAGTCTGTTTAATTAACATCAACTGGTATTTGTTGATCCACTGCAGGACTTTCTTGATGTATCATTGAAAGATATCTTTGTTGAAATGGCATTGAAGATTGATCGATAGATGGGAGCCCTAAAAGAAACGTATGTCTCTTAACGTCCCTTGTATTTGAACTAGGTAAGCTATGCACTTGTTCTGTTGCTCTCAGCTTACTAGTCACATTTTACCGAACAGAGAGAGAGAGACGAGGGGGAGTTAGGAGGGCGGATGGATGGGTGACTTAAAGTTGAGTTGTTTGAAGTAAGAGAGAGAGAGAGAGAGAGGGATTTATCTGGAGAATCTGGTAGAAAAAGATATCGATAGTTGGTGTGTGTGTGTGGAAATTAAAAAAAGGTAGGAGATATGAAAATTTTAAAGCTCAAAAATATATCAGTCAGAAGGGATAGGGACTTACAGGTTGAACTAGACTGGATCGGATTGCGGCTGGAATGTGGACTGGACTGTATTGGACTGAACCCAACCCCATGGAAGTTGGTCTGTATTTTTATGATCTGCTGTTGGTTGTGTTTACCTTATTCAGTATTAACTGAGTAAGAGTTTATACTTATGTAAAGTGACTCTAACTTGATGGATATTTTGACGACCGTAGCATGAACGGGAGTAATTTGTTAATGGTATACATTATCTGAGCAGAAGTAATGTGATCAGCACTTAACATGGCAAGAGTGGACACAGGGTTAAGACTGGTGTCCCATAACCCATTTTGACTGAAACAGGGTGAAGTGAACTCTTGTTTTCGGATATTCCCTCAAACCCGTTCACTACACAGTCTCCTTAACTGGAAAAAATCGTCTAAGTAAATAATTATGAAAACGAAATTGGATGATCGTATTGAAGTTGTTACCTAAAGCAAAGTGTGTTTCGATGACACCTTCAAATCAAGAACTGTAGAGCGGATCCGGTTTAACATGCATAACGACCAGTGCACTAGTTCAGGCTAACGAGTACATAACTGAAGGCTCCACCCACTGACCCACCACTCGACTTACCACAAGCTTCATCGACACACACTGCTGATTGACTGGCACACTGACTCAAGGCTGCTTTGCACATTCTCCAAATGAAATTGTGTTCAGTATGTGGATATGATTCATTTGTATGACAGTTGATGGTTGCAGTGAACCAAGACATTTTACAGTCAGTTTTAAAGCGATGTTTAGAAACTGTGTTGGAGGATAACTGTGACACTGATGTATAGAGAGCAAACTTGAATCACCATCCTTGATCAAGTGGGATATTCAGCGAACTGAATAATTATACGCACTGACCACTGGTCACAGTTTTCAGCACCGTGCTTCCAAACTGAGTTCGTAAAGTAGCATTTACTGACTCACCACTTCACCGTTTAAACTCCAATTGAGTAAATGATATCTGAAGAGTAAATCAACTCACTGACCGAAGTGAATAACGTAGCCCCTCCATGTTGACGTCCCTTAGCTCCGGTAAGGCTCTCCTGAGCTGTACAACATTCTGTCCAACAGAAAATGCCAAATACATCTTGTTGAAGAGGGTATAAACCAGCTGAGTGAATGACGAACTGAATGAATTTCTGACTGTTGCCTGCCGGCCATACTGACAGACTGACCTCCCTGCCATACAGCCAACTGGACGTGATTGATTCCGTTGATGACACGTTCCGAGAAGACCTTTGGTTCCTGGTTTATGCATTTCGTCAGGGTTATGAGTACTTGGTTCCTTATTAATTCGTCCTGGAAATACTCTCCGACGTTCTCATGATAATGGTGCATTTTTTTTTTTTATATTTTACATGAGTTGAATATTACTAACATGTGTAGCTAGTTTATTGTACAGATTAAGACCCGCATTACGAGAAGTCCTGTATATATATATATATATATATATATATATATATATGTGTGTGTGTGTGTGTGTGTGTGTTGAGCGAGAGAGTGAGACCACCCTATATACTGCACATAACATGAGACATACATACGTATATTCACTGATACATACGAAAATTCATTCATTCATTGAGCTGCCGGTCAAGGACTTCCAGAACGCATTCCGATCGTGGGAGAATCGCTGGCATCGATGTCTGCAAGCCCAAAGAGAGACTACTTCGACGGGGAGAGTAATGATTAGGACTTCTTTTTCTCTTCTTCTGTAGTCAAATTTCTGGAACTTTTGAGCAGCACCTCCTACATAACATACACACACACATTATGATTATTATTAATATTATTAATTTTATATATATGTATGTATGGAAGGTTTGGTGAATGAATTTGGGACAGTGTGTAGGAGGAGGAATCTGAAAGTTAATGTAAACTAAAGTAAAGTTATGGTGTTTGAGAGGAATGAAGTCACAGAGTGTGCAGTGAGGTTGGATGGTGAGGATATGGAGAATGTGAGTGCATTCAAGTACTTGGGTAGTGTGATGAGTAAGGATGGAACTTTGGGGGATGATGTGCGTGAAAGGGTACAGCAGGGAAGGAAGGTTGTTGGTACACTGAAAGCAGTGATGAGAAATAGGGAGGTGAGTATGGAAGTTAAAAAGTCACTGCATGATAGTATTGTGATCCCTGCCCTGACGTATGGAAGCGAGGCATGGACCTTGCAAGAGGGGAACAAGTCAAGAGTGAGAGCAGTGGAAATGAGTTACTTGAGAGGAGCATGTGGAGTGACGTGGAGGGACAGGTTGACGAGTGAAGAAGTGAAGGAACGTTGTGGGGTGGATGTGGATGTGGTCGAGAAGATTAGGAGAAATACACTGAGGTGGTTTGGACATGTGGAGAGAATGGAGAATGAAAGACTGACTAAAGAGGGTGTATGTAGGTGAGGTGGAGGGAGGGAGAGGGAGGGGTAGGCCGAGGATGAGGTGGAGGGATGGAGTTGAGAGGTATATGAGGGCGGAGGGGGGGGAGTGAGTTGGGGGGAGGGTAGTCAAATGGTGGGTGACAGCGACTTAGAGGCGAGATAGATAGATAGATCTGTCTTTGTCTATCTGTTTCTGTCTATCTATCTATAATTTTGTTTGTATATAAATGGATATACTGGTATGCCGTACGTTATTCTACATCCCTGCGTTTTCTGCATATATTTTGTGTATTTGTTTTTTTTTCTGTATATCTAGTCTGTTCATTCCGTCTGTCCGATGTGAACGTTACTGCCGTGCCCTTCTGTGTTTTGCTTATATCATTTTTTTATTCCTCCCCCTCCATGTGTGTGTGTGTGTGTGTGTGTGTGTGTGTGTGTGTATTTTTTCTTCTCTTCTGCGTGTCCCCTTTCTCCCTTTGCACCCAATGCCTTCCGTTTCCTTGCATGGTCTCAGTCCCCTCTCACTTTGGGCTAGTGCATAGCGTTCCTCCCTCATTTTCTTCCATTCCCATTCTCCTCCTCACACTTCAGTCCCACGTCTTTTTCCCTTTCTGGTTTCTCTCTCTCTCTCTCTCTCTCTCTCTCTCTCTCTCTCTCTCTCTCTCTCTCTCTCTCTCGTATCGTTGATATGCTGCATTTTTCTCCCATTAACTGCCCTCACTGCTCATTCCATCTTTCCCAACCATATTTCGTCGCCCTTTCTGTGTCCTATTGTGGCATTTGACATTTTTCTTGTTATAGAAAGTGATTGAGGAGTTGTAACGTGAGAACAGGTTTGACATACAGGCAGGAAGGCAAGAAAAAGAAATGTGACCTAGACATCGTGAGAACATAAGGTCAGGGGTGAAGAATACAAGTTTGAGAAAGAGTAGAGGGGGCTAGGGGACAAGACTAAGGGAGAACATGAAAGATAAAGATGAGACAAGACGAAGGGAGAACAGGAAGGATAAAGGTGAGACAAGACGAAGGGAGAGAAGAAAGGATGAAAGTGTAATATGTGTTATGAGGGAGATTATTGGCGTTGAGTTTGTGTATTTGTAACGCACTGTATGTAATAAAGCTGATCCCTGGCAAGCGTTTTTAACCAAGTGTTGTTTGCTAGGTCATTTCGGATCCTAGGATGACCCTCCGAGTTTAGCGCAGGTTGATGTCGTATTGAGAGGATGTTTTGGCCTGTTACATGTATCTGCAACGACATCGTTTCTTGAAATGTAGGTGAGGTGTGGAGATTTTGAAACCTCACCACACCTAAGTTCTTCATTTAGATTCACTAATCGGTGTGCCGTGTGTGTGTGTGTGTGTGTGTGTGTGTGTGTGTGTGTGTGTGTGTGTGTGTGTGTGAGGGGGGGGGGCAATGTTCTCTGAGGGTGTTTTGGCAACATAAATGCTCCTGCCGTTTCACACACCCTCCAGAGCAAGAGCCTAAAGGTGCTTTTTGCATTTCACTAATGTCTTTTCTTATTACAGGTAAGATGCTCTGCGGTGGCTCGTCGTGGTGAGTACCGCTACAGCTTGTGTATATGTGGAAGGGAGGTGGGCTAGGAAGAGAGAAAGAATGAGGCAGTTAGTGAAAATGAGGAGTGAAACCAGAGTAATAGGTGGGAGTGTGAAGGCTTGGATTAGTATAACCTGGGCTGTGGTGATTGTGTGTTGGACCCCTGCCTGGGTGTGGCCTTGTGTGTGTGTGTGTGTGTGTGTGTGTGTGTGTGTGTGTGTGTGTGTGTGTGTGTGTGTGTGTGTGTGCGTGCGTGCTCGCTTGCGCATTTAGTATCGGAATGTATACGTGCATGGCCATCTAGTGCGTGCATGCAGGTGGCGGATCAAACACAAACACAGTCCACAGTCCAGTCTTTTGTTAGGCCACAGTGTATACAGTTTTTCCCAGCAGTAATGGTGAAACAATACCCACAAACGCAATGCAGAAACCATATACACAGCACAAAAATGTGTCAGCACACAATGCGGTATTAGTGTTCACTCATATATAGATTATTTTTTGTTCTGTATTTTCATATATTACCACTCAGTAGGGTAGTATTTATAACACGTGTATATTTATTATTTGTCCTTTTTTTATATATATAATTTCAATGTTAACTGACTGACTGTGAATAGTGCTTGAACCGATTTAGTGAGATATATGAAAAACTGAGTTTTTCAAGTGAGCTGCAGGAAGTGGAGGTCGACATGGTATGGAGTTAGGAACATAGAGACATTAGTGTCAGGAATGGCAAGGAGTGAAGGTAAAACAGGAACGTGTCTGTGATATGCGAGAAAGGGACAGAGGATCGAAATAAATAAAAATCGTGGAGAGGAGAGCACGAAGTGGTGAAAACGGAAGCGTGTAACTGGAATTACAGGTTATTAACTAGTTTGGGAGGGGAGGCTCCGTAGTAGGACAAGGAGATGGAGGTTAATGCCTGGGAGAAGGAATGGAACTTAGAGAAGAGACAGTTGTGGGAGTTATAGGAAGGGTTTGATGGAGGGAAGACGTGATTAGAAGTGAAGAGAAAGAAAGGTAGTGGCTGATGGAAAGAGTGGAAGTGAAGAGAAGATAGTAAGGAGAAGAGAGGCCATTGGAAAGGAAGAAAGGGAGTGAGTCATAAAGGAGGGGGATTTGAGGAATGAAAATGAGGGAGAGAAAGTGGCTGTGGTTGAAGAATGAAAGAGAATAGAAAGTTGATAACACTGGGGGTGAATGTTAGGTAGATGACCAGCGATAAGGGAAAAAACAAGTAAAAGCGAAAATAATTTGGGTGACAGCGTAAAAGGAGGAGAGGTATGGGGTGGAAAATAAGGAAGTAATTAACAGGAAATTAAAGACTGAATAACAGTGAGGGAGATGCAGGAAGGAGGGTGATGGGAGGGTTGAAGAGTAAATAGTGATGGGAGAGTTGGAGTAAATAGCTTATGGGAGAGTTGAGATTGAATAGGTGATGAGGGAATTGAAGAGTGAATAGCTGATGAGATGGTTGAAGAGAGTGAATAAAATAGGAGCAGGGAGAAGATTGACTGGAACGAGAGAAGCCAGAAGGAACATGATGAATGAGAGGTAAGGTAGTGAGTGAAGGGAAAGAGGTAGAAATAGATATAATGAAAATGGAGTGCAGTGAATGAAAGAGGCGAAGGAAGGTAAAGGGCGTTTTACACCGGTTGCTGTGATAGCAGTGCTGCGGATGGGAAGCGACGTGGCTCTCAGTTGCTTGTGTTGTTTTGAGTGAGGCTCTTCAGACTGGATATATGCTGTGTAGAGTTCGCGTGTGGCGTCGGTGGGCATAGCTTTCCAGATCGCCGCCTCCGCGATTTTTCTCGATATAGCATCCGTCACACATGCGCACCGGAATGCTTGTCAGTTGCCACGATATGCCAGTCTGTCCTTCACACTTAGGGACTGCCTGTAGTTTGTATCTTATTTCTGGATGTCTCGTTCAGTCACAGATAAAACTTGATTAAACTGAGTGGGAGACCGTCTAAAATAGTACCTGAATTCCTCATCACTTGAAAGTTCTTGAAAAAGGCGATGGTATTCGGCCACCTTTTTTTCTTTTTACATTTGTCTCGTACCTATTTCTTTTTCATTTTCTTGGTAATGGCTAGAGTGAACAATAATAGCATCTCCTCCTCCTTCTCCTCCTCCCCCTCCTCCTCTTCCTCCACCATGGCTCCAGTGTTACAACTTATCGCAAAATCCGCAATGTAACTCGCTGACATCGTTTCCTATATGTGAAAAGTCACATCTTTAGCATTGCGAGCGTACGCCCGCTGGGTAGTTACCATTGCATCCGGTGTGAAACGGCCTTAGGATGAGTGAGTGGAAAGATTGGAAAACTGAGGAGTAAAATGAGGCAGGGAAGGCGGTCATGTGTGCGAGAAGAATGAATTCGTGGTGTGGGAGAGTAACGATGAGAGGAGGAGAAGGAGACAAGAACGTGAAGGAGATATTGCCAGGGGAGGAGAGAGGAAGATAGAGGAAAAACAGCGGAAGCGATGATGCAGTAAAGTGAAGATGATGAGGGAGGGAGAATAAAGGATGATGGAAAAGGTGAAGGGGCGTGGGTTGTGGTGTGTGGGGAGGGAAGGGGCAGGTTTTGCAGCGAAGTGAAAACAGAGATGAGAGAGTGAGCGAGCAGTGGGGAGAGGAATGGGAGGAAGAAGGAAAAATAGAGACGCGTGATCATCATGAGAGTGAGTAAGCTACAACAGGGAAGATGTGTGGGAGGGAGAGAGAGAGAAAATTCCTGAAGGGGAAATTTACTACACGAAAGGGAATGTAGAAGATAGAACGTAGCGGGGACTATGGGTGTAAGGAGCGAGGGAAGGGAGAAAGAGAGTGAAGAAATCCTGAAATGAGAATTGAGGATCGAGAAAGGAGTACGAGAAATGAAGGAAGGCAGGGACGAAGGGAGGCGAGATTAGAGAAGAGGATGCAGTCCAAGCGCGAGCGCGCGAGCGCGCACACACACACACACACACACACACACACACACACACACACACACACACACACACACACACACACACACACACACACACACACACACACACGTTATATATACACACACGTACGTGTGTGTGTGTGTGTGTGTGTGTATATATATATATATATATATATATATATATATATATATATACTTTAAAAATTTAATGCTACGACACTCCTCCGTTATGCACACCGTACTGTATATAATTCATTGTTATCCACAAGTTTGTAAATAAAAAATTATATGAATGTAGTATTATTTATTTTAATACTGTATTTATTAACTAGAAATAGGAATGTAAGTTTAGAACTACTTTTTTTTTTTCTTTTTTTTTTAAATAAGGCGAAAATGCACTTGACTGGTTGGTGAAGACTGGCTGAATGCAACATGTCCGAATAACATTTACTATCCCAAATTTTACCCTCAGATAATTGTTGTCATTTAATAAATGCTAACGAGTAAAGATAGTATGAAATAATGTTGCATTCAGCCAATCAACACCAGCCTGTCAAGTGCATCTTCTCCTTGATAAAAAAAAAAAACTGGGTATAGTATTTGTTTGCGACTTAGCTCCCTTGGGACTTTCCCCTGCCTTTTTCTGCTTAAAAATGATAGTTGTACTCCAACTCGTTCACTTTGCTCTCCCCTGAAGATGTGAATACACGAAAGCGCTCGGGATATGTTGTTTCCTTTTCCTTGTGGATATATATATATATATATATATATATATATATATATGTGTGTGTGTGTGTGTGTGTACTTCCTTTTTTTGAATCCATCCTTTATTTGAGAGTACCGTTTGTTCCTCAGTCGCTAATTTTACCCATTTTGTATTAGTGTTCCCTATCAGCCTTCAGTTATCTGCCTGCTAATAATTTTTTTATCATATCTTATTTCTTGTTCCATTTTCAGCTCCCTTTACCACTCCCCTTGGCCACTGGGCTTCCCTCTGACTCGCCGGCCTTTCCTCTTATTCCCCCTACTCATCTTCCTCCTCCTCTTGCTCCCCCCACCAAGTCACACTCGTAGGTTATCCTGTTATCTATTTTTCACATCTTTGTTTTGCACCATATCATCAAACGAAGGCAAACAGCGAAGGAGTACAAAGGAAGACGAAAGAATAGACTTAATGGTCCATTCGAGGCTGTTTGTTACAGAAAAGACTATGACTGTGTTACCTGGTTCTATAATGAGATGAAGATAACGATAGCAAAACAGGAAGCACCCCCCCATCCCGCCCACCAAACCCTCCAGCCAAAGCCAGAAGGAAAAACTGAGAGGACTGCAATGCAGGATAGAAAAACTGCCAGGGAAATTTCATGGGAAAGTGAAAAGAAAAGAAAAATATTCTACACTATCTTGTCCGCAAAGAAGTAATTTTATCCGGCAGCAACATTGCGCTGCTGCTGTAGTCTCCATGACCTGAAAGGGAGGGAAATCAGAAGAATAAGTGATTTGCTTCATTTGACTGGAAAGGTTTGCCCTTAATTTTATAACCATTACTTCTAGTGTAAAACGCCCGGTGTAACAGGCCGTTTTAACCCCCCTGGCCAGTTTATACCCCGGGTTATATTCTGGCATAGGCCATTTTATACCCGGGGTATAAAATGGCCTTGGCCATTTTAACCCCCCTAAGCCAGATTAACCCCCCGCACCTTTTTTCATAAATATTAATAAAAATATTGAATAAAATATGAATAACATTTTTATATTCAAATTCTCTTTGTTTGTTTGGAGGTAATAAGTTTGTTACAGTACAGAAGTAATTAGATTTTTTTTTTTTTTTTTGCATACTTTTAACCATACATTACTGCTATTAGTATAGAATAGTTTATTTTGTAAATAATACTCTGTCATGCATGTATTTTGTACGACATAAAGAAATAAACAGAACATAACTTGTATTTTATAAAAAATAAAAGGGGGTTAGTCGGGCCTAGGAGGGGTTAAAGTGGCCTAGGCCAGTTTATACCCCGAGGTATATTCTGGCCTAGGCCATTTTATACCCGGGGTATAAACCGGCCTAGGCTACTCTATACCCGGATATATTCTGGCGGGGGGTTAATCTGGCCGCCTACACCGGTCTAATGTGGAGAACTCATCATTCATCACATTGTCGTGTCCATTAAAAATTGTATTTACATGAATCAGATCTCCTCGTGATATACGCTTATAAGTTAAATAGATTTAATTCTTCTAAACGTTCTTCATATGGTTTACTTCTTAATCTGGGTATCATTTTAGTTACTTTTCAGTATGTCTCTAATTTCTCAATATCTCTTACGTAATGTGGTGACCAAAACTGAATACATTTCTCTAGATGCAGCCTTACTAGGGGATTGTACAAGGTAAGGACGCTATTTTCGATTTGAATTTAAATGCTCTGCCCATAAATCCATCGCGTTTGTTAACTGTCAGTTGCCTCCGTGCACAGTCGACTTGGTTTTAAATAATTTATCATTATGCCTTAATCTTTCGATTTTGGTTCTGAAGCTGGGTGTTATTCATAGTATGGCTGCATTTTTCTTTTTTATTCCCGATAATTCTTTGCATGTGTTAGTATTAAAATCCATTTGCCATGTTTGAGTCCAGTTGAACAGTTTATCGAGATCTCTTTCGATCATCAGTCTTTGTTCAGGAATATCCGCTCGGTTACCGATCTTTGTATCATCAGCGAATTAGGGGATTTAACAACATAAACCTTCATCTATATCATTGATACAAATTAGAAACAGTATACCAAAACGGAACATCGTGACACGCCACTCGTAACAGCCATCTACTCTGATTCCATACCATTAATTAAAACCCTCTGTTTATATTCTATAAACCAACTTTCAATCTGTCTTTATTAATTTGCCACTGATACCATATGCTTCAGGTTTCTGAAGAAGTCGATTATGGGAACGTGATTGAATGCTTGGTGAAAATCAAGATATATTACATGGAATGCTTTAGTTTTGTCATATATATCAGTAATATAGTTGAAAAAAGTTACGGAGATTGATTAGACATGATCTTTTGTTCGGATATCCATGATGTGAACCTTTGATGAGATTTTTTTTCTAAAGTTTTGGCTAGCTAATCTCTGTTGTTTGTAACAGTTTGCCTACAGTTGATTTTAAGATAATTGGACGGTAATTTCCAAGTTGTGATTTATTGTCCTTTTTCCTAATACTAGAGTTACATTTGTAAGATTGTCATTCCATAATATGTTCAGTATTTGGGCGCAGGGGTTTTGATTATTTCATTTTCACTTTCTTTAAAACCCTTGGAGAACCCATTGGCGCCCAGTGTCCTCAGTATAGGACGGAACAGGGCATTTTCAAAATTTGATAGAGAAGGGAACCCCGGGGTAGGGACCTGTGAGCTTCGAGACCGTGAGCCGATAGGCGGAGGGCATTACGCCTAACACCCTTCCAGCAAAATCCCTCGCACAGAAACTCTGGGAGCCAGTGGGTCAAACTAAAGTTCATCGATCACAAACAAAAGCTCTCTCTCTCTCTCTCTCTCTCTCTCTCTCTCTCTCTCTCTCTCTCTCTCTCTCTCGATGTCATTGATTGTACTATCTTGATCTGCATGTACGAAGGAATAAAAAGGAGCTCAACCTGAGTTTTCCGCTGTAAATACATATTTAAAGAAAGCATTAAGAATTTTAGCCATCTCAGTTTCATCGTTTGTGTGCGCTTCAAACTAACCTGTCAGTTGACGTTAATACCTTCATACTTCTGCTGTAATTAAAGAATTAATTCAGGCGGGAGGGTTGGACCAGGGCGCCCTTGTCTCCTACCTCATACATCCGTAAGCCTGCCTTTCGTACATCTTCATTTGCTGCCTCATGTCCCTCCTCACTTCTTCCATCGTTACATCATTATCTTTCTTAAGGAACCAGCGGTGCTGGTATTGCTTGCTTTTCTTTGTAGTCTCTCTCTGCGCAACCTACTGTATCTGCCCGTCACACCCATCCTCTCTCCCTCCTTCCTCCACCACTCCTCCCTCCCTTGTGACACTCCTGCTTCTCCTTCATACTTCTCGTCCCCTCCAATCATACCCTTAAGTCCTGAACTCACTCTTCTCACCCCAAATCCACATAAGCACCTACTCAAATCTCACACCTTCGTCTGTCCAAACCCGTCCTTCCTTCCCCCTCCCTTACACCCTTAACTCTCGTCACCCTTCTCTTGCTTCTCGTACCCTGTCACCCATTTCACACGCCTCCCCCCCCCCCTTTTCCCCACATGCCTCTTGGCAGCCTTGCTTTGGTCGCCCCATCCATCCCACACTCCACACCACTTCCACCCCTCCCCGACTCCCTGTTCTTGCTGTGCCGGCTACCGGAGGGGAGAGTGGTGTGTGATCTGAGGGAGAGATTTACAGCCATTTATCGGGATGATCCCTCGCGTCCTTTGGATAATCCCCATGAGTTCCGGCCTAAGTGTGCTGTCTCTCTCTCTCTCTCTCTCTCTCTCTCTCTCTCTCTCTCTCTCTCTCTCTCTCGTGAGTGAGTGAGTGAGTGAGTAATTGAGTGTGTGTGTGTGTGTGTGTGTGTGTGTGTGTGTGTGTGTGTGTGAGAGAGAGAGAGAGAGAGAGAGAGAGAGAGAGAGAGAGAGAGAGAAATAGCCAAATTTAGTCCTGAAATATACCATACCATTTTAGGCGTGTGTATATGCATTTTTTGCTGATACTTATGAAGGTTGAGATGTTGTTGGTAACCATAAAAGTGCCTGATATTGCTCTTCTCAAAGAGTTATTATGTTTGCTTACGTAAATTCTGTATTTGATCCTCAGTTGTGTGTTCTTGCTTAACTGTATCTTTACAGGAATGAGTCAAGCTCGTACTGTCCCGCATATTAAACCATTTTTATCATACATATTCTTAAATATGTGAATAGTTTTGGTACACATCCTTAAATTTGTGAATAGTTTTTGTACACACTATTTCATTCGGTAGTGCATAGCACCGATCAATTGCCCTATTTGGGAAACTGAATTTCCTTAAGTCATTATCACCTCTCGTGTTATGTAGTTTCATGCTTCCCCATAGGTTATTTATTCATTTATGTAGTTTGATGCTTCCCTTCTCTCCTGTAGTGTTGGTCAGCTGGAGATAGCGTGTTATTGATAATCACTCCTAGGTCCTTCTCCCTTTCTGTTATATGTAGAGTTGATCTTCCTAACTTATAATCCCAGTCTGGTCTTTTCTCACTTTTACCAAACTTAATTACATGACACTTATCCACACTAAATTCCCTTTGCCATTTATTGCTCCATTCATGAAGCTTATGTAATTCCTTTTGCAGCACTTTGCAAGAATCTGTGTTAGTAATTTTCCTTTGTATTTTTGCATCATCAGCAAACATATTTAGATAGCTTCCATTTCCAGTGTTACTGTCTGTGTCATTTATATATACTAAAAACATAATTGGTGCCAGCAATGAGCCCTGTGGAATGCCTCTATGGTCCTTCCAATTTATCCAGATCGTTTGGGCATTGTCCCTCACGGGAGTTCCCCTTCGAGCGATGCTGCCGAATCTGTACCAAAACACACCTCTCTGTCTCATGTCAGCTATTTACTACTTCTAAATGAAATTTACTTACAGTAAATATATATAAATTTCTCTAATATGGCTATATAGTGTAAGAAAATGCATATTGTTTTTAATAATAACAATGACTTATTATAAATACCTCAACACTTGGCAACGTTGCTTTCCAACGTTGTCGCACTTGTAGGTGAGTCAGTGAGGGTAGGTCAGGTGTCAATCCGCAGGTCACTTTCTCTGACTGCCATTAAAAGATAAGCTCCTACCCCTACTACTCGCCCTCGTCTGCTCCACAGCCGAAAAAAAGAACTTATTTACAGCGTAAATAAGTATTTTTTTTTTAGAAGAGAAGGCAAACAGGGTACCTATAATTGATCCCTCAAAAGCTGTTGCTCGAACAGAAAAGGCCACCAACGTGCGTGAAGTAACAGTCAGACGAATTTGCTCTTCCTTCAATCAAGCCTGCTTTACACAAAAGTCACCAGAACAAACTATAATAATTCATAAAACCGTATAGGCTTTTTATAGAAATAAATAAACTGTAGATTTTATATGCAGAGAGAGAGAGAGAGAGCTGGGAGTGAGGGTTAACCCTTGTCTCTAATCCGATAATTGGCCCAGTAGAAACTGTGGCAACGTCGCACACAGGGGAAGTCCCGTGAGGGACAACGCCCAAACGATCTGGATAAATTGGAAGGACCATAGTCACTTCCATGATGAGTAATTTCCCCATAATACTGTTCTCATTTCCCTTTTTCTGAGAAAGTCCTGCATCCAACAGTACAGATTGCCTTGGATACCTCCTTGGTGGTACAGTTTCCATTAAAGTCTTTGGTACAGTACTCTGTCAAATGCTTTCTTGAAATCTAAATAGATACTGTCCACCCATCCTTCTCTTTTCTGTAACGTGTCTGTGACTATCATAGTATAATGGAGATTGATGTAGTATGGTTGTTTTGCTAGTATGTGATGTGGTAAGGAAGTCCTGTTAGTGTGTGATGTGGCAGAGTAGTCCTGTTAGTATGTGATGGGGTAGGGTAATGCTTTTAGTATGTGATGTTGCAGGGTAGTGCTCTTAGTATGTGATGTTGCAGGATAGTGCTCTTAGTATGTGATGTTGCAGGGTAGTGCTCTTAGTATGTGATGTTGCAAGGTAATGCAATTAGTATGTGATGTGTCAGGGTTGAGTGCTCTTAGTATGTAGTGTGTCAGGGTAGTCCTGTTAGTATGTAGTGTGTCAGGGTATTCCTATTAATATGTGGTGTGGCAAGGTAGTCCTGTTAATGTGATGTAGCAAGGAAGTCATGTTAGTATGTGATGGGGCAGAATAGTGGTTTTGGTTTGTGATTTTTTTTTTTTTAATGCGAGTAAGAAGGAACCAAAGGCTAGGAGCCCGCAAACAATTCCTTCCAAGAAAAGAAAAAAATCAGGAGTGAGCCAAATTCAAGATCTGTTCATTTCGAGATGCCTGGACACTGCGTTTGAAAGACTGGAGATCATAGGAAGCAGGAAATACGGACAGAGGGAGACAGTTCCAGAGTTGACCTGTTGCATAAATGAAGGACTGGGAGTAATGGATAACTCTTGCATGAGAGAGCTGAACAGAAAAGGGATGAGAGTTTGTTGCTAGAAGGGTGCTACGCGCCCGTCGTAGAGGTGGAGGAATGCAAGCACACAGTTCAGAGAACCAGTGACCATGGAAGTAGCGATAGAAAAGAGATAAAGAGGCAACAGTGTAGTGAAGAGACAGAGGTTGAAGGGACCCAGTAAGAGGAGGAGGGTTAATGAGACGAAAAGCCTTTGACTACACCCTGTTGAGAAGAGCTGTATGTTGGGAGCCTCCCCACACATGAGAGTTGTACTCCACACAGGGGTAGTGCTGTCAGTATTTGATGTGACAGGGTAGTGCTGTTATTATGTGATGTGGCAGGATAGCAGTGTTGGTGTGGGGTGTGGCAGAGTAGTGGTGTTGGTACGGCCTATGGTGATGGTATGGGGTGTGGCAGGGTAGTGGTGATGGTATGGAGTGTGGCAGGGTAGTGGTGATGGTATGGGGTGGCAGGGTAGTGGTGATGGTGGCAGAGTAGTGGTGTTGGTACGGCAGCAGTGGCGTGTTGGTAATGGCCAATGATGGTATGGGGTGTGGCAGGGTAGTGGTGATGGTATGGGGTGTGGCAGAGTAGTGGTGTTGGTACGGCCAACGGTGATGGTATGGGGTGTGGCAGGGTAGTGGTGATGGTATGGGGTGTGGCAGGGTAGTGGTGATGGTATGGGGTGTGGCAGGGTAGTGGTGATGGTATGGGGTGTGGCAGGGTAGTGGTGATGGTATGGGGTGTGGCAGGGTAGTGGTGATGGTATGGGGTGTGGCAGGGTAGTGGTGATGGTATGGGGTGTGGCAGGGTAGTGGTGATGGTATGGGGTGTGGCAGGGTAGTGGTGATGGTATGGGGTGTGGCAGGGTAGTGGTGATGGTATGGGGTGTGGCAGGGTAGTGGTGTTGGTATGGGGTGTGGCAGGGTAGTGGTATTGGTATGGGGTGTGGCAGGGTAGTGGTGATGGTATGGGCTGTGGCAGGATAGTGTTGTTGGTATGGGGTGTGGCAGGTAGTGGTATTGGTATGGGCTGTGGCAAGGTAGTGTTGATGGTATGGGGTGTGGCAGGATAGTGGTATTTGTATGAGCTATGGCTGAGTAGTGTTGTTGGATGGTGCTGAACAGGGTTGAGTAGTAGTGTTAGGCCAGGGTGGTGGTGGTAGGTGATTCTTTAAGAGGATAATGGCATACATACTGGTTTCAGGGTTGTGTTTGGATAGGCTTGTGGTGTAATACTCGTATGGTTTTGGAACAAAGTGATGGTATTACGAATGGTATAGTGTTTGGGTAGAATGGTGTTTGTGGTGTGACGGGGACAGTGAGTGTAACAGGAGCACGGCACCCCAGCCCGCACCACTAAAGATGACGTGGTGAAGCGCATCGAGTGATGAGCGGCGGCCAGCCAGCATGGCAGGCACACCGGCAACCAGCAAGTGTGGCAAGTACGGCTGCAGAGACCTATTTCATAATACGATAATCAAAATTGCTGTAACCTGCGGGGAGGGAAAGAGAGAAAGAGTGTGTTTAAATGACACACAGATAAAAGGCAGGTTGATGTTGCTTAACTCCGGTGTGCCCAGCCGAGCAGATCCATCGACCGCACGTAAGAAACCGCTTCTGTGAGGCCATTCAACAGGTACAAAATCGTACAGACACCGTGTGGGAATTCGTGCCCCGTTGTGGTAGACAACGTCTCACCAGGGTCGGTCCAGGCTCCTTCGGCAAGGCGAGGTGCAGGGAATTCTTTTATGATGAGTAGACTACCAATGAAGCAGGCAGATTGACATATGGATATTTTAGCAGAGAGAAATGCATTTTAGTACACAGGTAGGATTGCGTCTAGATATGGAGGATAATGAGCAGGGTATATGACATTTAAAAATCATAGGTTGAAATCTAGAAATATCTTGATTTGACAATATTGACAGTGAGAGATGGAATACAGTAGTTTCAGCACAGCTTAGACCCACTTAGAATCGCAACTTGTATTTTTTATAAATATTTCCATGTATGTGCAATTCTTCCATTTAGAAAGCTACTATGGCAATTTAGAAAATTGCCATATAGGTAAATATACACGTAGCTGGTAGAGTGGCAGGCAGATGAACTGGCAGAAGTGTGAGATACAGGAAGCACGAAAATAATGATAAAGTTTTACAGGACGTAGAATATATAGAATATGAAGCGGGTAGACATATAAACGGTGGATTATGGAAACTAATGGCGTGCAGGGAAGCAGTAATAGTAATGGTGAAGCCTAAGCAATAAGATAAACATATACATATGCTGGCAAGGAGGAAGAGAGGTAAACAGACGGACGGCAGAGGGTAAATAATTAAGTACATAGATGTTTGTGAATCGTCAGATTACGAGAACACCAGGAAAACAGATAGATAACAGCAACAGGCAAGCGCCGAGGACAGTGGTCAGCAACCCTTAAAGCTAGAAGAGCCATTTATTTTAAAGTTTTATAAAAATGTAGTACTCTTGGAGCCGCAATACAAAAAAGTTCAGCTTAGGAAAGACATATGGCTTGCATTTCTAGAAATCATAACGATTGATGCCTACAGATCGTTTCACAGTTGAATTAAAAATCTAATGTTGCCTTGCATGTGTTAGATGATGCCTTCGTTCTGAAAAAATAAATATTTATGAAGCTCCTGGAGCCGCAAAAGTGTCATAAAATAGCCGCATGCGGCTCCTGAGCCGCATGCTGCCGACCTCTGACCTAGGGAAGGAGCGAAGCAAGGAGGTAGGGAGAAGTACTGTAGAGAAAGCAGACAGACAGGCAGGTAAACAAGGAGAGAGACACCACAGTGTCATGTCTTCATTACACATCATTAGTGACCTGGCAGTGCACCTGTCACCACCGCGCATTGTGTTGCACCCAGGCTGTGGAGCCGGACAGGAGCCACCTTCAGTGGTTAATTGCACACACATGGATTCCATTACCAGTCTCATTTGGTCGTTCAGGTTGCAGTTGTGCTTGTACCATTTCCTA
The DNA here is from genome assembly GCF_032717465.1 of Coenobita brevimanus. Classification (NCBI taxonomy): domain Eukaryota; kingdom Metazoa; phylum Arthropoda; class Malacostraca; order Decapoda; family Coenobitidae; genus Coenobita; species Coenobita brevimanus. The sequence goes on from NC_137017.1 coordinate 32,905,490, forward strand.
CTTAATTTGTCGATGTATTTCTGTGTTCATAAATCGTAAGTCTTTCGGTGGGATTTTTATGGACTTCATCATTCTTTGGTTGTGACGTTGCTTATGTGGAACCTAAGGGAAAAGTTCATAACATTTTGAACGCGAGACGTGGAATACATAGAAGCAAAGCACTAAGAGTACGGTGAGGGAGGGTGAGGGATATTAAGGGTCACGGTGAGGACATGCGTGTAATAGAGGAGAATGGCACTATTGCTCACATCGTCTTCTGGGGGCAGGGTGACTCAGTGGTAGAGCGTCGGACTAGGGACCGGGGGGTCGTGAGTTCGAGCCACGCCCGGTAGTTGCCATGGCGGGAGGGGTAGCGCCCTCCTGTCATCTGGCAGGGCTCTGTGATCTACGAGTAATAAGGTCTAGCTCGGGGGAACATTTCCCTTTTTTATCACATCGTCTTCATGCCTTGTACTACACACACACACACACACACACACACACACACACACACACACACACACACACACACACACACACACACACACACACACACACACACACACACACACACACACACACACACACACACTCCATCATTGCCTTAAGTTCATCCAAGCATGTAGCTACTCATTATGTTTTTTCATTCCTGAATAGTGTGAGGAAGACACATGTCCCTCATAAAAATCAGCAACGTTGGGCCTGGTTAGTACTTGGATGGGTGACCGCATGGGAACACCAGATGCTGTTGGCGCTGTTTTAGTGGTAGATAGGGATGCTCACCATCGACTTGATGTAGTGCTGCTCTCAGATGACTGCCCTTTCCTTTCTTGTTTCCCTCCTTCCCCTTCTGTCTTTCTTTTCTTCAGTTTTCCCTCTTCCTTCTGTCTGTGAGTGACTACACTGAGTGACAAGCCAAACAGGAAACCATGTACAACGCTGGGTGGTAACCATATAACGGAGCCTGGTGGTTTAATGGGTAATTATGGCGCTCCAGTCAGATTCAGCCCGTGCAGGTTTACATCCAAGGGGTGGTTGTGGTTTATTGCTCACGAAATGCCACTCAGGGATGAGTGAGGCTGGTCACTGTCATCTTAAATGTCAGAACCAACTTGCCCTGCCTCTATATATAAATATATATACTCGTATATATGCGCTTAGGTTTTGTTGATTACGAAAAGGCTTTCGATACATGGGAATTATAAATTCATTGTCGAGAACAAGGAGTGAATGAGAGCATTGTAAAACTGCTCGAAAACAAAATTATATAAAGAAGGAACTGCTACAGTTAAATTGCATAAGGACTTGGAAAAAATTAAGATGGAGAAGGGCGTGCGTCAGGGAGATACAATTCCACCAAAATTATTTACAGCATGCCTAGAAAGTATTTTCAGAAAGCCAGACTGGGAAAACAAAGAAGTGAACATAGATGGAGAAAAGCTAAACCATTTGCAGATTACATTGTCCTAATCTCAGAAACAGCAGAGACATCGCAAGAAATGTTAAACTACCTGAACAGAGAAAGTCTCAAGTAGGGCAAAAGATGAACCGGAGTAAAATTAAAATGTTTAATCCAAATACACCACAGAGCGTCATCAGAATAAGCGAAGAAATTCTTGGAGATGAGGAGTACAGTTACTTGGGGCAAATACAAAAATTAACGAAAGATCATGATTGCAGAATAAAAAGACGCGTTGCAATTGGATGGAAAGCTTTCGGTAAACATTGAGACATTATGAAAAGTAGCTTGCCAGTTTGTATGAAACGAGAAGTACTTCGTATATAACGAATGTATAATACCTGCTATGACGTATGGTTGTGAGACCTGGAAACTGACCAAATCGATGGAAAATAAATTAATTCGTTCTCAGAGAGCAGTGGAAAGGTCAGTGTTGGGAATATCTTTAAGAGACAGGAAAAGATCAACTTAAGTGAGAGAGCAGACTAAAGTAAAAAAATTATAGAAGTTATAAAAGAACAGAAATGGAGGTGGGCCGGCCATGTAGCAAGAATAAGGGATAACCGATGGAGCAAGGGGCTGACAGACTGGAGACCAAGAGTTTATAAGCGTAGCAGAAGAAAGCCAGACAGGAGGTGGAGAGATAAGTTAAAGAAATTTGCAGGGAAAACGTGGCAAAGATTGCCTCAGTCAAACAATTCGTGGAGCAGGGAGGCCTTTGTTCATATATATATATATATATAAGCACCTACATTGACGACCAAATTCTGCATGTCCGTGTGTGTGTGTGTGTGTGTGTGTGTGTGTGTGTGTGTTTTTAAGGCTTGGACCCAGGCGTTATGGGCGTGTGCCAGGTGTTTATGGTGTACATTTATTCGACACCGTACATGCGTAGTGCCAGAATAGCTATACAGTATATATTACAGAAGGGTGGGATAGAGCAATGAGGCATGGCATCTAGGGCGAATCTGAGGAGCGTGTGGTATGTATCTAGTCGACTGCGTACCTGCGTCGTGCCGTCCTAGCCGTAAATATGACACATAAGGGTAGGACAGAACACGAGGCAGTAAGTTGTGCTAGGACAGCCTGTTAGCCACAAGGGTGTCATCAAGAGGTGTTTAATCAGTAAATAATTATATATATCCTTCAAGTACAGCAAGACCTTGGATATGGCTTTCATTTTCTTCCCTTCCCACCCCCTCTTCATAGAAAGTTATGTATCAGAAATTGCATGGGGAACACCCTGGAGCTCACCAGACAGAACATTATATGCATAATGAAAATGTGGCGCCATTTACAAATAAAAGTTTATCGTGGTACCTATTGGCGTATGATTCAATTTACATTAACTTCCACAGTCTGACATTTTTTTCTTTCCACCGCTAGACGATTTTTAGCTTATGGTAGAACTTCTGAAAGGATCAACGAATGCTGTATCTAAACCCTTCACTTTGAATATCTCTAACGCTGAATAAATAACGCCGTTGTCGCAAGAATAAAATCAAGTATACTTTATGGGAGTGAAGGTATAGTCGAGTATATCAGTATGACCACTGAAAGATATATATATATATATATATATATATATATATATATATATATAAAATGGAGAAAATGTAAGACGAATGTGAAAGGAGTAATATTTTTCCGCGCGGGCTCCCTCTCCAAACTTCATTTTAGAGGAGTGTTTGGAAGTTATCCCGAAAATTTACGACGCGGTGTTGTGACTTCCCGGAAAAAATACGACTCGGGGGGAAGAGAAAGAAAATGTGCGAGTATATGATGCATGAAAATTTGTTATTAATGTTAGGAAGGGCGAATTAAGGGCGCGCGTTTGTTTACAGGGGCAGCAACAACAACAGGAATTGGGAGATGCGCAGATTAAGTACAAGGGGCCATTAGCACCAGGTTTGCGGTGAGTATGGGGGTGTAAGGAGATTGTAGTGGGATAGGCACAGGGGGTGGGCGATTGAGGGAGTGGAATTAGTGACTGAGAAACAGAAACTGGTCATAGTAGATGGAAGATGAAGGACTGCGAGTGAAAAGAGGGGATAGGAGGCCTATAAGAGGGAAAAAGGTGGTGTACATCAGCAGTTCTCAACCTTTTTCAGGTCGCTTCCCCCCATAGCCTTGGTTCACATATTCACGCCCCCCCACAAGCCTTAGTCAACATATCCCCCCCCCCCCTCCTTTTCTTGCCATCATCTGGCTCTGAAAACTTATTCCAGAATTACTTTTACTGTAGTTTCAAGTTGAGGTTAACCCAGTTTCATACAGGCACTTCTCCTGCAGTTCACTATCCCCATTTTCAAGGAAGAGGGGGGGGAAGTTGAAGGGACGTGTTTATTGTAACGGGTTTGGTCTGCCTTGCAATGTAAGGCTTGTTGGTATCTTTAATTTCCTCTCGAAACGACCAGATTAGAGAAAAAAAAATACAAGAAGGCGACCAGGTGACAGATAAGAAGGAAAGAAACCAATTTATTTCACAAGTACAAAAATGTGCTTTGAAAGCCAAAACAGAGACAAACTAATAATATTGAATATAAATCAGTAGTTTATCTTACACACACACACACACACACACACACACACTTATTCAAGCTGCTCACTATTTTTCTCTGAGTTCTCACGTCCCCCTTAGAAATTACTCAAGCTCCCATTGGGAGGTGTCCCCCACCCCAGGTTGAGAACCACTGTTGTAGGTGTAATGGAAAGAGGAAGTAACTGAGAGAGAGGGGGAGGGAGGGAGGTCAGGGGAAGTACCATGGGGAGGAAAACAGGGGACGAAGAGTGGAGGAGGAAGAAGAGATTGATGAGTGTTGAGGAGGAATGGTTGGAAAGCAAGAAGAAAGGGAAAGACTAATGAGTGGAAACGAGGGAAAGTGAAAACTGACGAATGATTATAACTCACGGTGGGTAGAAGAGTGAAGACTGTGTGCGTGCATGAGTGAGTATATGTGTGCGTGCATGAGTGAGTATATGTGGGCGTATTTTTTAGTGTGTGTGTCATCTTACCTAATTTTATCTTTACAGGAATGAGTCAGGCTCGTACTGTCTCGTGTATTAAACCATATTATGCCCTTAAATTTGTGAATTGTTTTAGCACACACAATTTCAGTCGGTAGCGCATTCCACTGATCAGTTGCCCTGTTTGGGAAACTGAATTTCCTTACGTGTTTATTGCCTCTCTTTTTATAGTTTTTTTTTTTTTTCCAGTGTCCTCTTGCTGATGCTTCCCCATAGGTTAAATGAATATGTTTATTTTCCTTTTCCCTGAAATGCATTTATTTAGCATAATCATATCTCCTCTTTTCCTTCTCTCCTGTAGTGTTGGTAGGTTCAGTTTTTCTAGTCTTTCTTCGTAGCTTAGATCCCTTAAGCTTGATACCCATCTTGTAGTTGCCCTTTGTACGTTTTCAATCTTATCTATGTGGTTTTTGAAGTGAGAATTCCAGACTGCTGATGCATACTCCAGTGTTGGTCTGATGAATGATGTTATCATTCTCAGCATGTCTTCATTTATATATGTGAATGCTATTCTCATATTAGCAAGCACTGTACACAAGTTACTTACCTTCTCACTGATGTGGTCAGCCGGAGATGTTCTGTTACTGATAATCACTCCTAGGTCCTTCTCATTTCTGATATGTGTAGAGTTGAACTTCCTAACTTATAATCTCAGTTTGATCTTTTTTCACTTTTACCAAACTTACTGACATGGCAATTGTCTACTTTGAATTCCATTTGCCATTTATTGCTCCATTCATGAAGTTTATTTAATTCTTCTTGTATCTGTCTGCAAGAATCTGTTAGTAATTCTTCTTTGTATTTTTGCATCATCAGCAAACATATTTAGATAGCTTCCATTTCCAGTGTTACTATGTCATTTATATATATACTAAAAACAATTGGTGCCAACACTGAGCCCTGTGGAACTTCGGTAGTCATTTCCCTCCATGATGAGTAATTTCTCCTTAGTACTGTTCTCATTTCCCTTTTTCTTGGAAAATCCTGCATCCAACAGTATAGGTTGCCTTGGATTCCTCCTTGATGGTACAGTTTCCATAAAAGTCTTTGGTGCGGTACGCTAACAAATGCTTTATTGAAATCTAAGTACCGGTAGATACTGTCCACCCATCCCTCCCTTTTCTGTAAGTTTCTGTAACTTTATCATTGTAGGTAAATAGATTAGTAACACATGATTTTCCCTTTCTAAAACCGAACTGCCTCTCTGTTATCATACTGTGTTCTTTTAGATGGTTTACCCAAACTTTTCTTATCAGTTTTTTCTAGTATCTTACAACACTGGTCAGTGATACTGGTCGGTAGTTGAGTGGATTCTGTCTATTCCCTTTCTTGAATAGGGAACCAATTTTGCATTCTTCCAAATACCAGGTAGTTAACCATGACCTAAGGATTCCTTGAATATTAAATATAATGGTCTGCTTAACTCTTCTGCACATTCATGTAGCACGCAGCCTGAAATTTCGTCAGGACCATTGCTTTTCCTTCGTCTAATTTACATAACTCTTCCTGTACTTCTTTTTCTAATATTTGTGTATCTGGTAATATGTGTGGGCATGCATGTTCCGTATCATCCCTCTCAAAATGATTTTCTGTAAAAACTGATTGGAAATTTTTTAGGGCTTCACAAATATCTTTCTCTTGTGTATAAATGATCTCCTTGTCCGTAATGGACTGTATTTTATCTCTAACTCTGTGTGTTTGTGTGTGTGTGTGTGTGTGTGTGTGTGTGTGTGTGTGTGTGTGTGTGTGTGTGTGTGTGTGTGTGTTAGTAGTGGTAATAGTAGTAGTAGTAGTTAATATGTGAATAAACTAAGACGGTAGTGAGTGAAAACTACTGAGGTTACTCATTCGTTCTCACCTTGAGGACTACTGAGTAGGACTGCTGAGTGATGAGGGCCGAGTAGGAAGAAGGAAACGGATAGAAGATGAGATAGATTTAGAGTCGGGAAAACAAAAGTGGAGAACTTAGAGGAATAGTCGATCAGAGACGAAAAAACGGAAGATAAGACTGGAAAAGAGGATAGAATTAGAGTAGAAAAGGAGAAAACGGGAATGAGAACCAAGGAAGATAGCCTGAGGGTCGTGTTTTTGGCGCCATAGAAGGCTTGGTAGCGACTTTTCCTCAGGAATGTAATGTGTGGATTACACATCAATATTCTTTATTATGCCATCTTTGTATTTTTGATATCGACATTTTTTGCTTCAGGAACCTAGAAGAGGCAAAATAAATTGCATAGGATTAGGCATTACGAAATCTCCGAAGTGACCAGAAATGGGTCTCCGGAGATAGGCGAGAGAAAGAATGAAGACATTGGAGGGTAAGAAGAAAGGGCAAGGTTGAAAGAAAATGAGAGTTAGGTGGGTGACAAATACAAGACCCGGCTCTTTAAGGACACAGTTACCTGGGGCTCCCTCATTTCCCGCGTGGCCAGGGAGCAGCTGGAGGAGGTGGAGGAAGAGGTGGTGGTGGTTTTGCTGGTGGTTATACATCGGTCTGTCAGTCAATCAAATTACCTTTATTGTCGTAATAAGAAGTAATTACGTACATATATATTTGGCTGTAAGCATAAATTATGACAATGAGGACGTGATACCAAAGGTGTGTCCTGGTGTAATATTCACATAATACATTATTTTGATACGTGGAGTAGGGTAATACAGTAATGGTAGGTGCATTGGTGCAGTAATAATAATAATAATAATAATATGAAGAAGAAGAAAGATAAGAAGAATGACAATAATTAAAGTGGTAATAGTAAGTAGTTTTACCAATTGAACAGTATAAAAATTATAGTGCTCTAACCCATTATGTTATATTTTCAGTCATATACTGTACCTCAAACTCTATCATCCAACAAGAATCTTTTTATCTTCTCTCTGTAATGGGCGATGGAACATTGATATGAAATATATGTTGAAAAATAGGTCCACAATTGGGCACCTTTGTGTGTCTACTGTAGCTGTTTTTAATCAACGATGATTTTCCCCTGGGCACTCGTAAGAGGTTACTTGACTGGTTGGATAAAGATGGATTTCATCATTCCTTTTAATCATTTCACTACAACACAAGGGTACCATATTATGTCTAGTTTTGTACATTAATACCATAACACAGTATTTATAAATATCGTACAATGGCAGTTACTGCAAGTTATCCTTTTTTATTTCTTTTTTTTTCGCTGTCATCCATTTCGACAATGCACTCCCTATTTCAGTATTTCTTCCATTTTCTTCAACATCTCTCCCTTTGCCTTCGCACCCATGAATTTTTCGTCATACACTTTGGATGTATCTGTGCAGTTTCCCCAGTTCCCTGCCTTGGTTAGAGTATTTATCTCCCCACCCACGTGCATACGTCACAGTCTATTTTTTCACACACCCATTTACGTTCCTCCGTCACTTTCTCCCTCGTGCAGGAATATCCCAATTTTGTTGTCAAGGAATTAGTAACTCATCTGTTTGGCCATGTTGAGAGGAGGTTTCTAATCTGTTTGGCCATGTTGAGAGGAGGAGAGAAACCTGTACTGTACACAGGAAAAATCATCCAATATATTACCAATATGCCGGAAATCGAACCTGGGACTCTCAGGTGAGAGCCAGGCGGCATACCACAACACCACGACCATGTCAGAGTTAACTCACATTGTCACAATCTTGTAACCAATGTCCCTCCGTCCCCACTGTGGGCCTGAAGAGGATGAGTTAACCCTGTGTCCGAGTCCCAGGGGGTTAAGGAGAGGCCAAACTAGTAGACTCAGTCTTTGTTACCCCAGCACAGTCATTGATGGTAGCTAGAATAGGTGCTGAATTAGAACCTACTCAGATAAATGACTTGTTGGATGAAAACATTGAACCTGTACACAAACTGTGGGACCTAGACAGTATAGGTATACACTCTGAGGAACCAACCCCTGAAGATAAAATAACATTGGACTTGTATAATCAGTCTGTGGAATTTAAGGATGGACGGTATTGGGTAGGATTACCATGGAAACTAAACCATTCAGAGTTGCCAACAAATTACTAAGCAGCTAAAGCTCAGTTAAATTCTCTTCTAAGAAAGTTGAGATATAAACCAGAACATCTGATCCTATATGATAATATTATAAGGGATCAATTGAAGAATAAATTTATAGAAGAGGTAGAATACCCTGTTAACCACAAAGAAGGACACTACTTACCACATCATGCTGTAAGCAAGGATTCAGTAACGACTCCCATAAGGATAGTATTCAACTGTAGTAGTAAAGCGTCCAAGGGATCAGCTAGCTTGAACGATTGCCTATACTCTGGACCTACACCAACAGAGAAGTTAGGGAATGTGTTACTAAGATTTAGAGAGAAACCGTACGCTTACACAGCAGACATTAGTAAGGCTTTTCTCAGAATAGGACTGAGAGATGAGGATAGGAAATTTACAGAATTCCTCTGGCCTCATGATCCTCAAAATGAGGATAGTCCATTGAAAACTTACTGTTTCCAATCGGTGCTCTTTGGCTCTTGTGCTAGTCCTTTCCTACTTTGGCAACACTTTAAAGCATCATTTTGAAAATGCCAAATGTCCAGAAATAGGGCAGGCTTTTTATATGGATAATTTGCAAGGTGTTGCTGATACAGAATCGGAAGATTTGAAGGCTTATGAAGTAGCCAATTCCGAATGTGGGAAGACAAATTTGCCGTTACAGAGCTGGAATACAAATTCACCGCTTTTGAGGAATAAAATACAAGAGGACTATCCAGATTCTGACATTCCCAAAATTCAAAATGTGTTAGGTCTTAACTGGGATACAACAGCTGATGTAATAAGTTTGAAACCAATTAAGTTCTCTGATGTCACTCTCACCAAGAGGTCCTTGTTAAGTCAGGTTTCCAAGCTATTTGACCCATTAGGGTTGGTCAGTCCTTAACTCATCCTCATCAGGCCCACAGTGGGGACGGAGGGACATTGGTTACAAGATTGTGACAATGTGAGTTAACTTTTACCTGGTCGTGGTGTAGTGGTATGCTGCCTGGCTCTAACCTGAGAGTCACGGGTTCGATTCCCGGCATATTGGTAATATATTGGATGATTTTTCCTGTGTACAGTACAGGTTTCTCTCTTCATTCTGACTTGCCGTAAGTGCTTTGGATAGATAAAAAGCATCTACTTGCCCGAGTACCAGGGAGTTAACTCATCCTCTTCATGCCCACAGTGGGGGGCGGTGGGACATTGGTTGCAAGATTGTGACAACGTGAGTTAGCTTTGACATGGTCGTGGTGTAGTGGTATGCTGCCTGGCTCTCACCTGGGAGTCCCGGGTTCGATTCCCGGCATATTGATAATATTTTGGATGGAGGAACATGTGGAGAGGATTGAGAGTGAGAGACTGACGAGGAGGGTGTATGTGAGTGAGGTGCAGGGGGGGGGGAAGAGGGAGGGGGAGGGCAAGGATGAGATGGAGGGATGGAGTGGAGAAGTATATGAGAGAAGGGAGTGTGAGCTGGGAGCAGGGTAGTGAAATGGCGGGGGACAGGGCGACATGGAGGCATTTTTTTTTTTTTTGTGGCCATCCCTTGTGGGATTAAGGCGTCTGGCGATAAATAGACTTGTATTTAAACCCAGCAGTGGCAGACATTTAAAATCGGTGATGGTAAACTGCCCGTGTGTATGGTCCTACCCTGTTGCATTGATGACGTATGCGCACATAAACATAATTAACACTCAAATCTCATGTTATAGTTATAATTACGGTGACTGATATACGTCAGTAAAATGCGTCAATGTGTACAGCTTCCCCCCAAAAGTATCGGTCGCTTTCTTCATGGGTGCAGTGTAACATGAATGACGAAGCCTTCTGAACACCTGGATTATGTTGCGTGTCCTGCCTTCCTTGTACCCGTATGGGTGAGTTGCCAATAATCAGTTAGGCACATGCTTTAATTATTGTAGGTCAGCGTCCAACTTTAGTAGAGGTTTATAGTATGGTAGTGAAATACATCAGAAGGCTTAGACCTAATTCGTGAAGGACGATGATAATGTACTTTTTATGGTGTCCATATGGTGCCTGTCAACCAGTGAGTGCATTTAAATACTTTCTCCACATATGCCTCAGAAAAGCCTTCCATTGAATTCATTCACTGTAAGTGAAAGTAGCTCTGATATACAGTGAATCGCTGTTATTGTTATTTGAGATGGCATACTCATTTGAGTGCTTGCAAATGAATAATATTAGATTGTTTTGATTTCCTTTATATTACGTTCGAAGCAGTTCGACATTAACCTCAGTCCATGTAAGAATAGAGATGTTATTTGTTGGATCGGGCATTATGTAAGGAGCTTGAATCACGTAGGATACAAGTAACAGTGCTGGTTTTGCATATGGTATTGGGGAAAAAAAAAAAAAAAAAAAAAAAAAAAAGGTTCGTTGTCTAAGCTGAGCAACTTTGTATTTCATAAGACAGTCGCAAAAATTCCATCTGTCGAAACTGACTGTGGCCAGATGCGTCAGCTGACGCTGCAGTTGGCGTGATAAATCAATTCTAAATTTTGATTTGAGCAAGTTTATACTTCATAAGAAAATCTCTCAGAGCTCTCCAAGCGCAGCTATTCGAAATTCCCTTGAAAGAAGGAGAGAAAAAAAAAATCCCCGGGTGTGCCACTTACAGACCGGTCTGCTTCGCCGCAGGTAAACATTGGGATTCGTATACCTTCGCCTTCAAAATTTTAACATTACGGTCCTAAATCGTACAACTTATTTGTGTACTATCTTACCTCCCTCCTTACCTACCTGTCTCAGCCGGCCTCCCCAAACACCATCATCTTCCCATCCTTTGTCACCTGCTGCCCGTCATCCCTAGTCTTATTCCAGTGCCGCTCACTTGCCACCCTTCCGTAGCGACAGGTAACAACCTCTTCATATAGGCAGCAACCTTCCTGTCCTACCCTTCTACCTGCATAGCTTCATCACAGCCCAGTCCTTATACTGCCTCCCCACCTGACACCTTACCACCCGCCAGCCACCCCGCCTCTCAACAAACTTCCCAATTTCCCAAACAATATTTACTCACTCACTCTTCACACCAAGCCACATACCTCCCAAAACTCTCTTACAAACTCCCCAAACCAATATCTCTAACTAACTCACATATCTGTCTGTCTTTCCCCAAATTACTCTCCATCCCCATCGGTCATTTTCTCGTTGGTTTGGGAAATTTGTTAGATTCTTGCCCAGCTACATGCATTACCTGTTACACCTGTTGTAGGATATTGCTGAATTCATGTCGGTATCAAAAATCTTTACATGGGCTAGAGGGGAATATTAAGGTGTACTTTTACAGAATAAAATTCCATACGAAAAAGTGCCGTATTCTCCTAGGCAAACGAGTTTACAAACCATAGTAAGCCACCTGTTCCCCCAACTAACTCACCCTCCACTCCAACCCATGTCCCCAACCAGCCAACCATCCAACCAGCTATCCAACCCACCCGCATTAAAATCCCGGGGAAAATAAGCAGGCGGGCAACCCTTTTCATTCCGGCGCTCACAGGGTGCGTTTGATGTCGTCCACTATTCAATTATTCCTCACTCGGGATGCAGCCCCACTTTTGATCCTGTTATGGGACTTGCTGGGAAATCAGTGGCGGGGCCAGGCGACCTGAGCCACTGGCCATGTATGTTCCCGATCACGCCTGAGAGAGAGAGAGAGAGAGAGAGAGAGAGAGAGAGAGAGAGAGAGAGAGAGAGAGAGAGAGAGAGATTTGTTACATGTTAACTTCAAGATGAATGAATTATGGAGTAGAGGGGTGCCTTCTGGCGGTGGCACCGACGTTACAGGGCTACTCTTATGCCCTGTTATGCAGTCACCACATAACAGTCCCCATATTCCCGGAAAGAATGATGTTGGAGTGCAGGGGCAAGGCAGCAGTGTAGCGGATTCCCATCCTGATGAGCCTGGGTCCTCAACAACAGCAGGGTAAAGGAATAGTCGGGTCGACGTTCTGAAGTGACCTCCGCAGAATTGAAAACTCCATTAACAACTTTGCAATTTGTGCTCCTTGAGGTGTATGAAACTGGGGGGAAACAAGAGCCTGTTAACCTAAAAGAGCTGTACGAAGTTTACAAATAAAAATTTAAATTTGTTATAACACTGAAACTGAATGGCGGTGTAACGTTGTTTGGAAGTGAATAGCATGCATTGAATTAGGGCGGGATCAAAGACAAAGAAACCTGCGTCGAGATCTAGGTGTAACTGGATGATATAAGAAATGATGTTACTGTATATTGAAGACGTTGGTGCTTTTGATCTCAGACTGAAAATACCATATTGCATGAATGAATACCATTTAAATATTACTCCATTGACTAGGAATATCAGTGATTTTTGTGTGTGTTTGTCCCCACTTCCCACACTCACATGTTCCGAAGTGTGTGTGTGTGTGTGTGTGTGTGTGTGTGTGTGTGTGTGTGTGTGTGTGTGTAGGTAAGTGAATCTGACGGGTGCCACTGTAATGAGGTCACGGGCTACCACAACACCACATAACCTTATTGATTCACCCAGCCTCTCCCTCTGCCCTCGTCCTCTCCAATAACTCACACGCCTGTCTTCCTCTTACACACCCCTCCCTTCCCCCCCCCCGTCTCTCTCTCTCTCTCTCTCTCTCTCTTTCTCTCGTGCATGCGTGTCTCTGTGTACGTGTATGTGTGTGTGTGTGTGTGTGTGTGTTCTTACATAATTATTCATACCTAATTGTATCTTTACAGGATTGAGTCAAGGTCATACTGTCCTGTGTTTTGAAATTATTTTATCATACATGTCTGAATTTGTGGGTAGTTTCGGCACACACCATTTCATTCGGTAGTGGACTCCACTGATCAGTTGCTCTATTTGGGAAAATGAATTTCCGTACGTCTTTATCAGCTCTCATTTTGTACGTTTTTTTGCATTGTCCTCTTGATGTTGCTTCCCCATAGGTTTATACCCATCCACGTCCATATATTTTTTTCATGTGATGCATTTATATAGCATAATCATTTCTCCTCGTTTCCTTCTGTCTTGTAATTTTGGTAGGTTTAATTTTCATAGATCCCTTAAGCTTGGTTCCCATCTTGTAGCGGCCTTTTATACCTTTTCAATCTTTTGTGTGTGTGTGTGTGTGTGTGTGTGTGTGTGTGTGTGTGTGTGTGTGTGTGTGTGTGTGTGTGTGTGTGTGAATCCCAGACTACAGTACTGATGCATACTCCAGGGTTGGTCTGATGATTTTTTAATTATCTTTCTTTGCATGTCATCATTTATATATGTGAATGCTACTCTCATATTAGCAAGCAGTAATGTTCCATACTTACTCATTGATATGGTCATCCAGAGATAGTCTGTTATTGATAATCACTCCTAAGTCCTTCTCGCTTTCTGATATGTGTAGGGTTGAACTTCCTAGCTTATAATCCCAGTCTGGTCTTTTATTACTTTACCAACCATGATTACATGGCATTTGCCCACATTGAATTCTATTTGCCATCTACTGCTCCATTCATGAAGCTTATTTAATTCTTCTTGAAGCTCTGTGCAAGAGTCTTTGTTTATAATTTTCCTTTGAATTTTTGCATCATCAGCAAACATATTTAGATAGTTTCTATTTCCAGTATTGTTATCTATGTTATTTATATTTACTAAAAACTTAATTGGGGCCAGCACTGAATCCTGTGGGACTACACTTGTCACTTCTTTCCATAATGGGTGATTTCCCCTTAGTACTGTTCTCATTTCCCATTTTCTGAGAAAATCTGGCGTCCAACAGTATATGTTACCTTCGATTCCTACATGGTGGTACAATTTCCATAAAAGTCTTTGGTGTTGTACTCTCAGATGCCCTTTTGATATCCAGATAGATGCTGTCTACCCATCCTTCTCATTTCTGTAGTGTTTCTGCAACTCTGTCATGATAGCTTAATAGATTAGTAACACATGATCTTCCCTTTCTCAAACTGAACCGTCTTTCCTTTGTCATATTGTGTTTTTTCATATGATTTACCCAAAATATTCCTTATCAGCTTTACTAATATCTTACTTATGATGCTGGTCAATGATACTGGCTAAGTAGTTTAGTGCATTTTGTCCATGGCCTTTCTTGAAGAGGGAACCAGTGTTTGATTTCTTCCAGATATCAAGTAATTTACCTTGTCTTAAGGATTCCTCAGATTTTAAATGTATGGTCTACCTAACTCTTCTGCACATTCATGTAATACCCAACTTGAAATCTCGTCAGGATCATTTGCTTTTCCTTTGTCTTACATACTCGTGTCTTTGTGGACCTCTTGTTTCGATGTACGTATATTCTTTAATATGTGTGAGCGTGGTTGCCCATTTTCATCTCTCTCAAATGTATTTTCTTCCGTAAAAACTGATTGAAACTTTTTGTTTAGTACTTCACAAATACCTTGTTCATTGATATAGATTTTCCCCTCATCCATGATAGAGAGTATTTTATCTTTGACTTTAGTTTTACTTCGTATGTAGCTGTAAAACAGGATCAGTTGAGCAGAACTGTACGTTTATTTATAATGTCTTCCCCAGACTGCCTTTGAGCGTCTCTCCTTTTCTTGGTATAATCATTTCTTGCCTGCTTGTAGTTATTATATACCCTTTGGCTTTTGTGTCATCTGTTTATAATCCGAAGCAAATACCTTTTCTCTTTTGCTTTTGAACATTCGGTATTAAACCATTTCTTTATCATTATTTCTGTTTCTTTGTGCTGTGGGATATACTTCTGGACTCTTGTTTCGTAAAATTCACAGAATTTTCTATAGATAACATTTATGTCCTCTTAAGTTCCTTTTCCCAATCTATTTATATAAAGTATTTCTTTAGGTCATGATAGTTGACCTTTATGTAGTTTAGACTCATTTTGTAATTTTCATTATCGCTAACAATATCATATGCTATCCTGGAACTACAATCTGATACTGCATAGTCACTTTTGCCAAAAGGAGGATGATAAGTTATATTGTAAATTTCTTTTTCTTGCCGAGTAAGTGTGAGGTCTAATAATGATGGTTCTTCTGGTTTCCTTTTTCTGGTATTTTCCTTTACATGTTCGTTCATTTTTTGTTCATTTTTGAAGGCTCCAACATGCTTGCATGCATTGGCCTAGGCCACATAATGGCGGCCCTCCATGCTGCTCGATTTCTGGCAGCTTCCCTATTCAGTTCCTTATCTCTGAGGTCACACTTAGTGACCTCATCCCAGGTCTTTTTCAGTCTACCTTTCGCAACCCTACCCCAAACATTAACTCCTATGTTATCCTTTGATGCAGGCTGCGTCCTGCCATGAGTGATTTTCCGAGGCAGGCCTTGGTGTCTAAGGCCACACACTGAGACCCCCCGTCACTGACCTATTCCCGCGCACTTGATAGTTCATAAACAATTTATCCTCATACTCTTATTTATGCTTCGATAATCGTAAATTTTTCTCTCTGTAATCCTAAATAAATGTTCTTGCATATGTTGTTGTAAAAAAGATCAGCCGAATGTAAATTATGCCTTAATTAACTTTTTTACTTCAGTATTTTTCAGTTTTTTCTCATAGAAATTTAATTTTTATGGTAAATGTTACTGAGAAAATGTTACAGGGAATTTGTTTGGCTACATTTTGGTGTATAAAGAATTGCTGTAGGTCAATTAGGGCCGATTTTACGGATCGTGAAAGGAAATTATCTTACGCATGAGCAAGGCTCGTAGCACACTGACTGGGGCAGAGGGGCGATGCTCAGATGCTGGGTGTGGAGTGGGTTGAGCGCAGCGGAGGGGTGCACGGGGACGCAAGTAGTGCTTTGTTCTCACCCAGAAATGGGTTGGGAGGGGGGGGCATTTCATTCGATACAACCGGCGTCGAATGGTAACGAGCAGGTGAAATGTGCACAGATGTAGTCAGCGTCGAATGGTAACACGTGCATGAAATTTGCACTGCACCCATTATCACGAAAGGATTAACACTTCTCATTTTCTGCACCCAGTATTCTTCTCCCATCCTCTCCACATGCCCAAACCATCTCAATCTACCGCCCTTCATCATAACACCAATACACTTCAGTTCTTTCCTATCCCTCCACTCTTCCATCGTAAACCTAGTTCCCCCCCCCCCCCAGGCCTCACACTCAGGGATGCATTGCACATCACCTAATCATTGTCATTTCTGTACATTTGAGCCTGCAAATGTCCTCCTCCATTACTGCCCAGGTCTCACTACCATACAGCATTACACTCCTAACACATGCTGCATACAAAGATCCCTTAGCACGGAGGGAGTGCCCACTCAGTGTCAGGAGAAGCAACAGCTCCCTGAACTTATTCCAACCACTCCTGACTCTAGCCACAGAGCTAGCTCCAGCCTCACCTCTAGCACTTAACATGTGTCCCAAATAACAAAACTCTTCCACATACTCAAGAGATTCTCCAGCATGTTCAGCCCTTTCGTGCATGACAATCTCCACCTGCCCTCCCCAACACACCGCACACATGATATCAGTGTTATCTCTCAGTCAGCCTCTAATACCGCTACAACTCTTATGCACCCACTTATCACAGGTACTGCAAAAGATGGAATTACTTCTCACACCCTTTTGGCAAATTCCACATGACCACTTTACCTCATCTTTGACAGTACCACCACCAGCCCTACGTACCTTCACATTTGTTTTATCTGCATTTACCCTTAAACCCTTGTGCCCCACACCCTATCTCCACTTCCCAAACCTATCTTCCGCCTCCCTTACATTCTCTGCCGTCAACACCAAATCATCAGCATAGAATATCTCCCACGGGAATCCATTTCTGAAGTCACGTGAGAGGGCTTCAAATACCATTATAAACAACAGGGGGCTTAAAACTGACCCATGGTGCACACCAACACCTACGGAAAACTCGTCACTCAAATCTCCATTCACCCTTACCAGGGTGCGAGCACCCACATACATGGCCATAAGCACCCTAACCAGCCACTCCTTAATCCTAAGCTTTCTCATTGATCACATCACCACTTCTATAGGGTTTCTGTCAAAGGCCATCTCCAGATCAACAAAAACAAAGTACAATTCCCTTTTCTTTCCTACATATTTTTCCTGAAGCTGTCGAACAGTGAATATGGCATCAGTGGTCCCATTGCCTGGCATAAAGCCAGACTGCATCTCATCAGTATTCACTGTTTCTCTAATCACACCTTCTAGAATGCTCTCCATTACCTTCATTACTTGGTCTAAAATCTTTATTCCTCTATAATTTCCCCTTTGCAGGGCATCACCCTTCCCCTTGTTGTGTTAGGGAAAACTCCTGTATAAGATTTAGGAGTTTTTTATTCCAACAGCTTGCATAGCCTTTTAGATGTAAAGTACTGTATTCCAATTAATATTTGTGTTGAAATCTCCTGCCAGTATAATTCTTTCAGATTTATCTTCCATTCTTTGTAGTTGGGTTCGTAAACTCTGCATTGTACTTTCTGCCAGGTGTTCATATTCACCTGTAGCCCATGTGTTTGACTTGGGTGGCATGTGTAAGTTTGCCACCATTATTTTCCCTTCAAATGTGTTGATCTCTACTGGAATTAATTCTACTTGTTAGGGTATATCTAGTTTTATCACTTTGACTTGGAGTGTTTTCTTTGTTAATATCATAACTCTTCCTTTTTTCAATTTTCTGTCCCTCCATATATTGTATTCATCCAAATTTAAGGAGTCATTGGATATCCTTGGGATTAAGTTTGTTTTTGTCAGGCAAATAATATGAGTCTCCTTTTCTTTAGTAGGGGGGGGGGGCGGTAGCACAGTGGTAGCGCGCCGGACTCGTAATCGGGGGATTGCGAGTTCGAGCCTCGCCCGGGCTGCCGTGCCGGGAGTGGTAGCTCGCTCCTGTAACCCTAGCGGGGCTATATAGTACAATACAGTGCTTAGCTCGGGGGAACTCCATTTCTCCCATTTTTTCCTTTTCTTTAGTATAATCTTTTATCTCTAATAGTTTGGATTTCATTCCATCCACATTTGAATACATCAACTTAATCATGTTGTTACCCCCTCCCCCCTTGCCAGGCCCAGAGAGGTGCGGGGACGGGCATTGTTTTCTCATGGTTTGTCTGTCTATCTGTGACTGTCTCTCTGTCTGTGTCTGCCTGTCTGTCTGTTAACTGTTAACAACTTTATGCAAAAACTATTGGTGCGATTTTGACAAAAATTACAGAGATGATGAGCTATGACTTTCTGATCACCTGACTATATTTTGGGCCAAATTGAGCCAAGGAACCATTTACAATGCTGGGTGATAACCATATAACTGAACCATACGTGCTCCCTACATGTAAAGTGGGTTGGTGGAGGGTTAGTGCCCCTCCCTGTAAAACAAATAACTCAGAGTCAAATGGCCACCCCGTACGGGATTATGGCGTCTGGCAATAGATAGATAGATAGATAGCTTAGACTGTAAACCCAAAAATGTAATAAAAAAAGGGGAGGGGGATGAGTAAAATTCACTTTTTCACCATAACTCCTTTAAAATTTGTCATATCGACATGAAACCAAAACCTAAAGGTGCATCTTTCAAATCTGTATCCTATAATATGCCTCATTACATCAGGAGGGTCACCCCCCACCTAACGGTAGGGGAGGTCAGTGTCAGGTGGATTGGGCCTAAAATTTCAAACGGGCATAAAATCGTCATTTTCACCCAATTTATTCCAAATTTGATATGTGACATCTTTGACCAAATATCCTGTTGTGTTTATACGGCAGCACCACTTCATGTTTACATATTTAACTTCGGCTGGGTCGGCTACCCCTATTTTTTTTTTTTTTGTCACTGCTGTTTATTTGCCATTCTCTTGTAACTCTGCTACTGTTTAACAAAAAAAAAAAAAATACAATTCTCTTCATCTGACCAGTCATCATTCTTCATATTTGCATCTTCCCTCTTTTCCTGTAGTAATCCTTATTCTTCTTTAGTTAGGCTTTCATTTTATCTATGCCTCTTATAATTCCTCTGAATCCTTAAGTTTGTTTGCATTTTTTAATACTTCTACAGTGTTCACACTTTGGAAGGTTACTTTCAGAGGCCCTGACTTATTTCTTTCATATTTCCCTAGCCTTTTGATTCATCTGTATTTTTCTTATAGACGTCCTGTGATACTTCTTTCAGTATATTCTTTATATTTTCTATCGCGTTGTGTTCTCTAAAGATTATATTTTTTATTTCTTCCTCATGACCAGTGATTACTACAGATGTATTTATCTCCACTGATTGCTTAACCCCTACACGCCAGGACTTTTCCGATGTCACACACTCCTCCCTACGTGGGATATCCGTGATTTTGGAAAAATACCCTTATTTCAAACCCTCATATGTCAAACTATAATAGCTAGAGAAAAAATTAAAGATATTTAAGACTCACCAACTCCTCCTTTTTCAAATGAAAGTATCCCCAAGTCTCTAGGTGGCCCCATCGAGGAGTAAGGATAAGTTAAAGTTCAAAGGGTGGCAGGAAGACGCTTGCGGCTATACACGTCAACCAGCGTTGCTTCATGCCCCAAATCGTGACGGCTATACATGTGAACCGTCGCGAAGGGGTTAATCAGCTTTGGGCTGTTTCTTGTGATTTCTTTCACTTTCCTTCCTATGCCTTTTGCTTTGGCCTTGTTTACTATCTCTTCCTTGACTTTTATAACTTGTGCATATATACTTTGTACTTCCTATTTGCAGTTTCTCATCATTTTGTTTTTTATTTCCCTGCACAGTTTCTCGTATTCCGTATGTTTCTGCTTCGAGATGTACATTCTCTCATTATTCTTCTTCTCTCCAGTCCAACAACTTTCACATGTCATTTCGTCTGGCATTCCCTCGCCTTTAGTCAAGATTCAGTTTTATTCTTCCCTCTCCCCATCCTCTACGTATGCACTGTTTCCCCAGTTTGGTCCATCTCCTCCCCATCATTTACCTTCCCGGCACTTTTCAATTCTCCTCAGTTTTGGTTCAACTTTCTCAAGTCATGCCTGCGGTGGTTGGTGGTGGTGGTGGTGGAGGGGGGGTAGGTGTAGCGGCGGCGCGAGAGCATAGTTGGGGGTTCTTCATTAATTTGACAGTTGGAGAATTGAGAGAGAGGGGAGGGGGGAGGGGTTGAGAGATGGAGGGGAAGAAGTAAGAGAAAAAGTGCGTTGAGGGGAAGGATGAAGATTGTTGTTCGTGTATCAGGAGCAGATGGAGAGGGGTGAGAGGTTGTGTTGCACATTGATTCGTGTGTGTGGATTTGAGAGTGACGTGAATTGTTCAAATGAGAGACTTTTACTCATATACTTAATAGTCAGTTTCAGTATTTAGGTATAATTGTTCAAGATTTCTGTGTTTTATGTGGGGTGAGAGGTGGGTAGGAGAGAACAGTACGCTAAGTGAGCTGCACCTCAAGAAAGAAGGAAGAAGTAACAGCCAGTAGGTCACATAGCCATATTCTTGTTGACTTTAGTCTTTGGTGGCTTTCTGCCACCTTCTCAAAACTAGTTTCTTGTATATGTTATATGAATGAATCTCAATATCTGTGGTGATCACACAGACTTTATCGACGATAAAAGATAAAGACGATATGCAAGAAAACATGAATGTGTAATATGCAAAGTAAAGACGAAAGAAGGAATAGAGAACCAGAACCAACGAGAATGCTGTCCGGTGCTGGCTTGAGAACGAAAACAGAAGGATAGTAAGAGTACGAGATTGATTTCTGTATTATTCTTGCTGTGGCCACACAGTTTTATTTAGCTCAGGAAAGACGTATCTCTTAATAAGAAGTCAGAAACAGTCTCCACAAAAGTATAAAGACACGAGTAGGTAAAATAAGGGAATGAGGGCACACAACTTGATGGTATGGGAAGGGGAAACAGATGTGGAAGATATCAGTCAGTGGTTGTAACTGGAGAGGTAGGATATCATCATTACTTTCAGGTTATAAATGAGTTATGGATATAAAATATTATTGATAACAAATGGAATACTACTGATATTTGAGTGACAGATATGATTGCCAGGGAATGAATTTGTGACGCTATTTGTGTAAATGTTTGCTGTAGTACTTACGTTTATATAAACAGTGTGTGTCGGTGGACGATTTTGAGGGTCCGTGGCGTTGTGTGTGTGTGTGTGTGTGTGTGTGTGTGTGTGTGTGTGTGTGTCAGACTGAAGTGGGCGTTCTGTGTGCCTATGAAGACGAATGCAAGAGTAGTGTGTAGGAGAGGTAGTGAGTGGCATGATAAATGGTGAGTGGTTGGAGTAGCGAGTACAGCGAGTGATTAATGTTAACGGGGAAGGTGAGTTGTTATTCAGAGGTCAGGGTGGGAAATAAATAAATGAATAAACTTGGCCTTGAGGGGTGTCTGGTAAGCTTAATGTCGTCAGTAGGGATATACCTGTTGTGTTTTTCTTGCCGCAGCAGACCATTATATTCAGATTACTATAAATTGCTGTTGGTGAAGAGGTTAGATATAGCCTTAATTACTGAGCCACCCCGGGAGCTCTCTTACGCTGAATGAAGTAATCTAGTAGTAGCAATAATTAATTGATTTGTTGTACTGAACATTGTAATAGTTATGATAGCAAGAATGGAAGTTGCCATCGTACTGCGTGGGTAATAGACTGTTTATAACCCATTCACTTAAGTGAAAATCTTGTGATAGTAAAACTGAAATGCAAAGGTTATCATAGTATTGGAGGGATTGATGTATGTATGTGATTTGATGAGTTGAATGAATGAGATAATATGCGTGAAAAATAAATAAATAAATAAATCCAGTCTGATGACAGACGGGAAGTATTAAACTGTGATTGAGGAAAGATTGTTCAGTGAGTAGACTGGATGATTTGCAGGTCGTTGAGGGAGGTTAGCTGGATATATACCGTAAGAATATGATAGGGTAATATGAAGATAATTAAGGTAGTTTAAATCAATATGAACCTCAATTATCAAACTACCTGTCTTGTAAAATTAGTTTCCGAGAGATAAGGTGTACTAAGCCGACTCCATGCCAGCACGGTTGTTGACGTTATACAGGGGTTTATTCGCCCCTGTGTAGAGTACAACGCTTATGTGTGATGAGGCTTCCTGTACTGTGTGCAGCTCTTCAAACCAAGATGGAGTCAAAGCCTTTTCGTCTCTTCTCCTCTTACCGGCATCCTTCAGTCTCTGTCTCTGCCGCAGCATTGCATCTTTATCTCTTGTCAGTCACTACTTCAGTGGTCACTGCTCCTCTAAACTGTCTGCTTGCATCTCTCCACCACTACGGCAGGCGCGTAACACCCATCTAGTAGCAAACTTTTATTCCTTTTCTGTCCAGCCCAGTAAAGCAGGAGTTAACCGTTACTCCCAGTCCTCTATATATGCAACAGGTCAACTCTGGAACTGTCTCCCTCTGTCTGTATTTCCTACAGCCTTTGACCTCCAGGCATCTCGAAGTGAACGGATCTTGAATTTAGCTCTGTGTTATCTTGTTTTTACTTTTTCTTGGAACAATGTTTCGGACTTCTAGTCTTTGGTTCCTTCTTCCTTGCATGAAAAAATAAATAAATAAAGGTCAAATATGATGCTGAACAAGGGGAGTGTCATGATTTGACACTGGCGCGAATCATTTTCCATATAATTCTGCTAAATAGGGGAGCTGCGATGAATATGAATGAAGATAAGATGAATGAGTATGAAGCTCAGTACGGGGAGATTTGGTGAATATGAATCTGAACAAAGGAAAGTTAGATGAAAATGAAGAAGCTAGGACGGGGACTTACATGAATATGAGTCTGAATAATAGAAGATAGACGAATATCAATCAAAACTAAGTGATGTTAGGTAAAAGTGATGCTATTTAAGTGTAGTTTAGCGAATATTAAACAAACTGAAGGGTGGTTAGGTGAAAATGAAGTTAGGAAGGGTAGATCAGTTAAATATAAAGCCAAGTTGAATCTGAATACGGGAAACGATGAACAGGAATGTAAATGATGGGAGGTTGATGACTGTGAGTTTGAATAAGGTAAGGTTAGATGAATACGAAGCTGAATTTAACCAGCTTGTATAAAACTGAAGGTAGATTACGGGGAGCTAGAGGAATTTGAAGCTGAGTAAGGGAGTATACTGTATGTTGAATATATAAAACTGAGCACTACGAGGTTAGATGATTAACGAAGCAGGTGAAATGAAGCTGGATGAACAGGAAGGTGATATGAGGGGGTTAGATGAATGGGAATCTGCAAAAGAGAAGTTTGATGAAGGGGAAAGTAAAGTGAAGGGAGGATAGGTGAATATGAAAATAAATGTACGTATTTTAGGTAAATATAAAACTGAATTTAACGAGGCTAAGGTGATTTAAAGAAGCTGGATGGTTATGACACTAAATATAGAGAGTTTAGATGAATATGAAGGCGGTTAAGAACAGGTTTCATCCATATTGTGATGGATGTGGAAGGTTGCATCCATATGATGGTGGATAGGGGGTTTGATATGAAGCGGAATATGATTAGGTTAGATGAATATCAAGCAGAATACGGTTGTGTGGATGGTGGTGGTGGTGGTGGTGTGGGCCTGGGGATGAAGGGGGCTTGGGTGAGAGGTTGAACAGTTGAAGCAGCTGTGTTGAAGGGGTGAACATGAGCAGGGGAAAGAATAAAGCAAGTTCCCTGACGTGCGCTTGTAAAGTCGCTTCCAACTGCTCATGGTTATGGCGTCTTTTCACAGCCGCAGGGGAGGCGAGGCGAGATGGAAAGGAAGGAGAGGGGAGAAGAAGCACAAAAATATGAAAAAAAGACCAAGGGATAGACGGTAAGAGAAAAGGTGAGAAAAGCAAAGGATGGAGATGGGACAAAACATAATAGGAAAGAGGGCAGAAGATAAGAAAAGGAAAGAGGCAAGAATGTTAAAGAAGAAGGAAGGGAGAGAAACGAAAATAAAATGTAAGAACAGAGGAATGAAAGGAAGAGAACGTAAAAATATAAAAAATAATGAAGGGAAATAAAAAAAAGCGAGAGAAATGGAAGAGGGTATGAATGGAAAAGAACAAGCAAGGGAGAGGAGTAAAAAAAAAGAGAAAGAGTAGGAAAGAGATTGGAAGGGGGGGAGGGGAAGAAAACGAAGATATGTGTAAGATTAAAAAATGGGAAGAAAGGTAATGACAGCAGAGAAAGAAAGGGTAAGCAAGTACAAAGCAGGAAAGGAAAGAAACATAAGAACAGGAAAGAAGAATTAGTTGAGAAAAGGTAAGAACAGGAAAGATGGAGCATTGAAAATTAATGATGATGATCAGGCACGAGGATGGAAAGGAGAAACGCTGAGAATGGGAAAGAGTATGGAAGATAAGGTAGAAATAGATAAAAAATGACGGCTTTAACTCCATGCATTCGATGGCGTTTTGTTTCTCCTGTAACTGTCAGACGATTTTATTCAGTTTATAGCAGATTCTTGGGACCGCAGGGGTTAAATATAGCCTTAACTTACCCCACCATTACTACAAATCCTTCCTAAGTTGAATAAAATCGTCTGGTTGTGGCCTGATTAAATGAAAAACCCTTGGTGCGAATGGAGCGTTTGCAGGACGGAGAACGGCCTAGTCTTCTGGACGTATTGGAAAGGAATGGGGAGGAGAGGAAAGATGTCGGCTCGGATATTACGTAGAAAAAAACAGACAGTGATAGTGTGCAAAGATGTCCTTGTAATCAAAGCCCCCACCCCTCTAAAAAAGAAAAGGGGGGGGGGGGATTAAAACAGTAAAAGGTTGAATCTGTGTGGCGCGGTGTGTTTTGTTGGTTGGAATGTGGTGGCTTCTGCAGTGTATAGTCTCGTTCTGGCGTGCATAATGATGTATTTTGATATCTGATGTCTTTTTTTTTCTTTGTCGTGTTTTCTGTGTTATGGTGTTAGCTATGATGTGTTTTTGTAGTACTGTTTGTTTATTACGGTGTGTCGTTTTGGAGTGTTGTGTCGTTCTGAGTTACTGTGTTGTCATGTGGAGTGTTGCATAGTTCTGAGTTGTCATGTTTTCGGTGTTGCATGGCCTCGTGTTTGTGCCGCAGAATTGTGATGTGGTGAATAATGTGTTATGAAGAGTTATTCTGTCGTGATTGTTGTCTTGCGTTATATTTTGCTGTGTTGTATGTGTTTTGTTGTGTTGTACAGCTATATGCAGTGGAATGTGACATTGTTATAATAGTGTTGTCATTTGTGTTGTAGAGTTGTGATTACTGTATTGTGTCATGTTATGCAGTGTTGTGATATGGAATGTTTTAATATTCATGTTGCAGTGTTTGTGTTAAATTGTTTGAGTTTTTTTTTGTACCGTTGTGTTGTGAAGTGTTCTAACATAACGAGTTTTGATGTATCTTAATGCCGTGGTGTGTTGCCAAGTGTTATATTTTGTTTTATACGGTGGTGAAGTATTGCTTTGTTATATTGCTTTTTTTTTTTTGGAGTGTTCTAGAGTCATGTTATAGTGCTGTGTTGTATTGTGAAATGTTCATTGTGTTTGTAGTGTTGTACTGTGGAGTGTTGCATTATGTTGTCCTGTGCTGTACAACGCTGATATGTTATCTCGCTTAGCTACGTCGTGTGTTGTGTTGTGCTGTGTTATTGCGACATGTAATGTTAGTGTGTTGTGGTGTGGTGATGTTTTAGCAGCACCGTATAGTGTTCTGCTGTTGTATAAGGCGACCATATTGTTAAATGGCGCTTTGTATAGTGTTGTGACCGTGTATTGTGCACGCGATGGTGATGAGCATCTGTTTCTGGGTGTTGTTCCGTGAATTTGACCTTTTTCGAGCTGTTAGGTAACGAGTTTTGTGTAGTGAATGCTTTAGTGTAATGGTTGTTTGTGTGTGTGTGTGTGTGTGTGTGTGTGTGTGTGTGTGTGTGTGTGTGTGTGTGTGTGTGTGTGTGTGTGTGTGTGTGTGTGTGTTGAGCAGCTCAGTGTGGTGATGTAACAAATTTTGTGTATTGCAGTAAAGCCTAGCGTGCTGTGCGTGGTGAAGTGATATGTAAGGCAGTGTATTGTATCCGAGTGTATCGGGTGGTATTCATTGGGAGTATGATTGCGTACAGGTCAGTGCTGTTGTGTGTGGCCTCCAGTTGTTAAATACAGGGATAGATTATATGACAGGTAGTAAATGAAAAATGTAGGCCCCGGTAGGTGCATATTTGCGTAGATGGATGGATGGATGGATGCATTGATTGATGGGGAAAATTTATTAGGTGCTAAGGCACAGCAAACCCGTCCCCGGCAGTCATTTTAGTGCTGACGTAACACAACAGGATATCTAGTCAAAGATGTCACGTATCAGATTAGAGTAAATCAGGTGAAAATTGACGATTTTATGTCGATTTGAAATTTTAGGCCAGACCCACCAGACATTTACCCCCTACCGCTAACTGGGGAATGCTGCCCCCTGATGTAATGAGGCATGTTATAGGATGCGGATATGAAAAGTGCACCGTTAGGCTTTGGCTTCATGGCGATATGACGAATTTGAGGAGTTATAGCGAAAAACATTTTTTTTTTTTTTTTACACTTTTTGGGCCTACAGCCTAGGCCTTGGCCCAAAATTTAATCAGAATGTCATAGCCCATCATCCTTGTAATTTTAGTCAAAATCGCACCAGTTCTTGTCGCGTAAAGGTAACACAGACACAGACAGACAAACAAACAAACAAACCGAGTGAAAACAATACCCGTTCTCGAGCCCCTTCGGGACGGGGACGGGTAATAAAAACGTTGTTTGAAGTGTAGCGATATGCGCTGCAGTGCAGAGTTCCAGACCCGTTGCCATGGAACGCCAGCCGTCTCTCACATACCACCCAAGCACGAAAAAAGTGTGCTGTAGGAAGTTGGAATAAAATTGGCCTGAAATATACACCGCTTGTAATGGCAAATTAAAATGGCAAGAGTTTATGGCGCGCGCGCTTGTGTGTGTGTGTGTGTGTGTGTGTGTGTGTGTGTGTTTAGGGATGGGATCATTCCTCGTTCTGTTAGCATGCCGTGAAATTTGCTGCACGTCCCTTACTAAAATAGAGTTCATGCAAATTTATGATCTGATCCTCCACATTATAGATGATGATATTCAAAACAATGTTCCATTCACGTTTCACGAGAGAGATAGAGAGAGAGAGAGAGAGGGGGGGAGAGAGAGAGAGAGAGAGAGAGAGAGAGAGAGAGAAGGGAACAAAGGGCATCGTTTTTAGAATGTTTGAATCAGGGAGGAAACATGTAATAGACAAAAGGAATTATGGACGATGGAAAAACTTCTTTGGATGTTTGTGTTGTGTTTTTATCCAGAGCTTCTATGTCCTGCCTCCTCCCTCCCCCCCCCTTCATTCATTCCCTCCCTCTCCCCATTCCCTTCACATCTCCAGTTCATCCGTCCTCCCCACCCACCCCCTTATCCCCTAATACCTCCCTTATTCCCCCCCCTCCCCCTCCCTGAACCTCCCCACCTCGACTGCCCCCCCCCCCCTCTCTCTCTCTCTCTCTGCTTCCTTTTCAGTCCTTCCCACTTTTCCATCCTCTGTTCTTAAGTCATCCTACCACCACCCTACACACACACACACACACACACACACACACACGAGAGAGAGAGAGAGACCTTGAAACCGGGATATTAATTAAGGGAAAAAATCAGACAAAAAATGACGAAATTCATATGTGATGCAAACTAAGCATCAGGTAAAAGCTTAATTACGGAAGTTTTTGCCACTGGAAGCGGCGGACTTGAAAGGTGGTGATGACGGTGGTTGGCGGAATGTGTTGGCGCAGTGTGAGGACGTGCTTGGGATCTTTCATAGAGTTGTTGGGATAATGACCAATGCCTTTAGTCTCCATTCAGCACGTACTTTGTTGCTTGTTTGCTTGCTGTACCGTGTTATAAAATACGGCTTGGTTTAAAAGTGTGTGTGTGAGGGGGGGTGAGATGAGTTCTGCTGTGTTTGTGTTTGTATATGATTTTTTAGAACCCGATTAGTCGATATGTTGTAGAATAACAGATGGTGCCGTCCTGTTGGAATCTGTGTCTGGCCTTCCATGAATATGCAAATGTGTGCTTAATGAAGTTTGGGTGTTTGTGTGGATTTATGTGGGCGTCCTGTGTTTATGATGTGTTACTTCACCTTCACGGCCACCTGCTTATTGTAAGAGGATAGATAACGGCATGGAACAGTAGGACACAGCGCACTGCTGAGCAGGTGGCACACACGCACACATAAAAAAAAGAAGAAGAAAAAATCGCTACACACTCGGTGGAATCACAGCACACTACGCAGAATAATGCAGCTTGATACGGTGCGATGGAACAGAGCTTAGATCTCTTGAATCTATTACACCATCCTTACCTCCACCACACCACTCTTACCCCCACCATACCACCCTTACCCCCACCATACCACCCTTACCCCACCATACGATCCTTACCCCATCACACCACCCTTACCCCCACCACAACACTCTTACCTACACCACACCACCCTTACCCCCACCACACCATTCTTACCCCCACCACACCATTCTTACCCCTACCACACCACCCTTACCCCCACCACAACACTCTTACCTACACCACACCACCCTTACCCCAACCACACCATTCTTACCCCCCACCACACCACCCTTACCCCCACCACAACACTCTTACCCCCACCACACCACCCTTACCCCCACCACCCGGACAACTCCTACACAGTCCTACCGTTACTATACCTTCACCACACCAGCCGCACCCCCTCCCAGAACCCCACCTTCACATCCCCTCCCAGAACCCCACCTTCACATCCCCTCTCAGAACCCCACCTTCACATCCCCTCCCAGAACCCCACCATCACATCCCCTCCCAGAACCCCACCTTCACATCCCCTCCCAGAACCCCACCTCCACATCCCCGCCCAGAACCCCATCTTCACATCCCCTCTCAGAACCCCACCTTCACATCCCCTCCCAGAACCCCTCCTTCACACCCCATCCGTGCGCAGTGGCAGCCCCGGCTTAAAAATCAGCGGTGGGCTTCGCACTATTTAATATAATGACACGCTATTTTTGTCCCCGTCACATATTTAGTGGTGGTAATAATGTGAGGGACGCGGGATTAACAGGATGGGGATATTATTAGTGTACCAGGTCGCTCCCTGATACGTACAACACAGGCTTTTATGTATACCCGAATATGTAGGGAGAGAGAGAGAGAGAGAGAGAGCGATTTATATGTAATTATTATTTGTGTATGTTCGTTTATATGTAAATTCTCGGTATTTGTATGTGTATATATTCGGTATTTGTATATGTGTGTGTTTATGTATGTGGGTAGGTATTTATTTATGTATGAAAACAGGTCGAGTGGGTAGCCCCGTCCGTGTGTCTCGAGTTTAGGGTTTGTAATCCAGTCGGTGACGGACACTTTTAAATGAATGGAGGTAGTATGTCCGTTTATGTACATCACAAGTGTGTGTAATGCCATCAGTTCTTGCTGATGCATATACAAATGTACCCTTTACACTACCCCACCTATGACGTAAATCACCCCCACTACAGACACCCCATTCCCATTCGTATTTTGCTAGGACAGAGGTAATTTCTGGTTGTCACCCTAACCTTTCAGGAGACGATCCTGTCATGCTACAGTAATTACTACCAGTAATAGTAGTTGTAGCCGCAGCTTCATCTCAAGAGTGAACCCAGTGAACTGTAGACCGAAGGTGCGCTTCTCCCTTAGTTCACCATTCTCCTTTCTGTGAATGCGGAAGGAGTTGAATAGCCGGGCAGTGAAGCCGCGCGGTTATATCAGTGCCATCACTTGAAGGCGTCCCTCCGGCACCTGACAGTTACGGTACCAACCTAATATATGTCACTAGTTGCTTCCTTGCAGTTAGAGGTGTGGGGTAGCTAGGACGAGGACACACACACACACACACACACACACACACACACACACACACACACACACACACACACACACACACACACACACACTCTCTCTCTCTCTAATTCACCGGGTCGGTCAGGATCACGTGCTGGTTATGATCATCTTTTACCTTCCCGGAAGAAAGCTGAGAGCTCATATAGTCCGATCTAAAGGCAAAACCTTGACCTTCACACATGCACACACCCATCCCCTTGCTCAAGAGGGACAGTACCCACCCGCTTCGTCAGTGAAACTTCGCATCCCAAGCAAGGCACGAACCCCTATCTTAGCAGATGTGTGTGTGTGTGTGTGTGTGTGTGTGTGTGTGTGTGTGTGTGTGTGTGTGTGTGTTTTAGCTTCAACCTCTTTTTCATGTCATCGTACTCGACAATTTTTAGCTTTAGTGTGGCCTTCCATTCAGTTTGACAAATTGAACCATTAGTGTACAGATATATGGTATGGAAGCATGGAAGTGTACACTTCCACTTTTATTTTTATTATTATTTTTTTACTCTAAAGTATTAGCTTTTCTTGCTGAGTGTAATTTTATTTTAAACGACCATTTTGCGCCTCTGTTTATGTTTTAGTCTTTACCCCGCATGAGTTATGGGTGTCATGTAGTAACTCTGGGTAGGTTCATAAATATCGGGGATGGCTAAACTAGTGAGCTTGTAATCCCTCCCTCTGCACCCCCCCCCCGTCTCTCTCTCTCTCTCTCTCTCTCTCTCTCTCTCTTTCGTCTTTGTTTCCTGGTCCTCTCTTCCCTTTTACTTCTTCCCTTCCCTTTCCTTTTCCTCCATGCCAGTATCCCTGTTTCTTTCCCTCGTATTTCCGCATTCTCTCCCGCCATTCATTCCACAAACATACTTATGCCTGTCATTCCCTCTTCCCTAACTTCATATACCATTACTTTTGCCTGCGTTCATACCTTACATCAGTGCCCTTGCCTGGTTTCATAAATCAGCTCCCTTATATCACTGTTCTTCCCTGCTTCCATACCATATATCTGTACACTTCCATGCTTCCATACCATATATCTGTACACTTCCCTGCTTCCATACCATATATCTGTACACTTCCATGCTTCCATACCATATATCTGTACACTTCCATGCTTCCATACCATATATCTGTACACTTCCCTGCTTCCATACCATATATCTGTACACTTCCATGCTTCCATACCATATATCTGTACACTTCCATGCCTCCATACCATGTATCTGTACACTTCCATGCTTCCATACCATATATCTGTATCCATACCATGTATCTGTACACTTCCATGCTTCCATACCATATATCTGTACACTTCCATGCTTCCATACCATATATCTGTACACTTCCATGCTTCCATACCATATATCTGTACACTTCCATGCTTCCATACCATGTATCTGTACACTTCCATGCTTCCATACCATATATCTGTACACTTCCATGCCTCCATACCATATATCTGTACACTTCCATGCTTCCATACCATATATCTGTACACTTCCATGCTTCCATACCATATATCTGTACACTTCCATGCTTCCATACCATATATCTGTACACTTCCATGCTTCCATACCATATATCTGTACACTTCCCTGCTTCCATACCATATATCTGTACACTTCCCTGCTTCCATACCATATATCTGTACACTTCCATGCTTCCATACCATATATCTGTACACTTCCCTGCTTCCATACCATATATCTGTACACTTCCATGCTTCCATACCATATATCTGTACACTTCCATGCTTCCATACCATATATCTGTACACTTCCATGCTTCCATACCATATATCTGTACACTTCCATGCTTCCATACCATATATCTGTACACTTCCCTGCTTCCATACCATATATCTGTACACTTCCATGCTTCCATACCATATATCTGTACACTTCCATGCTTCCATACCATATATCTGTACACTTCCATGCTTCCATACCATATATCTGTATCCATACCATGTATCTGTACACTTCCATGCTTCCATACTGTATATCTGTACACTTCCATGTTTCCATACCATATATCTGTACACTTCCATGCCTCCATACCATATATCACTACCTGCTTCTCTTCTTCCACCCACTATACACTCCTTTCCCAATTTTTTTTTTCCCTGCATTTTTTCTGTCCTTTATTATTTTATTCCGTATCACAGCTAATATTCTCTTTCTGTTTTTGTGCTCCCACTTCCCAGCTTTTCCTTCTTACCTGCAGGATTGTCTGTCTGTCTTTCTTTCAAATAAATGGAAGACTACTCGGCTCCAAGTACCCGTTATACTTTACTCCTGACGTATAAGTTACTCAGAATATCCCCACATTTTTCACTTTACCATTCGTGACCCCTATTGTAACTCAATATTTATCCCATTTTCCTTCCCCTTGGACTAATTTTTCGTCCAATATCTTTTACATCTATTGAATTATATTGTTCTCCGTGTCTTCTTGTCTTTCCATTAATCTTGATCGCTATCCGTTATTGCGTAGTATCCAGGTCAGTGTGTTGTTTATACCATTTTCCTCGCAGTGGTATGCTGGATATGCCTGTCACTGTATGAAATCTCCCTGTACCTGAGCTGAGCTACTCTAGTACTCATCACTCCCGTCATTCTTCAGCACCCTGCCCAGTTCAGCACTTACCATATCCCACTCACTACCCATCTGTCCCCTTTCATCTCCTCCCTACTGGTGAAAATAGTGCTCAGGTATTTTCCATCCAGAACTGACCATCCCGAAGCCTGGTTCCCCCACCCCCTCCACCGTACTACTCACTCATTACCTGCCCATTCAGTATGCCTCACTAGTATCTGGTATCAGTATTTCCCTCTGTGGTCAGCCCCTACACGATTATATCACCGGTGTTTGTTGCCTGTCTGCCCGCTGCTGCTCAATCAGTACTTCTCCTTTTCAGCTGTTTCTCGTCACAGATTTACGCTCTGCTACCCCACCCCAGCACATTATACCCTTTCAGTTCTCCTCCTGCCCCCGTGCCCCGTAACTCATCCTACCCTCTGCTCCTTGAAAACCCCACTTGGATTAACCTTTGAGTATGGAGACGTCGTCTCGTGTTACAATCAGGTTGACGCTCGTACATAAGGGGTGTGAATACTTTCCTCCCTGTACTGTCTCTTCAGACCCCTATCTCCGATCCTGGTAACCTACCGCCTTACATAGATCTGCCTCGCAATAGTCTGTCTTGATTACCGAACCCAGCACTGTCTATGAACCTGTATCCTTCAAAATACCTGTCCTTCCTACCCCCCCTTCCCACGCGCACGTCATGGGGCAGGTGGTGTTCACAGGTGGTGGTGGTGGGCTGGTGTGTGTAATGAGGCCTGGACCGGACTGATGAATTAGCACAGGGATTACGCTTACCGCCCTTTGTCGCAATTTGTCACACGCCGCACGCCCACCTACCAAGCCCCCGCTCACGTTACCCCAAAACACCAAACAAAAGTATCCAAAAAGATAATGATGGTCTGTAACAAATTATCAAGGAAAAGTTGTGAACTGTACCCTTATTTTAGTTGTAGTACCACGGTAATGGTGAGCATTAAACAGTAGTAGTAAGTTACATGATTTTGATAATACATTTACAATGAAATATTGATAATGCTGATCATAACGATTAGACACACACACACACACACACACACACACACACACACACACACACACACACACACACACACACACACACACACACACACACACACACACACACACACACACACACACACACACACACACACACACACACACACACACACAGCCTAAAGGCACGGTAAACTGATGTCATTCAGAGCCTGTTACCGTACGAAAATAAGCAACGCAAAATGGAGTTACTGTCAAAGGGGATGGCTGGAGAGAACTCCAAAAAGGACTGAATCCTGTGTTCGGAAAAAAGATCTCAAATTTGAGCCATGAGCAGGGAGGAAAGAAAGCTAAATTTGAGAGCTGCCGCTTCACTTAGCTGAGGGAAGATGGTGAAGATAGACTTACAGTACGTCACAGCAGTGGCGAGAAAGCTAAGAGAGGCGAACGAAAACATTAAAAAGGACGCTAAATGCTGATAAAGGGGAAAAGAAAGTATGAAAGTAGGAAGAGGAAGGACATCGTGAAAGAGAAAGATTCAATGATAGTAGAGAAGAAGGAAGCTGATGTAGTATAGAAAAAGGAACGAAAGCAGAGAAGAAACTTTAAAAAATGTTTGAAACTTAGTGCGTTCCCACACATGCTCTTCAACATGTGTTGACAACACAGCTGGGAATATGTTTGTATACATGTATGCAACAGTATTTAGACAGATGTATGCTAACATCTGCTGCTTCGAAGTTAGCGGCATTAGAGGTGATTTGATAAGTGTCCGTACGAGGCAGCAAAGACTTCATTATGATCTTCCAACATGATCTGGACGCGGCTGTTCCAAGCATGTTTGCAGCTTGTTCGGTATTGTGTTGTTTACATGTTGCCAGCATACATGCGGACGCGTCCTCAGAGAAAATGGAAGCTCAGGCTCCCAAACGTGAATAAAATAGTTTAGCGGTGGAATAGGAATAATAATAATAATAATAATAATAATGATAATAATAATACGAGTAGTAGTAGTAGTAGTAGTGGTAATAATATTAATGATAATAATTTATTATTATTATAACTACAGTAATAATGATAAAGAAAACAGCAATAAAAATAATAAAGTATACTGAAATAGTTAATGGAAATAGGTTACGTGCCAATCATTACAGGTGGATTCTCCTGCTCTGATTGAAGTCGTTTGTCATTAGGGAAAAATGATGGCCACTGAAAATAGGCATCTTTACTGAAGGGGTTAAGTACGGTATGTGTCTATGAGTTTTGGTGGCTGGCTTGCACACGCTTGACCAGGACGCCCTTATTAAGCGGTGTAGATCGCCACCTATAGTAGGACTCGCGCACGCTCGCGGCCGTGGCGCGGCCCGCACCTGTGTACAGTGTTGCCACGTTTTCTATACCGTTATCTCTCTCTCTCTCTCTCTCTCTCTCTCTCTCTCTCTCTCTCTCTCTCCTGGCGGGAAATGTGAGCCACCCTGAGTACTTTTGATTCTTTTATAAGTTATTTATAATTGTGCTTTCATTTGTTAATTTGGTTTTGTTATATTTAGTAGTAGATGGAGTGTCAAAGTTACTGTCTGCTGAGAGGTTTGTTACGTTACTGATTCATACACCCCGACGTAGTGGTCCAGGGGGGAGGGGAAGTGTGAAGGGGGATTTGACCTGAGACACCCAGGAGGGATTAAGAAGGGAGGAGAGGGGAAGGGGGATCTGGATTCACCTACCACGTGGTCAGTATTAGAAGAGAGAGAGAGAGAGAGAGAGAGAGAGAGAGAGAGAGAGAGAGAAATTACGTGTATAGATATATGTGCATCAATAGGAACAATGTATATCAGTGTGTGCAGTATGTACAAAGGAACAAATGAATACAAAGAAGGCAGTGACAGACCTCTCTCTCTCTCTCCCCTCTCCCTCTCTCTCTCTCTCTCTCTCTCTCTCTCTCTCTCTCTCCTGGCGGGAAATGTGAGCCACCCTGAGTACTTTTGATTCTTTTATAAGTTATTTATAATTGTGCTTTCATTTGTTAATTTGGTTTTGTTATATTAAGTGATGCCGACAATGCATTCAATGCATGCCTCTCTCTCTCTCTCCCTCTCTCTCTCTCTCTCTTGGGACATTGAATCTCCTCATTCTCCCTTGGGACATTTATTTTAGGCCAGATGGATGTGTAAGTATTGCCACTCACAAGAATTACATGAATTATTTCTTTTACTTTGGATATTGGCATATTTCTTCTTTTTTCAGGCTCATTATCTTATATCCATAACTGTGATATTATTACCCACCCTAAAACTACGCTAAAAACCATTAAAAGTGACTACAATATCTTTTAGCAACACTGTACAATATGTGTGCCATGTTTCTGTGTTACTGTATAAATATTTTATGCATAATAAGATTACTGTTGATTCATCCATCAAAATACACAAGTGTAAGTTTTATTCATCTGAATTTATCGAATTTGTGATGCCTTGTACATAAATAGCTTCCGTTTCACATCGCAAGTTGGGGAAACGTGGCACCATTGCCCACAGGTGCTGGCCACACCCCCGCCGCAAACAGGCGGGAATCCGACTATAAATCACCCAACGCTCGGTCACAGAGATCAGGCGAACATAAACTGAGTCTCTTACTCGGTACCCTCCGTCAAACAAAGCCAACACTAGAACTCAAACACATCCACAAACAAAACTCACATACGCAAAACAAACTGTATTTACACTGCACAAAGTACACTCAGCAACCGGACAGTCAGCTAGATCACTCAGGTAGACGCAGGACTGTCACACGCAAAACACTAAAACGGCACTTGACCGTGGGTATTCGCAGAGCGGACCAGAACTAACGAGGAAGGCAATCAGGTAGCGAAATGGGAGTCTATGGAAATATAACCATAGCAGTGCTGCCGGAAGGGAAAGCAGCTGCAGCAGAAGGAAATGAAAAGCTAATTCTGGAGTTTATCGTCACTAAAAAGAAAAAAAAAATGAGAACGCTTGGTTACAGAGCTATTGGAGTGGAGCTGACTGTAACAAGCACTTTAAGGCTAAATTCAAGAGGTTCGTCGTCACAGTGAAACAGAAGAGGAAAATTTACTCAGCCACCGAAATGGAGCTGACAGGGCATAACGGAATGCGAGTTATTAAAGAGAGTCAGAATAAAAGTTCCGTCATTGGAGAGGAGAGAGAAAAATACTGGAGTCGGTATGTGCTAGGCTGCCTGACGGGGAAAGAAAGTTGGCAATGAACAATTAATAAAACAGTGTGGGAATGGCAGAGAGAGAGAGAGAAAGAGAGCACGGTATGGTGTTTCAAACAGGTACTGGTATTGTTAGAAGGGTATAGTTGTGTGTGCGGTGTGGTGGTGACGATGCTGTTGCCCCTTTCTGTTGCACACGCCCTATCAGCTGTCGTTGTCTTTACTGCTGTGTTACCTGGATCCACTGTACTGTTATGGGATGCGCTCTTTGCACCCTCTGCTTTTCCTGTACTTGCTTGCTTCCTTTCACCCCCCTCTCGCTCCTCCCTTCCCCTCTCCTTTCTTTACTCCTAGCTTCTCTCTTCCCATTCCTTTTTCACTCCACTCCATTCCATACCATTACATTCCATTTTACTCATCCCTTCCCATTCATACTCCTCGTCCCTCACATCGCCATCCTTTACATGTTTCTTGCTTCTTTCCGTCCTTTCTTTTCCATGCTCTTTTTCTCCCCTCCACCCTGCTTTGTTCCCCACCCTCTCCCTTCTGTAATCATCCACTCCCCTTCCATGCTTGTCTTTCCTCCTCGTGTCTTCTCATTTCCTCCCACCCCTTCCCTTCCCACCCTTCCCCTTTTTCCTTCCGATTCTCTACGCTCCTCCCTCCCTCCCATCCCTTTGCATCCTCTCATATCCTCCCCTCCTCCACACTCCGTGCTCCCACTCCTCTACGCTCCCCCTTCCTCTCCTCTTCCACACTTCTTGCTCTTCCACTATTTCACGCTTCTCCCCTCATCCACATTCCTTCCTTCCTCATTCCCTCCTCCAAGCTCCTTACTCCTCGCCGTGCTGCCATTCCTGTCTGGTATTATCAGTGGCCATCGTTATCCTCACTGTAATCGGTATCACAGCAAATGTCCTTCTCCATTCTCCCCTCCTTCAGTTGGCACATCCTCCCCGTATTATTTCCAGATAGTATCTCGTTACTCCGCCTCTCTCCCATCAAACTGAATCCATCGCGCTCCCTGTCCTCCCATCGCGCTCCCTGTCCTCCCATTGCGCTCCTTGTCCTTCCATTGCGCTCCCTGTCCTCCCATCGCGCTCCCTGTCCTCCCATCGCGCTCCCTGTCCTCCCATCGCGCTCCCTGTCCTCCCATCGCGCTCCCTGTCCTCCCATCGCGCTCCCTGTCCTCCCATCGCGCTCCTTGTCCTCCCATCGCGCTCCCTGTCCTCCCATCGCGCTCCCTGTCCTCCCATCGCGCTCCCTGTCCTTCCATTGCGCTTCCTGTCCTTCCATTGCGCTTCCTGTCCTTCCATTGCGCTGTCTTCCCTCGCATTGCCCTCACTTCACTCCCATTGCCCCTCACTTCACTCCCATTGCCCCTCACTTCACTCCCATTGCCCTCCTCCGACTCCCACTGCGCTCACTCCATTCCCATTGCCCTCACTTCACTCCCATTGCCCTCACTACACTCCCATTGCCCTCACTTCACTCCATTGCCCTCACTTCACTCCCATTGCCCTCACTTCACTCCCATTGCCCCTCACTTCACTTCCATTGCCCTCACTTCACTCCCATTGCCTTCACTCCCCTCCCAATTAGCATCTTCCCTTCCCTGTGCGTCCAGTTCCCTTCCGTTTCATCCTTCGTCCCCTCCCACTGTGTTCCCCCCCCCCTCCCGTTGCGTCCCTCACTTCCTCCCCATTGTGCTCCCCTCCTTTCCCGTTGCGTCCCCCATTCCCTTCTTATTATGCTCCCCTCCCCTCCCATTGCGTCTCCCCATCCCCTCCCGTTGCGTTCTCCCATCCTCTCCCGTTGCGTCCTCTCTTCCATACCATTGCGCTCCCCTCCTCTCCCGTTGCGTCACCCTCCCCTCCCGTTGCGTCCCTCCCTCCCATTGCGTCCCCCCATCCCGTCACATTGCGTCCCCCCCTCCCTTCCCGTTGTGTTCCCTCTCCCTTCCCGTTGCGTTCCCCCTCCCCCTCCCATTGTGCTCCCTCCCCTCCCATTGGGTCCCCCCTCCCCTCCCATTGTGCTGCCCTCCCCTCCCATTGCGTTCCCCCCTACCCTTCCGTTGCGTCCCTCTTCCCCTTCCCATTGTGCCCCTTCCTCTCCCGTTGCCTCCCCCCCTCTCCCTCCCATTGTGCTACTCCTCCCGTTGCTTTCCCCTCCCCGTCCCGTTGCGTCCCTCTTCCCCGTCCCATTGTGCTCCCCTCCCCTCCCGTTGCGTCCCTCCTCCCCTCTCATTGCGCCTCTCCTTCCCCCCCACGACTTTCTTTTTTCCTTCCTCTCTCTTAAACATCGCTTTTCCATTCTCGTTTCTCTGTTCCCGTCTTTGTGTGTCTTCTTTCTTACATTCCTCACACTCTCTGTTTCACTTCTTTATTTTCGCTTCACTTGATCATTCGTCCTTCCACTCTCTTAGTCGTATATTCTGCCCTTCACCCCTCTCATCTTCCTTCGTATCTTATCTTCCGTCATTTTTCTTCTTCTTTCAGTGTGATTTCTCTTTTGGTCCTCGTTTTTTCCTCCTTTTTTCAACTCTACTCTTGTAATATCGTCTCTTCCCCTCATGTCTTCCGTCATTGTTTTTGTCGTCTCCTCTTAACCTTCTTACCTTCACCATCTCTCCTTTGTTTTCATTTTTGTCGTCGTTCTCGTACCTTTTGACTACCTTCATGGTCCTCTGTTTTCTTTCTTTTTTTTCCATTCTCAGTGTTCTCTTTCCATACTTTTCTACTGTTCTTTGTTTTCTTCTGCTTTCATCCTTTATTTATATTCGCGCCCACGCTGAGTCTCTTTCCCAGTCTTTACGTTTCTCCTCACCATTCTATTTTTGGGTCATATCCCATGTTGCCTTCCCCGTCATTTGTCTTTTCGTCCTTCACGAGGTAGTTTTGCTTTTCTTCCTTGGCATACTTTCTGTCCACATTTTTCCCGTCCTGGCGGTCTTTTCCCGTGTCTTCACTCATCATTCTTTTCATCACCCGCCTCATTACTCCTCACACCTTTTTGTCTTGACCAGTTTTCCCCTGTTCTCTCATACGTTATTATCACCCGCCATTTTCCAAGGCGGATCGATAATGTTTTTGCTCGCGTCTTTGTGTGTGTGTGTGTGTGTGTGTGTGTATGTGTTCGTTCTAATTATATCTCATGAACGGCTTGAGCTATTAACGTGAAAATTTCAGGGTATCAAGATATGGCGAAAATATTGGACGAGTTCGAAAATGAGCACTCTGGGTCAAGGTCAGGGTCACCAAAATGGCAGCCAAAGGTAAACTAGTTTTTATTGCCTACCTTTAGTACCATTATATCTTATGAACGACGTGAGCTATGAACATGAAACCTTCAGGGTATCAAGACATGGCCATAATCTTGGACGAGTTCAAAAATGGGCACTTGGAGTCAAGGTCAAGGTCACCAAAATGGCTTCCAAAGGTCAACTAGTTTTAATATGGATTGGCTTTCTGGGAAATGCGGTGACTGAATTCCGTAGAGCTTTGCGAATTTTCTTCACATTTGGTTTGTAAGTAGCTTGTAACTTGGCCAACAGGATCTTCTGGCAGGCGATTAGCATTTGGCTCTCGAATGCTTTTCTTTCATTATTTCTTCAAGTTGTCCTTCAGAGTTCTCATTCCACACCCTTTTCTCTCCCGGGCATTCAGCCTTAGAAATCTTTTTCCTTTCCTCTCTCCATCTTTCAAGGTTGTGTGTTTTTCCCCACTCTCCTCGTCATTCAGTAATGGTATACAGTATTTTCCCCTTTCTGTCTTCATCTGTCTTAGGTATCTTTTCCTTTAGTCTCTCTCCGTGTCTCTGTCTCGTGTGTTTTTCCCCTTTATTCTCTCGGTCAGCCTCTTGTTTCCCGCGGATCCTTTACCATTCTGCTCTTTCCCTGCCTTTTTCTCCCGGGCATCTCTTCTGGTTTCTCCCGTCATGTCTTCCTGTATTCTCCTTCTCTCCATCGTTCTTTTGTCATTTTTTCTGCCTGCTCCTCCCTGCCCACCTGCCCCCTGTGCCTTCACCATGTTTTCTGCAGGCCATATCAGGGCTGAGGAAATGTTTGTTCTCCCATGTCATCCCTTGTTTTAATTCTTTCGGTCAACGACATGTTCTTTGTTCATTATCACCTTGCTGCCTCCACGCGATTGTCGTAAGATCAGGTTGGACTTTAGAGCTGGAATAGTGACGTGTACGAGTATATAGTCTTCACAAGAGCCTCGTTGGCACTATCTTCGCGACCTGATAGGGCCACATGTCACTTGCCCAAATGAGAGCTGTTTCAGGACAGTTACCACCGTCACCGTCACCGTCACAGCTACCATCAGCACCATCACAGGTACCACCACTGTCATCACAGTTACCACCACCACCACCACTGCTACCACCATTTTCTGTCGAATAAAATTCTCTTTGTAGCATCAGCAAAGTGATAGGCTTCGGAGTGTAGATGTACCACCCTCTCTCTCTCTCTCTCTCTCTCTCTCTCTCTCTCTTTCTCCCAAAGACTTATGACACTCACTGGAAATGCACCTTCACCTCTTCCACGTGCGCGTATTGTCATACCAATGGAGACAGTTATTAGGGGCTGAAACACACCTTCGTAATATATCAATCGACATGAAACTGAAACATCTGGGACCCAGTTCCAACCATCTTGGTTAGTTTCATCAAAATTCTCTTTTTTTTTCCAGTTTCGGCTACACACACACACACACACACACACACACACACACACACACACACACACACACACACACACACACACACACACACACACACACACACACACACACACACACACACACACACACACACACACACATACGTACACTATTTATTGGTTTCTTTACCCAAACGTCATTGGCCACACTTACCCTTTTGGACCAGTATAATAAAGTGTACATGGTGTTCAATGCACTAATATTTTTTTTTCTGTTCACAGGTAAGCAAGTCTTGGGGTGACCAGGCAAAGTAAGTTCTTAAATGTTTGCTTTTCTTCGTGATATGCAGGTATTTCCGATCCTCTGATATCCCTCTGTCTTTGTATTACTACTTTTCATGTCTTATTTCTTCACAGCATCACCCCGTTTCTCTTCGACTCCTCCTGACCTCCGTCACTTTGGCCTGCTGTTGTTCCTGTTATGAATTCTCTCACCCTTTCCCCCTTCACTTGTCTTTTCTAATCGTTTCGTTTCCTCAGTTTCTTTCCCTTATTGCCTCCAAGTTTTGCCCTGTCTTGTTTCTTGCTTTTCTTTTCTCATTTAAAACTTTGTTATGCTCTCTCTCTCTCTCTCTCTCTCTCTCTCTCTCTCTCTCTCTCTCTCTCTCTCTCTCTCTCTCTCTCTCTCACTATTTCACTCCTCTCAGTGCTTTCTCTCGTCTCCCTTCCTTTAAAGCTGATGTTCCGATGCTGGCTCTTCCTCTCGCTTTGCCAACCGCCTTATTATTCCGTGTGTCCGTTGGTTTATCCGTGTTTTTGCTTTATTCCAGCCCTTATTCCTCCGTTTTTTGGACCGTCTGTAATCATGTGTTTGTTTTCCATGGCCTTCATGCAGTAGTTCAAGTTAAACACACTTCTCCGCTACATCCATTCCCTGCTCGCCACCTCACACCCAACCCCTGCTGTGTAGTGAGGGATTTGTTTATGCCTTCCCTCTTACCGACAGACGATTTTATTCATATTTTGAGACCTCGTAATGATGGGGTTACAGGCTGTCTCAGATAACCCATGAAGTACGATAACATTTTATTTAAATTCTTACTACATCAGTAAGTGACGGGATGTTCACCGCAGTGAAGAGGTGAAGTATTATGTCTTTATACTCGCGCCATCTCTGTAGTCCCTGCTATCATAGGGAAGTCTACACACACACACACACACACACACACACACACACACACACACACACACACACACACACACACACACACACACACACACACACACACACACACACACACACACACACACACACACACACACACACACACACACACACACACACACACACACACACACACACACACACACACACACACACACACACACACACACACACTGTAGACTGTTGTTCATTTCAAACTGTGCCATCATGAACCCGTCCTTCTCAGCCTGTGTTTTGTTCATTTGTGTATATAGGTCAGCGTCTCATTTGTCTGTTAATGTCTCAGTCACAGCCTTCTTTTATCCATTCAGCTTTGCCGTGTGCCTATATCATTATTCGTAGGTGTCCATGCCTATAGTTCATTCCATTAGATACTAATCCTGTTGTCTTGAGGTATACGGTATGGTCTGTACGGACGGCCTGACTTTCATTTATATGTCCAGCTTTCGTGTATACACATTTTCGTTTCGTCTCTGCATCCCAGTCTTCTCAATCCTATATTTGGTCGTCTGTTTTTCTTGTGGCTATAGGACTGTTTACCTGCCTGCCTACCGAAGTAATACCTTCCTTAACCGTATTACCTGACAACTTATTTTCATTGTGACATACCAACCTAAATAGCCTGCCTACCTACCTGCATACTTCCCAAAATAGTTACCTACTTACGCATTGATGTTCCAGTCTACGCTCGGTACCGTACTTACTTATCGTCTGATATATTACAGCTACTTTATTGAATTACTACCAGTCTGCATACCTTCCTGTGTCCCACATACTATAACTACCAACCTACTTCTTTTCTTTCCTGCCGACCACCACATACCTACCAAAATGCCTAACTACATCCGTAATTCTACAGTGTCATTATTCTTGCATACTTTCCATACCCCAAAGTCTCTCTCTCTCTCTCTCTCTCTCTCTCTCTCTCCGTATACGTCTGTTACCAGTATCCGTCCCTCAGCCAACCTTCCTACCCGCCTATCTACCTATTTATGTATCTCATTGATGAACAAAACTAGAAGGCTTAGCAACATCAGAGTGGGACTGATTCTCTGTCGACTCTGGAATCTATGTCGAATATGGATTGGGTGTCGAATATGTGAGCTGTGATTAATTGAGGAACGAGGAGTGGCGGTGTGCTGGGGGCTAGGACAGGAGGTGGGACGGGGGGATGTGACCAGCCAGTGAGAGAACAGTGGCAGCCAACCGGATCGACTTGGAAGGTCAGACAGGGAACAGGATCCACGTTGAAGGTGATGCAGCGGGAATGACCGTGACGGGTATGATATTGGCGCCGCTTTGTGACGCTTAGGGACTGGGATAGACAGTGGCGGTGATGGAACAGGAATTTAATGCGAGAAGGAATGGTGATCGACGCTACTTGTGACATGGGGGGCATGGGGTCCACACTGAAGGTGATGGACAGAAATTAATACTGGGGGAATTAGATCAATGGGTTTTTATTCCATCATTCATTCCTTTTTGCCCTATCAGAAACGTAGGGGCCCGGAGCTAGGCTGCTTAGTCCGACATATAAAACGAAGGTGACCAACCTCACTCGCCTCATGTGGCATTTTGTGAGTAAGCGTCAACCA
Source organism: Coenobita brevimanus (assembly GCF_032717465.1). Classification (NCBI taxonomy): domain Eukaryota; kingdom Metazoa; phylum Arthropoda; class Malacostraca; order Decapoda; family Coenobitidae; genus Coenobita; species Coenobita brevimanus. Next base: position 32,950,141 of record NC_137017.1, read on the forward strand.
CTTCTCGGATGTAAACCCTCACCAGGTGTATCTGGTTAGAGCGTAGAGCGCCTTAACTAACCACACCACCGGGCGTTTAGATTTCACAGTGCCGTAATGTGTTCATTTGGGTGAATTATGCCCACATATTACATTTGTGTTCATTGCTAAGACAACCGTTTTGGCCCGACTTGAACCTGCTGTAGATAATCTTCATAATACGCACAATTTCAGAATAACATCCTCTAGTTTAATCGACGTGAATGTGACGTGGAAGGAACTGGAACCCGATAGAGTGAGGATGAGTGTGAGATCTGTCAAATCGGCTCTGAATATGATAGGAATGGGGTGCCGGCTGATTGGGACTGAAAGACGGGGATCGGCATTGGGGGTGATGGAACGGGAATGTGCATGCCTTTGTGGGAACGTGAGTGACACTGAAGGTGATACAGTAAGGGAGTAGAAGTGAGAGAGTGGTATACGCGGTGAATGTGTCTTGGGACGGGATGAAATTGAGATGGAGAACGAGGAGGAAGGTGCCCATGCATGATATGACTTGAGAGTAGTGGGATTTATTTTGAACATGAAACAGAGAATGGGAATGACCGTGGGAGGAACGTGTTGGAAAGAGAACAAAATGTGTTGACCATGGATATGACGAGTTAAAAGGAATTTGGTCTGCGGTGCACTGCTGAGGTGGAAAACGGATATTGAGAGAGACAGACAGACAGGCAGACAGAGGTGGTGGTGTTGGTGGTGGTGGTGACCATTTTAGGATGATAGAGTACATGTTGATATTGAGTTTCCGTCCTCTCCAGACTCAATAATTACCACGCTTCCAACCCTGCTCATATCGTCGCCAGTTGTTCATTGCCTCTTTATCCCCATTTGTTCCTGTTTTGCAACTTCTTTTCTTTGTGTGTGTGTGTGTGTGTGTGTGTGTGTGTGTGTGTGTGTGTGTGTGTGTGTGTGTGTGTGTGTTTTACCTCACCGTCCTCTTCACTTCCCTCTCTCGTTACCTCGCCCGGGACGGAGTCCGGCTAGGTATTGTTTTTGATCGAGTTTTTTGTTTGTTTCGTTGTTTCTCCGTTAGCAACAGTACGGGAAAACGGCGGAATGAAATAACATGAAACTTTCAGGATATGTGGGTACTGGTCCCAAAAGGAAGTGATTAAATTTTGAAAGTAATCGAGTGGCCTTGAAAGGTCAAAATCAAGGTCATGGATTTTCAGTGAGCTATAACTTGAAACCGGTTGAAAATATATTTACTATCATTGACATACAGGACCTCCCATATGGGATTTCATTTGGCACCAAGACCTTTGATCCTGAGTGTCCTTGAAAGGTCAATTTCAAGGTCGCGGATATTCAGGGGGCTGCAACTCGAAACTGATTGCAGATAGGTATTTACTACCAGGTAAATGAGAGATTAGTAATTTAAAAATGGGTGAATAGGGATCAATAGAAAAAGTAAACAAACAAGGAAGGATTGCTGGAGAGCATGAAAAACCAGCAAGGATTCAAGAAAGTTGGCAATGTAAATCCACAAATCCCTTTTGACTCCGGTATTAACAGTCTGGAAAGAGTCAAAATGAGGATTTGTGGGTTTACGTTGTCAGCGTTACTTAAATCCTTGTTAGTTCTATATGCTCTCCAGCGATCCTTTCATGTTTGTTTATTTCTTTTTAGCGATCCCTACTCCCAGTTTTTAAATTACTATTTTTTTATTTACCTAGTTTGCTTACTTTCTTTATAATCCATTTATGACGTAAACAATCAAAATTCTTGCGTTTCAGTTACCATTAAAGCTTGTATGTTATAACACTAAACACTTGGTATTTTCTCATAATTTTCATTGCTGTGGTGTTGTGGCATTGCACACACTGATTGTTGGTTGTTATTTTAAATTCTGGTCTTCATTTTGTTTACGATAGTTGTAGGGCCTCTTACAGTGGACATTGATTGTTTCAGAGTCTCTATATTTTGCAAACTGATTGACCAAAGATAATTTTCAAGAAGTTGCATTGAGTAAAATCTGAAACGCTATTTATTCAAATTGATTACGAGACAGAATCAAAATCTCCTGGTGTGCTTTGCATGACTATTTTACGTCATAGTGGGTATTTTGTGTGTGTGTGTGTCTGTGAAATTGAAAATACAACATTACTACATTAGTTACAGTAATAATAATTGTGCCTCCCCCATGCCCTCTTCGTCCGCTTCCTCTGCCTCTTCCTCGTCCCCCTCCTCCATCGCTTCCTCTCCCCCTTCCTCTACGCCCACCGTGCAGTTGACTAGATGTTTACTGTTACGATGAATTCCAATAACGTTAAAAACTGATACAAGTTTGACGTTAGTTCGCTTTAAGAAATGGTCACGATAGCACAGCGTGGTCACCTCCAATTAGAGTGCTTGGCTGACCTAAACTATTGAAAAGGAACCCTGTGGATGTTGTTTCGAGAATAATTTTGCTTTCTAAGATTGTTTTTATATGACTATTCTATTAGGGTTTTCAGCAAATTCCTGGGCAGTCCCTATTATGAACCGCTACCGTGGTTCATGATTATCAACACATGGAAGTCCCATATAGGCTTTTGTTGGTACCACGACCTCTGACCTTAAGTGACCTTGAGAGGTCAAACTCAAGGTCACGGATATTCAGAGAGCTATACTTCGAAACTGGTTGAAAATAGAGATATTTAGTGTTATCACCATCTAGGAAGTCCCGTATGTTTTTTTTTTACCTTGAAAAGTCAAACGCAAGGTCACGGATTTTCAGAGGGCTGTAACATAAAACAAGTGAAAATATGGAGACATTTACTATCATCAACATGCAGGAAGTCCTATATGGCCTTTCTTTTGGTACCATGAACTTTGACCTTCAAAGGTCAAACAGTGTTGCGGATTTGCATAGCGTTATAAGTTGAAAACGGTGGAATCGCATATGGTCATTTAAATTGGTGCCATGACCTTTGACCTTAAGTGATCTTGAAAGGTCAAACCCAGGGTCACGGGTTCTCGGATACAGTATTTGACAGCCATAAAATAACTGCTGTCGAGCGAAGTTTGTTGTGCCTGGCACCAGCAGCACCACTTGTTTAGTCTTTGATTCTGCTTATTTGTTGCCCATTATTACATCTCTACCTTTATTAATCCTTCCACACTTTCTCTGCCGTTCACATGATCTCTCCCTTCTTTCTAGAACTACTGTATTAGCCTTTTGCCTCCATTCTCCTCTCTCTCTGTCTCTCTCTCTCTCTCTCTCTGACATGTATCTTGTCATATGTCCACATACATCTTGCCTTTTTTTTTTTTTTCCTTCACTCAACTGTTTTCCCTCTCGGTAGTCACTTTGTCATATTATTTTCTTCCATTCATCCTCTTTCTCTGCTACAGATTTTCTTTGTTAACGCCTCATCCGCCCCACCTCTTTTTTTTTTTTTCTTTCCCGTTCATCATTTTATTGTTATCCGTCTCATGAGTTAATTATTAGTCCATTTGCTACCATGATATTGTTTTTACTTTAGACTCTGTGAATACCACGCGATTTTGCTTAGCTCAGGGGAGACTTATCGAACTGGAAAGGTTTGATACCCCGTCATTAGAATCATCATCTCCCAGTACATGAAGAAAATCTTGTAGAATTTGCCAGAATAGACAAATGAAGTGTGTTAATCTTGTCAAACTGCATTTCGTCCAGCGCCACATACTGCACCGTGTGTCATGCTGTCTCTTTTTGCCTCGCCTTTTCACCCAGTTCTTCCGTGTTCCAACTTGGATTCCATTCACTTCCACCTTATCTGCGTTTTGCATTCATACCAGTTCTCTCCCTTTAACCACATATGCCATTCTTCCCACCATCATGGCTTATTCCCTCCCTTCCCTCTCCTGTGCTTCACCTGTTTTGTCTCTTCGTTTTTTTCTTCTACCCGCTTCCATCTCTTTTCACGCCTCACTCCTCGCCAGTATTATTATTTTTTCCACATGTTTCCCTCTCGACATTATTATTCCACTTTTTCCCTCATGTCGACTTCGTCCTCCCTCCGTTATATTCTTGTGTGTTTTCGTTTCCCCATTACCTGCATTCCTAGTAGTTTTTGCAGTCCCTTTTTCCTTTTCTATTCTCTTGCTTCATATTTAGCTTTTTGGTTGCCCTATTCTCACATCTTTCTCGCTTTCTCCTTCCTCTTGGTTCAACATTTTAACCTTCTCTCCCTTTTCCCACGCCTTCCCTCCATTACCCCTCTCCCCTCCCCCTCCTCCTCCTCCTCTTCCTCCTCCTTCTCCTCCTTCTTTTCTCCGCTGCCCCACATTGTCTTCCCTCTTGCACCTTTTCCCTCCTTTTTCTTTTCTTTCCTCCACCATTTCTCCCCTCCCGTACCTTCTCTCTCCTCCTCCACGGCCTCTCGTCTCCCCGTGCCCCTGGTGTCTCCCTCTAGTGTGGTCTGGCGGAGTTGTTTACATAAAGAGCCTAAATGGTTGAATTAATACGCCCCCGGCAAACACGACGAGTGTTTTTGAAGTGTGGCTGCCTGTGTATGGAGTGTGTGCGCCCACGTTTGTTTTAATGTGAAGATGAAAGAGTCGTTTGTGTGTGTGTGTGTGTGTGTGTGTGTGTGTGTGTGTGTGTGTGTCTAGGTAAGCATTAGAAGTGTACGTGGGTTTACATGGTCATATGTGTATGTAGGTATGTGTTTATTCGGGTGAAAGTGTGCGATTGTGTTTGTGTGTGGAGGCATTTCTATAGGTAACCGGCTGAGAGAGAAAGAGAGAGAGAGAGAGAGAGAGAGAGTGTTGCGTGAATAGTTTGTGCGTGCGCTTAAATCTTTGATGGTAGGTGAAGTGGGTGATGGTGTGCTTGATTATATTAGCAGCAGAACTGAGTTAGATTGAATGTTACAGATGAGATGTGGGGGCGTGGGTTTTGTTGTTTTTTCCTTCTTTTTTTTTAATGCAATTTAAGTTGTGTGTAGAGATAGATTTGCCAAGTAATGACAGATATACAGATTTACGATGGATGCACTGACTGTATGTAGTATGTTGCATGACAGTAATAGACGATAAGTCATATATGTTGGCTTGACAAACCTGGACAAAAAGTAACATTATTTGACCCGAGTCATGACGTTCATGAGGTTCAGAAATCAGCTGAGACAGACCTCTCTTGGTGCATTTTTTGTCCAACGGCATCTGGAGAGGCGAGCCCACACCGAGGTCAGAAAGTTTTTGTAATCCCTGGAGGTTATCCCAGGGGCTCCCGGACTTCTGTGTTTGAGTTGGACACGATGTTGAGCCCTTGAAAAATCCTCCCAAGTTGCACACACTCCAGAGAATTCCCCCTTAGTTCATTGCAGTAAGTCGTGCAAGATACATGCAATTGAAATGTTAGGTAAAAGCCCCCTGAAGTTGGCCATAATATAGCCTAGTTCATAAAGTCTGGGTGGCATGTCGGACAGACGGCACAGAGACGTTTTATATGAGATGATGATGTGTAGGGCCCACGACGACATTGCTCGGAAAATCCCTCTGAATTGGAAAAGAACCCATGGGAAAAATATGGTACTGCCTTTCTCGGTTCCAGGGAAGTTGTAGGATTCCCGTGGCCATCTCGACGTGGATTTGGTCCGATTTGTCACAGTCGCCGTGGAGGGACACGGGAGCATGGCAGAGACGGGCGTAACCTTGGGAATGATGAGAGGATAGGCACGGAGAAGACAGAGAGGGGGCAGGAAATAGGAAGAGGGCATTGGTGGAAGAAATCGAGAGGGGGTATGGATGGTGGAAATGAAGAGAAGGCATGGATGGAGGAAATGTAGAGAAGGCTTGGGTGGAGGAAATGGAGAGAAAGTATGGGTGGAGGGAATGGAGAGAGACCATTGGAGAGAAGTCGGGGGTTGGAAAGCAAGACAGGGCACGAAAGAGGGAAGAGACGAGAGGGCAGGAATTGAGACGAGGATGTGGAAAAGTGAGAGAGAAGGGCTGAGACGAAGGTGTCGAGTGGAGGGAACGAAAGAAATTAGTATGTACAAAATAAACTGAACAAAGGCTAGGAGATTGCGTAGTGTACAGAGAATAAAGAAACACGTAGGGGAATACAAACAGTAACAAATCTAAAACTTCTTTTACTTTGTTATATAACAGAGTAAACTGTGACTAAGCCAGGAAATCATTTAATACGGTGGGTGGTAACCATATAACCGAACCATACGTGTTCCCTACGGGTCAGCAAATGGGTTGGCAAAGGATTAGTGCTCCTACCCGTAAAACAACTAACTAAAGAGACAAACAAAATGCCCCAGACCCGGACGGACCTGCAGGTGACGACCAAGGACCGGACAAAGGACACGATGACGCGATGGGGATGGCAACATGGAATGTGAGAGGTGCTAATGATGATGGAGAGAGAGAGAGAGAGAGAGAGAGAGAGAGAGAGAGAGAGATTTTCCAGGTGCTTGAGGATGCAATATGTGGATTGACTGAGACCAAATAAAGCGGTGAGAGAGAGGAGTATGAAGTGGGTAAATGCGCGGGAATGGGTGAGAATGAAAGGGCAAAGGAAGTTGTATGTATTGTTGTATGCACGAGATGGAAGGAAAATATAAGAGAGGATGGATCAGTTGGTTGGCAGATTATGTACGTAAGATTGAAAGTAGGAATACAGACATGGGTGATTTTGTATGTATATGCGCCGACAGAAGAATGTGCAAGTGAAAGATGAGTTCTGGGCAAACGTGGAAGCAAGCTTGGAAACGTTTGAGAGGAGTATGAGAGTGTTTTTGATTGGAGATATGAATGGAAAAGTGGGGAATGTGAAGATGGATGGAGTAGTTGGTGGTTGGGGTATGCCAGCATAAGTGGATGGGAATGGTAGTGAGCTGGTGGACATTTGTGCTGGGATGGGGTTGTTGATACCCAATACCCTCTTTAGGCACAAAATGATCCACACTTAAATGTGGCGAGTGACGAGAAGGGTGGGTGGTGAGCTGAGTGAATGGAAAGCAATAATTGATTATGTGCGTGTGAATGAGAGAATGAGAAGATAAGTGTTGGATACGAGAGCATACAGAAGTTGAGGATGTGGATTCTTTGACCACCACTTGGTAGTGGTAAGAGTCAAGGTACAAATGCACTGGATGAATTAAGGAGAAAAGGGCAGGAGGAAGCAGTCCATACAAATAGAGTAGAATGTTTGCAGGAGGAGGAAATTAGGCAGAATATAAGAGAGAAGTGGGTAGATACGTTTTGGAGCAGATGGGGGAAGTGGAAGGTGTGTGCAAAGTATTCACAGAAGAAATTTGGGCAGCATGTGAGGTGGTGTGTGGGTTGAAGAGAAGACGAAAGAGGGTGCAACTAACAGCCTGGTAGCTGGCAGAGGTGAAACAAGCTGTGGCACAAAAGAAGGCATATAGTGAGTGGATGGGAAGCAGAGGCATGGAGGAAGTTGAGAGACAGAATAGAGAGTCATATGTAGAAAAGAAGAGAGAGGTGAAAAGATTAGCAAGAGAGAGTGAGAAGAAGAGAGAGATGAAAAGATTAGTACGAGAGTAAGAAGAGAGTGGATTAGGAGTTTGGATGGAATCTGAATATAAAGTGGAGAGAAGGCAAGAAAATGTTCTGGACGGAGGTTAAGAGAGTAAGACAGAGTGATAAGGAGAGTAGTAGGGGAATGAAAGATAAAAATGGCAGGTTGCTGGTGGAGATGGGAGAAAAAGTGAGCAGATGGAGACAGCACTTTCAGAAAAAGTTAGCAGATGGAGAGAACACTTTAAGAAAAAGTGAGCAGATGGAGAGAACACTTTAAGGAATTGTTAAGCACAAAGAATGAAAGTAACGCCAATGTAAGTTGGTGGGAAATGGCTGGGAGAAAGAGACAGATGAGAAACGAGGGAGAGATCAGCAGGATGGAAGCAGTGAAAGCAATGAAGAAAGTTAAAATGGGGAAAGCTCCAGGAATTGATGGAGTGTGTGGTGAAATGCTGAAGGACGGGGGAGAGATAGTAGTACAATGGATACGAAAGATGTGCAGATTGGAGTGGGAGGAAGGTAGTGTACTGGAGGATCGGAATTTAGGTATAATTATTCCCCTATACAAAAGAAAAGAGGAAAGAAAACTGTGTGGTAATCACGGGGACATTTGTCGTCTTAGTGTACCAGCGCAAGTATATGGTAGGATACTTACTGTCAGAGTTAGGGAAATGACAGAGCAATTCGATGGAGAAAAACAGGTAGGTGTCAGAAAGGGAGGAGGTTGAATATATCAGATATTCATTCTAAGATTTTTAGTGGAATGGTTTCTAGAGAAGGGAAATAAGTTGTATGCAGCCTTCTTGGATTTGGAGAAAGCATATGACAGAGTGGATGGACAAGGATTGTGGAAAATATTAAAAGTATATTGATTATATGGGAAGCTGTTGAATGCCGTGAAGAGCATGTTTGAGGGCGCTAGGATTTCAGTGCGTGTGGATGGTGAACCAAGTGAATTTTTCTGTCTGAATGTTGGATTGAAATAGGGATGTGTCATGTCTCCATGATTGTTCAATTTGTATATGGATAGAATTATAAAAGAGATACACAGTAGGGCAGTGGATGTTGGAGCTGGCCGAATGAGAGAGGGCAGCATTTGGAAACTTACTGTTTTGTTGTTTGTAGATTATACTGTATTGTTAAGTGAAGAGGAAGGGGAACTGCATGGCTTGGTGAATGAGTTTGGAAGAGTATGCAAGAAATGGAATCTAAAGGTGAATGTAGGGAAGAGTAAAGCTGTGGTCTTCAAGAGAAATGAAGTCACTGAATGTACAGTGAGGCTGGATAGTGAGGAAATGGAAATGTGAGTAAATTTAAGTACTTGGGTAGTGTGATGAGTAAGGATTGAAATTTGAAGGGTGAAGTGCTTGAGAGAGTACAGCAGGAAAGAAAGATTGCTGGTTCGGCGAATGCAGTGATAAGAAATAGGGAAGTGAACATGGAAGTAAAAAGTCGCTGCATGACAGCATTTCTTACGTATGGAAGCGAAGCTTGGAGCTTGTTTGAAGGTCATAAGTCAAGAGTGAGAGCAGTGGAAATGAGTTACTCGTACGCCAGAGCAGCAGGTGGAGTTAAATGGAGAAACAGACTGACAAATGAGGAAGTGAAGGAGAGTTGTAGTGTGGTTTTGGATATGATTGAAAGCTTCAGGAGCACTACATTGATATGGTTTGGCCATGTGGAGAGGATGGATAGTGAGAGACTAACTAGGAGAGTGAATATGAGTTAAGTGGAGGGGGGAGAGGGAAGGAGAGACCGAGGATGAGATGGAAGGTTTGAGTAGAGAGGTGTATGAGAGAAGGGGATGTAAGTTGGGGGGAAGAGGGGCAGCGAAATGGCAGCAGACAGGGCGACATGGAGGTCATTTGTTTGTGGTCACCCTTTACGGTTGTGATTCTCAAACTATGGGTCGCGACCCAAAAGTGGGTCGCGAGAGGAATTTTGAATGGTGGCAGGGACATAGAATTGGCCTAATGCTTTCAGTGTATTTCATTTACCTAACTGAAATTGTAATTAAACTTATTACACTATTAGCATATTCATAAAAATTATAATAGACTATATACCGGTTACTCCCTCCCTTCCTCCCCCCCTTCTCTCTTTCTCTCTCTCTCTCTCTCTCTCTCTGTAGAAAAATGTTTGTATTCCACTGTGTATATTTGATTATTTTACTCTGTGGGTCACGAAGTCTTGAAATATTCCAAATAGGGCCACACACTAAAAAGTTTGAGAACCGCTGCTTTACTGGATTAAGGCGTCTGGCTATAGGCAGATAGATAGACCTATGATTGTTATATGTTGTGTAAATAAGGGAAGGATACCAAAGCAAGAATGCCCGCCGTTCTTTCCAGGCGAGTTCGTAGGGAAAAAGTGGGTATAAGAATGTAGAAAAACTGTCTTGCAAATTTCATTAGAAAGCATGATACCGAAAAACTATACTCCACATCACTTGAACTCCTTCATTGTGGTGGTATCATACTGGTCTTGGTATCTGCAAGCGATTTTAGCAAGAGAGGAGTCAAGATTGTAATGGAAAAATAACAAGTATCTTTTTTTTTTTTTTTTTTTTTTTTTTTTTTTTTTTTTAATGTGTCCGACTCTGGGCATAGGCTTCACAGCCTGCTATCAAGGCCCAGCAGTCCTCCTACATACCAAACACCTCTACATGTCACCACTTCGGCGCTAACACCCACCGTCCATATTGAATACATGCTAGGGCTGTCTCATACAGGACTGGTGTATTGGTATTAGCGGGGGTATTTTTACGACATGTCGGCGGGTCTTCTGGTAGATCAGTAAAGCCTGATTTAATGAAATTCAAATCCTTAAACTGTTCCCTGCCCCAGCCGGGATTCGAACCTGGGTCCGTGAGGACTGCAGGCCACCTCTCTACCGATGTTGCATTGTTGACACGTCCCTCGTCATGTGGATTAGAGATAAACAGTAATAAAGAGATGGTTCTGTTATTCAGCCATGACCATGTTTAGCTGGAAATTGAAACCCACTTTACGTACGCAATACGAACAACAATTAATTTTTATAACCCAGTCGCAGCCGACAACACTGTTAGGTAATTTGTTCCGTATGATCATAACGCTTGTGAGAAGAATGTGTTTAGTTGTATTTGATATGGAAAGATCCCAGTTGTTCACATCCACAACATTTAGTGTAGTATGATTGGCCTGTTGTGAGGCATTTGTTAACTGCCTTACCATCGCGACCTTTGGAGCGTCGTATACTTGGATTAGTTTGTCTCTCCGTCTGCGCTTTAATATGATGATATGTTCCTTGTATGATTTGTCCCTTAATGTAGGTATAATATTTGTCATTGTTCGTTGTAGTCTAGTTTCTCCGTGTTTTATTTGTAATGTTAACTAAAAATGAATACAAGACTCTAATTGTGGGCAATCTAAGAATCTAGAAGGTGGTAGGAAGGGAGGATCGGAATAGAACATCGTCGGTAGTAGGATACACAGTGAGAGGGAGTGTAGGAAGACGGCGAGGGAATTAAGTGGAAAAGAAGGAAGTCAGGAAAAACAGAGGGAATGATTGGGGCAGAAAATCTTGTGCAAAGGAGAAGGAAAGACGAAGTCCTTAATGATAGGGAGAGATGGAAGAAAAGAACAAGAACAGTGATGGAACAGTTGGAAGAAGAGAAGGTAGACGGAAATTACTACGAAAAAGTGGGAAGAAGCTGGATGAAAGATGTTCGGGAGGAGGGGAGAAGAAAAAAGAAAGACTGAAAATGGAGTTAGAGATGGAGCGATGAAAGTTGTCAGTGGCTGGATGGGTACAAGAGTGGTGGAGCAAGGCTGGGTGAGGCGGTAGGATGGAGGGTACCACTTAAAGAGGACAGGTAGCAAGCTGCGTGGAGAAACCACGTTGGAAAATAGGGAGGAACGTTAAGGAAAATTGCTACTAACTAGAAAACTGAACTTAGCTGAACACTGAATTGAGAATAAAGAAAAAATCAGGGAAAAAATACGAGTGAATATGAACACAAGGCAGGAACAACAGAAAACATAGAAGGATGCGATGGCTGTTGATGAAATTTATAACATACACACATACATGCGTACGTACATACTGTTACATACATTTTCAATCCCCATGTGGTGAATGCAAGAGACCAAATGTGAATGTTGGAAAAAGAGAGTGAATGGGAATAAACCAAAACAGGAAACAAGTGTGTATGCCGCCAGTAACAGAGAGAGTTACATGAAGTTGAAGAAGAGGGGTGAAACGATATCGAAAAGTAACATTTAAAATTCCTTGTTCTTTCCAGGTGATAGTAAGAGACCACGAGTTAGAACAGCTGCAGTAATACAAAAATAAAAGTGATAGGTGAGGTATCATGATCCTTTCACACTGAAGGCTCTCGGGGTAAATAAAATGGTCATCGTACAACCGAACGAGGGAATGCAGATAGTTTCCTAATACGTTACTTTGAGGTATCTTTTCACCTACGTCAAAAAATTGGCCGACAGCAGAAAAAGAAAGAAAGAAAAAAAAAAAAAGGATGGCATCGTACTGATTGTGTTAGGAAAAATGAACATGAAATTGGAAAAAATTGGAATCGAAAAGAAAGCATTAACAGAAAAGCCAAGCAAAACATAGGCAACACTATGCTCTTGCAACCTTCACCTGGCCAAGCACATACCCCCCCACCTCCCTGCACACTAACCAAGCGCATAAGGGTCCTCACTCTTCCTCTCCCAATCTATTCTTTTAAAGGTGAGTACTAGGAAAATGCCCTGAGGACACATAACCTGGGCCATTCAGATTCCGTGTGCAGGTTGCATTAAAATCTCTGGAATAATTATTTTTTTGATTTTTTCATTATTAAAAAAAAAAAAAAAAATACTTAAGACACAGCACTCTACCTATCAAAAGGCACCAGTTCACTATAAGACACATAACTATGTGAAATTTCATGACTCTATAGTGAATATTTTCTGAGTTCTGGCCCGGAAACGAAATCTCTACGCCCGGCCAGCTGCCCTGCCTCCCAACTCTATGGACGGACACCTACTGATCCCAGTGATAACAACACCCTGCTATGACTTTGGTGGAGAGTAAAAAAACAAGTACAGTATTAAGGTGCCGTTTGTGGTGGCTTGGCGACCTATCCGGCCGCCTCGGCAAATATTAACAAGGTTTCCAGCAAGTCCGTCAGGCTTACACCCGGACTCACTTGCCTCTTGCTGGACTTTGATGGGGGAGGAGTGGGCTTGAAGGAGATGCAAAAGAAGGAAAAGACAGAGGAATGATGGAGGAAGTAGAAGGGTTTGGAGTGGAGATAAGGTAGGAGTGGGAAAAATTGGTGGAAGATATCGAGGGAGGCGAAAAGAAGCAAAGACTGAAAAACACTGAGAATGAGGATTAAGAGGGGTATGAGGTGCAATCGCACTAGGCACGGGAAAAACAGAGTTGAGGGAAGGAAGGGAAGCTGTGGATGGTCGAACGGGAAAAGGATGATGAACAGAAATAGATGACAGAAGCTGTTATAAAGAGAAAAAAAGAGAATTGGGATAGAAAGGAGGAAATAAGATGCAGGGTATAGCGGAGACGTGAATGGGAAGAATTGAAATTATGGGAAAAGAAGGAAAACTAAATTGATGGACATGTAAATTAAGAGGTGAAAAGAAGCTGAGATGATTAATGTTGTTGAAGAGGGGGAAGAAGAATGGGATGGAAAAGAAAGAGAGGGTAGAGTGTGGGAATGGAGAGGAGAGGAGAGAATTACGTTCAGGGTTAGGAGAAAGGCCCGACTGACTGAGGTGAAAAGAAATAGAAATGAAGAGAGACGGAAATCCATGGAGAAGGACGAAGGAAGAGGAGAATGAAGGGGAAGTTGGAACTGTGAGAATGAAGAAAGAGTAGTAGATTATTTTGTAGGTGGAAATGGAGTTGAAAGAGATGGAAGGGGTAGTGGATGAAGGAGGGTCTGGGAGGAGGAGGAGGAGAATGAAAATGTGAAAAGCTATTGGAAAAAGTGAGAGAAGTAGGTTGGTGGGAAATTAAAGGTGATGGAGAGAGCGGCCTGGACTGGGGGGAGAATTAATAAAGGTTTGGCGATGAGAAAAGCCACAAAAAGAGTGGAATGAGATAGAAGGGGCGAGAAGTGGTTGGGGGATTTAAAGCAGCAAGGACAGAGGTAAGGGAGTTAGAAGCGGAAAGAAAGTGGTGTTTGGCTGAACGCAGAATAAACGAAAAGGAGAATAGAGGTACGATTTTAGTCAGTACTTACTGTAATGATGTCGAAACTATGAGAACCTAATTTAAACTAATTACCAAATATTAGGTGGCTTCAGATTTTGCATCTAGTTTTCCATACCCTAAATTGCAAAGGAATTATTGATAGCAATCGTTCCTGGATGGAAGAGAAGAAGCATGAATTCAGTAAGGAGAGAAAACCTGATGAGAACTGTGAAGATGAAAGGAGAACTGTGAATTTGGTAGAGCTGTAGACGGCAGTATTGTCTGAGCCTGGCAGGTTATTATATATGACTGGCTATAACTGTAAATAATAACACAGACTGAGGCTCTTTTGTTGTCAGAAAGGATTAGTTAAATGTACGTTGTAGGTTAGGTGTAGCGAAGGCGTACTAGGGTCATACAAGCACAGAGGTTCCTGTGGGATACCTAGGCAAGTATTATGTAATATGGTTGCGGGGTGTATCGAACAAGATGCTTTTTATTCCATTTTATTTATTTTTATTTTTGATTTTACAGGATACTGGAAATCATTAGGTAGTTTTTTGTTTTTATTTTCAGTAAAATTGTTTCCTATAATTCCATTTTGTGTGTTTGGAAGGGGATAATTAACCCTTAAATGGTGATGGACGATTTATGTTAACAGATAGACGCCAGACGATGTTACTTAAGAAAACCTCGTTTATTTGGGACTACCAGGTTTGGACACTTTGAATCGCTTTCTGTTCCACGCAGAGAATACGTTGGTAGCGTTCTTTCTGCCAAATACCTGTGGACGCCAGTTGTTTATGAGGAAAAGAAATCCGAGATGGGGACTGTATGAAAATCTGTGCTGGTGTGAAAGGGTCGGCTTAAGCAGAAGTGAAAGTAAATAAGGAGTGGCATTGGTTGTTGAGAAAGCGATTCGGTGTACCTTGGTGCAGTGATAGGGGAGTGAGGGAATGTGAAAAGGAAATGGAAAGCCTAGTGGCATCAGGAAGAATGATGGCTAGTTCTTTGTATTCCATAATAAATGAGTACAGAGGCTACAAGAACACTGTATCGGGGTGGGTTAGTGGTCACACTAAAATAAAGACGGAAAGAGAGAGTGAGAGAGGGGTGCGCGCGCTTATAATTGTATCGTAACAAGGAGAATGAATGTAACTAGCGTGGTGGGAAAAAAAATATCATAGTGAATTGAAATGTAGGAGGAGACGTGGAAGGGAGAGAAGGTGTGTTGGTTTGGCAAGTGATTGTGTTAAAAGCGAAGTGCGGATTTTAAGCAAAAGAACTGACAAAAGACAGAGGTGGAGGGATAAAGTATGTATGGAGAGGCAGAGGACGTGTTGCACTTATATTATTTTTTTCTATGGAATGGTTTTGCCTCACCTGATCAAGCATATTTGTGTGGTGGGTTATACGTCTCAGATTAAGCCGAGAATACCGAAGCCTTGAATCATATATAGGGAGGCATGAGTGAATGGAGGTGCGGCCAGAATATGCTTGTCATTGATGATGGCTTTCATGCTTTATTGTGGTAATTTTTCTCATGCCAGGATCCCACCTACCGCGTTTATTATAGAAAGTGGGGAAGAGTTTCGTGATGATGATGATGATGATGATAGTTTCTTGCAGGACTTCGTTTGGTGTAGGTCTGTTCTGGAACACACAGGACCGGTGTATATTTCTGATTAGCGTATTGGTACCGATGATAAGCATATAGGCTACTGGAACTATCCCCCTCTCCACCACACACACACACACACACACACACACACACACACACACACACACACACACACACACACACACACACACACACACACACACACACACACACACACACACACACACACACACACACACACACACACACACACACACACACACACACACACACACACACACACACACACACACACACACACACACACACACACACACACACACACACACACACACACACACACACACACACACACACACACACACACACACACACACACACACACACACACACACACACACACACACACACACACACACACACACACACACACACACACACACACACACACACACACACACACACACACACACACACACACACACACACACACACACACACACACACACACACACACACACACACACACACACACACACACACACACACACACACACACACACACACACACACACACACACACACACACACACACACACACACACACACACACACACACACACACACACACACAAGGGTAGATTGATAAATGACTGAGAGAGGGCCGAGCACCAGTTGAACAGGATTGAGGTAATGTGACAGAAAGGACAGGGAAGATGAATAGGAAGAAATAATTGTATTGAGGGAAGTGAAGTGGGAGGGGACTGTGAGGGTAAGAAAACTACGGAGCAGAGTGAGTGGGTGAGTGGAGGAGAATGGTGCAGGGTGTGAGGGAGGTAGTGGGGTAAATGACTGGTGAAAAGTGAGTCGTGGGGAGGGGGAACAGAGCACGGAGAGAGGGTGGCGCTGCAGTGAGTGATCCAATGAAAGAATGGTTGGAAAGTGGTGAAGGAAGTGTGGCGTCGTAAAGAAGAGGAGGGGAATGATGGAAGATGGATTAGAGAGAGGGAGGCAGGGAGTTTGGAATGGTTGGAGAGAGAGAGAGAGAGAGAGAGAGAGAGAGAGAGAGAGAGAGAGAGAGAGAGAGAGAGAGAGAGAAGGAGGGAGGGAGTTTGGAATGGTTGGAGAGAGAGAGGGAAGGAGGGTGGGAGTTTGAAATGGATGGAGAGAGGGGACGAGGGAGGGAGGGAGTTTAGAGAGGGTGGGGATGCTTATTCGCTAACTTGCTTGCGTGCGAAGAGGAAAGAAAAGGTTGGAGTAGAGGGGGCACTGATAGCTGAAGTCTTAAGCAGAATACTGTTATGGAGATAAAAGAAGGATTGATAGGTTGTTGAAGTACGAGGTTGGAAGATATTACAGCCGGGAAGAAGAGAGAGGTGGGAGAGTGGCAGGAAGAATTAAGGAAAGCTGTGAGGGAGAGAAGTGAACAAAGAGGAGAAAGAATGAAAAGGAGAGACATGAGGAAGGGGAGGGATATCAAAAAGCGAGAAGGAAAATACAGTGAATGAAAATGGAAAATGAAAATTGGCCTGATAGAGATGGAAATGAACACATTATAGGTATATTGTATGACGGGAATGATTTATGACAGCAGATGTTTGATACCGGAGACAGTATAGCGGGAAAAGAGGAAAAGTGACCAAGTTAATGTAGGAAAAAAATCCTTAAGCCGCCATGGTGGAGCTGATGTATTAGGAGTCTGGCAGTACACTCTTTTAGGCCGAGGAAGTATTTCCCTTTACCTCAGGGTACTGGCAGACGATTTTATTTGACTTACAACGGACAACTCCAGCTGAAACGGGTCAGTGCAGTTTCATTTAATTCTTTTACCTCGATATTTTTTTTTTTCTTAACCGGCGTAACGAGAAAGGGGAAGAAAGTGACAGCACACTGTGGGTTAATTATTAAGGGAGGCAGGTTCGCTGAGATGAAAGTAGTAGGGGAAGAGGAAGAAAGTGACAGCACACTGTGGGTTAAGGGAGGCAGGACCACTGAGATGAAAGTAGTAGGGGAAGAGGAGGAAAGTGACAGCACACTGTGGGTTAAGGGAGGCAGGACCACTGAGATGAAAGCAGCAGGGGAAGGTGGATGGCTGACGGAAAATAAACAGTAGTGTAACAAGGAGAGGAAATGAATTGAGAGGCTGAATAGTAGAACGGGAAAGGGTGGAATGGAAGGTAAACGTTTATACAGATGGAAACCGCAGGAAATGAAGAGAGGAAAGGAAGGAGGAGGATGGAGGGGAAGAGGAAAGTGTTGATATATATATATATATATATATATATATATATATATATATATATATATATATATATACACACACACACACATACAATAAAAACAGAACAAAGTGCAAGAAGCACTATTGCAGCAGTGCCGCTCCGCCCACTGCCTCCAGTCAGTGAGTCAGTTAATAACTGGTGAGGTACAAATAAACTTATACCATAAAATTGTTGTGTAGTTTATTTTCATACGTGTTTTAAACTTTGAGCGAACCAGAGTGGAGGCGACCAGTTGGTTCATTTCTGTTGGCGGGAATGAGGTGAGTGAGAAATGCGAGCTTATGCCATCCACTACGAGTACGTCGTTTCTGTTTTGTTCTGGCTACCACTAGACGATTATAGTCAGATGAGGACGACTTGTACTAACTGGAGGGGATTAGATACAGCCTTCATTAACTCCTTAACTACTAGAGATCCTCCCGAAGCTCAATATAATCATCAGACTGAAGCAGGAATGCGATAAAATAATGTGTCGTCAGAATGAAGTCGCTAATGTTGGCGTAATGTGTGGGTGCGAGTGTTGTGAGGCTAGTGTGGGCATATGGTCGAGGTGGATTTGAATTAGCTGGGGTCGAGAGACATTATAGTTCGTCATCGTTTACTTAGCGAAGTTTTTCGTTATTTTGTAGCTTATTTTCCATAGCTCAGTGGCATAAATAGATTGCATCGTGGCGTTACACTTTTTCGTGATAAACACAGTATTTTGGGGTTAATCTCAGCATTGAAGATGGAGATATGGCAAGTTTAGAACAAGTCAGAATTGAAAAGAGTCACATATAATAGTGGAAGGGCTACGAGCGAGGTGGAAATAAGAGGAAACAGAGAGCAAGATAGCGTTAAGTTCAGGAATAAGGTTTAGTCGAAGTAAAACATATGGATATGTGGAAGAGGCAGGTGAGGTGGTGAGAGATAATGTGGGCATTGATTGACGCCCCTTGTCTTATTAACCCATTCAGCCAAAGGATTTTTTTTTTTTTTTACCTGCTACCTTCAAAGGAGCGATTTTTCGAACCACAGTGTTTCGATAGTAAGCTTTATTAACCTTTTCATCACGATTGGCACTTCCTACATAAAGTAAAAAAAAAATACGTAATTAGATTGAAGGGGTTAATCGGGTACGGTGAGCGAAATTGGGTTAGAGGTAGGTGGCATCGAGCCAGGACAATTCACAGTGAGATTTACAGTCACTTGTCCCTCGTAACTATAATTTGTTTTTACTGGCAGGGGAAGGAGGATGCAGAGTGTTATCAAGTCTCCGGTTTTTCCGGCATAAACACGTCAGTATTAGGACTGGGAAGTTGTATGTAATTTTGAAGGTAGGATAAAGGACTACAGAAGCTTCCTGGATCACTTACTTTTCGTGCATTTCCAAATCTGAGGTAGGAGAGATGATTAATGGTAAATTTGTGTGGGAACCCGAGCACTGGCGTGTTGCTCATAATTGGGGTTGTTTGCAAAGTGAGGAGTTACAACCAGGTAGGAGTCACCACCACCCGTTGATGAGTGACGCTACTTGGAGACATGTACGATTGCTAATATTTTGTAATGGTACTTGAGCAGATTAAAGAAATAACAGGTGGAATGGATGTTGGGACTAAGAAAGTGTATGTTTATGGTTCGTACGATAGCAAGATAAGAGTATTGGTGATGAGCAAGATAAGTTGTGAGGTGTAGATAGGACGGACACTTTCATTATTGCTCTGATATAAACTAAAGGGGAAATTATATGAAAGCTTAAGCCCTTGTAATCACAGTGAGTTCTGATTGGGCGGTATGGAGTAAAGTAAACCATTGGATGTGAAGGTATTTGAATTGGTGGCTTGGTTGGAAGGGTAGAAAAGAACCGTCCATGTAAGACTGTACGTGGAAGGATAGCCAGGCAAGGAAGGCAAGATCAGTCCACCTGGCAACGAAGGAAGAATGGAGGAAGGAGAACCTATTGAGGATTGAAAAGGGAACTAGAGACAGTAGGTGAAGAAAGAGAAAGATGGGAGGGAGGAAATTAAGGTAGGAGCAGAAGAAATGAGAGAGAGATAAGTGTCTGGTAATGACAGAAATAAAGATGGAGGGAGAAATGCAATGCAGGGCAGAAGGAAGGAGGGAAAATGAAGTAACGATTGAAGAAAGGAAGGAAGGAGACGGGATGAGCAGCTGGCCAGGGAAAGAATAAGGATCATATTAAGACAAGAAGAGAGAAGGGAGGGGAAAGTTACCAAATAAAAACGAAAAGAATGAAGAGAAGGATGCATCAGATAAAAACTAGAAGAGAGGAAGGGAAATTCCTGAAGGACTTGAAAAAAGGAGTCAGGGGGAGTACCAGGTAAAGGAGAGAGGAATGGAAATTAGCTACATGACTGGAAATGAGGAAGTGCACAGATAAAAAGGAAGAGAGGAAGAGGGAAGTACCAGATAAAGACTAGAGTAAGAGAGAAAAGTGAGAAGTGCCAGTTGAAGACTAGAAGAGAGAAAAGGGGAAGTTCCAGATATGGGCAAAAAAGGAGAGAGGAAGGGGGAGTTATCAGAACAAGCAGAGAAGAAGAAGGAAGGAAATAACAGAAATAGACAAGAAGAAAGGAAGAATGAAAAAGGTCAGATAAGGATAAGAAGAGAGGGTGGAAGGAAGGGGGAGTGCCTTATAAAGGCAGAAAAGAGTAGGAGAAAAAATACCATGGACAGTATTCCAACAGGATGTTAACCAGAAATGTCTCCATAGTTGTTATATGTTATCATGAGCCATTTTGCAGAGACGCATTGGTCACATTATTGCTCACACTAGTTCTGTTGTGAAGTGTAGTACCTGAATACGTGAAGGTTAAAGTATAAACAAACGATATAATGCACAACTGAAGCTCAAGAAAGGTTGAATACGACACCAAAATCTGCCGTTAGATAGACTCGCAAACAAACGTAGGGTCAGCTCCCTTTTTCAAGGAAAGACAAGGCAGGTTTCAGAATCGGACCGTAATAGCCAGGGCATGCATGCAAAAACAGACAAACGATTAGCTGCTTGTAGTAATTTGTGTGTGTGTGTGTGTGTGTGTGTGTGTGTGTGTGTGTGTGTGTGTGTGTGTGTGTGTGTGTGTGTGGTGAAGGCCAAGGAAAGTTTCCGAGCCGGACCTTAATAACCACGACGTTGAACCACCAAGAAAATTATTATCACTTCCGTGTTTTGTAAGATTTCTTAATGTAAAAAGGGCAAGGGAAGGAGAGTGTAAAATCTTTCTCTGTCATGTCTTTCCTGCTAAAACAGAATGGAACCACGGAAGGGAAACAATTGCATGTTCATCAGTGAATCTCGCCCCGGTACTCCATGCCGTTGGTATAAATAGTACTGAATCTTTTAATGTCTCGTGTTCTTCGTGCTAAAACAAAATTAATGCAAGGAAAGCATTAGAGAGCCGAATGCTAATCGCCCCACAGAGTATGCAGTTGGCCAAGTCCAATATTTAGGCCATATCTTGATACCCTGAAGGTTCCTTATTGATAGCTCACGTCGTTCATGAGATATAATGGTGCTAAAGGCGGGCGATAAAAACTGATTGACCTTTGGCAGCCATTTTGGTGACCTCGACCTTGACCCCAAGTGCCCATTTTCGAACTCGTCTAAGATTTTGGCCATATCTTGATACCCTGAAGGTTTCATGTTGATAGATCAAGCCGTTCTTCAGATATATTGGGAATACACACACACACACACACACACACACACACACACACACACACACACACACACACACACACACACACACACACACACACACACACACACACACACACACACACACACACACACACACAGGCAGACAAAAACATTATCGCTTCACCTTCTAATGGCGGGCAATAGTAAGACAACGGAGATCATGTTATATTTGTTATTAAGTCTGGTCCCTGTTGCTCCATCGTGCAAAAAGGAATATGGTGTAGGTATCAGGCCTCCGAGGTGGTGGTGGTGGTGGTGGGTGGGGGTAAGTGGGATATCCGGGCCCGGCCAGTCAGGGAAGATCCAATCCGGATTCTTTCGGATCTGCCTCCAGTCTCATGGTATTCCCTCTCAGACAGATTTTTAAGGGTGAATGAGGCTTTGTGTGTGTGTGTGTGTGTGTGTGTGTGTGTGTGTGAGAGAGAGAGAGAGAGAGAGAGAGAGAGAGAGAGATGGTGGTGGTAGCGTCACTGGAGACGCTAGGGAGAGGAGGATAGGTGAGGTAAGACGAAGTGGAGATTTAAAAAAAAAAAAAAAAAAGGGAAAGGTAGGGATGGAAGGAGAAGGAAAGAGAGCGATAGGGACGAAGATTGGAAGGAATGGCGTAAGAGGAAAGGAGGTGAGCGATTGAGGAGGAAAGCAAGGAATGACGGAAAAGGAAAAAGGAAACTAGTGGTGAAGGAGGAAGGGAAGGAATGATGGAAGAGGAATTAGGATAGAAGAGAAGGAATGATGGAAGAGAAATTAGGATAGAAGAGAAGGAATGATTGAAGAGAAATTAGGATAGAGGGTGATGGAGGAAGGGAAGGAGTGGCAAATAAAAATGGAAGAACAGAAAGCGCGGTGGAAAAGGAATTTGGAAGGAAAGGATATGAGTAGAAAGGTATGAAATTTATTAAGTTTAGTAGAACGGAAAGGAGAAACATTTAGGCGACTTAAGGAGAGGCGGAAATGTCTGTAAGGAGCTGAAAAAATGATACTGAAGAACAAGAGATGGAAAACGAGAAGAAAGAGACGGGAAGGACATTTTTTAGCTTATGTGAGAGAAATTTAAGATGAAGTTCTGAAGAAACGAAATCTGAGGAGGAGGAGGAGGTGGTGGTGGTGGTGGGATACTAAACAAAGGAAAGGAAAGTAGCTACTGAGGAGACGATAAAAATAGTAAAAGATAACGTTCAAGAGCTGAGCTGAAAACTGTCGGAAAATGGAGAAGAATAGTAATAAATAGGGAAAGATATGGGCAGTAAAAGAGGAATAAGAGTTGAAGAATGTTAAGACACAGAGGAAGGAAAGAACTGGCAAACAGGAAAAAGTTAACAAAAGACAAAGCTGATGGTGCGATTGGGAGGCAGCTAGAGAAACAAGGAGATTCATTGCAGAAACAGAAGATAAAAAGAAGAACGGAGAGAAGATAGTTGGAAGGAAAAAGGAAAATACATTTGAATGGAGAGTACGAAAAGTAAGAAGAGAATATATACGGTTGAGTGGAGAGAGAAAAATTGGAGGAGAGAAGGAAAAGACTTGAATGGAATTGGGAAAGAGAGAAAAAGACTGCAATGGAGAAGAGAGAAGATTATAATGGAGAAAGAGGGAGAAAGACCGGTGTGTAGAGGAAAGGGTAAAAAGACTGGAATGTAGAGGCAGGGGGAAAAGACTGGACTGTAGAGACAGGGAGTGTGGAAGGAGAATGAAAAGACAGTAGAATGGAGAGGAGGGGGAAGAGAGAGAGAGTAGAATGAGGAGAGAAAAGGAACAGATAGCAGGAAATTACATGTGAACAGAATGGAGGAAGAGGAATTTGGAGGAGAAGTACAGTTGAACCAAGAGGAGGAATGGAAATTGAAGGAGAAATACAGTAGATTGAACGAAATGGAATTTGGAGGAGAAATACACATGAACTGTGTGGAGAGAAAGTGCGGGGAAGGAGGAGGAGGAGGAGGAGGAAGGAAATCAAATATGCACTAACGCTCCTCTTAGTCGCTCCGGTCGTCTGTCTATGAAGGGACGGGTTAGCGCACTTCACAGTTCTCCCCACCTCAAAACACTTCTGCCAACACTGTCCATGCATACCCAGCCCAAATTGGCCAACCTCCATTTTGATCTTATTCACCCAGTCCAACCCTACTCACAACCCGATCCTCTCCACTCGATCTGAGTCCATCCTCCCGGCCCGATGCTACCATCCCGGTCTGATCCTGCCATCCAGGCCCAGTCCTGCCAACCAGGCCCAGTCCTACCATCCAGGCCCAGTCCTACCATCCAAGCCCTATCCTGCCATCCAGACATGTTCCTACCATCCCCCGATCTTATCATCATGACCCGATCCTATCTTCCCTACCCGATCCTACTTTCCCGACCCGATTCTACTTAACTGATTCGACTCCTGACCTTCTGACCCGATCCTATCTTCCCGACCCGATCCTATCCCTGCTATCAGCCATTTTCACCATCCGCCGTGATTCTTGTTTGGGCCGCCACGTCTCATGTCTAGGCGGGCTTTGTCTCGTGTACTCACATTCTGACCCACCATTCTTCATCACTGCCCGTCCCACCGTGCCTCATCTCGGTCCTCCCTTCTGCCTCACGCCATACCGCATTTTGTCATTTTGCTCAAACCCCACTCCTTGCTTTGTCGTACTCTTTCAGTTTTCTTTGCTTTGACTGGTCCTGCCCTATCTTACCGTGTCTTACCTCTCCCGTCGCAGTTTTGCTCTGCACTTCGCTGACTGCCGTGGTTACTCTTCACTGCCCAGCTAATCACAGCCGAATCAGCCCTGTTCATCGCTGCCACAACCTTCCTGTTTTTCACTGTCCCATCAACCATACCCTTCTATGCCCTAATGTGTCCTGCTTTTTACTGCCCTGACATGTCCTTTACCGTCCTAACCTACCCTGCCCTTCATGTTCTCGATCTTTGTTTTCTGTGATCTCCCCCTTTCCATTGTTTTGCTATGCCATGCGATGTCCACTGTGTTTTGACTCACTTTCCCGTACGATTTGCCCTTCCTATCTGTGCCTTGGTTGTGTCCGTCCACTCAGATGTGTTAACATCTTGCACTAACTGCATCCACACTGAGCTCCTTTACTTCGTGGGCCATCCATGCACTTTGCCTGGTCCTTGTAAAAGTGCCGTCCACACACGCTTACACATAGACACATACTATCCAAACGTGTGCCCCACTCCCTTCTCCTTTGCTCCCACCCTCATGTCTCACATCCACCCACACCCTGTTGAGAACATTACTCACACACCTCGCTTGTCTCCTCCCACACATCCTTTCGCGTAGTCTTCTGCAGAAAAGCTTTCTCCACCCACTTTTTGCTTCCCGCCCACGCTTACAGTCGCCTACACACATTTTCATCCAAGCAGCGTTTCACCCACTTGGCCTGCAGCATTTTCACACAGTTTCTCACACACCCATAACATCCCTTTCTTGCGTACCTGAACTTGCAAGTGCCACACTCAGCCCTCACGACAGCGTTTCCCACAATGCACTACCTTCTTCAGCCCATATGAGTGACTACATATATCATTAACGCGACCTCCAGCTCAGCCTTTACTTGCTTTCGTATCGGTACGACATGCTTATCGAGTCATATTGGCCTTTATGTACTTCCGTACATTATTGACTTTTTCGTCCATTCGTGATTGAAACTGCTATCCACTGTTTTTTAATCTCCGTAGAAAAAGCAAGTTTTGTTAATGTGATTATTATTATGACCTGTAATTTGTATTTGCTGCATTTTAGTTCTGGCTGCTGTATAAGGGTATGTAGACTGGTGTATGAATATCATCACTAAAGTAGAAATATCGCTTTACCCAAGAATTGTGGATACCCATAACATGTATCATCCGGCGGTCAGACTCTGCAGTCACGACGACATTGTGGAGGAAGCAGAATGAACAGAGTCCCCTGAATGGAGTGTATGGTGCTGATACCAATCTTGTAGTTGTGTACAGAATGTTGGGGTCTAAAGCTGTCCATTCATCAGGTACATTTATTTAGCCAACCACCGTCGTCCTGCACCACCACCACTACCATCAGATGCCCGCCTCTACACACACACACACACACACACACACACACACACACACACACACACACACACACACACACACACACACACACACACACACACACACACACACACACACACACACACACACACACACACACACACACACACACACACACACACACACACACACACACACACACACACACACACACACACACACACACACACACACACACACACACACACACACACACACACACACACACACACACACACACACACACACACACACACACACACACACACACACACACACACACACACACACACACACACACACACACACACACACACACACACACACACACACACACACACACACACACACACACACACACACACACACACACACACACACACACACACACACACACACACACACACACACACACACACACACACACACACACACACACACACACACACACACACACACACACACACACACACACACACACACACACACACACACACACACACACACACACACACACACACACACACACACACACACACACACACACACACACACACACACACACACACACACACACACACACACACCTACCCTTTTCTGCTGTGCACTACTCTTGCATGATGTTTTTGGGCACAAACTTTTTAGCATAACCTTCAACTTCATCATCCCTGCCAGCCTGGGTCTGATCCCGCGCCGTGCTGGTGGTAATTGTATTGGGGCGGCGGGGTGGCTGTGTCAGAGATTGGTAGGCTGGCTGCCTGGCTGCCCTGGCTTACTGAACATAGCCAAGGGCAAGGCTGGGGCAGACCTGGCTGGCCTTGTTGGCAGGGAGACGGTCGCCTGGAAAAATGGCTGACTTTAACTCAGTCCCAGGACCCCATTTTTTTTTTTTCCATGCTTTTTCCTGGCGATGGTGGTAGGTAGGGGCGCTCACCATCCACTCACTCGATGTAGTGCTGCTTTGGGTGTCTGCCGTTTCCTCTCATCCTTCCTTCCTTCCTTCCTCTTCTTCCTTTCTTTCCTTCATTCTTTCCTCGTCCTTCTGCCTATGGGTGACTGTACGCTCCCTCTTCTGACTTTCTTTCCTTCATTCTTTTGTCTTCCTTCTTATGGGTGACTCTACACTGAGTGACAAGCCAAATGGTTTTCTGTACACAAGGAAACCATTTACTACACTGGGTGGTAACCATATAACCAGATTATGGCGCCTGGTGATTTAGTGGGTAATTAAGGTACTCCAGTCGGATTGAGCCGGTGCAGGTTTCGATCCAAGGGGTGGTTGGGGTTTATTGCTCACGTAGTGCCACTCGGGGATGCGTGAGGCTGGTCACTCTCATCTTAAATGTCGGCACCAACTTGCCTAGCCCCGGGCTCCTACGTTCCTCATGGGGCAACATAAGATTGGATGACGGATGGATGGATGGAAAAACTTCTCTGCTAGCGGTCCTTCCTCGAGTGAAGGTAGCATGAATAAAAAAAACATGGTAGTGAAAGATTTAAATGACCAGGTGAGCAAGACGTGACCGTGTTCTCTTAGGTAAAGGCGAGATATTGGGGTTTGGTAACTGATGTGCTTCTATGTGGAGTGTCTGTGTATTTTTGTGTGTGTATAAGTTGAAGTATTTGTCGAGCGATTATTAAGTTAGTGCGCTGGAGTGTGCTCGAATTTAGATTTATTGTGTTTATTGCCGTATTTTTATAGATGTTTTGTAATTCAGAAAAGGTTGCAGCTGATGTAGACGTTAGGTTTATTGATTCACAACTAGAAATGTTGTGGTGATGTTCAGAAATGTTTAGGTGGTGTAAGTATGGTGTTGTGTGACTGGTGAAGTGTGGTGGGAGGCGTTGGAGTGCTTGGAAGAGGGTGAATGTTGAAAAAGGTTAGAGGGTGGCGGTGTGCCAGATGGGGAGGCGGGTGGATTGGGAGGTCAAGAGGGGAGTAGGTCGGTTGGGTTAAAGGGGTTCAATCTGCTTTTAAAGGTGCTGCGTTGGATGGTGATGTAGTGTGATAGAGCGGTAGGTCTGAGGTAGTGTGGGTTGGAATGTGTTTGGGTTAAAAGTTGCTTTGGGGGAGTGAGACTAAAACCATTCTTTATCACCTGTTGTGAATCCCTCCCTCTCAATTTTTCTTTCAATCTCTCAGTTCCGTTGACATTCCTTCTCCGTCAGTTTGTCTTATACATCTGTCTCTGTTCGAGCAATCCCCTTTGTTTATTTAACGTCGATCTTTCTCTGTGTCGCGTCCTCTCCATCATTATTTGACTCCCTTTGCCTGTTCACTCCAGCTCCTCGATTTTCACTGCAGCTCCACTTTTTCTCTTCATTCTTGCTCTCTGTCCGTATATTTCTGTCGTCGGCTTCTCTTCATTGCTTCACCACGTTTTCCACCCGTTTTATTCCGACATCCTCTCCTTCTTTTATTACAATACTGTAATTTTTTTTTTTTTAATTCTAGGTACTTGCTTTTTATTTCAGTTCCCTCTTTCGCTTGTCTCTCTTCTAGGTACCCGTTTTCCTTTTATCTTCCACATTCATCATCTAATTTATTTCCGTTCCTCTTGTCAGATTCGTTCTCCACACCATTTCTCGCATTGTCTTATTTCATATCAGATTCATACGAGTTTCCTGGCTCCTTTAACTTTTTTTTTTTCATTCAGTTTTATGTTTTTATGTCGTCGGATCTGTTCCACCGCACTTTACGTCGCTTGTCCATCCACTTCCCTCCCCTTAACACTTAACATTTCTTTTCCTTAACTCATTTTATTTTCCTTCTCCTTTTGACTCAGCACCTCCCCTCACATTCACTCTTTCCTCCTTTCCATCCTTTCATTCATCCTTCCTCCTTTCCTTCCTTTCGCTCTTTCTTATTCCTTTAATTTCTTTCAGTCTTCCCTCCATCTTTCTTTCTTTCCTTACATTCACGTTTTCCTTCTCCTTTCCATCCATTCACTCTTCCAGTTTCCTTCCCTTCGTTTAACTCTTTCCATCTCCTACTCTTCCATCAGTCCATTGCTTTTCGTCCACAGGTCCCATATGTTCCACCTCCTCCTTGACCATCTCTCTACTGTCCTCTCCAGTCACCCTAGTTCCCGTCAGTAAGAACTTGGCCTGGGGAAAAAAAATAAAAATAAAAATCAGCATCTTTAGTTCTTCACCGAGGGATTGGATCATCTTCATTGTGACACTTTTTGCCGCCTTTCTGCCATTATATCTGTACCGGTAGATATAAAAGCCGTCCTGAGTGTAGTGGAATGTCATACCCTGTCTCTTGTAAAGTTTTTGCCTTGCCTTGAGTTTCCTTTTTGGCGAAAGTGTTCATTTACATGGAAAAGTGTGTGTGTGTGTGTGTGTGTGTGTGTGTGTGTGTGTGTGTGTGTGTGTGTGTGTGAGAGAGAGAGAGAGAGAGAGAGAGAGAGAGAGAGAATCTGGTCGTAGGGGAGCAGGGATGTTTTGTTGTCCCCACTATTCATCCATGTTTTGGAGATACAGGAATCGCCCCGGTCCGTCCGTTCTGTTGATGGTAGTATGTAGAAAAGACGAAATAATTGGCAGTGTTTGTGAGGGCCAACTCTGGTGGCAGGGATATTCTGGAAAGCGGGTGGATTTGTCTGGAGGTCCTGAGGGAGAGATTAAGAGAGTGGGGTGACTGGGCTCGCTTTTTCGTTCTTTTTACTTTCTTCAGCATACTTTCCTTTTTTTTTTCTTTTTTCTTATCTTACACTAAATTTGCTTGCTTGTGTCATGCGTTTTGAGTTTTTTTTTTTTTTTTTTTCCCGCTGTTCAGCTAGTTTCTTCGTTTTGTTAGATACCGGTGTCTGACTTTGTTTTTGTTTTCCGCATATTCCTATCTCGTTGCTCATTTCTGTCGCATCGTGATTTTTTTCCCCAGGCACACTCATAACATTGTAACTTCCATTTTGTTACTGATTCGCTTTCACCAAGTTTTCCTGCTGCTTTTATACCTGCTGTTTGTTTCTTAATTTGCTTGTTTCCCTGTTTAACCAAATTTTCGCCTGTACGAAGCACACTCCATATTACTTTACCAATTTTTTGGTCACTGTTGTTCCAATCGTGTCCACCTTTTCTCGCCATTTCCAGCTTTTAATCCTAATCGGCAATGTCCTCTTTTCTCTCCACATTTTCTCATCCGTAATGTTTTTTTTTTTCCCTCTTTCTAGTTCCCATACATGTTCAGTGTTTTTCTTATGTGCATCCTTTTCCTCCTTTTTATATTTATATTTTTTCCATTGTCCTTTCTTTCCTCCTCCGCTATTTATTGTCGCTTTCCATTTTTGTAATTTTCTTCAGTTTTTCTCACTCCCTTCCCCATCGACCTCCTTTCTTTTTCCGTCCTGTTAAGATTCAAATATCCTGATCCGTGCTTCTTATCTTCGCCTTCATTCCCTTTCACTTCTCTTGCTCTTGGTTCCCCAGACAGTTCCTCCCTTCATTTAGTAATATTTTTCCTCCCTCTCCCCCTCCTCCTCCTCCTCCTCCTCATCATCATCATCATCATCATCATTTTTGTCGTCGTCGTCATCGTCGTCCTATACTGTATCTACGATTTTTCAATCCATATCAAGTCCATTCAGTTTCATTTTTCATTTTTCTCCCCTGCCTTCCCCGTCCATCGATCTCTTTCCACCTTTCCTCTAAAAAGAAAAACATGGTACACATAAAACCGGCATTTGTTGGAGCAGCTGGCGGTATGTGAGGTGAAAGCCAGCCGACACCCGAGTGACACACCGACCCACGAATATTTCACTAACCCCACTGATTGGTGTGTGTGTGTGTGTGTGTGTGTGTGTGTGTTTTGTAGCGGTGGTTTTTGTTATGTGGTGTGGTGTACTGCGGTGTAGTGTAGTGCAGAACGGTGCTGTGATCTGTTGTGGTGCGATGCGGTGCGGTGGTGTGGAGTGCGTCGGCTAGGACACTGAGCTAACTATGGGACTTGTATGGCTGCCTAGGCAAATAATTTAGCTGTTTGGATAATAGATTTCTCCGGTAGGGTGACTCTGGCTGCCAGTGTTACCAATTTAATTGATTGGATGTGTCACATGATATCCAGAGTGACTCTTGCGGCTGACTGGGCGGCTGACTCACATGTATGGGTTTACGGAACACACACTGAGGGACACAGGGGTGTCAAAGTGTCACCATTTGGGGTGTCAGGCTACAATGTCCAAAGTAGCACCCCAAAGGTGTATGCTGGACACCTTTGGGGTGTCAGATTGAATCAAACCGATACCTATGCGGGTGTCAAGCTGACACCTTAGGAGTGTCAGCCTAATACTCACGGGTGTCAATATGACACTTTAGGGGTGTTAGTATTACACCTTATGGGAGTCAACCAAACACTCATGGTTGTCAATATTGCACCTTATAGGTGTCAACTGAACACTCGAGGGTGTCCATCTTGCACCTTCCGGGAGTCAAGATGGACACCCTCGAGTGTTCAGTTGACACCTATAAGGTGCAATATTGACAACCATGAGTGTTTGGTTGACTCCCATAAGGTGTAATACTAACACCCCTAAAGTGTCATATTGACACCCGTGAGTATTAGGCTGACACTCCTAAGGTGTCAGCTTGACACCCGCATAGGTATCAGTTTGATTCAATCTGACACCCCAAAGGTGTCCAGCATACACCTTTGGGGTGCTACTTTGGACATTGTAGCCTGACACCCCTGTCAAACACTCATGGTTGTCAATATTGCACCTTATAGGTGTCAACTGAACACTCGAGGGTGTCCATCTTGCACCTTATGGGAGTCAACCAAACACTCATGGTTGTCAATATTACACCTTATGGGTGTCAACCAAACACTCCGAGGTCTCGGTCTTACACCTCAGAAGTGTCAACTGCACACTCAGGGGTGTCAGTCTGTCATCTAGAAGGCGTCAAGCCAATAATCTAAGGATGTCGCTTGGGGTGTCTAGCCTACATCCAATTTATCCAATATCACAATTACAGGATGGAGCTACTCATACAAATTCTGCTGGCCTTGTGAAAGTCAAATGATTATCAGGATTCATTAAGCCATTGAAGTATATGAATATAAAAAACTTTATTACCAAACACATTGCAAAACAACCTAAAATACCTATACCGTGCTATTTTTTACAAGTAAATATTTTAATTACCATGAGATAATGAGTATGTTTTTATGGTGGGACATAGTGAGAGTAAAAATACTGAATAATATGAACACTCATGTAGCTAATAAACAATAAAATATCAATGCCTCTGTCAATGACTATGGTTGAACAAGTTATTATATACATACAGGAATATCACAACACTATAGGACTACATAATAGATAGATAGATAAATAGATAGATAGAAGCAGGGAGTCAGATGATGAGAAGGTGTTGTGTCTGCGAGAATCGAGCAGTGCTAAACATGCGTACACACTCTTAACACTGCGTACATTTTCACGTTTCAGCCTACTGATACGGTCCCTTGTGAAATGGCTATCATCAGCAATAACAATATTCATCATCATTGCAACTTCACTTTTGCTCCAGATAAACTTGTACACCATCAACGCATTGGACACTCACAATTTTTTTATTTCCCTCATAACACATCAGTTTACGTAGTCTGTCCAGATATACCACCATCTCATACATCAGCCTCAGGATTATACATAGCACCAGACTACTGTGCGGTATTTACACTATCCATGTCTACTTTTTCCACCATCAATCACTACGCCATTATCAACCATACACACAAACATTTCCACCCACTGCCTAATATGAACTTAAACATGAGCACAAGTATTAAGCTGACTTCACCTAAGTTTGAAACTATGCAGCTGATCAATGAAACAATGAAGCCCTGGGAAGATTTGAGTTTGAGTATGTTCAACCCATATTATGTGTATAGCCAAGCACCTACTGTCTTTATAATCGTCTGCATTGTAGTTGCAGTACTGCTGTTCGCAGTGCACAGAATGCATGCAAGAATTGCTAATTTGGAGTCATTATTTAGTGGGGGGAGAGTTAACATCACAGTTAACCACCCTGAATGAAGTGTATATATTTTGTATATAGTATTAATTATATATAAAAAAAAAAAAATAATAATAATAATACAAAGAAGAATGACCCATATATGGCAGACCAGTACCATTATCTTTGAATGAAATATTAATATCTCTTACAATAATCTTAATTTTAAACTATTTTTATTCTTGCATGTATGCATTTCACTATAATAACCCAAGTACATACTGTATTACAGTTAAATAATTTACTTTAATGCATTATTTCAAATATGTATACAACTTATTTAAAATGTAATATTACTGAATAATCACTATTTACTATGAATAATATATGTATACAATATTCATACAATTATGTTACTTTACAGTATTATGTATTTCACTTAATTAGCTTATAAGTTCATTATAATGTGTATGTAGTATGTATTAATATATTATAACTATTAAATGTCGATGGTACGCCATTTTTGCGCGACCGAGCAGATGTAGG
Organism: Coenobita brevimanus; assembly: GCF_032717465.1. NCBI lineage: Eukaryota > Metazoa > Arthropoda > Malacostraca > Decapoda > Coenobitidae > Coenobita > Coenobita brevimanus. The sequence goes on from NC_137017.1 coordinate 32,983,011, forward strand.
ACTACATAATAGATAGATAGATAAATAGATAGATAGAAGCAGGGAGTCAGATGATGAGAAGGTGTTGTGTCTGCGAGAATCGAGCAGTGCTAAACATGCTTACACACTCTTAACACTGAGGAAAGCTGACGACAGCGGCCAGTAAGGAGATGATGCAGTTAGCTGTCAGCAGTCATCTCCTGAACAAAGACCTAGTCCATCCACGAGGAACACACGTGACACACCCCTGCTACACCAGATTTTAGGAAAGAGAGTTTAGAAGGGGACAAGCGATCCTAGAGATAGGTCACGGGAGAAGGGCTTAGCGATTTGAGAGAGAGAGACAGATAGCGAGACAGGGAGGTAGCTACCCGGGACTTATACTCGTTCCGTGTGAGAGACTTGTTAATATTTCCAAGACAAATAAAAATAGTCCCATACTATTCTTTACCTCTCCTGTCACTACATGACAAATGGGAAAGAAGATTAGCTACTTACGAAGCTACTCAAGTATAACAACCGCTCGTCCAATATAATATATATATATATATAACTTCTCTACAAGTAACTACAAAGTCTTTATGACAACACAACATGACTCATTAAATACAGTTCGGTACAGTCACTCCTTGCTATATGATGGCCTTTTATACCATAACCTGCTTTAACGATGGGAAAAAATTAACATCCTTCCCTGCGTAGCAAAGGCCAGTCCTTGGTATTACAATGAGTTTTCATCTGATGTGTTTGATTTCAACTAATATTGATTTTTTTCTGACTTTGATAATACAATAGGTTTATTTATGTACGGTATTTATTTTTGCTTAGGATGATTTGTCATATGTGGGATAAGCGCTGCCATTTTGGGGTCCAGTTTACTAAGTCGGATTTCTTTCCAGATTTATTTCAGATGATTTTCATATTTTATATTTGGGTTTAGGTGAGATATTAGCTGTTTTTAGTCTTAGGTTAGCTTGTTTTAAAGCTATCTAGGGGATTAGGTGAGCTAGAAACTAGATTTTGGACTCATGTAGGTGGGTTTTGGACTTTGTTGGGGGTGGATCCCAAAGCTTCCAAACACATCCCTGTGCTTTACATGTTATATCGTCTCTGCTATACAATACCCTGGCATAACGATGGGTTCTCCCAAATGCATTCCAACATTATGCAGGGGAGGACCTGTATTGTATGGTATCAGTAAGACAATACTAATACTGTAAGGAACAAAAGCAGTACATGAATGAGACATCATACACATACACTGTAACATAACAGTACACTAATAATGTAGGAGAATCCATTGTTAAGAAGTTACAATACTTTTTTGCCACATTTTTCACCTATTTCTCTGAGTTACACCTGTTGATGCCCGTACAGGTGCTAGGATGGTCAATCTCAATCTCACTTGCAGACATACTGCAATGGCGCATTTCAATAAACATAGGAAATAATACTGTAAAGAAAAATGAAACACCCAACACACACACACAACCTCAAATTAGATAGATACTGAATATTTTCAATCAGTAATGAGCAGAATAGAGAAATGCATTAAAAAATAATATTTTTTCCTACTATTGTATGGTCTAGCAGCTGGGACATCTCAGTGAACTAGCTCATTGTTCATTTTATTTGAATGTTATTTAGTGGATCTACAGAATTTGGTATAACAGAAGTTAGGATTAGCGAGGTTCAACATAGCAAGAGTTTACTGTAAATGCTGTGCAGCATCACCTAATAAATAATTGCCACAGAAAAATAATTCCACACTAGAGATCATATTTGACTGACCATCTCCACTACAGTACCTTGTTTCAATTTAGCATTGCCACAAGATTTGTGCATTTTACATCTTTTTTTGCATGAGTCACTGTGCCTTAGCACCATTTCCTGAAGGAAAGTTAAAGTGTTTATCGGCACCATTTTTTTTTTTTTTTTTTGGAAAGGCAGTGTTAAATACATAAAATGTGGCAAGTTAACAGAGAAATCCCCATGCCATGAAATACACGGGTCAGCACTTGTTTCACTAACTTCATTATCTTTCATAATGAAGTCAAGTGTCTTCTTAACATTCCCCTGAATCAGATGAAGAGCTGCACACTGTGTAGCATCTGATGAAGGAAAAAAAAAATGAGATTGCACCATTCTGAAAAGGTCAAATCATACACTGAAAATGAAGCAATGCCAGTGCACAACCACCACTGATGTTGGAAAAAAAAAAAAAAAAAGTGGATGTTTGCAAAATTAAGGTTGCTATTTTTGTGTAACCCCAGGCTGTCTGGCCTAGCAGACCCACTGACCGTTGACAAGTAACCGCTCCCAAAGAATCGTGATGTGCAGGGTATTCATGTTCCTAGTGGTTGACAGAGCCTTGCCACAGGATGGCAAATCATTAAGGACTGAAGTATTTCAAGTTCTGTACAATGAATGTGGTAAACTGGTTGTACAGAATAGCTGTCTCTACCCACACTTAATAATTCACTAATGAGTGGAGTTAAAGTTTCATAAAACTGGTTAATTTCTTCAAGTTATAGGGAAAAAGGTATACATTATTAAGATTTGATGGATTTTAAGTACAATGAATATGGTGTTCTTCATTAAGAGTAGGTTAAGCATGATACTACCTGCGGTACCGTACTACCTTCTCATAATCCAATTTTGGCCTTAAATGTTGATTTTGCACATTTGGAGTTCATCAATATGAAGGACTGCTGCATCTTCAGTACCTGTTGCATCACTGTTCAATGTTTCAATACTACTGTATATGTCGTGTTGGGGGACTGAAAATGCTACTGAGCAAAAATAGGATGTTTAAGCTTTATATGATTAAGCCAAGACCTTACACAGGTATACATCTTAAAGCAGCTACTAACAATCCATTGTAATCTAAAGCCCACACATAAAGCGCGGCCGTCCATATAATGAAGTGAGTCAGTTAAAATGCCTAGTCTCATAATTACAAAAGGAACAACTGAATCTGCCTCTAACGTTCATGTTGCACAGATGTTAAGGAATATTGAGTCATATACAGTACTCTGTAATACCAAAGCTCTGAGCATAACTTACACTGTCCGTATTTATCAATGTAATTGCCAAGAAAGTGAAACTTGACAAAAAGGCTTTGGGTACACAAGTGATGCAAAGAATCATAAGACCGAAATCCGCCGCCACTAAACAGAGAAATGGAGGTTTCGTTGTTTAATTATTCGCCGTTATACCTTTAAATTGCTTTTTCAAAAACTTTTATCACTACTTGAGTATATTTCAAATAAAATAGTCTTTAATATAATTATGAGGAATGCAATTTACTTCAGTTCTAGCCAAGTGCTTGATACGAAACGAACTCTCCTCAATTTTCTCCCAAACCTTGACACCTATGAGGTGTATAGAGGCTGAACCCCCACGGATGTGTCGTTTTGACACCCATGTGTCCCTCAGTGCATGATGATCGCTGTTGGGCATCTCTTTACACTCATAAGCTCCACTTGGCGGCGAGACTTTGTTTCTTTTACAGTCTAATTTCCCTAGTTCAGTGCCAGCCTTTCCATAGCACGTGTTCGTGACAAGCACAATTTTCTAGTGTTAATTACCTTCGCCAAGGAGGTTATGTTTTACCCCTCGTTGATTCGTCTGTCTGTTTGTCTGTCTGTCTCTGTTAGCAGGATTACTCAAAACGTTGTGAACGAATTTAATAAAATTTTGTGGAAGGGTGGGCGATGGGCCAAGGAATAAATGATTAAATTTTGGGCCAGATCCGGATGCGGATCCGGAGCATCTCGCACAATATCTCCAAAAGTTCTGAATGAATTTCAATGAAATTATATGGAAAGGTGCGCCATGGACCGAGAAAGAATTAATTAAATTTGGGGGTGTCCGTTGTATTTAGTCAAAGGGATAAGGTTTTGTTTTCCCTTATTCTGGCTAATCACCAACTCATTTCTTTGAACTAAGAATAATCCGTACACTGCAAAGGTTACACTATATTTAGACACGTGCTGCGGTAACGTACTTGCTCCTCCCTCCCCTGACTTGGCCCTTGTCTGCGTTTTTCTTTATCGTTGAAGATTTTCCCTTGTGCCGTATTCTTGTCGGCTTAGTGGTAGCGTTAGAGCCACTCCTTGAGCTGTTTATTTTACATATTACGCTGTAATGGCCTTATGTACGATATGTTATTTATGTCTTCTTAATAGTTATGTACTTCAGCACAAGTACCGCACCAGGGACTGTTAATGTGCTCCTTATTGAATAACCTGGTATGAAGGAGTGCCAGGCAGTCTGTTATGGCATTAAGAATTTGCCTCAGACAGGATTAATTATACACAATCAAAATATTATCTTGGCCCTTTCCTGTCTTTACATTTTGAAAATGTGCACGAGTCACTTGAAAATGCTCCTTAGACACTTTTCATTTATGTGTATGCCTGTTATTACTATCACCAATGAATAGTTAAAGCTGTCTTACAAAACTATTTACCTTAGGAAAAAATCGACAACAGCAGCAGCGTTCATTGTGAAACCATCAAATACCTGAGCAAAGATACTTTTTTGATCGTGTCGCTCACCATCCACTCACTCGATGTAGTACTGCTCTCGGGTGTCTGCCCTTTCCTCTCCTCCATCCTTCTTTCCTTCCATCCTCGTCTGTCTTTCTTTCCTTCAGTCTTTCCTCGTCCTTCTGCCTACAGGTGACTTTACACTCCCTCTTCTGTCTTTCTTTCCTTCATTCTCTCTACCTTCTGCCTGTGGGTGACTCTACACTGAGTGACAAGCCAAATGGTTTCCTGTACACGAGGAAACCTTTTACTACGCTGGGTGGTAACCATATAACCAAATTTTGGCGTCTGGTGGTTTAGTGGGTAATTATTGCGCTCCAGTCGGATTGAGCCGGTGAAGGTTTATATTCAAGGGGTGGTTGGGGTTTATTGCTCACGTAATGCCACTCAGGGATGAGTGAGGCAGGTAACTCATCTTAAATGTCAGGACCAATTGCCTAGCCCCGGGCTCCGACGCTCCTCTTGGGGCAACGTAGGATTAGATGATAGATGGTTGGATGATGTACCTACGAAAGAATATCCTGTTTACTGGGTTCTTACAATAAACATTTTCTTTATCTGGACATAATTCAGCCTTGACTTTGACAATTTCTTCATTGACTTCTAACTATTTTTCATTTTCACATTGAGATCATACTTTTTCTTTAAATCGCTGGGTTTTGGTTTCTGATGCTTTATTACAGCCTTATGTAACAATGGTTTTTGGTGTTGGACTATTTTCCCTCATGGCCTCTGACCGTTCTTGCTCGCTGACGTTGCTTTTTAGCTTTTGTTTCCTGTATTTACGGTGACCTCTGACATTTTATTTTGTCGCTGTTTATTTGCAACTTTCCCTTTCGTTCACTTGACCCTCGTGTGTGTGTGTGTGTGTGTGTGTGTGTGTGTGCGTGCGCAAGGTCCAGATTGGTTGCAGAAATTTTAATTTTGTACTGATTACCCGTAAAATAAACCAAGTTAATAACCCCGGTATTGAAGGCATTTTTTTTTTCTTTTCATGACTGTGTGAGGTTCCGTACCTTAGGATTGTTATTTGCTGAACTGAGCTCGGATATATGATGTGTTTGAAGTTATTAATTCCTTCACTGCGAGAGGTTTCTTCAGAAGTGAATTTCAGTGTATCATTAAGCGCAGCCAAGAATACAGCAATAAAAGAGATCATTGTGTTACAAAGGTTATTTTTGGTGTGTTGATTGAAGCTTGTGATGATAACGATTCCTAAGGTTTATTAACAAGTCATAAGCGTGAAGGCCAAATCAGGTTGAGACATTATGATATCCAGTTGTCATTTCCAGCAGCTGCCACGTTGAACGTTCACGGTGACTGAAAACTGGGCTTGGGAATTTTGAGACTCGGGTTCGAGGTTAATCGCGATTTAATTTTGCCTTGAATGAGTAAGTTTAATCCTTGGTTTAAGTTAATGTTGTTTACATGCATTTAGTCTTTGTACGTTTTCTTTGGTTAAAACATGGATATATTATAATTTTTCCCCAACATTTCTCTTAATTTTGAAACACGGTCTCCAGTTTTGATTAAGTTGGAATATTGTGCGCGGCATAATTTTGATCTTAAATTGTGACGGCACGTATTTTGGACCCGGTGCATGAACTACTATGAAATTGTCCAGGATTTGACTTCACAATATGTAGGCTGTATTGAACTGAAGTAGTAGGATATCCTTGAATTTAAATGCAACCTTTGACCCTATTCTGAGCCGAGGCTACGCTTGTTTTGGAACTGAAGCTAAATACATTATGAGTTCAGTTGGGAGGTAACTTAGATATGGTGGGGGTTGTTTGAATTTGTCCCTATCTAGGGGTGCATTTACTTCACTTTTTCTGGGGACTGAAGTTAGATAAAGTTTTACGTGGGGTTAACTTGAAATGGAAGCTTGGTTAAATTGTGTGATTGGTGGCTGGCAGCGAGAGAGAGTCCCCTGCCCCTTAGTCTATTTTCTCACTCCCGGCCAAAGGTCAGTGTGGTGCTGCTGATTCATTCTTGGCCATCGCCTTTTCAGATCGTACCTCTCTCTCTTGCCTTTATATTGTTTAGTCTTTCTGTGAGTCCCGGGTGCCTTTCAATCATCGCCCCTCCTCCGTGTTCTCTTTGTTGTAGTTCTGTGATTCTCTGGTACCCTTCTGGCCATCCCTTTCGTCATTTTTGCTTTGTTGTTCTTTCTTTGATCTCGGTACCTTCCTCCCGTTGGCTTTCTTTGGTGTGCCTGTGGGTGTTTGTCTCACTTCTGTTTACCGCCTGATCTGTCTCTGTACAAAACACTTATCTTTCCCCTTTTCCGTTCTCTCTTTCTGCATCTCCTTTCTTCCCTGTCGTTCTTTCCATCAGAAATCTCGCAACTAATTTTCCGTTAATGCTTTTTATTCCACTTACTGTCTTCCTTTCAGTCTACCTATGTCTTTTCTCCTGTTTCCATTTGTCAGATTTCTCCTTCCTTTCTTCAACTCCCTGAATCTCCCTCCTCTTCGTCTTTCTTCGTCTCTCTCTCTCTCTCTCTCACACACACACACACACACACACACACACACACACACACACACACACACACACACACACACACACACACACACACACACACACACACACACACACACACACACACACACACACACACACACACACACACACACACACACACACACACACACACACACACACACACACACACACACACACACACACACACACACACACACACACACACACACACACAGGTCATGTCCCCATTCCTTCCGTCCTTTCCCTTCCTTATTTCCATGCCTCCTTTCCATTCGGATCTCCCTAGGTGCACCGTCTTCAATTGCTTCTTCCACTCCCCTCTCACACACCCCAGCCTTCTCTCCTCTTCTCTTCCTCCCACACACACTCATTTCCATATTCTTGCTCCCCTGGGGCTCACCTCTTTCCTTTCAAACTCACCTTCACCCGTACCAGCTTCTCCTTGCCTACTCCTCTCACGGTCTTTCACTGTCACTAACCCTTTCATATTGGAATCACCGTGACTCTCACATTCACTATCACCCTTAACTTCATCAGTTCATTGACTTTTTTTTTTTTATCTTGCTACCTTTAGAAGATTATATTGAGCAGTGTGGTAGCCTCTAACAGTGAAGTGGTTACAAACGATCTCCAGTAAGTCAGTCCACTATGATAGATCTCCTCAGAGCAAATTGTGTCAAACAGTCAAGCTGTTTATTGCCGGAACCTTGGGAGCTTTGGGGAGAGAGAGAGAAAAAAAAAAGGGAACAAAAAAGGCCTGAGACGACCCTGAAGATGTCCTTGAATAAATGTGACTTCGTGGTCGTAAAGAAACTTTAAGTTGTTTGAAAAATCTCGAGTTAAAATTTATATAAATAAATGTAATGGAAATCTCTGGAAAGCCTCACCTGTGGCATTCAGTTCGACACTTGGAAGATTGTTAGAGCCACCCTGGGGACTCCAGTCCGACTCGGTTCTCTCCTGGCCACAACGAGTGACTCAGAGACTAATCGGTTAGTGGCCATGCACCTGCTTCTAACAGGCTCCGGCAAATATAATATGAAATATATTCTTGGAGTAAAAGTGTTAATGTTTCACCACATTCACCCATACAAGTCCACAGTTGGCTTATTTCATATTTATGAAGGTTACCCTAACACACTACCTCGTCACTCATTGTACCCATGATCGCTCCTACCGCCATCTGAATACATTCACTGCCAAGCAAGCATTGTTTTTTATGATTTCCAGTTACCATCACTTTTTTTTTTTTTTTTCCCCACTCTCACTCTGCATCCTCACTCAGATCTCACGTTATTTTTACCAGCATCTCATCTTAGTCGTGCCTTATCTTGTTATGTTACTTTCATGCACTGTAATACTTTCCCTCAACTACTGTTTTTATCAGCCAAGGATGTCCCCCTGCTGAAGGGAAAGGGTTCGCATGTTACCCTACACTTATCGGCTTTTCTCTGTCAAACTCACTTTCTTGAGTGCCTAATTGTTATTTTTACAAGCGTTACTCTGTCTATTATCATCTTCACCCTCTCTGAAGATAACTTCGCCACTGCAAGATCAGCTTTATATATATATATATATATATATACAGTATATATATATATATATATATATATATATAGAGAGAGAGAGAGAGAGAGAGAGAGAGAGAGAGAGAGAGAGAGAGAGATTTATATATATACTGAGCCAGTCTCTGCCACATTTTGCCAGCAAACTTCTGTGTCTTATCTCTGCACCTCTGTCTGGCCTTTTTCCGCCACGCTTACAATCTCCTGGAGTCCAGCAGTCAGACTGCTCCATCGGGTTATCCTTTATTGTTGCTACATGCCTTACCCACCTCCATTACTGTTCTTTTATAACTTCCCTTATGTCATTTTCTTTAGTCTGCGCTCCCACTCAAATTGATCTTTTCCCGTCTCTCAAAGTTATTCCCAACACTGACCTTTCCATTGCTCTTTAAGAACAGATGAGTTGATTTTCCATCGATGTTGTCAGTTTCCAGGCCTCACGACCATATTCCATAGTTGGGATTGTACATTCGTTACCTACTTTTCGTTAATACATATTGGCTGGTTGCTTTTCATTATGTTTCTGTATTTACCAAAAGCTCTCCATCCATTTGTAATGCATCTTTTTATTTCGCTATCATGGTATTTCTTTAGTTTTAGTATTTGCCCAAAGTAATTGTACTCCTTGATTTCAAGAATTTCTTCCCTTAATCTGATGACGCTCTTTGGTGTATTTGGATTAAATATTACTTTAGTTTAACTCCGATTTAGCCCTACTTTGAGACTTTCCCTGTTTAGGTTAACATTTCTTTCTGTGGTTATGCCGCTTCTGAGATTAGGACAGCATCATCTGAAAATCTTAAATAGTTTAAGTTTTCTCCATCTATGTTTACTCATTTGTTCTCCCAGTCTATTTTTCTGAAAATACTTAAAAGACATGCTGTAAATGTTTTTGATGAAGTTGTATCTCCTTGACGCACATCCTCTTCAATCGTAATTTTTTCTGAGTCTTCATGTAATTTAACTGTTGCAGTTCCCTCTTGATATGTGTTTTCGAGTAATTTTACAATGTTAGCATTTACTCCTTTTTCCAGCAATAAATTTATGATTGCTATGCTCTACACTAAGTCGAAAACCTTTTCGCAGTCAACAAAACACAAGCAGTGTGGTTTATTATATTTATTATTTTCTGTAGTTTTCTCAGTTAGCTGATTCATTGTATGTAGCTGATTTGGTGTATGTAGCTGAGCAGTAGTCGAATACCTGCATTGGAATCCTGCTTGCTCTCGAGGTTGGTTTTCTTCCAAAATTTGTTGTTATTCTGTTAGTAAGGACTTTAGTGAAGAGTTTGTAAGTGACTGGTAACAAACTAATGGGTCGATAGTTACTAAGATCTTTTCTTTTGAGTCGCCTTTCTTGTAAAGCAAAGTAACTATTGCTATACACCATGTTTGGCGAATTCCCTTTTTCTTTATACTCTTGAGTAAATAAATGGGCGAGCCTGTTTTGTACTTCTGCTTCTGCATTCGACAGTAAATCTGCCACTATTCTGTGTTCTTGGGCCTTCCCTCTTTTCATACGTTTAAGAGAAATGTTCACTTTCTATGGTGTTACCTCAGGTATTGCACTTGTGTCAACTGAAAAGTTAGCTGTTGGTACGATATTCTTTGATGCATACAGTTCTTTTTAAAATTCTTTTGCTCTCTTCATCATTCTGTCTCAGCATTTATGTAATTAATGACGTCACCATTCTTGTCATTGGGTGATATAAGTTGTTGCTTTCCTAGACCCATTATACTTCGGGCCTGTTTTAGACGTTTTCCCTTATTTATAGTTTCTTCGATCTGATCCATGTTTCTCTTTCTTTCTTTTTTTCTGTCTGTCTCCCGTTGATAACCTTATTTAATTCCGCTCGTTCTTTTTCATCTCTCTCTGTTTTTACTTTCATCTTTCATCCTTTCAATACCACGAGGGTCACTTTTGAATACTTGTTGGCATTGGTTGCATTAGCTTTCCCTACTACCTTCGCTGATTTAGGTAATAATTTTGGTAGTATTTCATTCAACTCATCAGTGTCACACCCAGCATAACTTAGAGCCTGAAATCTGTTCGTTTTTTTGGTCCATCTGAAAGGTTGCTTTGTTTTCGCCTACTTTTATTGTGCATGCAAGTATCTTTTTATTTCCAAGCAGCTTCTTTCTTTCACTTCTGAAATTGTATCAGACCGTGCAATCCACCATTCTGTGGTATTTTCCTATATTTACTTTGTTGATAACTGTGATATTTATGATCATAATATTCTTGTGTGCTATAATGAAGTCAATGTTATTCAATGTTTCTCTATTTGGACTTCTCCAGGTCTATTTTCTCCCTGTTCATTTGTGAAAGATTATGTTCATTATTCACGTGTTATATATTTCCGCAAAGTTTACCACCATTTTACCTCCGTCATTCCTTTTTCCCACTCCGAATTTTCCCATACATGCTTTTCCGTTTTTCGATAAATGTATAAATATATTTAGATATATGATTTGACAAGTAGTCTGCCGGACTACCAGATTTAGAAAAGTAGTCCTCTGGTATTTCAGATACTCCTGATGTTTGTATTTTGCTTGAATTTTTACAGGATGTAAAAATAACAGCAGGAAAATAAATGCAGTATATATATATATATATATATATATATATATATATATATATATATATATATATATATATATATATATATATATAAAGTAGTCCGCTGATATTTCAGGAACTCCGAATGTTTGTAATCGTATGTTACCTGAATTTATACAGGATGTAAAATTACAACTAGGATATTATATACAGTTTATAATACAAAATTCTTTATTAACATTAAAAGTGTTTGTTCTGACGGAAAAGAAAAATTGACAAAGGGTCTCGGTAATTGTTTTTTTTTTTTTTTTTTTTTTTTTTTTTACCCTGTGCTGGCAGTGGGTCACTCCCATCTAGAATACTAAGTGGCATGAAATTCCGTCACCCTAGCTAGTTATGGACTGGGAATGAGTCGTTATGGCTACCAGTTACTTTTATTATCCCCCAGGCTGACTACATTTAGCCATGACCAAACTGGAAGGAGTTGGGGATCATGGCGACGTTACAGTAAACCCCCGACAGTACTGTATACTTTAGTGTGAGCTAAGCATTGTATCGTTTCGGTAGCACGTCTGACTAGCAGTATGGAAAATTTCATAGCCCTTCATCATTCCTGGTAATATTAGTCGAACATATTACGGCCAGTTTTATATACAGTGTGTGTATGTGTGTGTGTGTGTGTGTGTGTGTGTGTGTGTGTGTGTGTGTGTGTGTGTGTACGGTAGATACTGTATATACAGATAGATATATGGATAGATATAGATATTAGACAGATAGATAGATAGCTAAGGTATCTGTCGTCCAGGATTTGTGAAACGTTTATGTGAATATATTATCCTAGTGAGGTGAACCCAAAATCTCCAAGCCCAGAATGAGCGAGTGAGTAATTGTGTGATCCGTGTGTCACTGCCAGAGTTGTGTTGGTTTTGCATTCCTGTTCTGATTTCTGCATCCTGTCCACCCATTTATGTCGTGGGAAATGGGTTAGGATACTGATGCCGATCCTGAGAACAAGGATAACACATACCATCCCTGCACCACTCTAGTACAGTATCCCCATCCTTACCATCACAGATTCAAAGGCCTAGTAGCCTTTCGTCATATCCTCTCTCTCTCTCTCTCTCTCTCTCTCTCTCTCTCTCAAATGTATATTGTGTGTGTGTGTTGTTATTGTTGCCGTCCCATCGACAGGCATCATTACTAAATGTTTTCCATCTTTCACAGGTAAGCAGTCAAGTGGTGGCTCCTTGTATGGTGAGTTGGATAAGTGTGCATTATACTGCATATTTATGTCTGCCTGTCTATATGCATAGGTAGGTAGTTCGATATAGGTATATAGATTGATATACATCTATTAATTCCAGCAGTTCTTGCATAATCGTTTCTCCTTGTACCCTTCTGCATGGCTCTTCCAGTCCCCTCCCGAGTCCTTCGTGCTCTTTTTCGCCTTTGTTTTTGTTCCTTCTTCGGCTCCCTCTCGTACTTGTCCTCCATCTCGTCACATCCTCTGATCTGCTTCTCTTCCCCGTCTCTCTCACCTTTTACCATTTTCCTATTTTCTCTTTCACCTCTCTTTTTCTCTTCTTTGTATTTTATTTGTTTTTACTCATCATTCAGATTTTATAGCCCCTCCTCTTTTATATGCATTTCACTTTTCTCCATCTTTTTTTTTTTTTACCGATGTGTTTTCCACCTTTCCATCCAACTCTTCCTCCTTCGTCTGTCCCTTCTTTCCTCTCCCTCTCATCCTTCTCCATTCCCTTGGCTCCTGCACTTCTGTTCCTTCTGTGTTTCTAATCTGTCGTCTCTGGGTTTCCTTGTCTATTTTTATTCCCATATGTTTATTTTTCGACTCTTCATTCTTCTCCATTCTTCTGCCTCCTCTTTCATCACCCTTTCCCTCTGATTCTCCTCTCTTTCATCACCCTTTCCCTCTGATTCTCCTCTCTTTCATCACCTTTTTCCCCTGGTCCTCCTCTCTTTCATCACCTTTTCCCCCAGGTCCTTCTCTCTTTCATCACCCTTTCCTCTGGTCCTCCTCTCTTTCATCATCCATTCCCCCTGATCCTCCTCTCTTTCATCATCCTTTCCTCTGGTCCTCCTCTCTGTCATCACCCTTTCCTCTGGTCCTCCTCTCTGTCATCACCCTTTCCTCTGGTCCTCCTCTCTGTCATCACCCTTTCCTCTGGTCCTCCTCTCTGTCATCACCCTTTCCTCTGGTCCTCCTCTCTGTCATCACCCTTTCCTCTGGTCCTCCTCTCTTTCCTCCATTCCTTTTCTGTATCTTTAATCATCCTTTCCATTACTCTTCCCACTCATTCTTCCATGCTTCTACCCTCTCTTTAATCACTCTTTCCTCTGTTCTTCCCTCTGTTTCTTCCATGTTTCTTCCTCTCTTTCTTAACCTCCTCTCCCGCTGTTCCACCTTCTCTTTCTTCCACATCTCGTCTTTCCCCATTCCTCTCTTCTCTTTCCCAGTTTGCCAGGGTTGGCAAAAAAAAAAACACTTTTTTTTTTTAAAAAGCCCAACCCACCTGTTTTTTTTCGGGTTTTTTCACAAAATACCCCCCAAAAAACGGGCAAAAGTGGGTTTTTTCAAAGTTTACCTTAACATCAAATAAAAAAATGTTTCCGCTCTACATAATTATGAATAGCCCAATAGAATCTTATTTTTCACAGAGTTATTTGAATGAGAGAAATGAACACAATTATGTTTTGACTTGTTTGGCTGTTATCCTTGGGCTGCCTGCTACACAGCAAAACATGCTTCAGTATGAGAGGCTGGAGAGCACTGCACAACTCATGAGCTGGCAAAGATCAGTCCACACTACACAATAGTAGAAGGAGTCATTTGCCTTGCTACTCTCCTTTCTTTGGTAATTATATATACGTGCATTTCTCAATCTTCTAAATCATAATTATTGAAAATTCTTTGGCATAAGTGATTTCACACATTATCTTAGGAGTAATAATAGCTTTTGGTAACCAAATACCTAAGCCTATAAAATACATCTCTTTTAAACAGAAAGCAATGTTTATAATATATTTCTATACAATTATTGATATTTGGTAATGATATGAGACAACATATGGTATAAGTTAACCCCTTAATGATTACTGTTATATAACAAATTTACCCCACTCCTAAATAAAACTATAAACCATATCTATCAAAACAATTTTACTCTTAATTTTAAAACTTTTAATATTAGAGACAGGTAGTGTTGGCTGTAAAGTTTGTATTCACCACACTACATGTGGATGTATAGAAACTGAATCTGCTGAGAAGGAAAGCAGTGTAAAAATATTCTTAAGATGAAGAAAAATTTGACCTGATTTATTGAAATTGACGTAAGGAGTAATGTTATTATTTTTCAGGAAATATTATTATTTCACGTTGGTAAGTCATTTAGAAGTGGTGTTATTTTTATTTTATAACTGAGGCAAAGAATTGCATTTTTATTTAGGGTAAAAAAAAAAAAAAAAAAAGTTTTTTGTTATATTGGTTTGGTAACATGACAAGAACCATAATTTACTGTGACACAAAAATATTATCATTTCAAAAGAAAAAGGTATTAGTTATAAAAGCTATTACAAAAACAGAAGTATTATGAATAGTTTTGAAAAAATCAAAGAACAACATCCATATTTGCAAAGAGCATGTTTTACTTACGTTGGTGAGAAATGTAATAAGCTTTTTTTTTTTTTTTATCACTAAGATTATGTTTCCAAAATATTATAAATACTTGGTGATGATGTGGGGACGCTCACCATCCACTCACTCGATGTAGTGCTGCTGTCGGGTGTCTGCCCTTTCCTCTCCTTCATCCTTCTTTCCTTCCATCCTTTTCTGTCTTCCTTTCCTTCATTCTTTCCTTGTCCTTCTGTTTACGGATAACTTTACACTCCCTGTTCTTTCTTTCCATCATTCTTTCCTCTTCCTTCTGCCTGTGGGTGACTCTACACTGAGTGACAAGCCAAATGGTTTCCTGTACACCAGGAAACCATTTACTACGCTGGATGGTAACCATATAACCAAATTTTGGCGCCTGGTGGGTAATTACTGCGCTCCAATCGGATTGAGCCGGTGAAGGTTTATATCCAAGGGTGGTTGGGATTGATTGCTCATGTAATGCCACTCAGGGATGAGTGATGCTGGTCACTCTCATCTTAAATGTCAGGACCAACTGCCTAGCCCAGGGTTCCTACGCTCCTCTTGGGGCAATGTGGGATTGGATGATGGATGGATAGTTATGTTGTGTTTTTTTAACCAGTGAAATAGAATATGATTAAGTAGCTATTATTTACTTCAGATGTTGTGTGCAAAAATATAACCAATTAATCAAATAAAATTGAATCCGGGATTAAATACATTATTAAAAAAAAAAAAAAAAACAGTAAAGTGGGTAAAATAGTGTTTTTTTTCAAGTGGGTTTTACTGAAAAATCCCGCGTGGGTAAAACCGGGTTACCCACTTTGGTGCCAACCCTGCAGTTTGCTCCTCCCCCCCCACCTCTCTCTCTCTCTCTCTCTCTCTCTCCTAGCTGTGTGTTTGTCATTTTTTTTTTATCTCCTTCCTCTGCTTTTGTTTGTATGCCGCCAGATTTTCTTAATGAAAGCTTGTGTGTGTGTGTGTGTCATCTGGCCACCTGGTTCAGTGTGTTGAGTGTATCTGTCGCCTGTCCGGATATTTGACCATATTTCTGTCGCATGTATTTTTTCTTTCTCCTTTGTATATCTCAGGTGTCTGTCTGCGTTTGGAAGCTGGTCATCGTTTTGACTTCTGCTTCTGTCGCCTGCCTATCTGTTTGTCTGTATGAAATGCGTGAATACATATTAACGTTTTTGTGTACAGGTATAATTGCCACGTGCCGAGCCGTTTCGTTCACTGTATATATTGGTCATCTCCATCATCAGCATCACCACCATCGTCATCATCATCAAGAATTAGTGTGCTGCAGTGTGAGTCTTTCTTGCCGAGCCCAACGCTGCAGTTCAGCAAAATAATCCATCATATTATCATCGGCCACTTCGTCTTACTCTTTCGGGGAAGTGCCACTCCACTACCATATCAAACTGCGTTTAGGTTTACGGAAATTATGACCTGCCTGTACGGGGAGCGCGGTAGCTCGGTGGTAGGGTGCCGGGCTCGTTATCGTGAGGTTGCGAGTTCGCGCCCCGGCCGGTGGCTGCTGTGCTGGGAGGGGTAGCGCTCTCCTGTAACCCTAGCAGGGTTATATGATCTGATGAAGTCTAGCTCGGGGATTAAAAATGTATAAAATGTATGACCTGCCTGTAGCTCGTATCCATTGCTGCTTTTTACTTCTGTCAGTCGATCTATAGCCAAACGCCATAATCCCGCAAGGGGTGGCCACAAACAAATCGCCTCCATGTCGCCCTGTCCCCTACCACCTTGCCGCCCTCCCCCCAGCTTACACCCCACTCTCATATACCTCTCTACTCCATCCCTCCAGCTCATCCTCGGTATCCCCCTACCCCTCCCCCCCCTCCACCTCACTCACATACACTCCTAGTTAGTCTCTAACTCTCCATCCTCTCCACTTGACCAATCCACCTCATTGTATTTCTCCTAACGCATTCTATGACATCCACATACACACCACGCTCCTTCACGTCCTCATTTATCAGTCTGTCTCTCCATGTAACTCCACATGCTTCTCTTAGTAACTCATTTCCACTGCTCTCGCTCGACTTGTGTCCTTCCAACAAGGTCCAACCTGTGCTTCCTTACTTTAGAGTAAGGATCGCAATACTGTCGTAGTTTTTTTTTTTTTTTTTTTTTCCATGCTCACTTCATTATTTCATATCACTGCTTTCAGTGAACCAACAACCTTTCTTCCCTTCTGTAACCTTTCAAGCACTTCATCATTCAGATTTCCATCCTTATCACACTACCCAAGTACTTAAATGCTCTTACATTTACCAGTTCCTCACTTTCCAGCTTCAGTTTGCATTCAGTGACTTCACTTCTCTTGAAGACCACAACAGTACTCTTCCCAACGTTCACCTTTAGATGCCGCATCGTAAATGCTGTTCCAAACTCATTTACCAAGCCTTGCAGTTCCCCTTCATCATCACTGAACAGTACAATATCATCTGCAAACAACAGAACAGGAAGTTTCCAAACGCTGCCCTCTCACATTAGGTCCACTCCAACATCCACTTTTCCTCCCTTGTAACTCTTCCAGAACGCCTCCATGTACAAATTGAACATCCCTGGAGACATGACATCCGTGTTTCAGTCCAGCATTTAGATAGAAAATTCTGTCTGTCCATCATCCACACGCACTACAGGCCAAGCATCCCCACTCATTCTTCACGGCATTCCACTGCTTCCTGTTGTTATGGGTATATATTAGAGTGCACACTTAACCTCTTATCAGTCACCAAAAGGGCAGGGTAAAGCTGACAAGCAAACTAATTTACTTTACTTTACACTGTAACATAAAAAACAAAATCAGTTTCGTATCTCAAAAACGGATTCACATTGGCCTCACAATACAAGTACAGGCAAACCTTGATTTACGTTACCCTTAGATGAGATACCCCGGAATAGTGATGGGGTTAGAATTACCATCCTACCCTGCCTATTGTAGGCCTACCCCTGGTTTTGGGATGGGTTTTTAATCCCCCCCCAATTTTGATGATATTTCAGACTTAAATTTTGTGTTTATGTTTATTTACAAACTGTTTTTAAACTTAGATCAATGTGTTTTAGTCACGGGTGGAGTGAACACTGTCATTTGGGGTATGGATTCTTGCCCATCAGACGAGGTACAAAACATTGCGAACAACTAGGTGTCAACAAAGAATATTTCGTGTTTGACCATGGAACATCTAACCTATCATGGAATACATGATAATGATTTTAAATAAATATTAATAATTATGAAAGTCTTCAAGAGTAAACATTTCCTGCATTGACGAAAACTATGACATCGATAAATCATGTGTTTACATTCGGGCTGTTCATGGAAAAATGCTTTAAAAATACAAAGGAATTTCTAGATAAATGTTGGGAATTAAGAGAGAAAAAAAATAGAGGAGCTCAGCAACCAGAACAGTAGCTAAAATGACATAAAGAGGGGCCATAAAGAGGGGCCATTGAAATGGCTATCCCGATTGCATCACCGATCGCTTCCCCGTCGAGAGAATTCCCCGTAAAAACATCAGCGATTCTCCATCACAACAGTTTGCTCCTTAGACGATTCAGCATCAGTCATACGTTATTATTATGCATAACGTATGTTTTATTTAATTGTCCCGGGACCATCTGATGGTGGGATTGTACTGTATACAATGCTGCTGCTGCTTCTTTATCGAGTTTGAATACAAGTTGGAGATTGCATTTTCCAGTGACCTTGACTGGGTACAAGCGAGAAGGGCACTGGTTTTAGACTTAGGTTAGCTTCTTTTACAGCTGTTAGGCCATTTAGATTGGCTGTAAACTATTTTTTGTACTCTTTTGGGTGGATAGGCCATTTAGATTGGCTGTAAACTATCTCTTGGTTGGGGAGGAAACCCAAGTCTCAAAAACACATCCCTATACTTTACATGTTAAATCGGCCCCAGTTTACGATACCCCGCCTAGCAATGGGTTTTTACTTAACCAGTTGCATCGGTAAACTGGGGTTTGCCTGGATAAAACAATAAATTTTATTTCATACCTAATCAAATTACAATAAGTGGAAGCTAAGTACTCACAGCTTGAGGAATTAGGAGAACTCGCTGGTAATTTAACCACACACCTGTATGATACGGAGAGGCAAACCAAAAGGAGAAATGGTGCACAGACAGTGTTTTGTAATCATAGTAAGGTGTCTAGTAATAAACTGTATTAAAATGTGTCTAGTAATGAAATGTGACTCTCTCACCAGTTCCTCAAGCTTATTTAACAGTTTACTCTGCCTTCTTAGATCTTATAAACCAATGTACGGTCTTAAGTATATTCTCAAGCCTGTTACGCAT
Organism: Coenobita brevimanus; assembly: GCF_032717465.1. Classification (NCBI taxonomy): domain Eukaryota; kingdom Metazoa; phylum Arthropoda; class Malacostraca; order Decapoda; family Coenobitidae; genus Coenobita; species Coenobita brevimanus. The sequence continues at coordinate 33,002,167 of NC_137017.1, forward strand.
ACAGGAGGCATGAGCCACCAGTTACCAGCTAACACATCATAACTCCTAGCCAATGAAGAGTCTTTAAGAAGGCGGAGCTGGTCAGCTACTGGAAAACATTTTCGTTCGCTCCTCCCACACGGTACGTCACACCCACTGTTGGTCAAGGACAGGGTCACTGTGCATCGTATATGAAAAACATTTAGTGGTATTCTGCCCAGAAACGTAAATACATGAAAAAAACTTAGTGATCATTTTGACAGCTGGGCATATAATGAAATGATAATTTTTCCACTTGGGTGAGGCAAAGGATAAGGAAAAAAGGTTCAGTGTTCTTGACCGACTCTTATCTCTTTCCTTTATCTGGTCACTTCTCGTCATTATTTCGTCCGACTCCGTTCTGCCCATCTACGCTGGGTAACCACGCCAGTGACGCTATTTGCTCCTTACTCTTTTACTCTTATCCACAATTCTTGTCAATCCAGTCTGGCATATGGTTTTCCCAAATCCATGAAGGCAGCATGCAACTTCTTTCTCGTCTCTGGAAACTTTTCCACTAAAAACCTTAGGATGAACATTTGACCTATGGGACCTCTTCCATTCCCGAAGCCTCCCTGTTCTTTTTCAACTAATTCCTCTGCAGTTTCCCTAAATCTGTCAGTAAGAATCCTACCATATACTTTTCCTACAGCACTAAGAAGATAAATGTGTATGATTACCACCATGAGGGGTTGGCACAAACAAATTGCCTCCATGTCGTCCTGTCCTCTGCCATTTTGGAGCCCTACCCCAGAACTTGCATCTCTCGCTCTCATATACGTCCTTCCCTGTCCCTCCATCGCATCCTCGGTCTCCCCCTCCCTCCACCTTATTCACACACACTTTCCTAGTTAGTCTGTCACTCACCATCCTCTCCATATGGCCAAACTGCCTCAGTGTATTTCTCCTAATGCCTTCTATCACATCCACATCCTTCTTTTCCTTATTTGTAATTATGTCTGTCAATGCAACTCCACATGCTCCTCTCAAATAACCCATTTCTACTGCTTTCACTCTTGACTTTTGTCCTTCCAGTGAGGTCCAAGCTTTGCTTCCATACATTAGAGTGGGATTGACGATACTGTCATACAGCGACTTTTTTACTTCCATGCTCACTTCTATATTTTTTATCACTGCTTTCAGTGAACCAGCGACCTTTCTTCCTTTCTGTACCCTTTCAAGCAATTCATCCCCCAAACTTCCATCCATACTCATCACACAATCCAAGTGCTTACATGAACTCTCATTTTCCATTTCCTCACTATCCAGCCCCACTCTTCATTCAGTGACTTCATTTTCTCTCGAAGACCACAGCTTTACTCTTCCCAACATTCTCCGTTAGATTCCGTTTCTTACATGCTCATCCAAACTCATTCACCAAGCCTTGCAGTTCCCCATCGTCTTCATTTAACAATACAGTATCATCTGCAAACAACAGAACAGGAACTTTCCTAACACTGCCCTCTCTCATTAGGGCTGCTCCAGCATCTAATGCCCTTCCTTGTATCTCTTTTATGGCTCCATCCATATACAAATTGAACAACCATGGCAAACAACATAACAGGACGTTTCCAAACAGTGCCCTCTCTCATGAGGGTCACTCTGACATCCTCTGCCTTACCTTGTATCTCACTTCCATCTGTATACAAATTGAACAGCCTTGGAGACATGACACATCCCTGTTTGAATCCAACATTCAGATTTTAAAAATTCGCTCAGTTCACCATCCACACACTTTGCTGCTCTAGCACCCCTGTACATAGTCTTCATGGCATATAATAGCTTTCCATTTACTTAAAGTATTTTTTATATTTCCCACATTCCTTCTCTGTCCAGATCCATGAAGGCTACATACAACTTATTTCCCATCTCTAGAAACTTTCCTACTAAATACCGTAGGATGAAATCTGATCTGTACAACCTCATCCCCTCCTGAAACTTCTCTATTCTCCAACTAATTCCTCTGTTATTTCCCGAACTCTTTCAGTAAGCGTCTTACCTTATACTTTTCATAATATGCTAAGAGGACAAATGCCCTCATGAATTCTACACACTTTTTCCCCCCTTTTCTTTTTACAGGGGAGTAATTACACCTGACTTTTAGTCCTCCAGGGCAGGGCTCTACCTTCCTCCCACACCAATCTGCACATCTTTCATATCAGTTCTACTACTATCTCTTCCTCATGTTTCATCGTTTCACCACATACTCCATGAATTCCTGGAGCTTTCCTCATTTTGACTCTTCATTGCATCCACTACATCCATCCAGCAGATCTCTTGCTCCTTTCTCATCTCCCTGTTTCTTCCAGCCATTCCCCAGCCACTTATACTAGCATTACTTTTATTCTCTGTGTTCAACAATTACTCAACCCCTGGACGCCAGTCTAAAATCTGGTTGCCCGTCACCTCAGTATGGAAAAAATCTACAAAATAGCCATACTTCTAACCTTTATATCTCAGAAACTATAGGAGTTAGGGAAATGTAGTTGAGGCCATATTATTCACCAACTCTTCTTCCTGCGAATGAAAGTATCATCAGGTCTGTAGGTTGTTGTGTCGATGAGTAATGACATATAGAAGAGGACTAATTTTTGCCGTGAGAACAGGATGTGTTTGTACGTCTGCCTGCAGCCCTGACTATGGCTTTGCTCTGAATGTGACAACTCCATTACAAGATAAACTAGACACATTTGTGTCCAAGGTATGCCCTATGGCACTATCAAAGAGTCTTTTCCAAGTATCCTTGCAAAGATTAGGGATGGATGAGGCAAAAGTCCACATGAGGCGGGAACAGAATTGGACGAGAAGAGTTAAGAAAAGATCGTCTTACACCTGGCAGAGTCACAGAGATGACTGAGATATAGTTGGCTCAGGTGGTGGGAGTCCCTCCCTAGCTTTTGGTGATGAGAGATAAAGTGGCAGCCACTTCAAACTGTGGCGCAAAAACAAGTGCGGTCCCAACCGATACCTGGTGCTGCCCGGCCACCGACTTATTGACAATTCCGACTGACATCTGACGGTTAAGGGTTAAAATGTTCTCTCCGTCTGCTCACTTTTTCCCCCTTTTCCACCAACAATTTGCCATTTTTATCTTTCACTCCCCTACTACCTTCATTATCACCCTGTCTTACTCAGTTAGCCTTCTTCCAAAACATTTTCTTACATTCCCTTCACATTGCACCCGCATCCCTTCCAAACTCCTCATTCACTCTCATCTTACTCTCTTTTATCTTTTCACCTCTATCCCTGCCTCTGCATGCTGTATAACTCTATTCCATGTCTCAGCTTCATCCATATCCCTGCTTCCCATCCACTAACTACAGTATATGATTTTTTTTTGTGCCACAGCTTGTTTCATGTCTTCATTCCACCATGCTGTTCCTTGCACCCCCTTTCGTCTTTTCTTCACTCCACACACCACCTCACATTCTGCACATGTTTCTCCAGTGAATTCCTTGCACTCACCTTCCACTTCCCGTCTGCTACAAATCATATCTACCCAATCGCTTCTCCACTTCTCTCATATATTCTGCCATTTTTCATCCTCCAGCAACCCTTCTACCCTCTTTCGTATGGACTGCTTCCTCCTGCCCTTTTCTCCTGTGGACTGCTTTCTCCTGCCCTTTTATCCTATTCATCCAGCTCATTTGTATCGCTTTTGCTTGTGATTTTTTTTCCCTTATCTGGCAAGCTTGCCTGTTTTCGTTGCCTGTAATACTTGATATTTTTTAAGCTGGGGGCGGATGCTTTCTTGCAGCAGCACTAATATAACCTGGTGGCTCTGTTGCCTGGATGTGCAAGGATTTGTCACCTCCTTCCCTGTCCTCAGCAAGGCGATTAATGGACCACACATGAAGTCCCTGGGCTTTTGTTCAGATGAGCCTGGGGCCACCACAACGAAATTGTCTATCAGTTTTCCCAAGTTGGCATTTTCATGGCATGGTTAGATGGAATAAAGGCTTTGAATATATTTTTATTTTTGGGGAGTTTTATTATTATCGATACATTTGGCCATTATCTCATACTGGAGTGGTGTTAACAGCATTTCGTTCGTCTGCTGGTCATCCATGTTGTTCAGGAAATCGATAATGAGACCATTTGAACTACGCAGTTTAATGGTTTCTTTTTTCTTCAGAGTTGTCTTTTCCTGTTAGCTAATGTTGAATATCAGTATCTTTCAGTTCACCATTCAAATTCACTCCCAAATCACTTTGTGTGTGTGTGTGTGTGTGTGTGTGTGTGTGTGTGTGTGTGTGTGTGTGTGTGTGTGTATGTGTGTGTGTGTGTGTGTGTGTGTGTGTGTGTGTGTGTGTGTGTGAATAGTTTTCAGAGAATTCTGCTGTTTCAGTCACTTCATTCTGTTATTTGTTCTGTTTGAAGCTTTCAGAGCAATCATTTGGTTTCTGCCAAAGCAAAGTCTGCTTTGTTGTTGTCAGATTTCTTCCAGTTCTGAAAGTTTGTTCCCCACACTCTCGCAGCTCACAGTTGTCCAGCTCCAGTTAGGTGGTATTTTAGCTTTTCATGTACACAGTTGGTCAACTTTAGACCAGTCTTCCACAGTTTGCTTTTACCTGCTGCCATTGACCTCCAGTCTTTTACATGCTGTGATTACAAGCTTCCCTCTGGCTTTTGATATTTCTTCTGGACAAAATCAAAGTATCAGTCCTATTACTCATTAGCCTATTTGGTACTAAAATAAAATTCATCATCATTACTAATAAAGTATCTGTTAATCAGAATTCTGTATCATGTTCCTTATTTTCTTGCTTATCTCTGGAGCATGATATCAAACAGTCGTATGAATGCCCACTTGACCTTCAAGCTTACTGAGGCCAGTGATATTCCATTTCATTTTTCTGAGTCCCTCAGCAAGATTGGCTAAGTTTGCAACACAAGCCAAAGTCTTGGTATTGGAAGTTTAAGGTTCATTTCCCAGAGGATGCATCATTATAGCCAGAGACTTAAAGCATTTTGCAATGATGCAAGTCTGACCGCCACTTTAACCATATGCTCCATTCCCGGTGCTGCCTTGAGGATGTTGGTTGATGGGATTTGCTGTTGTGATCAAGAACACGTGGTTCTCAGACTTTTTGATCCACAGCCCATTTAACAGTGTTGATAGAGGCTATCGAACAGACTCTTCTGGAATGTTTGCTAACACACACACACACACACACACACACACACACACAGACTGGTGGCATGGTTGGTTGAACACTCGACTCCCTGTCCATTTGACCAGAGTTCGAGCCCCACCAAGACCGCGCTGCTAGCGTGGGCAAGTTGAGCTTACCTGTCAAGTATGAAGCTCAAGGCATGCTATGGTAGATCCTCAGGGGTTGGAAACTCAGTGGAATAAAGATTAGGCGATATGTCTTGTTATGCTTATGCCTCAGTTCAGCCTTGGTGAGGCTTGGTATTGTCAACGCTCCTCAGGAGCAGCCCGTATCAGCCTGTTGTCCTCCTTAGGTTAGGATACTAGATTAACCGCTCTGTGGCCGCCGGCGTCAAAAGACGTTTTACTGTAGCATGGTCACCAGCATCAGTGCAGTGTGACCTGTAAAAAACTGCGATGAATTCTGGGAAAGGAACGAACGTTTGGGAGATGTTCACACAGAAAATTCTGGGAAAGGAACGATCGTCTGGGAGATGTTCACACAGACCTACTCTAGACTCTAATCCACTCAATCAGCCAGTACATCTCGATCTCGTAACCCAGCCATGAGTGGATGTCAGTCTTTTGCTTCTCTCAAGTGTTGTGTAAGTAAGAATAAGAAAGCTAAAAAGTCGAGAAAAGAAAGAAAAATAATGTGTTTCCCCAGGCAGTGACTGCTAATGAATGTTTGCTTTGACTGGGAAGGGAGGGGAGGAATTAACATTATAAACACAAGAGGGAACACATTCATAATTATGATAATTTTATTTTTACGTACATAATATTCAGTACTGAATTTGTTCATTTTACAGTTTTCTTGTTTTGCACAAGCATTTCAGTAACACATGAGGTCTTCTCGTGGTAAATATATGGATGTAAAACCTTCCCTTCCCTACACTAATTCTCTTGTTCAAGATGCTAATCTCAGGTGGTATCGAATCGTGGCCGAGGTAGTTCAACTTTTACATGCACAGCAGCACCTGTTATCTTGAAACAGACTAAAAATAGCATCTTTCTTCTTTCTATACGAATTAGACCACCCATAGTTTGAAAAATCCATATAGGAATAAACAGTATAAACATTGAAATTGGGAAAGCATTCATAATTATATTTTTATTTATAAGTACCGGTACACATATCATATGCTGAATTGGTTCATTTTACATATTGTTTTGCACAAGCATTTCAGTAACACATGAGGTATTCTTGTGGTGAATATATGGATGTAAAACCTTCCCTTCCCTTCACAATAAATCCCCCGTGCGAGATGATAATCACGAATCGTATCGAATTTGACACGCTGCGTTTCGGCCTGTACACACAAAGGAGGACCCTTATCTCGTTAAGAGTCTATAAAAGTATCATCTCATGCGTCTCTTTGGACACAACTAAACCACACAGGCAACAGAATTGTGTAACGTGATACTTGCATAAACACACTAAACATAAATGTGTAAAAAAGTCGTAATATTTTTAAAATTAAACCTTCCGTACATTGTCCTGATTTAGTTCGTAATACACATATATAGTCATTTCAAACCATTTCAGCGCCATTGACTTTTTTGTTTTGTTTTGTTTTTTTGTTAAAAAAATGCGATGTTTCGTCGCAACAGTTACACAATTATAGTTTTTTTCTCTCCTTCAGGTTACAATATGATAGTCTCTTTTCCTCCATTCACACTTTCCTGTAAAATGTCCACGCTAGTTTTTCTATGCTGCGTGGTGTTCTTTCTGACTTTTTCCTGCCGGCTTCGGCTGTAGGGCTTGGAGGGCGGGGGAGAGCCTTCTTCTTTCCTATCCTTATCTCATTCTAGTAGTTCAGTTACTCTGCTAGGAGCTGTCTAGCATGGGCCAACCGGCCTACTTCAGTTATCTTCGCTTCTTATGTTTTTAACAGTACCTAGGTATGACCGATATCATATGCCTGAATTTGTGCACTTTCCGCTCTTCGTTGCGCAGCACAGGATGGGTCAAAGAAGCTCAAAATTGCATTGCCAGATGGGCCAGACGTTTCTCTTCAATTTGCCAAGAAAAAAAAAAATCGATTTTCAAAACCTGAAAAATCGGCCCCCTTCTCGGCCCAGCTAATTCCCCACGGTCGGCCACGGACGGGTTAAGGACTTGTACTCGTATTTTCAGTCACTGGCTGGGATGAATAAAAAAAAAAAGATTAATATTATAATTTTATAATTATTATTACACACACACACACACACACACACACACACACACACACACACACACACACACACACACACACACACACACACACACACACACACACACACACGTGGGAGCTTTCCTTTCGGAAAATTTGAATTAAGTTGTAACAACATTCTGTACGTACCGGTATATATAGTAAGTAGTGCACAGGTCACAGTAGTTATCGTAGTTTTTAGAAATATGCTAATATTGTAATAATGCTAACTGTAATATCAGTTAAGTAATAAAAATAACTGTTGAAGGCAGTAGGCCTGTTCTGTCTGGGCGACCTGTCGTGATTCCCTTCGCGACCCACTTTTGGGTCGTGACCCAGCGTTTGAGAACCTCTGGTGTGGAGGGAGGATTGAGCCAAGAAATACCTCGCAGACAGTGGCTGTTGGTGTTATTATCAAGGGACTGATACTGTGATCCAGTACACTGAGCCTGCCTAATAGGATTGCACCTTACCACTACATGTGAGCTAACCACTGGGACACACGGGGATTTTCCCAACGGGAAGGCTTTATCCTGTACGAGGCCTCCTCTGCGGCTGTCTTTTGTCTGTCAGTCTCTCCTGTGTATATGTTTTACAGTTTGTTTATTTATACTTGAGACCATTGTTTGTTTGCATCTGAGTAGTTTGTATGTATCTCCTGAAACTTGTAACGAACATTTATTGGTGACCGATCTGCTTGTCATTAGCATATCTGTCAGTGTGTGACTCATCTTTATATATATATATATATATATATATATATATATATATATATATATATATATATATATATATATATATATATATATATATAGTGTGTGTGTGTGTGTGTGTGAGAGAGAGAGAAAAAAAAATTTACCTGCCTTCGTTTACGTCTAATATTTTGTCGCCCTTTTAGCTGAATTTTGGTTTCCAGCCTTTTTATCTCCGATCTGTGTGTGTGTGTGTGTGTGTGTGTGTGTGTGTGTGTGTGTGTGTGTGTGTGTGTGTGTGTGTGTGTGAGAGAGAGAGAGAGAGACGTGTGATAGCCTTATCATACCAAGTACCCCAGCCACAGTACCGCCCAGGGAACCACGTTTGCCCAAATTGAAACAAGCCGGCACTCAAAGGCGGCCCCCGTGTTCAGACTTGAGTCAATATTTAGAGGCGACGGCACACCCACAGTTTCCATCCTAACTTTTAAAGGAGCTTGGCAGGGAAGGCTTGTGGTATGCCTGCAACCACCAAAGTTGTTGCTGTTTTTATTTTTATTATTGGTACCGTTATTCATAATTCATTTAACTTGTTCCTTTTTTACCTGTTCATTCATAGTTTTATATGTTATCGACTGAACTTTAAAATTGAGATCGCACTGATTCCCCCCCCCCCCCAGGGTAATGCTGTACTTGTGTGTAGGGAGGTGGGGCTGGCTTACGGGTGGTACTGAGCACTTCAACGCGTAATTAACTTGGTGCCTGAGAAAGAGGCGGTGAAATATGAGAGGCATCCAAATGAGAGCCACAAGGAGTGAGAGTGGTTGTTTGTGCAGGGGGTAGGGTAGTAAGAGGGGTGGGCGCGAGTAGGTAAGAGGCGTGGGGGTGGGTAGAGGGTAAGAGGCGTGGGAGTGGGTAGGGAAATGAGTCTAGGAGGAATAGGAGCATATAACTGAGAGGGTTGGGAAGTGAGATGGACAGATGGAGTGAGAGGGGACGGGGAAGAAAAGAGTGGGTTGACAGAGTGGAAAGAATAAGTTCGTGAGGGGTAGGAGTGAGTGTTGGTGTTGCAGCGAACAAGGAAGGAAGTGGACGACAGAAGTGATAGGGACAAGAGGTTGAGAGAAGAAGATAAAGTTGATTTTGGATTGGGCAGGAGAGTGAACGGAACAGGACATCGTTTAACAGAATAAGGATCAGTTCCTAGTTGTAACCTTTGTCTCATGTTCGTGAATCATAAGCACATTCTGATTGCAAAAGGAAAGTCATTTGTAGTTTTGTGAATCTCAACACAGAGGAGGGATGCGGCAAAGGATTGGGAGGAATGGGATGTATGAGTATTGGGTTTGAGAAAGAAGGAAGAGGGATAGAGGGATAAGAGGGGACGGAGAGCAATGGTTGGTTCCGAGAATACCCAGAGAATGATAAAGGCGAGAAAGGGAACGAAAATAATTGGAGGGCGGGAGGAAGGGAGATTGAGTAAGAGAGGCGGAGAGTGAGTGAGGCAGAAAGTAATTGGACCAATTGAAAGCAAGCATGAAATGAGTCCAGCAATTGACGGATCAGAGAACGAGTGGAGCGAGTAACGGGAGAAGGAAAATGCAGTAAACTCTGAGCTGAACGAAGTAGAAGAGGAGGATGGGGAGTGAGGGAATTAAAGATGTGGAAGTAGGAGAGAATAAAGCCCGTGTGGAGGAAGGTACCGGACGAAGAAATTAATGCAGCGAGGGGACGGGCTGAGACGTATGAAAGCGAGTGGGAGACACAAATAAAGAAAATGAAGTTCACCCTTCGGCACTGTATCGTATTTTTTTCCCTACCGGCATACGATTTTATTCTGCCAACAGCCAACATCATGTCGTAAATGAATCAGAATCAGCTTTCATGAATCCTTCCAGTTCATTTTCATATTTTTAGATTTTATTTCTGGTACTGCCAGGCGATTTTATTCAACGTAGAGGAGTCCCTCACTCTTCCCAGACCGTAATCAGTGTCTATGTACATGCTTTAGTGTTTTATTCCACTCTATCACTCTTTTGTCTTTGCCATATAGTGATCTTCTGCGACCATGAACTTTATTATTGGTGGAAGGAATATTTACACTTAATAAGGCCTCTATCTCTGCAACCAAATCGTCATGAAATTCGTTAACTCCATGAGGCTCGTAAGTCTCATACCACTGTTATGTTTCATTACTGAAATAATTAACATTACCTTTATGTAATGATAATCTTTTTCTTTTCATTTGGTATAGGATTTTACTAATGGGAATTTTGACATGTAAAGCAAAATGGTCACTCAGTAAATATTGCACAACAGAGCGCGAACCAGTCAGGCCAGAGGAGTGAAGAAGACAAGTATAATCTAATATGCCCCCAAGCACATGTTTTGGAGTTCCTTTACCTAACAAGATAGCTTCATTATGGTCTCTTAAAAATTGTACCGTACCCAATTATCTCCAGTTTTCTTTCGACTTCCTGCACTTCTTAGAGTAGGATGTCTAGCATTAATATCTCCCACTACGAGAGTGGGACCCATGAACATGCATTCAGGGAGGTTTTGCATGTCCAGACAGTTTTTGCATACATACAAATTTACAACATTAATAAAACCTTCTTTTAGTCCTACTTTAACACCTATATATTCTATGCCTTGACATTTTCCCGGTGGTTCCAATAATTCTGCTGGTATATTCTTTCTTATATACAGTGATGTGCCCCTATTGCCATTGTTGCTTGCTAAGTAAGAACACTGATAATTATGCAGTCTATAGATATCACCTTCTTTCTCTCTGATTTCCTGCAGTGCTAAAATGTCCATATCATGTTCAAGGGCATAACAGTGAACATCTGTGTGTTGATTTTTAAGGCCATTAACATTCCAGGACAATACTTTCAGTTTTGATGATGTCATCTTAACTCTATAGATTTCCCCACTGTATTACCCAGTACACCAGCTAAAGCTTTACGTACCAAACCCTTGGTCAATTTACTCTTTTGGTTTTGTGTGCCTAGGATGAGTTCTTCGGCTGCTTTTTGCATCTCCTCACACATAGCCAGGAGATAACGTGGAGAAACTTCAACTTCATCATTTTCACTGATCACAACATCTGATTCTTTAGTATTTTCCTCAGTCTTGCGGTCCATGTACTGTGAATCGTTAACGGCAGCTGCTGTTGATGCTGTGATAGAGGTCACTACATTGCTTTCCACCAATGTCTTTGCGTTATTCACCTTTTCTGATTCAATATTGGTATTTTCGTTGCCATTATTTTCTATCATTTCCTCATGTTTCTTTTCAAGCTTTTCTACCTTATCATACAGCATCTTGAAATTGTCCCTCATTTCCTGTATGATGGCGTTAATTAAAGGCAGGAGGGATGTCACTGGTAGGTGTGAAGCTGGGCGGCAGATCTGCTCTCATGGAGCCTGCCCGGTCCCCACCACCAAGACCTTGCCCACCACCACCACCACCACCATCCGTCCCGTTCCGCCTTACTGTCTACCTCACCCACGCATTGTGTTGTGGTGCCGGGGCATCCACATAATGTCTTACCTCACTCGGGGTTCCCATTTTGAGCTGGGGCCTTTTCTCACACTGCCTGCACCATGCATTGTGCTCCTTCCCACAGTTACAGCAGTAGGGTTGAACTCTTTCTCTGGCTTTTATTTTGTCCCAGCAGTCTCTGGAGTCATGTTTTTTTCCACAGTGAAAGACTGACGAAGAGAGTGTATGTGAGTGAGGTGGAGGGGGGAAGAGGGAGGGGGAGGCCGAGGATGAGATGGAGGGATGGGGTGGAGAGGTATATGAGAGAGGGGGGTGTGAGTTGGGAGCAGGGCAGTGAAATGGCGGGGGACAGGGCGACTTGGAGGCGATTTGTTTGTGGCCACCCCAAACGGGATTGAGGCGTCTGGCAATAGATAGATAGATAGACCGACAACGAGCCTGGAATGTACATTGCCATGCCTTGTTCCCCTACCTTCTGCAGTTGAAGCAAATGATAGGTTCTTCAGTTTATTTTCTTACCTTGCGGTAGCCATTTTCCAAGACATACAGTTTGTCAGGTACTTCGCCTCTCACCAGGGCTACTACACTGTTCCTAGCCTCCCCCCTGACAATGTGCCTTTTGGCCCATACCACACTTGTCTTCCAAGTCCAGGTCAAGGTCGGTGTCATAGGGAGCAAGGAACACCTTGGTATAGGTTCCTCTCATCTCAGGAACCTCCATCACTACTCTCCGATAACCTGTTGTAGTAAATTTCCTTACTGCCTCCTCGTCAGCAACTGTGATGTATGACCTATTGATCCCTTCCTTCAGAACAGGCTCATACGCACAGCATTCCTGTGCTAATTTCGCTGACCATAACCTTTTTTCCGATAGTGTCAGCTTACATGCGTTGGGGAAGTAAAGGCGCCTTCTTTCCGTTGCACAATTTCCTCCCTGTAGCATCGCACTGCTCTCTCCTGCGGTAGTAACCTCAGCAGATTTCGCCCCTCTCTGTCTCTTCTCTACAAGGCTACCTTCTTCATCCCTGCTCGTCTTCTTTATTTTGGTTTTTCATCCTTTTTCGTTTCTCTCTTTTCCCTTCCACCAGCATCATACCATCCTCAGCACCAGCCATCGTGCAGGTTATACCATCTTCAGCACCAGCCGTCGTGCAGGGAACTTCCATGACTAAATCTTGATTCGATACTGCCATCTCCAGTCTTACTGTTGAATGTTTCTTTCCTTCATACGTCCTTCCTGTTACCATCTGTTCATTCGTCTTGGCTTCTGCCACACAAAGCATAGTGTGACAAAGCCACAAAATCAAAAAGTAGTCAACCCAGCGCAGGAGAGTTGTTCGATTAGTAAAGTGGGAGTGGAGAGCAGTGGCTCATCCGCCACACCAGTGCACCTGACTTGGGTAGAGTTCCGAAAAGTACGTCTTCACCTGAGCAAGTCAGAGGTCAGACTGAGGTCATGGCATGGGAGATGTCACAGAATGTACTCGTAAATGTCACTCATTGTCAACTGCGACGACAGTTGACAATGAGTGACTATTTCTAGTGTGGTGTTATTCTGGAAAAGTGATTGTTTAGTATATGCTGTGTCTTTGTAGAGGATGAATCTGTGGGTGTAAGTGAGGAGACCTCCTACGTGGTCCCTCAGTTCGGCCTGTGCCAATGTGTGAATAGTTTCTGATGGGTGGAGTATTGAATGTGTATGTGAGCTTTGTTTCTTGTAGGAGTAAATGTGTATGTTGTGTTCACAAGAAAAAGGTTCAGTTTGCGGTGTTTTGGTGTGGAGGCCATCCACATATCGTTGTAATATGCTTATGGTGTGTGTGTGTTCGAGTGTGGTTCTGTGTGTACGTCTAGTGTGGCTCTGTGTTGTATTTTTTTTTTTTTCAGGGGCTGAGTTGTGGTGGCAGTTGTGTGAGTAAGCGGGTTGTAAGGTTGAGGGGATCTGTATTTGGAGTGACAGGATGAATGTTCGTGAATGTGTTGCACCTGGTATGTACTGATTTGTTGTGGTGGTGTGTAATTTTTGTAAGTGTAGTGCATGTGATGTGGATCCTTTTTGTGCTAGAACTGCATTGAACAGATCCATGTGTTTGTTTTGTGTCTGTTATGTAGGGAACAAATCCAGCATATTTATTGTGTTTGGGGCCCGGGATTGAACTCAGTGTCTCCGGCAAGGGTGAGGAGAAAATTGACTGCAGTAGATTCATTCCACTTTGTTAGAAAAGGTGGGGGGGGGGGGTTCGTTGGGTGCAGCTGCTCCCACACGGGACACAGTGTCCTGCCAGTCTGACCAATTTCCACCACACAGGACATAGGTCAGGTTGGAACACTTCTGCTCCCAGGCCAATATGGAAGTTGCTCCTCCGCACCAGGGATGCACAGCGCTAACCAGTGCATTTTTACCCTCCATCTGACAGAGTCAGAGAAGGGTGTTGTTATCACAGGGATCAATAGCTGTCCGTCCGTAGAGCTGGGCGGCAGAGTGGTTGACCGGGCATTGAGATTTCGTTCCTGGGCCAGAACTCGCTATTGAGTCGTGAAATTTCGCATACTTACGTGTCTTATAGTGATCTGATGCCGTTGGATAGGTAGATTGCTGTGCCTTAAGAAGTTTTTTTGGAAATGATGAAAAAGCTTTAAAATATCTAGAGATTTCAATGCAACCTTTGCAAGGAATATGAAGGGCCCAGGTTGTGTCTTCAAAGCGTTCTCCTTACACCCACCTTTAAAAGAAAAGACTGGGGGGTGAGGGCCGTTATGCATATTGTTAGGTGTGCAGGGAGGTGGGGGTATGTGCTTGGCCAGGTGGTGGGTTGCAGCAGTGTAATGTTGCCCATGTTTAAATAAACATGGGCTGGGTTTTGATCGCCACCCTCTACCACTACCAGAGAACATCTGACAGTCTTGCCACGGCGAGGGAGAGATGAGGAAGAGAACAGGATGACGGAGGATCGATAAGTGAATGAGGCAAGTGAGAGGCGAGGACGTGAGTGGGACGAGTGAGAAATGAGGTAGTGAATGGGACGACAGAGAGGTGAGATTGTGAGAGGGGGGCGAGTGAGAGGTGAGGAAATGAGTGGGGGAGTGAGTGGGATGAGTGACTGGTGAGGAAGTGAGTTGGGGAGTGAGGTGAGGTAGTGAGTGGGGTGACTGATGAGGAAGTGAGTGGGGGAATGAGGTGAGGTAGTGAGTGGGGCGAGTGACTGGTGAGAAAGTGAGTGGGGGAGTGAGGTGCGGCGATGCAGTGAGTGGGGCGAGTGACTAGTGAGAAAGTGAGTGGGGGAGTGAGGTGAGGCAGTGAGTGGGGGAGTGAGGTGAGGCAGCGAGTGGGGCGAATAAGAGGTGAGGGAGAGGTGAGGTAGTGAGTGGGGGAGTGAGGTGAGGTAGTGAGTGGGGTGAGTGACTGGTGAAAAAGTGAGGGAGGGACGAGTGAGAGGTAAGGAAGTGAGTGGGGGATTGGGAGTTAAGGGAGTGAGTGAGACGAGTGAAAGCTAAGGTAGTTGATGTTTAGTAACTCCAGCCGGTGTGCCCAAGCAGACCCACCCATCAACTGCTGGCAAGCCACCACTGCTGCAGTGCCGTCCCGTGCGGTGAACAGATGTTCCCATGCGGTGGGCAGCGCCTCGCTAGCGCGGGGACTATTATGGAGGTTTGGCTCCAAGATGGACGCCGCATTTATAATGAAAAATATGAAGGAAAATGTGTTCAGATGGTCGTGGATGTTACATAGAACAAGAATTTCGGGAACTTGAATGGTTAGTGAATGATTGTCTGTTCCATTTTACAGGACATGGTGTTGAAACTTTTCCATTTAATATGATTTATCTCTCCGTGATTTATAGGCCCTACCTCATCCCGTCCACACTGTAAAAAAAAGAATCAAAATGGTGTTGGTATTTTTATTTTTTATCCATGTTGAAATGTCTCTTTTTTTCCATTGTGCTTCATCATACATTAATTAACAATTAACACAATTAACTGTGAGCGTGTCGCTTACACAAGTGAAGTCCTGGTTGTCTGGTGATTTTAAGCAAGTCACGGTGATGGTCATGAGCTGCGCGTAGGGCTGATACCTCAAAAGGTGGTGGGAAGTTACCTGATCATATAACTGCAGGCAGAGGTGTCCGCCGCCCACCTTTATATATCATGGACTAAGGTAGCCCAGGTTTTGGTTGGCACACATCAAAATGGGTATTAACTGCCTGTTGCCGATTTGGTCTCGTCTTTTATCTCTGTGGTTTTTAGTGTTCTTGGTCGGTGGTGCACTTGCCTCTCACGGTTTTATTCCATCAGTCTCTGTTTTTCACTCAGCTGTTCGCGTTGCACGTATTTTTTCACGAAGACTCGCCCCCATCCCCAGTTCTGTCCCTTCTCGCTTCCCGCACTGAGTTTATCCCTTTTTCTGGCACGCGCGCGCGCGCGCACACACACACGCACACACGCACACACACGCACACACACACACACACACACACACACACACACACACACACACACACACACACACACACACACACACGATTCCAGTTATATGATAAAATTATACATGTATTTTTTTCGTCTCTGGTGAGGTCTTTTATTCAGTCTTATTTTTTCAACTATACTCCCGCTATCTCTATACCCTCCCCCCCTATTTCTGTACATTGCCTCTGTTCATCTGTGTGTGTGTGTGTGTGTGTGTGTGTGTGTGTGTGTGTGTGTGTGTGTGTGTGTGTGTGTGCGCGCGCGCGCGCTTAATTGTGTCTACAGGATTGAGTCAAGCTTATACTGTCCCGTGTAGTAAACCATTTTTAACATACATATCCTTAAATTTATGAATAGTTTTGCCACACACTGTTCCGTACGATGATGCATTCCACTGATCAATAATTGCCCTGTTTGGGAAGCTGAAATTCCTTACGTCTTTATCACCTCTAATTTTGTGCAGTTTTTTGCAGTGTCCCCCTGCTGATGCAAGATGTGTGTGTGTGTGTGTGTGTGTGTGTGTGTGTGTGTGTGTGTGTGTGTGTGTGTGTGTGTAATCCCCGAATACCCTCATCCTTTCATGTTTTGGTTCCCAGTACTTGAACATATGTAATTAGACAACACGTCCTTCTGGTAACGTGTTCACTACGATATACGCTTTATGTTGTCCTTGCAGTCACAAGACCCATATCAGCGTATTCAACTTATTCCGTTACTGCTCGTGCAGGGTTGCTGCGCATGAAATTTTGCAGGAAGGGTGCTTGGCATACTGCCCTCCACGTACCGGCTTATAGTCGCGAAGCTCATTGGTTCAGGCTTGTGGCTTTCCTCTTTAATTAGCTTACGAAACTGTCCTGCTTCGTCCTCTGTTAAGGCTGAGCAACGAAGCACCTCTCTGGCTGAAGAAACTAAAAGGATTCTTTATGACCCCATTCACTATGAGGGCGATGTTTATTCATCTTAAAATTTTCCTCTGACTCAAATGATTAATACTTAAGACTGCACTGTCTACTAAGGACCTCAGATTCTATGTATCTTTATAACTACATAACACTGTCTTTTTCAGTCGCTTACCTTATACCCCTTGCCCATGGATTTTCTTCTTGCTCTTTGTACACAGTTTTCTTCGCTTTACCCTTCCCTCCTCTTCCTTACTTCACCATTTGCACCTCTCCCAGATTATCCTCTTCCTTCTCACTCTCTTTTCGTTTCTTGGATCCCTTTCACGATTCTTCCTTTTCATTTACACTCACCCCTCCATCCCTATCTCTTTTCCTCCTCCTCCTTTTCCTCACCTACCTCCTCCCATTTCCTTTTCCAGCCGTTCCTCTTCATTTTTTTTTATCCCCCTCTTTTTTTTCCCAGAACTTTTTTCCGCCGATCTTCTGTTATTTTTCTCCTTTTTTCTCTCTCTTTTTTCGTTTTCCTTTATTCCTCCGCCTCCATTTTCTTTTGTTTTTCCTCTTCGTTTCCGTTTTCTTTCCTCTCCCTGACCCTTTTTTCTTCATCGTCTTTCATTTTTTTTTATTTTTAATTCGCTGTTATTTCTGTCTTTCTTTTGTATTTTTTCCCTTCCGCAGTGTTTTGCCCTTCCTCCACCTCATTGGTGTCCTATCCGTCTCCCTGTCTTGCCCTTTCCAAACCCTGTACTGTTCCGTGTGTGGTGTGGCGTGTTGTGCCCATATTACAACGTTCTCACCTGCCTCCTCTAATTATGACCCACCTGCCCTGCTCCAGGACCACAACCAATTACATGAATAAGGTTACGCTCACATACGGTATATATATATATATATATATATATATATATATATATATATATATATATATATATATATATATACTGTATATATATATATATATATATATATACTGTATATATATATATATATATATATATATATATATATATATATATATATATATATATATATACTGTATATATATATATATATATATATATATATATATATATATATATATACTGTATATATATATATATATATATATATATATATATATATATATATATATATATATATATATATATATATATATATTAGTGGTAGGTGGGGGCGCTCACCGTCTACTCACTCAATGTAGTGCTGATGTCGGGTGTCTGCCCTGTCCTCTCCTCCATCCTTGTTTCTTTCCATCTTCATCTGTCTTTCTTTCCTTCATTCTTTCCTTGTCCTTCTGCTTACGGCTGACTTTACACTCCCTCTTCTGTCTTTCATTCCTCCATTCTTTCCTCTTCCTTCTGCCCGTGGGTGACTCTACACTGAGTGACAAGCCAAATGGTTTCCTGTACACCAGGAAACCATTTACTACGCTGGGTGGTAACCATATAACCAAATTTTGGCGCCTGGAGGTTTAGTGGGTAATTATTGTGCTCCAATCGGATTGAGCCGGTGAAAGTTTATATCCAAGGGGTGGTTGAGGTTTATTGCTCACGTAATGCCACTCAGGGATGAGTGAGGTTAGTCACTTTCATCTTAAATGTCAGGACCAACTGCCTAGACACGAGCTTCTACGCTCCTCATGGGGCAACGTTGGATTGGATGATGGATGGATGGAATATATATATATATATATATATATATATATATATATATCATTCTTCATCTGATCCAGTGTTTCCCCGTGAGGAATTTAGGAGTCCGAGGCTAGGCAAGTTGGTCCTGACATTTAAGATGAGTGACCAGCCTCACTCATCCCTGAGTGGCATTACGTGGGCAGTAAACCCAAGCCACCCCTTGGATATAAACCAGCACCGGCTCAATCCGATTGGAGCGCCTTAATTGCCCACTAAACCTCCAGGCGCCATAATTTGGTTATATGGTTACCACCCAGCGTAGTAATTGGTTTCATGGTGTACAGGAAACCATTTGGCTAGGCACGCAGTGTAGAGTCACCCATAGACAGAAGGAAGAGGAAAGAATGAAGGAAAAAAAGACAGAAGAGGAAGGATGGAAAGAAGGAAGAGAGGGAAGGGCAGGCATCCGAGAGCAGCACTACATCGAGTGAGTGGATAGTGAGCGCTCTCACCAACCATATATACTGTGTGTGTGTGTGTGTGTGTGTATATATATATATATATATATATATATATATATATATATATATATATATATATATATATATATACACAGTATATTATGTAGTGTGTGTGTGTGTGTGTATGTGTGTGAGAGTAAAGTAAGGTGTTGCGGGAGGAAAGGTAGTATCCTTGGGAAGTGGCACATGAGGGAATTCCAAGTAAAACATATTATGTCAGCATAGGTCGAAACTTTAATCGTTACGTAGCCACAGTTACTGATTACCTTACTACGGGAATTGCCCCTTTAACCCATAAGGTCATCAGTAAATGTAATCCCGTAACTGTTTAGACCTGCACACATGTTCATATATATATATATATATATTTTTTTTACCTTGAATTCCCTCATCTGTCATTTCCTGACCTAATGCACTTTCCTTCCGGGACACCATATATATATATATATATATATATATATATATATATATATATATATATATATATATATATAATCGGTAGTAGGCTAATTGTTCTAAAACCAGGTTCAACTGAATGTGAACCCTGTGAATTGGAAGATAGAAGTGTCTCCTTCTGCATCCACCATCACCCTTCAGGGGATAGGAAGGGACTTAGGAGGTGTTTGTGTAACAAGGCAGCGGAATCGTCCAGTTATGTCAGTTCCACTGCCCGAAGGCACCCCACCCTAGAACCCGGCATTATGGATGTGTTAACCTCTTACATTATGCAATGATATATAATATACTCGCATGCGCCAGGAGATTTTATAGAACTAACAAATTCCTTCTGGTCAGAGTTAAAGAGCATGTCATGAATATTTATATTGTGAGATAGCAAGTTCATTTCGTAAACAGCACGTGTATTGCCCTTGGCATATTTATATGAGCAGCTTTAGAAAAATATCTCGAAGGATCACTTCAGCATCACCGCCTTCAAAAGCAGAAATACTACAAGCATATAATGAATAATTAATGCTGAATAATATGTGAGGGAAAGATGAGCGTTAAACCACATATTATATTCAGGAATACATCCGTCAAGAGCACAAATAATTTAATATTGCAAGTAATGTTTGGTGCTGGAGAGGAACGCCTTCACACGTTAGCGCCTGTTTAACTGGGCGACTCCACTGCCCAGGTATGCAAACATCCTTCAGTTTGCACCCTGTCCCCTGAATGGACGATAGTGGTCTGCAAGAAAAGGACTACTTTAGCCTGCAGTCCACTGGGTTCGTTAAAGAGCACAGATGCACCTCCAGAAACATATTAAGACGACTCTTGCACTTTTAGTATACTGATCTTAGGAGCGCAAGTAATTTTAACGTATAAGCGTTGCACTGTAGAGTATACAGGCACTCCAAGAAAACCTTTGGTGACCACCAACCTCGGGTGTGAAGTGTAGGCACTTGTAGTGAAGAGGAGGCACTCGAGGTTGTCCCCTCTTTTGGTGTAGTCTGCCGGCTGTGTTGCCCTCTTGACCTTACTCCACTCTTCAACACTAAACAACATATTCTTCTCCCTACTCCCAGCTCCCGCCTTAAGAGTTCCCTATTTCACCAGGAAGAGTGAGAAGAGCAGGAGAGAAAATATTTGTGTGTGCGTGGAGGTGGGTCATTTTGTAGGATGTCTGGCTAATGGTAAAATTGTGATGTCAGTGGCATTAATGTTGGAAGGTTGCAAGTGAAACAGTGGCGTCACACAATGGTTGTGTTGGAAGGTTGCAAGCGAAACAGTGGCGTCACACAGCGGTTGTGTTCTTAGAGAGTAGGACTTTGTCATCACTGGTTAGAAGGAGTTTTAGTTATGATCGACATGATGGTGAATTTAGAGGAAAGGTTTTGGTATTAGAGACATGATTGTGGATGACGTATAACGTTGTCATTACAGAGTGATGGTGATGGCAGTGTTAAGGTATGGTTTAGCAGTGGGCTGTGTGTGTTACGGTCGTGATGGTGGCTGTAGAAGGGACGTGGGCGGCCGATGCCCCACCTCCTGCTGGCGCTGCCGCTCTTCGCCTCGCACATTCAAGGGGAGCGTTCTAGCCATCCTCGCCCCCACACCTGACTAGGAGGCGCGGCCAGCGGTGGCCAGGCTGCACAAACCCCAGGCGCTGTAAGCTTACATAAACTAAGGCGAAAATAGAAGTAGAGTCGGAGTATATGACATGGCGAGTGTGCATTTTACATGAGAAGCACTTGGCTGGTGGCTGGAGAGGCCGGTGCGTTGCCTTGTTAGCCAGATTGATCGGTTGGGTGGCGTAGCTTGGTGGCTTATTGACTTGACGATGGAGGTCGCTGCTTGATTACCACGGTAACCAGGCCAGGTGCAGCCGCTGTGCTCCTCCCTTTTGATCATCGGCCGGGCTGCTGCAAACCACGCCACCTCACGCTAACCTCTCCTCCACCCCACCACCACCATTCCGATTAGAGTAACATTCATGAGGCTGTGTTGCAACACCGGGTATTTGTAGATAGTGTCTAATATGGATTTCTGCGTTATCTAGTTTGATGGTGGTGGTCAGGGAACTGCACTATGGTCGAAGTATTTTTCCCTCTTACCCTATTGCCTCCTCGTGAGCCAATTCCTGCGTGTGGAAAATTAATGGCGCGAGGAGAAAGTTTGTTGAGGAACTGAGAGAGGAATGTTCCCACGTAAACTTCACCATCTCAAAATGAGTTGGAAGAATTTTATTTTCATGAACTAGTTATGGCCCGATAATTTCCAGATTGGTCAGTATTCAAGTTAAAATATCACATTTGGTGTTCAAAAATGCCTAAAGTATATAGTTTCATACTAGTTGGCGGATGTAGGTAATAATACAGTGTGCCTTCAGTACTGTAGTAATGTTGAGTACAGTAAAGATTCTGTGGTTGTTAATGCTCCTTCCCTGCGGTACTTAGATGGTAAGAGTACATTAAAATAGCGGGTGCAGAAGTGGCGGTGCGTGTGTGGTGTGTAGTGGGGTCCCGTGTAATCAGGTGTTAGTTTAGCTTTAAAACTGTGCCAGCTGCTGTAACACTGTCAGCGCCCGTGATCGCACCACCCGGCTCATATTTGCTGCCCAGGCGCACTCCTCCTTTTGCACCGCCCGCAGAATTTGCAGATGGTGGTGATGGTGGTTATTTGCGTTATTAAATTATGATGTTACCCTTGTGTCATAACAGTTTTGTGTGTGTGTGTGTGTGTGTGTGTGTGTGTGTGTGTGTGTGTGTGTGTGTGTGTGCATGCGCGCGCGCACAAGGATAATCATGTTGAATTGAGTGCCTCTAGTGTACAATGAGTCTGTTGAATGAGGTTAAGTGTTCACAGAAAGTTACATAATGTTGTGTACAAATGTCTGATAACACGATGGTAAAGGATGGGCATTTTGATATTACGGTATCAGTCACATTCCTTAAGCCGCCCCAGACGACTTACTCTTGAGTTAAATATCATCGTTTGGGGCTTTAGCAACAACGGAATAATCTTCATCGTAGTTTTAATGGAATTCTAATTTTATTTTTTTTATTCCATCATTACGAGTGGCTCCTCCTGTGGTAGATATAATGATCTGTATAGGTGGCAAGCAAAGCTCTAAAAAGCGTGATTGAAGTAATGGAGTATCGTGGTTAGTGTGGCAGAAACACCAAACTCAGAGCAGAGGTCACACCCTGCTGACATTTCTAGTGGCGGTGGCCGGGGCCGGTTAAATTCCGCATTTTATTGCTTTATTGTAATATATTTAAATGAAATCGGACACGGAACCTTTGTGTGTCCAATGATGGTTGTGTTTATAAAAATGAACGTTGTTGTTTGTGCGTCGGTCAGATGGACATGTGTTTTACTTGTCTCTTGTAAATAAATGTAATTGCATACATACTTGCCGCCATTGCACTACAGATTGTCTCACACTTGTTAACTTCTCAACTGAATATAAGTACAGTGTAAGGTATTTTTGCACCCATTGAAGAGGAAATGAAAGTTTACAGGTGAACTGATTGGGCGGGGGGGGGGGGGGTGATATGAAGCAGGAGGTATAGGTTGGGGTAGATAAGGGGTTGTCTGCTGTGTGTTTTGGCTGGGTAGTGGTGAGTTGTGATAGAGTGAGGCGTAGAGTATGTGGTTAGTGGTAGCTGGTTTTGATAGATTGGGTAAGGAAGACAGAGTGGGTACAGTGGGTAGGGGTGGTTGAAGTGGGTAGGGATAGGTGGTGTGTGTAGGGATAGGTGGAGTGTGTAGGGTTAGGTGGTGTGAATATAATAGACAGGAAAGGTAGAGTGGATGGGAATAGGCGGGGTGAGGGAGGGGAAGGTGATGTTGGGGGAGGTATATAGATGGATTGCTGTAAAATTTCTAATTAGACAGGTGTGTGTGTGTGTGTGTGTATGAGAGAGAGAGAGAGAGAGAGAGAGAGAGAGAGAGAGATTGAGCTTCCACGAGAACACTATCGTCATACACTAGCAGAAATTCTGCATATTACCCGGTACAGCAAGTCTTTCTGTGTATAGTTGTTTTATAATCTATATCACACTCCGATATGTCTCATATTTATGGCCAAGATTTATTGTCTTGATATTTTGTAAAAAATTAACCTGTATCAAACTCGGAATTCCACGGGAGCGGGTTTTTCCTCTGATAATAATTTTGGCCTCATTCCCTCTGTAATTTATATTCGTGTTTGCACAGAAAAACAAGTTTGCTGCGGAGTGCAATGATATTTTGTTTTATTATAACTCATGGAAACCTCATTTCACCCAGAGACCTGGCAGAGAGTGCTTGTGTAGGGTGAAATACTTGAGTAAATTAGGCCCAGAGTGAGGGAGTACGATGGTATGGATGGTATGGCTTATATTCTTGTCTCGTTTAGTTAAGGCGGCGGCCGTACAGAGAGAGGGAGAAGGATAGGGTAGGATGATTCACACCTTGATAACAGGATTATTAAGGCGGCGGCCGTTCGGAGAGGGCTAGAAGGATACAATTGGGTGACCCACACCTCGATAGCAGGATTACGAATGTATAGATGTGATGGCCTCTAAAGGTATGTGGCGCCATCTGTTGCTGTAAAAAGATTGCTGGCCCTTGGCAACCGACTGTATCTGTATTTTGTGGCTGGTTTATTTGTTTTGGATATGGTAGCGTATTTTTCTTTTTATTCATGGTTGTTGTTGTATTACCCCAGTCTGTCTGGTCTGATGGTGCAGACCCATCAACCGCAAGCAAATAAAGCACCCTGTCAGGGCCGTCCCCATGCAGTTAACTTACGGTTCCATGCGACTGACAGCACCTTGCCACAGCGAGATGTTGTGATTAATGTGGAGGTTTGGTTCCTGGGTGGATGCCGCATCAGTGTCTCTCCACCTAGTTAACAGGGACACCATCGTAAGCTACACGTCACCCCGTTATTCAGCTATATGGCCACCCCCAGCGTTGTAAATGGTTTCCCGAGTTACTGGGAACATTTGTCTTGTCACTCAGTGTAGAGCCACCCGAAGTGGAAATAATGATAATAAACAGTGACAGGAAGGATGGGAGAAACTGAAAGAGAGGAGGACAGACACAGAAATAAGAATGATAGACATGCAGAATGGAGTAGGCAGCATCACAGCAAGTGAGTGGCTGATGTAAAGGATTAATGCACGTTGTTTTTATCCCGCCAAGTGTGAAAGGTCTTTTTGTAGCTTAATAAAATCTGAAGATGGCGAGAATTAAATTTATATTACGTCCTCTTGCTGAAGGAATCGGGAAAGAAAAGTTTTAACGCGGTGAATTGTTTATCATAAGAGTGCGAGGTCGATCCCGGCTGAGACAGGGAAGAGCTGAAGGATTTAAGTTCTGTTTATTTATTATTAAAAAAGAAATCTTCCACAAAGCAGAACGTGGTGTAAGCAGACATTTTGGCTTGCTGGAGAAGTGTATCAATTTGCAGGAAGATTTGGTCAGCCTCAAGCGTGATTGATTGGACGAGTGTGAATATGTTGATGTGTGTGAGGTGAAGTGTGATGTCAGAATGAAGATGGGTGTACATGATGGTGATGGCTTTGTTGACATTTGAATGGTGTATATACCAGCAAGGATAATACTGGACTGAGTGAGGATGAGATGTGCTGTGAGGATAACAAAATTACACATCGTAGTGAATAGGCTTGTGGATGCTGAGTATACACTACAATGCACCATATTGGCTATATGTAGGAAAGAGAGAGAGAGAGAGACATCGGATGGAAGAGTGGGTAGGTGGGTGGGAGACTAACTAGCGCGATTCAGTGGATAACGATTTAGAATTAATGGTAGGCCGTTAATGAGACGGATTACCCGGTATACATTTTAGTGAGGGTGATGATAATGATGGCATAGTTACGATGATGATGCTCGTATGTTGGGGCCTGACAATGGCCGTGGTGATTTTAGTGGTGATTACGTTAGCCCCAGAGTAATTTAGTTGAGTGGTATCTAGTGGTGGAGGAGGGGGCAGGGAAAGAGGGGAAGGAGAGGGGAGTACTGGAGGAGGAGGAGGAGGAAGATAAGAGAAAATTAAAGAAGAAAATAGTAAAGGATGAAAAACAGAATGGAGTAGTAAAGGTGGTGAGTCAGGGAAAGGGGTTATAAGGAACAAGGGAGAGACGAGAGAGTGAGAAAAGGGAGTAGTAGTAAGGACGGACGGATTGAGAGAGGAAGAAAGTAGTGAAGGAGGAGTTAGAGTGGGTTTAAACGGAGGAGGAGGTGGTGGTGGTGGTGGTGGAGATTGTAATGATGATGGTGGTGATATATGAGGATAAGGACAGAGGTTGTGATCAGGATGTTACTATGGGTAGTTTTGATGTTGATGGTAGTGGAGCAGGAGGGAAAAAAGTTCGTAGGAATGATGTAGAAACAAGAAAACTAGTAAAGGTTGAGAAGATTATTGTGGTGAAAAAATAGAAGTCGATAGTAGAAGAGAAGAAAGGTTGGGGGAAGAGGAGAGGGTTTATGATAAAAGATAGGATGATAGCCGGCGGCGGTAATGTGAGGATTATTGGTGTTATTTGTACCTCGCCTGGACGGAGTCCGACGAGGTATTGTTTTTTGTCAATTTTGTTTGTTACTTTGTTTGTTAGCGAGAGTACTGAAAAACGGTTGAATGAATTACATGAAACTCTCAGGATATGTGGGCACTGGTCCCAAAAGAAAGTTATTAAATTTTGGAGGTAATCGAGTGACCTTGAAAGGTCAAAATCAAGGTCACGGATTTTGAAAGGACTGTAACTTGAAACTGGTTGAAGATAGAGATATTTACTATTAAGAACATACAGGAACTCGTAATTTGGGTTTTTATTTGGCTCCAAGACCTTTGACCTTGAGTGACGATGAAAGGTCAAACTCAAGGTCACGTATATTCAGGGGACCATAACTCAAAACTCGTTGAAGAGAGATTTACTATTATCAGTACATAGGAAGTCCCATATGGGCTTTTCATTGGTGCCATGACCTTTGACCATAAGTGACCTTGAAAGGTCAAACTCAAGGTCACGGATATTCAGAGGACTATAACTCGAAATTCATTGAAGATATATTTACTATTATCAGAATATAGAAGGTCTCATATGGGCTTTCATTTGGCACCATGACCTTTGACCTTGAGTGACCTTGAAAGGTCAAACGCAAGATCACGGATTTTCAGAGGGCATAACTTGAAAACATTTGCGCTATTACCTTAGACTTTAATTGTGTATTGGTAATAAATGGCAGTAACAATGTATTTAACAGCAATAAAATAACTGCTCTCGGGCGAGGTTTGTTGTGCCTGGCACCACTTGTTGTTGTGGTGATAATGGTGGTCGTAGTTGGTACACGTAAGTGTGGTACTGGTTGTGCTGGTGGTGGAAGCCAGCAAAAAGGATTGGGGAAGCTTGGTGGAAGAAAGGTTGCAAGAGGAGTTGAGCATGAACCAGGAATAATGTAAACAATCATAAAAGGAAGCCGGAAATGAAGAGTGGAAAATTCAACATTATCATAACCTTATTTCCCACGAAGAAATGGGGGCAGTGGAAGAGTTAACGAAAGCATGATAAGTAAAAGAAAATGGCAAAAAAGATGCTGAAAGAAAAATGTGTTTAGCTTAGTGGAAATATAAGTTGCTGTAATAAAAATGACAATGAGAGGTTTAGAAGAAAAAAAAAAGAGGAGCAGCACCGCAGAAATTTATTTTAATAAGAAAGAAATGGTGGAGGGAGAAGGATGATAAAGGGGGAAAGGAGTTGGGTGAGAGGGAAGGGGGGGAGGGAGTGGGTCATAGGTAAGAGAGGGTCAGGGTGAGGGGGACGAGTGGGAATGAGGAGGCAGCAGGTGGCCAGGCTATCATCGCCCCCATCATTCTCCTTATCGCTACTTACTCTTGCTCGGCTCCTGCTGCTTCCCTCATTATCTCTTGCTTCTTTCCTTGGTCTTCTTTTCTTTTCGTAGTCTCTTCTTTTGAGCTCGCTTATGTAAGTTCGAGCCTCCTTTTCTGCTTTATCATTAATATACACTTTGTCAGTACTTCATTTTTAGGACAGTACAGCCGCCTCTTGTTCGGCAGCACTTCTTTTGCCAATCGCAAACGTTAGTAGGGATCACATAAGTGGGCCTGCCTTATAACGCTGGTGAACCCTTAAACTTTTAACTAAATATCTTTGCAAGTTCGCTGGCTGAGGTGCGGAATTCAGGTGTTTAAACCTCCATGAGTATCCCCCCACTTAACAGGTACCCCTTGACGTCATAGCGGCTCGGTGTGTGCTGTCCATTGGTAAACGTGGAGCTGGTAATGTCAGTTTCAGTCTGCATTTCGTGCCAGACCTGTTGTGTAACTTATTTTTATATGCAGGTGATATTATTTTTTCCTGCTCTGGTATTTGTCCATCCATTGACATACGCGCAAAAATAATTTCAGTTTCAGATACAAATATCTCATATTCCTCCTCCTCTCCCAGTCCAGCATCAGCTGTTTCGTCATGTTCTCGTAAATTTTCCGCCTGTGTTTTACGGCATGACACATTACGTTTGTCTTTTCTCTTATCCTTTTTCTCTTACTGTTATAATGGCGTCTGATTATGCTGCGAAATCTCTTACGCAGATTTGGGAAGATAGGCTGGTGTCGCGACCCCAGACTCCTTCCCGCCGGTGCTAGTGCTGCCACCACTACCCCTCCCTGTTGATGTGGTGGGGCAGATGATTGTTGTTGTTGTTGTTGCTCTTCCAGGCTCATCTGGATGTGAATCCGTTGAACTACAGGCTAAAGTTGCCCTTTTACTGAAATTCACCATCCTTCTATCGGGAAATAGCAAGGGAGTTGCGGGTGTGTATATAACCGGGCCACGGAGCCACACGGTTATATTGGTGCCCCCGCTTGAAGGCATCGTTTTTCAGCATCTGGTCAGAATAACACAGCGTTGAATGCTGATTTTACGATGGTAATATGAGTACCAGCAGAGTTAAGGAAGGATTTCAGCATTTGCATTAAGATAACACTGTTCATTGCTCTTTCACTAGACTCACTAACGTGTAATAAAACAAATCACACCAGTACAATAATAAATCCTGAATGAGATATTCGTAGCGTCTCAGAGCCAAGTCTGGTGGTAGTGTCCTGGTGGTGACATATGAGGGTGTTTGGCAGCACTGAATGAATGTTGGCAGAGATTGCCTAGACTATGGCCACAGGCGTTCTTGTGCGTTGCAGTATTACTGTTTATCAACCACAATGAACTCTCTTGTTATGCACCACACGGACCACCACCACCATCGCCACCCTGCAACTCCACTACCACCATCCTGCCACCGCTGAACCGCCACCACCACCACCACCACCACCACCACCACCACCACCACCACCATCCTGTCACCACAACCGCCACCATCCATCACCAGAGACCACCACCATCCTGCCACCACAGAGACCACCACCACCCTTCCACCACACACAACCACCACCACCCTGCCACCACAGACAACCACCGCCACCCCGCCACCACACAAACATCGCCACCCTGCCACCACACAACCACCGCCACCCTGCCACCACAGACAACCATCACCACCCTGCCACCACAGACAACCACCACCACCCTGCCACCACATACAACCACCACCACCCTGCCACCACAGACAACCACCACCACCCTGCCACCACACAACCACCGCCACCCTGCCACCACACTACCACCGCCACCCTGCCACCACCACCACCGCCACCCTGCCACCACACCACCACCGCCACCCTGCCACCACCACCACCACCACCGCCACCCTGCCACCACCACCGCCACCCTGCCACCACCACCACCACCGCCACCCTGCCACCACCACCACCACCGCCACCCTGCCACCACACCACCACCACCCTGCCACCACCACCACCGTGCCCTGCCTGCTGTGCCCAGTTATCCCGGGAAAAATTGCCGACCATTGTATTATCTAGATTCCCTCCCACCCACCCGTTCTGCAGGGGTGGTGGTAGAGGGGAATGGCGTGGGCAGTGGGTAGCATTTGGATGGGTTGAATGAGCACAAGGGATGGATGGGTTGTTTGGGACTCGGACTGGTATTGAATGGTGGGCCAGTGGATGTTTGTGGTTGTAGGATAATTTTGTAGTTAGATTTACTTTGGTAAATGAGCGGAGTAAATGTGAATTAGTTGATGTAAGTTGTAATGATGAGTGCTGGCTGTAGAATGTCAGACTGGCAGTGAAGGGTGGCATTGGGTGAGTGGTGAGTTGGCAGCGGTGGTTGGTGGTGCAGGAATGAGGTGAAAGGGAGAGCACCTGCAGGGAGGAATGGTTCTGAGGTGATACAGTGTGGTGGTGGTCAGGTGATGAGGGAAGTAGGCCTATGCTGTTTGAAAGGACTCGACTTCGATTCTAGGATCGGTCAGGGAACAGTTGGATGATATGAATTTTGGTTAGACAGATGCCAACTTTACTGTTTTCCTTAAGACTGGCCAGCATGTCAGAAAAAAAAAAAAAACGCGGTTAGGTCAGCCTTGAATGAGACACCCATAGCATGTTTTGAATGTAGACGGTGGATATTTGCGCCAAAGTGGTGACATGAAAGTGTGTGACACAGAGGACTGCTCTGCCTCAGTGGTCAGACTGTCATGCCTTGAGCCGAGGGGAAAAATTGGAAAGGAGTGGAGTGGCAGGGATGGGCGAATGTGGGTCGGTACTGGAGTAGTAGAGTGGATTAATCCAAATGGTTGGATGTGAGTGCCTGATGTGTGGCTAGTGGTGAATTAGTGGAAGTATGGATTAAGGTGGGAGGGGGGGGATGTGAAAGGTTTGTGGCACTTGGGGGATGGATATGGAGGGAGTGTGAAGGGAAGGACATGAGTTAGGTAGGGATATGGGTAAAGTGTGATGGAACGTTTGGGTAATGGTAGGGCGGGATAAAAGGTGGTTGGGTATGGTAACAGGTAGCGTGATTGGGTAAGGCATATGATGGCTGGTGGGCGAGCGATGGTAGGGGAGTAGTGAGTGGTGTGCTGGCTAGGATAAGCTTTGTCGGGCGGTGGGCTGCTGGGAATGGCGGGCTGTGGCTGAGTTATGGACACTGAATTATTTTTTTCCATCCGGAGATTCCAACCCCCAGAATTACGATGAGGATCGCGCCACACCTGGAGGGGAGGAGGAGGATGGAGGTGGATGCCGCCCCTCCTGTCATTCCACCACCCCAGCCCATAGCACACGAGATATGGACTCTTCACTGGACCTTACACATCACGCAAGTTCAATCTTAGCACACCAGGAGTCTTGACACACAAATGCAGACCATCTCACACAGCATAAAACTAAGCACACTGATCCACACCACAGCACACTTGGCCATACTTACTCATACACACCAAGTTACTCACTGAAATTTCATCACAGTAAAACACACGCAGCTTAGCTATGCGCCGAGTGTACTGAGGTATGTACTGAAGTGCTCTTAGGATATTTTTCAGCTTACCTAACACCGTGGTACACTGGGCGCCTCTTATTAGAACCAGACAGTAATTGTGCCTAAAAGACCATAACGATGGTGAGCACAAGACTGCTGGGTACCGTGCACCACAGCAAAGGACAGTTGGGGGGGGGGGGGCTGATTTTCCGAGCCGCACCGGGTGTTGTAGACGGCAGGCCATGAGGTGGGAATAGTTGCTCGCTCCTCAACTTCGTCAAACTTCACACAGCCGTAGACAACGCAAGATCTCCTCACAACTTCACATTAGTCAACATTCTTTTACATAGGACTGAGAAATCTCCACACAGCATAGCTCGACAAAAGCAGTTGTGGAAAATACCGGTATCCCCGAAAATACTGTATGTGTCGGAACCAAATAAAAGCACTCATAATTCATCAGATAACTTCAGAGGAACTTGATTCAGCTTCAGTCATTTCCAGATTCAGTCAGCTCCCCACAATTTGACTCGTACTTAAATTTCAGACTGCGCATTTTGAAATTCTCCGTATTTTAGCAATTGAAATATTTTACTTAAACTGAAAATCAGTACGATTTTCACTTAGTTCTTCTGATTTCTTATTAACAAGAAGACATTTTGAAGTGCATTGCATTCCATCCTCGTATAGGTATGCATTTTTGAAGGACCTATTTATTCAGAGGCGATACACAGACACCAGTAGACGTTTCCTAATGAGTAACTGAATGTTATTTGATACAAAAGTGGTTTTGTTGTATTGTGTGTTTAGTTATTTAGGTACACGAATTGTCTGTTGTAAGTTAGTGAATGGCAGCCAGTGTACTGGTTCTGCTCTTGCTTATCACTCTATTGGGATCAGGTTCTTACCATTCATTAGAGTGAGATAAATTGATGTTCTGTCATCCCCCGCTGCCGACGTTAATATGGACTAAGAGAGAAGACATGGAAAAACAGTGGAGGAGAAATGAAACATGAGGAATGTGTTTGAGAGAGGTGAGAGAGAACAGGAAATAGTGTGATGGTAAGAATTTTACAGGTAGATGAGTACAGAGAGCCTGAGCAGAGTTGCAGTAGGCCTGGGGGGATGACGGGTGCAGGGAGTTAGTACGAGCACTAGAAAGAAAAGAGGTAGAAGTAAGTGTGAGAAAGCACAAGAAAATTTAGATAGGAATTGAAGGAGTAGTGAGTGGAAGGGTCGTGAGGTGGGCTTGGAGTACGGTGGTCGTTATACCGGGTGGATGGGTCCCACTTCTGGCTGCCCCCATTTACAACGACCATCCAGCCGCTCCTCCAGGTGCTTTTGTCCTTCCACCTCACATCCACCTTCACCCGCTCGTAGTCTTCCCAATTCATATCTCTTCTGGTCTTTTATTTCACTGACTGATATTCATATATATATATATATATATATATATATATATATATATATATATATATATATATATATATATACTGTATATCATGTGTGTTTGGTAGTAGCAGTAGTAGTGGTAGTTGTAGCGGCTGTAATAGTAGGGGTACTGGTAGGTCATTGCGAGGTTATAAGACCTGGTGAGGTATATATAAAACTGTTTGGTGGTCACATTCTACGCTGCAGAGGCAATCCCGAGAAGATGCAACGTGTTAACGCATTTTCGTCCTATACATTATTTTATAGGAACATACATGTAATTTTGCTCCTTCGGTATTAACTTGCGATCTTTTCTTCCCTGTGAGTAAAAGTTGTGTCTGAAGAACATTTCAGTGGATGTGGTAAAGATGCATGCTTGGATGCACGACTGACAGGAATCAAAAGTACGTCATTGTCAAGCATCGACGATCCGCACTAAAGTTTAGTACCTGACGTTGTAATAGTTGTAAGGCTTAAGTCTGAAGCGCGCTGTGCCGGAATTGAAATATCCCTTACATCTACTGTAGTGTGTACTTTGACAGCCTCTGCCCCCAGCACCACCAACCACTCCTGCCCCCAACCCCAGTCACTAAGTTGAGATTGCCTGGTTCACCCACGCCCATGTTATCGCTTCCTACCCCAGGGATGAGGCAGGTTCTCTCGCTTGCTCAATTTGTCTCCTAACTTTAAGAGTTCTGCAGGGCGTGGTGACCCTCGTGAAAGTTTTATGTTTTCTTTCTTTTTTCCCGAAGGTGGTGAGTGGTTTTGAGCTGGACTTATACCTTTGTTTAGTCAAGCTGCTCTAAAAGTTAACATATACCAGTAGACAGCTGGAGTCCTTGTTGCCAGGCTTTTCATTAGTAGGATTATTGCCAACTGACTGCCGACGTATTATATATATATATATATATATATATATATATATATATAGATAGATAGATAGATAGATAGATAGATAGATAGATAATTAGATAGATATATACAGTACATGAAAAATGAATGTGTTTTCGACAAGTTTCGAAGACAGTCGTACCGCGGATTTTTATAGTTGTTGGGTAACACACACGAGGTCTTTACGATGTGTACCTGTGGCTGTGATTTAATATCTCTCTCTCTCTCTCTCCACACACACACATACACACATTCACACACACACACACACACACACACCTTGAGATCGGCTCCGGAAGCAGAATTTTTTGTTTTGAATAAATGTAATTGTTTATCTAGACGAATTCTGTTTCAGAAATGGTATTGGTATATTGTTTTGTATTATCAAAAGTCTGTCAATAGCAGTTGAGTTGCGTAACCTTTTTTCGAGTAAGACTTGCACAGGACGAAATTTTGATGATTTTAAAGGTGAGAAAAATTGCTACAGGTACTAACATTCTGGTCGTTTTTTTTTTTTTTTTTTTCCGTATTGTATCTTAAATCAGATCCTGAAATATGAGAAAATCATTCGGTGGTGGCCAGAATCACATATATGTCGACGTTGAGGTAGAGAAGGGGCTGAAGAGTATTAAACCTTTGATGGAGAAAAAAAGTAGGCTATATGATGTATTGTTTCATCCAGTT
Source organism: Coenobita brevimanus (assembly GCF_032717465.1). Taxonomy (NCBI): domain Eukaryota; kingdom Metazoa; phylum Arthropoda; class Malacostraca; order Decapoda; family Coenobitidae; genus Coenobita; species Coenobita brevimanus. The sequence continues at coordinate 33,036,131 of NC_137017.1, forward strand.
CTTTTCATCGTCCTCAGTTCAGCGTAGATATGGTGACTGCGAAGATTTAGATCAGTGATTATTGACTGCATTGGCCATCAAAGCAGCCAGATATTGCTAAGATCTAATCATCACCCAGAATACGGCTCGCAACCGTCGATTTTACAGTTCTAACTTAAGTACGAACAGACTGGGGTAAGGAAGAACTTCCACGGACGCCCCATGACCGACCCGTGAATCGGAACCGACATCTCGTGGATGCTCCCCGAGGTATAGTGGCTAACTAAGACATGGAGGAATTTCTTGTAATATTTCACACTGCGTCATTGTCTTGTGCCGTGATAACGGTAATGGAAAATTGTCTCTTTCGGAGCTGTAATAATGCATAAAAATTGCCCTTCTTATGAAATTGGGAAGTTTGTTTTTTTTTTTCAGTATAAATATACTGTATATATATTTTTTTCACAGCCAACGAAGGTGGATAGGGATGATGTATTCACCTGCGTCTGCTGTTTGTGTACAAGATATCTCAAAGTTGTAGTCGGATTTAAATGAAACGTGGTAGTCAGTGGGTGAATGTAAATGTGATTAGATGCGAAGTGGATCTGTAACCAGATAAATCATAAATTTTATTGGCGTTGGCGGAGATATACGCCCTCTGTCTTTTGTTACACCATCGTGTGAGGCGAGAGATGAATAATCGGTGTGTGTGTGTGTGTGTGTGTGTGTGTGTGTGTGTGTGTGTGTGTGTGTGTGAAGTAATTCGATTTTGAGAATCAATTAAAGGTCATGATCGCATGGATAAGTCTTTGGCCCATAGGACAGTGCGCATGAGTGTCGCCTTGACTGAGCGGTTCTTGTGTATATTCTCTTTTCGTTTGTGATGCATAATGTGTAGAATAAAGAGAATGAGGTTCGGTAAGTGTAGGTAGGAAGTGGGGCACGGAGGCGGCCATCACTTTTAGTTGTGGTTGAATTTAGCCCTATCGAGCATGGTGGTGTGTATTGTTCCTGGCAGCTCGTGTATAACAGAAATGATCTCGCCTGGCCTTGCTGGGACGCGGCTTCAGGCAGGCAGGCAGGCTGGCAGGGAGGGAAGGCAGGTAGGCTGGCAGGGAGGGAAGGCAGGTAGGCAGGTGTTTTAAAGGTGATCTGTGCGTTGTTTGTCTAGGTCTGTTTGTACCACCACCAGCACAACCCACCTGTACTCCGAGGTGCAGATCTCACTTCTATTTCTCCTGCATTTCCTTCACATCTTTCTTGTAACGCTCCCGCTCAGTTTCTCTTAATCATGTGAACCCAATTTTCATCGTTTCTCATCTGTATCTATTCCCGTATGTTCCATTAACATTCATATATAAAGTTTTGTAACCCTTTCACTGCGAATGACCTTTACTAACACTCAGTGAAATAGTTTGATGCAGCCACATTAATAAAATCAGATATCATGTTAATGAAGAGGTAGTTTACAATCGCACTTCCACGAAAAGTTTGTCTTAAGCTTCATGAAATCGTCTTATGGTAACATCCCTTTGGAAGAATTATAATTGTGTTGAAAAGGTTAATGAAGCATAACTGCTTCCCCTGATATATTTCTCCACTTGTTGTATATCCATAGATTCAGTATGTTTAAGCAGCGTGAACCACTACCACTGTTCAATTACATCTTCACTATCCACCTACCTTTCTCTCCCGTAGGAATCCCCATTATGTCCGATATAACTGAATACTTACAAGCTTCCCACTGACTGATACCGCTTTCTTGAGAAAAGCTTCTAAATTATCATGTTTATATGGCCTGTCAGTTTCTCCTCTCTTTCGACTTTTCCTTTGATTTTTACACATTTTTTTTTTTCGCTATCTAGATCAGTTTACTAACCTGTATTGCCTCCTCTCTTTCCAGTGCCCTTCCATTACACAACGTTCCAACATTGGTTATGTCTCACTTTGCTCTTTTCCTGAGTCCCCAACCCACTCCAAGAAGCTCCTCTTTCGCCACAATCTCAGCTTGCTATTCCAGTTCCTGCCTTCATCCTCACCATCTCGTTTCTGCTTCCCATCGCGTCCTTCCCTCCTATCACTCTGCCCCGAGGTTCTTTCTGCTCTCTAGACGGCCTTCCTGCTGTTGCGGTTCCCTCCCTCTTGTCTCATAACCTTACCTCTCTCATTTCTGTTCCTTTACCTGTTATTGTTGTTCAGTCTCCTTCGTGTCACGTCCTGACCCTTCCCTCTTTGTCTCTATCCCTACTGTCACTCTCTTGTCTGTCCCCCTGGTCGATTGTCCTTGCTTCCTCTATCCATACTCTTCCACTCCTCATGTCCTTGTCTCTCCCCATCCTCTCATGTATATGTCTCTCCCACGTCCCTCATATTCTTGCCTCTCCTCCTTCTCCCGTATCCTTGCCTCTCCTCCTCCTCCTCTCATATCCTTGCCTCTCCTCCTCCTCCTCTCATATCCTTGCCTCTCCTCCTTCTCCTCTCATATCCTTGCCTCTCCCCTTCCTCTCATATCCTTGCCTCACCCCTTCCTCCCGTATCCTTGCCTCTCCTTCTCCACTTATATCCATGCTTCTCCCCCTCCTCCCATCTCCTTGTCTCCCCCCCCCCTCATATCCTTGCCTCTCCTCCTCCACTTATGTCCATGCTTCTCCCCCTCCTCCCATCTCCTTGTCTCCCCCCCCCCCTCATATCCTTGCCTCTCCCCCTCCCGTATTCTTGCTCTCCCGCTCCTGTGTTCTTGCCTCTCTGCCTCTCCTCCTCCTCCCTACCCTGCCTCGCTCCCGCTCTCTCCCACCTTTAACCATCCAACCCAGATTCACTATGCTACCTTCTCCCTCCACAGGCTGCCTTCACCCTCCGTTCTCTCTCTCTCTCTCTCTCTCTCTCTCTCTTTCTCCACCATATATATATATATATATATATATATATATATATATATATATATGTATTAATGATACAGCAAAACAATGCCGCATAACTGCATCCTAGTCTTGGTTATGCTGCCCTTGGCTTCAGTTACAATCTGGAAGCATTTGGACATGCTGTCTTCAAAATTTTGGATTATTCAGTATTCATCTCCTTGACCCACATGTAGTGAATCACATGCTTAAGATGGGGCACTGGCGAGGTCGTGCATGTTGTAAGTCTTCTTCTTTATAATTCCATGCATTTTTTAAATGGAAATCAAATCCACAGAGTTACCTGGCCAATCAAGCATTTTTTAGTGTCATAATCAGAGAGGAATCTCATTGCCCTTTTTGCCCTGTGACATGGGGCTGGGTCCTGCATAAAATGTGTGCAACCATGAATGTTTTAAAATTGCAGGAGATGGTTGTCCCGCACCTGCATATACCAGCCAGCATTCATTGTCTTGTGCTAGGAAGGAAGTAGTAGCCCCCCCTGCCCACTTCACCACTAAAACATCACCACACCACTATGCTATCTCTGTGTGACTGACGTTGCGAGGCCTCCTTACCTTCCTAATACCAGGACAGAAACACATCAAGGTCTCTCATCAGAGAACATCACCTTCCTCATGCCTTTTGTGGTTCAATCTTTGTATTTTCTTGCAAAGTCGAGGTGTTTCTGGCACATCTGTTTGGTCAGAAGTGGATCCTTAGCCGGCAAGCGTGATAGCAGATTCAGGTCCTTTCGCAGCCGGTTGTGGATGGTGGATAGAGACACCATGTAGAAGTTTGAGATTATGAACTGTGAGATGTACAGCCATAATATCAGGATGTATATATAATACGTATATACAGTATATATACTATTTATACTGTATACAGTTATCCCTGGATTATCCAGACATCCATTATCTGAACAGTCTGTTATCTGGGCGCTGCCATCTGGCTGTCTGAAACCAGTAGTTGTACATTTTTCCATTTTTTCTGGACAAAATGCTTACATCTGGGTGGAAATTATAGCCGGACGAACCTTTTTACCCAACCAGGCATTTTTTTTTTTTTTCACGTTTTTTCATATCAGTGCAGGGCATGGCCCTGCAGTGGTGATTGCTTGTCTGTGGCTGATGGGTCTACTTGAGCTTGGTTGTGGCTTATAGGTCAGCTTGACCAGATGGAGGTGTGTAATACACCACGATAATTGCTGTACGATGTACTGTAGTGGCCTTTTACAATGGCTTTCAAAGTTAGGGTATGAGAAGTCCATTATACCAGTCGGAATAAATCCAGGGCGTTAGAGAATAATACCAAACAAAAATTTTGGCAATCGCACGCGACGCGACAGCAAGAAATTGTTGGAAATTGCGACACACGAAAATATGCGAAAGCAATTTTTTCCACTTTTTGATCAGAATTGGTCATTGTGGTATTTTCAAACATTTTGTGATGGACGGGCTTTTAGCTAGTCCCGCAAATTTATGTAGGCAAGTGCTAGTATATATATATATATATATATATATATATCTATATATATATATATATATATATATATATATATATATATATATATATACAGTAAACAGATAGATACCGGTAGATAATGGTTTCGCCAGACACTCCTACCTTTCGTTTGATAATGTATTTTACCTCTTCATATTTCACCTTTTTATCACCTTGTCTCCATATTTCCCTTTGTTCAGTACACAGGTAATAGTTTCCATTAATAACACTGCTTCATCATCAGCCTGCAAGGTGTTTCTGTTTTCCTTCACGGCCTATGACTGGAGGGTGTGGAGGGTTGGGGAGAGCTTTTTGATATGCTATCATGTTCTCATTTTTTTTTTTTTTTCTGCCAATATGTTGTACTTTTCTGTATAGCGGCGCACGACTCTGAGGTTGTCATTATCGTACCCTGGCAACCTACTATTCATAAGTGCGTCCCATTTTGTGTATAACATGAGACACAAGTGATTCTTGCATATTATGTTCGTGTATACTATATTCTTGCATAATAGTATGATTCGTGCACGATATGATACGAAATCGGACGCACTTTTGAATGGTAGGTTGCCAGGGTACGATAATGACAACCTCAGAGTCGTGCGCCGCGACTATAGTAATGTTAAAATCTGACTTGCTCATTCGAATCATTATGTTGTCAAGTGCCTGTGTTTTTCTCCACAGCGTTGCATCTCATTCACCTTTGGTCTGTAGTGTACCCTTTCCTCAATGCACCTCACTCCCTTTCTCATACCTCTATTTGCCTTACACCTAAGATCATTTTCCTATGCACTCCCTTTCCATTCTCTCCTCCCACCGGCACCCTCTCGACCCCTGTTTAGGCACCAGATCCCCCTAAACAACGCCTCTCTCTCTCTCTCTCTCTCTCTCTCTCTCTCTCTCTCTCTCTCTCTCTCTCTCTCCCCGCTTGACCCAGATTGACCGGTTTCTGTTTACCGTTGTGCTACCATTGTGTCGTCATAAGCACGTCGTCACTCTTCTTTCTTTTGTTGTCCATATCGTTTATTTCATCTTACCTTTCTTCATTTTCCCTTGTGTAGTCCACTCTCTCTCTCCGATTCCTTTCCAGCTGTGATTTTTCATTTCATTCCGCGTTGCCTCTCCTTCTGCCATCCAGTTTAGTTTCTCAGAATTTCAGATCTTTCTGCTTCCTGAGACTCAAGATGTGCTATTCCTGTTCCATATAATCTGGTCTTATTACCTGCAGTATAGCCCTGCTTCCTCTATTTTGCCCCAACCCATGTGTTCATACAGCATCGTCCTTTACCTGCATTTGACCCATGTCTTGTAATTTCACTGCACATCATGTACACCCTCATTCCACTCCATCTCTCAACGCCCCATTCCATCTTGCCTAGTATCACTCAGTCTTGCTCTCTCTAATTCCACCCCGTTGACCTATTCTATCCCATGCCATGTTCTGCCATTTTTTACCCTTCCACCACACCGTATGAAACACCTCCTTGCACCCGTCTCATTCAGTCTGACCACATCTTAGTCTGTCACTTCGTCTTATTCCTTCTTGACCCATCCTGTTCGTCTTAGCAGGTTCCATTTCATCTTGCCCTGTGCTACTCTTCTTAACCCAGCCCCATACCCTCCTCCCCGCCATCCTATTTCTAGTTCTTTCCATTCGTCCTAGCCCCCTCCATACCTCCTAATCCTTCACCATTCCATCTCGCCCCGTTCCAATCCTCATAACCCCGTCCCATTAAGTTTTACTCAGTCCCATCCCTCTTGACCCGGTTCCATTCTGTTTTACCCTATCCATTTCTCCCAGCCACTTTCCTACCAATCCCGGCTAGTCCCATTTCTACCAACACTGTTCCGTCCCATCCTGCCCCACCTTATTTCTCTCAGTCCGTTTTCGTTCGGTACTTTCCTATCCTGTTCGTCTTCTCCCTTTCCTTGCAGTCGCACTTGGTCTTTCATAGTCCTGTTTCGTTTCTCATAACTCCGTTTCATTCCATTCTGCCGTGTTCCATTCCATGTTATCCCTAGCCAGTGCGTCTCCCCCCGGCCCCATGTTGTTCCGTCCCTGTTGCAAAAATGAATGACGGGACGCCCCTGTGAATTATTCCCCCCGACCGCAAGCAACACGCAAACAGATTGAAGAGAATGCACATGGCGGCAGTAGTGCAGGTGCAGCTGGCGGTGGGTCGTAGCCCCCCGGGGCACAGTGATATCACTGCCAGTTTATCTTTTGTGCCAATAATGTCGCCTCAAGAAACCAGGGATGGGGGCGGAGGGAGGGGGGGTGTCACTGTGGGCTGTGCTGAGAGAGAGAGAGAGAGAAAGAGAGAATCAGTAGTAGTTAATTCAGGCCTGCTTTTCCACCCCCCCAGTCGATTTCTAGCTCATTTAATAGTTCAACCTTATTTACTTACATTGCAAAGGAGAACTTTTTTTCATTAATCATAGAGAACATCTTTACTAACCCCCGTTTGTCACATTCTTTCCACAGTAATGGTTATCATTCAGTGATGCATTTTGTTATCTCTTCCCTCGCACTCTTCACTACACTGCCCCTCCCCCACTGTCTTCCTTCTGCACTGCTTCTCTGCTACTTCCCACCACTCTTATTTCCCCATGCCTCTGCCTGCACTAAGGAAAAAGCCTGGTTTGATGAGCAAATACCATCGTCCTAACTAAGTTGACTCAGCATTACGTCAGGGACTGGAACTGGCAGGTAAGACAGGGCCACTCAGACATAATTATACCGTATGTATATGTATGCACGCTTGCACGTCTGTATGAATATGCGTGTCATGTATATGCATGCGCTGCACGTGCGTGGTATAGATATTCCTCGCGGGATACGTAATCTAATGACGGACCAGAGAAACTGCAGCCAAGGGAAAGATAAATCTGGAGGTATAAATCTTGAGGCAGTGCTTTACTTACCCCTACACATCTTACGGCCAGAAGAACCTTATCTCACCGTGAATCACTTGACTTTGATATAATGTACCCTCTCTCTCTCTCTCTCTCTCTCTCTCTCTCTCTCTCTCTCTACCGTATATATACAGATATAGATAGATAGATGGATATTATTGATAGATAGATGAATATAGATGGAATGATTGTAATAATAAATTGCTGAATATTTACCAGGTAACCCATTGTGTTTGTGTGAAGTGTGAACAATACCTGCACAGTGAATTAATCTTTTTGCTGGTGTGAAAACTGGCCACTGTGTAGAGCTAAGCTTGTAAACTTTTTCCTTTTTCTTTACACTTTTTGGCCTCTGTTGTGGTTTTGTGCACTGTGTGTTTACCGTTTCTCGTCAACGAATACAGTAGTAAAGTATTGGTGTTTTTATCTTGCCACGCCTTCATCACTCTGCTTGTGCATATTGGTCATACTCTTTTCAGATAAATTAAGTCCTTCAGTGAGTATCGCCATCTTATCTCGATTTTTATTTAATTTTCCTGTTTATGCCAATTAACGATACTTGGCAGGAGAAAGTATGCCTGTTTTACGCTCGACCTTTTGAGAAGATTCCCGCTGTCATTTAGAGAAATTCCGACGTGAAATCATTACAGTGCTGGCTCTGGGTGGAAGAAAAATTATGCAGTCATATTCATTTCCAAGACATTCTATAAAATCTTAGAGTTTGGGAGGAAGAAAAATGATAAAAGAATGAGTTTGAGTTGGTGTGGTGAGGAGTAGGGCTTCGTGAATGATATTAGTTTTATGAGAACTTTATTACCGTACTGTTGAGTTATTTAATGAGGATGGATGTCCAGTATGCCTGTGCTGGATAGAATAATAGCAGCTGGAAATTGAAGAAGATAGTTACTGTATATCAGCAGTTTGCTCTGGTGGGTTTTAATATCACTACCAAGTAGAGTTATGATTGAAATTAACAGATGCAATTATTGGTAGGTAGAACCTTAATCGGACCACGCCAGCGTAATTAGTGTAGGTAATTGTTATTCCAGCCTGTAAGTACTAAAGTATTTTTAAATTAGTGAATGATAGTAACTGGCAGGTATTGTATGTCGGTAGGGTGGCAGTGTCAAATCGCCCATAATTCCCTGGTAAAGGTGAGGGAAGAACTCTGTGGCGTTCTCCAAACTGGTTTCAGCACTGGTCTTCCTCGATAATTGACGCCCTCCTCTTTACCCCAACCTCTGCCCTTTTAACCCCGCACCGGCCAGGCTCAGATTCAGGTCACACATGTAGCCCTTCACACGGACAGTCATCCACACACTCACCAGCCCATTCACCCTCTTATACCCACACAGTCATCCACATCCTACCTTCCATTGGCACATAGTAAATCCTACAGTCAGTCATCCGCAATATAGCTATCACATAGGTTGTCAGTCATGTGACAGTTCTACCAAATCATTTTGCCAGTTTTAACATCAGCCAGTAGCATTTGGGTGCTACTAGCCGCTGAGCCAGTCGTCTGTTAATTATAAACTGCTGCACGGGCATGGGTTTTAATATCCCTGCAGCCACTCAGGGTGTCATCCACTCAGTTGGTCAGGTATGCACTCGGTCGTAGATCTGTTGGCATAGCCTTTTTATAGCATCTCACCCGTGCTGCCACAAAATAGGTAACACTAGTCAGCCACAAACATGGTAGATCATCCATTGTCGTAGCATGTTTGACTGTTGAGTGTTGCCGAATTCTTGGGTGACATGGCATGTAAGAAGGCATACATGTAATTCAGTCTTTAAACTAGCTCTAAGTTCACGCATCCCTTCTGACGCTAGCATCTCGCTCGCCATCCAGTATATCTCACAACCAAGAAGGAAAGCAAATTAGCAACCAGAACTCTCGCACAGTTCCTTCCTATTTCCCCATACAACCCCCCCCCCCCCCCTCCAGCGCCCTGTTCCGCACATTTCCGTCCCTGAACACATCTCTTCCCTGCACATACCCCCTCCCTGTACATTCTCTTTTCATTTGTCTCACCATGTAATTTCACTACTGTACTTAAAGATTCTCTACGGACATTATCCATTCCTTTCCGTTTTTCTTAACATTTATAGCAGTTCCTTCCTGTATACTTTTGCTTTCTCTCCAGCTCTTACACTTTTCCATTAATTTCCAGTTCTCCCGACACTTTACCCGCCCCTTCCAGATCCCCTTCGCATACTTACCTTTCCTTTCAACCCTTCCCACATTTTCCTTTTCTTCCAGTCCACCCTGAACATTCCCCCCTCGTCTGTTATCACAACGCACATATCCCCTCCCCTCGAACTCATCCTCGCACATATCTCCTACCTTTTACTCCCCGCATACTTCATCTTCCGCCCAGTCCCTCGCCACACAGCTCCTGGCCCTGCTGTCCGCCTCATATTTCAAAGTCTCATTGATTCTGAGGCGTTGTGTATATCAGAATATTTCGTATTCCAGTAGTGTAGGCGTAGGTCCCACTTCACTGGGGTGGGCTGGGAGGAGGCAGAGGGAGTCAGGGCTCAGCAGTCTATCGTATATTGCCGCCAACTTTTGTAAACAAAACCTTCGCGTTCCTGCCCACATTTAGTTAGTTACTTCATTGTAGGGTTTTATATAGGCTGCTGTATATATATTTCAGGAGTTGTTTTAGTGTGTTTTCCCACGTCTGGTTATGTTACTCGTCAGTCTCTCACGTATCTTAGTATCGTTGTACATCGCCTGCTGTTTAGTATGTTATTGTTTGTTTATCCAAGTCGTCTGTTTGTCGCTTCTCCCAGAACTAGTGTGTTATTGGCAGTAGTTTAGCCAGTCTTGCTTGGTATTCTGTGATATATATATAATACTGTATAGTGTCTTATAATTTATGTAAGTAGTGGCACTGAATTTATAAGTATCATGTGTGGTATACCGTGGTAGTTAACTGTCTCTCTCTCTCTCACACACACACACACACACACACACACACACACACACACACACACACACACACACACACACACACGAAAGTACTCACTGTCGCTCCTTTCATTTCTCCTGTGGTTATTTTGCATACATGTCTTCACGGTGAAGTGAAGTTTCTACGTATATATATATATATATATCCTAGCCGTTTGTGTATTGGATAACTGAATATGTTAACCTTGGGAAACCGTAACGTTGCAGTTTTCTATTACTTCTCTCAAGACAGCTGTTTACATGTCTCTTTGTGCGTGTACACACAGTCAGCGTTCGTAGATGAAGGAGCATCACTAGAGCAGCCATGTCCGTTTGACAATATTGGGAAACGAGGTGCTTTATTCCCGTAGATTTGCGAAGCGGCACTACAAACGGCACCGTACCACGAGGCAGGTCATTAACCGAAGGGATCTGAACCTCCCGCTTATCATCAGTACTGTGCTGTCTCCTTCTTTCAATTTAGCCATCTGTGCCTTTTTACTAAAAATTTACATTTGGGCGACTGAGCTTCTCTGTTCAGTTTTATATCTTTTACATATTTCTTCTAGTTAGCTTTGTGCTGCGTCACTTTGTAGGCTATACTGTAGACGACGTAGATTTTTTATGTTGTTAACTTTTTACCTGACGCCAGCCATGTATGCAATTGTGCATATCTAACACCTTTAGTGCCGGGACGTCATTCACTTATTACCGCTTCCAGTCAGTTTTATTCATCTTGCTTCCAGAATACCGTTACGAATACTGACCCTAAGTAATTAGCTTATCAGTTCCCGGACTTGTCTGGAGTGTAGACCATATAGGTGAATCAGTTAAGTTTTGTGCACATCCAGCTGGAACGTTTGCAGAGGAACCGAAAAAATTAAAAACGGCCAGTGATGTTACAAGACATGTGTATCGCATTTTTGTTAAATGCAGTGGCAGTTCAAACCACGCACGAGTAAATTTGCCCGTGGCTTTGATATATTTATATATAGACTAGTAATGTTGTACACTAGAGAGTGGTCGGTGGTGTTGTAACCCTAATGTTGAGGCCAGAGTAACTCTTTTGCTGTGAGCAAGAGTCTCGCAGAGAATTCCCTCGTCGGGATACTGACTCTCTCCTTCATTACTCCAGTTGTCCTCGGGCGGGGGGAGAAGATTAAGGGGAAAAGATAGAATTAAATGAAAGTAAAGCAACTATGAGAAAATATTTTATATCTATGTGTATCTGTCTGTCTATCAACGCAGAAAATATTTTATATCTATCTGTCTGTCTATATATATATCTATATATCTGTCTGTCCATCTATCTATCTATCTATCTATGTATAATGATCATCATCATCATCCAATCCTGTGTTGCTTCATGAGGAGCGTAGGAGCCCGGGGCTAGGCAAGTTAGTCCTGACATTTAAGATGAGAGCGACAAGCCTCACTCATCCCTGAGTGTCATTACGTGAGCAATAAACCCCAACCACCCCATAGATATAAACCTGGACTGGCTCAACCCGATTAAAGTGCCTAATTTACCCACTGAACTACCAGGCGCTATAATTTGGTTATATGGTTACCACCCTGCGTAGTAAATTATTTCCTGACGTACTGGAAACAGTTTGGCTTGTCACTCAGTGTACAGTCACCCGTAGACAGAAGGAAGAGGAAAGAATGAAGGAAAGAAAGACCGAAGAGGAAGGAAGGAAGAGAGGAAAGGGCAGTCACCCAAGAACAGCGGTACATAGTCAGTGGATGGTGAGCGCCCCCACCTGCCATCATATACAGTATATACAATATATATATATATATATATATATATATATATATATATATATATATACAGTATATATATGTGTGTGTGTGTGTGTGTGTGTGTGTGTGTGTGTGTGTGTGTGTGTGTGTGTAGATGGATATTTTGATATTGAAAAGAGAAAACAAAAAGTTGAAAAGGGAAAGACACCAGAATCAAAGAGAGTGTACTGAGATGGTATGGTCATGTGGAGAGAATGGATAACAGTAGAGTGGTGAAAAAAGGTATATCTGAGCGAATTTGAAGGAGGGAGGAGGCAAGGTAGGCCAAGGAGAAGGTGGAGAGATATGATGGATGAGTGTGTGAGGAAGAGAGGTTTGGAAGTCGGTGAGGCTAGGGAGCTGACAAGAGATCGAGCTGGCTGGATGAATGTTGTGAGAAGTGCATGATCAGGGATTTGGCACCCCGTTTTAACGTGGCAGCATCAATCAGATACGTTTAGGTGAAGCTACGGAGCGCGGTGAATGTTTTTGGCATGTCCGAGAGAGCCAGGATTCCAGGGCCTTGAATGATGAGTGAATGGCAGCGTGGCCCATTGGATTGGGCAAATTTGGGCTGTCTGGACGTTGCTACTCCTCACCCTGTCCTAGGGTGGGAAAGGAGGCCCTGGTGATGATGATGATGAAAAAGGAAAGAAAGTTAGATGATGGAGAGCTGAATCAGTAAACTGCAGATTTGGTGAAATTCTTTCTCGAGAATGCTAGGATCATTTTACATTTGATTTGTCACATCTTAGAAGGATTTTTTGCTGAAGTTTGTGATTGATCGTATTATCAGAAGAGGTAAGTTTTTTACAAATGCTGAATAATCCACCGCCCTCTTCATGGCCTTCATAGATTTTACTGATAAAAGTTTCCACTGGATCTGTCCCTGGTTGGTTACGACGAGCATAAAGTTGTGGCAAGAAATTTCCTCAACATTTTACGTCATAAAGTATTCAAGATGGCTCTCGGCAGATCCTTTGGTGGTATTTACAGGGCGAGCGCAGTGTTCTTACAACGTTTGTGCTGCCGTCGGGACCAACCTTAAGACCCAAGTTCTGATTTTTTTTTTTTTTGCGTGTTTATTTCCGTGTATGAAGGTGTTTGTCATGGCCTTGTGTGTCTGGCCCAGGTGGATGTGTCATGTATACTACGTATTTGCGAACCCATGAGAAGTTGCTCTGTGGATGTTTGTTTTGGTAGCAGTATGTTGCTCTTCGTATGTGGTTACAAAGGGTTCGGATATAATGTTAGTGTACTGTAATGCACATATTCTGGCACTTCAGGAATATCCTTTTTCTGAGCGATTATATTTTTCAGAACCGCTTCTGTACTTACTGTTTCTTAAATTTAAACTTTAGTGTGCCCTTGAGCGTGTTTACCGACAGGTTTTACCTTTACTCCACTGCTTTTTAAGCAGGGGAGTAAAAAGACCTGTCATGTCAAGTCAGAGTACCAGTTAAAATAATTATCTGTTCATTGTGTGTGTGTGTGTGTGTGTGTGTGTGTGTGTGTGTGTGTGTGTGTGTGTATTTACCTAATTGTATCTTTACAGGATTGAGTCAGTTTCGTTGTGCCCCGTATTTTAGTATTATTTTATCATACTTTTCTTTCAAACTGTGAATGTTTTTGGCACACACGACTTCTTCCGGTAATATATTCCATTGATCTATTGCCCTGTCTGGAAAGCTGATTTTTCTCACACCTTTCTTTGATCTTTTCTTATATAATTTCTTGCTATGTCCTCTTGAAGGTGACTGTCTAGGAACTATATATTCATTAATGTCAATCTTTCTTCTCCTTCAACATGTTTATATAGCATGATCATATCACCTCTTTTTCTTCTCCCTTCTGACGTTGGTAATTGTGGTTTATCAAGTCTTTCATCATGGCTAAGATCTTTCAGGCTTGGCACTCATCCTCTAGCTGTTCTTTGTACCTTCTCAGTCTTCTCAACATGCTTTTTCAAGTGTGGGTTCCTTACTACTGCTGCATATCTTTTTTATCATTTCCTCAACGATGCATGTAAAGGCTGCTGTCATACTAAAAGGTTATACATGTTCCTTACTGTTTTCATTTATATGGTCATCTGGTGACAGTGTGTTATTGATAATTACTCCTAAATCATTCTCCTTGTCAGATACCTGTAAATTGTTGCTCCCTAGTTCATCGTCGCAGTCGGGCCTCTTTCCGTTCTTTCCACATATTATTGTACGGAAATTTTCTGCATTGAATTTCATCTGCAATTTATATAATCTTGTTAGATCCTTCTGTAACTCCTTACATGAGTTCTCCCTTTTTAATGTTCTTCGTACTTTGGCATCATCAGCAAACATAGTCTTATAACTAAATGTTCCGATGTTACCATTGATGCCATTTATATACCGTATACCAGAAACATGATTGGTTCCAACACTGAACCCTGTGGTACACCACTTGTCACCTTTCTCCAGGATGAGTACGTTCCTCTTAATATTGTTCTCATTTCCCTTTCTCTTAAAAAGTCCTGCATCCACTGCAGTAAGTTCTCCTGGATACCTCCTTTGTATTCATGTTTCCATATTAACCCTTCATGAGGAACTCTGTCAAAAGCTTTTTTGAAATCTAAGTATATACGGTCTACCCATCCATCTCTTTCTTGCATTGTTTCTGCCACTTTGTCATAGTAACTTAAAAGATGTGCTAGGCATGATTTTCCTTTTCTAAACCCAAACAGCCGTTCTGATAACAATCCATACTTTTCCAAGTGTTCTATCCATCTCTTTCTTATTAACTTTTCTCTAATATTGCGTACAACACTAGTAAGTGAAACTGGTCTGTAGTTCAGTGGGCATTGTCTTGCCTTTTTTTTTTTTTTTTTTTTTTTTATACAGAGGGGCTATGTTAGCCTTTTCCATATTTTTAGTAACTTGCCTTACTTTAGTGACTTTTGAAATATTAATTACATGGGCTTGCTGAACCCGTGAACTGCAACATACCTCACATTGGAGTCTCAGAAAGCTGCGACGTACCGTACCTCTTATGACCGAGATTTTCAACAACGCATCACAAAGGGTCTAGAATTATCAGCACGACCAAAAATTTATAGGGTATTAGGGTAACTGGTAGCTCTCATTCCTACCCCCTATCTTGAGCCCAGTTGCTAAGTTGCACCAGCAAAAATGACCCAAAAGTACCCACTTCATAACGCGTTTTCTTCAATATTATTACCCAAGGAAAGGCATTCGTGGACTCAGAATTGTTTAGAATAACATAAAATCTAATGTAAGATCAGTAGGAGGTAATGGAACAGCAGTAGGGTGGTAAGTAATGGGCGTAAAGTAGCGCCTTAAGCTCATATTGCAGCGTGCGGAGTGAGCTGGCAACCCACCTGACGAGCGGGGACCTGACAAAAGCCTGTTTACAGCCTGTCTCTTCTGCCCCAATATTCATTACACACACACACACACACACACACACACACACACACACAGATTGTTTAGAATAATCATTGGTAAAGGAGATAGTGTGGTTTAATAAAGTGAAATCTGTGTATTGTGTCAGCACTGGAGTATGGCCTTCACATTGAGTGTATTGCATCATGTCAGAGCTGAGCATATCTCCAGGCTGACATGGCATTGCATGTTATTACAATTTATCCCCCCAGAGCAACATTGTGGCTTGTGCTATACATCAGGTTCCAGCGTATTTCATTACAGTGTTGCAATGTATTGTACCGAATCAAGTCTCAGCGCCATACATCGTGATGCCTAACTTAATACACGTCCCATCAGACTGCAGGCCATAATTTCAAATGGAATTGTTTAGATATGATGTAGTATTGCAAGATATGTCAGTTGGCATATACTGTAATGTGTCATGTTGTATTTGCAAGTTGTTTTGCCTTGTGGTAAATCATGTAACGGTGTTTAGTGCGATTGCAGACAAAGGTGCCAGATAATATTGTTAGTTGTGGTATAAGATAATAATGCTGGATTGGCGTGAGGTGATATTGTATGGGTTGGGGTGTTATTAGGTTTGAGGTGTAAGGTGGTATCAGAGCTTGTGGTGTAGGATGATATTGTTGTGCTGTGGATTACTGGTTGTGGTGTCAGGTACAGTATTTCAGTGTGTGGTGTGGGGTGCCAATACCATAATTATTTCACCTTAACCTGCCCCAGATTTTCGTTCCTCTGCAGCTTATTTCATTTAGCTCAGCGAAAAAAAAAAAAAGGTACTGCTTTACATCTTATCCATAGCACTCGTTCGTGACTTTCATCAATCTGTTGTTATATTTTATTATTGGGAATAGAGGGATGGCAATTTTAGGCCAAGTTATAGTAAAATGAGTATAGCTGTGGTGTAGGTTGGCATTACTAGCTGAGATGTGTGTGGTGTGGTGTGGCATTAGTAACTGTGGTGTGGGTTGTATTGCAAGGTGTGGTGCGAGGTGGTATTATAAGTGGTGGTATAAAGTGGTGTCATGGGTTGTGACCTAAGCTCATGTTACAAGTTGTGGTATGACTCTAGGTAAAGGTGTGGTATGACGTGGTACGGTGAGGTGTGAGGTAAGGCGTAGGTGAGGAGAGTCAAGGGTGGATATCAGTAGCCGGGGAGGGCAGCAGCCGTCAGTGTGTACTAAAACATGCATGGGACGGACGGCGTTGAAGAGCCTCTCTCAAACATTTACCATTCTCCACGGTTTTGGAAGAGAAGAATGAAAGTGAAACTGATGAAACGTGCCGCCAGAAAAATACTGTTTCACCGGGAAAGTCAACGTTTGAAATTGTGACCGGTTAAATTACCACCAGCTTTTTGTATTTCGTTTTTGTCCAGGGTGCAGAGAATGCCACCTGGCCCTCGTCGACGGTGGTCTTTTGTTCTGTTGAACTATTAATTTTGTTCCCTCTAATGCGTACAGGTGCGTGATGATGTACCTGAATGTAGTATTTTTATGACGGTATACAGATTACTATGTATATCCGAGTGTATATTACAGATATAAGAGAGGGGGGAGGGGGGAGCGCCACGGTGGCTCAGTGGTTGCTGTGTTTTCCTCCGTTTCTGCAGTGCCCGAGTCTGGGTTGGATCCAGATGAAGCAGTCTTTCAAAGTGTATGCTGGTAGTAAATATTGCCATTCAACTTACTAGCTTATGTTCGCACTCTGTTGATGCGTGACCAGGGACAAACGCGGATTATTAACACTTGGACTTTTACAGGAACCACTTGACTATAGACACCCTGCCCAAATTGGTACTTGGCCTGCATGGCGGTTAATTCTCGATATCACTCTCTCCCTCACACACACACACACACACACACACACACACACACACACACACACACACACACACACACATATATATATATATATATATATATATATATATATATATATGTGTGTGTGTGTGAGAGTAGACTGTAGCACCAGTCGAGCAGGGCAGTACTCCCGAGGTGGATGGAAAGCTGAGGACAGGGAGAGCTGGAGCTCCCGTTTCATAACCCCTCGGGACTAGTTCCTGACCATCCCCCTTTGCTGAACTTTTCAGTGTCTCAGTAACACAGAGAGTAGGCCAGCATGCTCTCCAATACAAGTTCCTCTAGCTGTCTACACTAAACTACATGCACAGCACACTCTTCACTTCCTTAAAAAAAAAAAAAAAAAAAAAATCATGGCTACTCAACACTCAGCCTCGGAGTCCCCAGGAGGGGGGGGGGACCATAAATGCCCCCATCTTCCACCCCTCTCCCGGTGGCGACTCGATCTGCCTGGAACCACTATCTGACTCACTGCTTTCTTTCTGCATCATTCGCGGCCTTTCCTCTAACTTTTGCTCTGTTGAGCACCACCTCTCTTCCTCTAAACCTCACCTTCTCTTTCTAAATGAGACTCAGCTGTCTGAAGCAATTGACAGCAAACCCTTTTCTGTATCCTCCTACTTTCTCTCTACTCATTTCAAAGCCAAAGGTGGATGTTGTGTATGTATACGCAACGACTTATCTTGCTCTCGTTTTCCTGAACTCGATTCTTCTGAATTCTCTACACTCTGGCTTCGGCTTTCCTGTCATTCTCTGACTAAATATATCTGTGCTATTTACTTATCCCCTAATTCTACTGGCTATCAAAAATTCTTCGACTATCTTACTTCTACAATGGAACACATTCTTTCCGTTTCTCCTTTCTCTGAAATCTCCATTTTAGGAGATTTCAATGTTCACCACCACCTTTGACTCTCCTCTCTATTCATTGATCCTCCTGGTGAATAAGCCTACATCTTCTGTATCCTTAATGACTTAGAGCAGCTTGTACAGCACCCTACCCATATCCCTGACCGCCTTGGAGAGAGCTCCAACATTCTTGACCTCTTCCTTACAATTAATCTTTCTGCTTACACTGTTAATCTTTTCTCTCCATTGGGCTTCTCCAATCACATCCTTATGACCTTAACCTGTCCTGTCGCTCCGGTACAGCCTGTGGACCCTCCAAAGAAACGTCGTCTGTGGCACTTTGGAGCTGCGGATAGGAAGGCCCTCAGGCAGTACTTCTTTCATTTTCCCCGGAATGATTATTGTTTCCATTACCGGGAGCCATCTGAGAGTGCCTTGCGCATTTCAGAGGTTATTCTCTCGGGCATGGAAGCATACATTCCTTTCTCATATCCTTTGTCTAACGCAAGAAAGCCTTGGTTTAATCACGCATGTTCTAATGCTGTCCACAACAAGGAGAGGGCCTATAAAAGGTACCGGAGCCAACCCACCCCTGAATCACATCTTTTATACGTTTCTGCCCGGAATCGTGCTAAGTCTGTTCTTCGCTCTGCTAAAAATAATTTCATCCGTACTAAATGCTCTCAACTCTCCAACTCGAATTCTTCCCGCTCCTTCTGGCACCTTGCCAAAAACCTTTCTAACAACTTTCCCTCATCATCCTTCCCTCCTCTTTTCTACTCTGATGGTTCTGTAGCTATTTCTTCTACTGAAAAAGCAGATCTCTTCGCACAGACTTTCTCCTCCAATTCCACCTTAGATGATTCTGGTGCTGTTCCTCCATCACTTCCCCCCTCTAACTTCCTCATGGCTGACATTAAAATTTTTTCAGCTGGTTTATTTTCTGCCATCACAGGCCTCAGTGCTAACAAGGCATATTGACCTGATGAAGTCCCTCCTGTTGTCCTCAAGAACTGTGCTTCTGTGCTTACACCCTGCCTAGGCAAACTCTTTCGCCTTTGTCTGTCAACTTGTACCTTTCTTTCTTGCTGGAAGCTTGCTCTCATTCAACCAGTCCCAAAGAATGGTGACCATTCCCAACCCTCTATCGTCCAATTGCTTTAACATCCTGTATCTCATAAGTTTTCGAGTCAGTTCTTAATAGAAAAATTTTAAAGCATCTTTCCTATCACAACCTTCTTTCTGATCGTCAGTATGGGTTCCATCAGGGACACTCCACTGGCGATATTCTCACCTACCTTTCAGACTCCTGGTCATCCTCCTTTCGGGACTTTGGCAAAAGCTTTGCCATTGCACTTGACATCTCAAAGGCTTTCGATCGAGTCTGGCATAAATCTTTAATTTCCAAACTGCCCTCTTACGGTTTCTATCCTATCTGTGCCTTCATCTCTAGCTTCCTTTCTGGTCCTTCTATAGCCGCTGTTGTAGACGGCCCTCGTTCTTCTCCTAGATCTGTCAACAGTGGTGTTCCTCAGGGCTCTGTCCTATCACCAACTCTCTTCCTTTTATTTATCAATGACCTTCTAAGCTGTACATCTAACCTATTCACACTTACATTGATGATTCCACCCTTCACCTTTCCATTCGATTCCCGCAACGTCCATCACAGCAGTGACTTCAACAAACAAGGGATGAGGCTATGGCACACCTAATGTCTGACTTGGCTCGTATCTCTGACTGTGGTAAAAATAATCTTGTTTTTAATGCATCAAAGACTCAGTTCTTACATCTATCAACCCGACAAAATCTTCCACAGGTGTACCCACTAATGTTTTAATAATATTCAGCTTAATCCTACATCATCCTTGAACATGCTTGGGGTTTCATTCACTTGGGATTTATCTTGGAAAAATCAAATTACATCTCTTGTAAAATCTGCCTCCAAGAGATTAGGTTTGCTAAGCCGACTCCGTTCCTTGTTTACCCCTGCACAATTGTTGACTTTATACACAGGTTTTATCCGCCCCTGTGTGGAGTACAATTCGCATGTGTGGGGAGGTTCCCCACATATAGCTCTTCTCAATAGGGTGGAGTCAAAGGCTTTTCGTCTCATTAACTCTCCTCCTCTTACTGGCTCCCTTCAACCTCTGTCTCATCGCTGCACTGTTGCATCTTTATCTCTTTTCTATCGCTACTTCAATCGTCACTGCTCCTCTGAACCGTATGCTTGCATTCCTCCACCTCTACGACGGGCGCGTAGCACCCGTCTAGCAGCAAAGTCTCATCCCTTATCTGTCCAACTCTCTAATGCAAGAGTTAACCGTTACTCCCTGTCCTTCATTTATGCAACAGGTCACCTCTGGACCTGTCTCCCTTTGTCTGTATTTCCTGCTTCCTATGATCTCCAGTCTTTCAAACGCAGTGTGTCCAGGCATCTCGAAATGATCGGATCTTGAATTTGGCTCCTCTCTTGTATTTTGTTTTTCTCTTGGAAGGAACAGTTATTGTGGGCTCGTGGCCTTTGGTTCCTTCTTCCTATCATAAAAATAAATAAATAAATAAATATCTATATGTATGTAGATAGATAGATAGATAGATATTTATTTATTTATTTATTTATTTATACATACAGTATAATAGAGTTTAATAACAGCTTGAGGAAACATGATATATTGGATTGTCAAAAATGGAATATTTCCAACCTGATATATTAAAATATATATACTGCCAGCTAACTGTGAATGGAGCCTTAAAAGAAATTATTCAGAGTTCTATGAAAGTATGTGAGTGACCGTGTCTGAAGGCCAGTATACACAATATTAGTGTTATTGAGAAAGAAAGTGATTGATGGTGTAATAGTCTTGGTGAATTACTGAAGGTAAGACTTGAAGTGGAGAAAGAGTACGAGCATTTGTTCCGTGGTGCAGTGATAGAGAGAAAAGGGACGCGTCATATGAGTATGGTTGTGGAACGTAGAGTAACGAAATGGAAAAATGTATCTGCTGCAGTTAAGATTTTTATACGGAACAGGAAACTGGGTACAGAAATGTATGGCTGTGGGATGATTATATTAATGAATATGAACAGTCTAGAACATCAGAGGTGAAAAGGGAAGTTTTGAGCATGTGGATGATATGTAGAATGAAATCACTCTATCTATCTAACTATTGCCAGACGCTTCAATCCCATAAGGGGTGGCCACAAACAAATTGCCTCCATGTCGCCCTATCCAACGCCATTTCACTGCCCTGCTCCCAGCTCACACACCCCTCCCTCATACACCTCTCCATCCCTCTGTCTCATCCTCGGCTTCCCCCTCGTTCTCCCCTCCTCCACCTCACTCGCATACACTCTCCTCGTTAGTCTCTCGCTCTCCATTCTCTCCAACTGGCCAGATCACCTCAGTATTTCTCTTAACTCTTTCTGTCACATCCACATCCACACCACAACGCTCTTTCACTTCCTCATTTGTCAGTTTGTCTCTCCAGGTAACTCCACATACTCCTTTCAGATAACTCATTGCCACTGCTGTCACTCTTGACTTGTGTCCTTCCAACAAGGTCCAAGCTTCACTTACATATTACGTTAGGGTTGGTATCACAATACTGTCGTGCAGCGACTTTCTTACTTCCATGCTCACTACCCTGTTCCTTATTGCTGTTTTCAAAGAACCAGCACTCAGTTATACCCTTGTACCCTTTCAAGCATTTCATCCTCTAGACATCCATTCTTTCTCATCACACTACCCAAGTACTTAAACGCACTCACATTTTCCATTTCCTCCTCGTCCAGCCTTACTGTACATTCAGTTGCTTCATTTCCCTCGAAGACCATAACTTTATTCTTCCTTACATTCACTTTTAGGTCCCTTTTCTTACTCTTCCAAACTCATTCACCATGCCTTGCAGTCTCCCTTTGTCTTCATTTAACAGTACAGTATCATCTGCAAACAATAGTACAGATAATTTCCAAACACTGCCCTCTTTCATTAGGGTTGCTCCAACATTCACTGCCGTACCTTGTATCTCTTTTATAACCCCAGCCATATACAGATTGAACAACCTTGGTGACATGATACATCCCCGTTTCAATCCAACATTCACTCAGTTCACTATCCACACGCACTGCAACCTTAGCACCCTCGTACATACTCTTCACAGTATTCAATAACTTCCCATTTACTCCATATATTCTTAATGCTCCCCACTTTCCTTGTCTACCCACCCTGTCATATGCTTTCTCCAAATCCATGAAGGCCGCATACAACTTTTCCTTCTTTAGAAACTTTTGCAATAAAGACATAAGAATAGATCTCTCATCTGCGTAACCTCTTCCCTTCCTAAAGCCTTCCTGTTCCTCTGCAACTAATTCCTCTGTTATTTCCCTAACTCCGCCAATAAGTATCCTGCCACGTACGTTTCCAATTACAGTAAGCAGACAAATGAATGAAATCACTAAAATGTGACCATATCCGTAAGAGGTGAAGAGTAGGCAATTTTGCTGATAAAATAGGTATACGACACAGTGTGTGTGTGTGTGTGTGTGTGTGTGTGTGTGTGTGTGTGTGTGTGTGTGTGTGTGTGTGTGTAGCAGTAACAGGTATTAGCGGGTGTCCAGGTGCTTGGGGTAATGGAGGGGTGAGGGAGGGGCGAGAATATAGATGGCATGGTGGAGTATGTATTTTGACAGTTTGGAGTTAGGAATCATGGAAGGGTAGGAAGAAGTTGTTTTGGTAGGAAGGGTAAAAAAAAAAAAAAAAAGTCGGGCGGCTACTAGGTAATTTAAGCCTTTGAGCCTGTGGCGTCTTATTTACCCAATATTCTGAAAATTAATCCACTACGTCATTGAAGTAGCTGCACTTACCTCGTTTAGGTGTTTCTGTAGGTACACATTTTACTACAATCCACAAAAGGTGAATGGACACCTGAGTCAACTGACGTCAGTTGCCCTCACAAGGATTCGAACTTTGGCGTTATCGGGTCGGCAGCTTCGTAACTAGCAAAGCTGACTACTTGGTGACTGCAGCGGTCAGTGTGTTAAAAGTACCAAATATGAATGGTGAGTACTTGGTGACTGCAGCAGTCAGTGTGTTAAAAGTACCAAATGTGAATGGTGAGAATACAATTGAGCCGACCAAGGGTGGAAGCTACTGGGGGAAAAATTTAAGGTTGCGGACATATGGGTTCCATATTCCCCCCCACCCCCACGCCTTTGTTTATTTATTTATTGCTTCTTTAGTCGGCGAAATGACTCTGCTCAGCGTGTATTTTTAGAGCAACCGATAACTTGAAGCACTGTGGTGTGGGTGGTTACACATGTGGACTGGAGCTGAAGTTTGAGTAGTAAGTGAATGGATGTACTGGCCTTCATGACTGCCCTCTCTGACAATGCTTGCACTTGCTTTCCTGTGTTCTTGTTCCTGTGTATAGAGAATATCCAGTGTTCATTACGACGGTAAATATAGTTAGGGTGTTGATGAATATTGTTTACCTTGCATATGACAGGTAAATTGAAAGAGGCAGGTGGTTTAAGGTAAATTGAAGGAGGCAGGTGGTTTAAGGTAAATTGAAGGAGGCAGGTGGTTTAACCAGAAATTTATTGTTTTTTATATTACGCACTATAATGTCAGCATCGTGATCTGGCTTATCTTTACACTTGATGCCAACTCACTCAAAAATCGTGTCATATTTTCACGCTTGCACCGGATTTGTTTTTGTGTTTTTTTTATGCATGTCCAACTTTTCACGGTTACCTGATGGAGTTTGTTTGTTGTGCTGAAATGTTTATGGTGATGAAAATGAAAACGGCGCCATGCTCGTCACTCAACATATAAATGTGAAAAAACGTCGGGGCACTGAATGTTTAAGGACTGAATTGTTTCTCTCTCTCTCTCTCTCTCTCTCTGAGTGTGTGTGTGTGTGTGTGAGAGAGAGAGAGAGAGGGAGAGAGAGATAGAGAAAGGGGGATTTTTGTGGATGGATAGCCTATATGACGTGACTTCATCTGAGTGGCTTATATTGTGTGTGTGTGTGTGTGTGTGTGTGTGTGTGTGTGTGTGTGTAATTCACCGGGTCGGTCAGGATCACATGATGGTCGCGATCGTCAGCTTTTACCCTCCCGGAAGGGAGCTGAGAGCTCATATAGTCCGATCTAAGGGCAAGGCTGTGACCTTCACACACCCACACACCCGTCCCCTTGCTCAAGGGGGACAGTAACCACCCACTTCTTCAGTGAAACTTTTCGCAACCTGAGCGAGGCGCGAACTCCCGTCTACCAGATGGCAAGCGAGAACGTTACCACTGCGCCAGCGAGCGGTGTGTGTGTGTGTGTGTGTGTGTGTGTGTGTGTGTGTGTGTGTGTGTGTGTGTGTGTGTGTGTGTGTGTGTGTGTGTGTCTGTGCCAACGTGCGTTAGTAGAAAACAAAGGAAAAATCATTGGGTTGTCTTCCTGGAAGTATGTTATGAATATGCTGGAAGGCAATATTAGGTACGGTAATATTGTTGTGGCCGACTTTTTTGTTGGTTCCTGTTTGGGATCCGCCTAAATTCCGTAGGGCAGTGGTTCCCTACCGAAGGTCCATGGCAGTATTGTTAATATTTTCATTTTTTCATTTTATTAACTAGAATTCGGCAATAATTACTGTTCATAGTTTCACACTATTAAATCCGTACATCTCGTTACTGAGCGAGCCAGAGCCGTGGGTGCAACTGACCCTGCCCGTGAAGTTAGTGTTTGTGGGGGAGCATGGAGCACGGCCAATGAAGTCAGGCAACATCGTACCTGGTGCTCTGATTGGCTGCATACCTAAGCCTGACGAGTCCGCGACACGTACACACAGCTCTGTCAGTAACGGGCAGATCTCCTTGCTTGCAGTTCGCATTTCCTGAAGGCTGCTGTATTACTCGCAGACTAAGAGTTACACGTGCATTAGATACCTCTCGCAACCCTATCCTCGACGTTCACACCTCACACCCTTCGCAGCCAATCGTCATCTATCCTCTCAATATGTTCAAACTGTCTCAATCTACCCCTACTTATCACAACACCAATACCTTTTAGTTCCATCCCTCCTCTCGACTCTTCACTCGTAATCATAGTACCCCAGGCTTCTCTCCAAGGGACGCACTACACTTCTATTTAATCATTGTCATCTTTGTACTGTTGAACTTGCTAATATCCTCTTTACTGCCAAGATCTCACTACATATAGCATCACACTCCCAACACATACTGCAGACAAGAATCTCTAAGCACGGAGGGACAGCCTTCTCAATGTTAGGAAAAACAACAGCTCTCTGAACTTCCTCCAGCCACCACTCCTTACCCTAGCCACAGAGCTACGTCCAGCCCCACCTCCAACATGTAATATTGCCCCCCAAATAACAAAACTCCTCCACCCAGTCAAGGGGCTCTCCAGCAAAATGAATCCTGTCATGCCTGTCAATCTCTGCGTGCACTCCTCGACACACCATACACACGAAATCAGTGTTATTTCGCAGCCTACCTCTAATACCACTACATCTCTTATGCACCCACTTACCACAAACACTGCACAAGATAAAGTTACTTCCCACACACCCTTGTGGCAAACTGCACATTGCCACACTCCCTTTGCGTTTGACCGTACTGCCAGCGGCCCTAGGTATCAGCACTTGTTTTATCCGCATCAGATCTTTGTGCCCCATTCCATCTCTCCACTTTTCCTCCGCCTCCTTTGATTCTCTCTAATCAGCACCAACTCATCGGCATTCAAGATCTCTCCTGGGAGTCCAGTCCATTTCTGAAGTCACTTGAGAGAACTTCAAACGCCATGACAAACAATAAGAGGCTCAAGGCTGATTCCTGATGCATTCCAACATACAAGAAAAACTCTTATCACTCAAATCTCCATTCAGTTTCTCCTGGGTGCGAGCACCTACATACAACATAACAACTCTAAGCAGCCACTCATGGATTCCAAGTTTTCTCATTGCCTACCTCACAACCTCCCTAGGGAATCTGTCAAAGGCTTTCTCCAGATTAACAAAAACAAGTACAGACTCCTTTCTTTACTATATTTTTCCTAAAGTTTTCTGGCAATGAATATGGCATCAGTGGTCCCTTTGCCTGGCATAAACCCAAACCATTAATGTTCACTCTATTTCTTATCGCGCCGACCATATATGTAGGAGTGTGTATATATATATATATATATATATATATATATATATATATATATATATATATATATATATATATATATACCACACACACGTCGGTAGTTGTGGTCTAGCTGATTGGTGAAATTGACATTTGGCAGTGTGGTAGGTAAGGTTGATCAGAATGTGTTATATGAATCATTGCTAATGTTTCTTCTTCTTACAGGTCAGTTGTTGCACCAGCGTCAGATACACACACATGTATCAAGTAAGTGCTTTGTGTGTGTGTGTGTGTGTGTGTCAGCACGTGTGTGGCAGTAACAGGTGTTAGCGGGTGGCCAGGTGCTTGGGGTAATGGAGGGGTGAGGGAAGGGAGAGTGGGTGTTGCGTGTGGCATGTTGCGCTGCTCCACCCCAGCCACAGCTACGTGATCGTTACTCTCTCCCTTCACTCCCTGCTTCTCCACCACTCCACTTTCAGTTCTCACACTTCTCACTTCACCCTCTTCTGTACATCATGTGAGAGGGATGTTATTGAGTAGTGGCGGCCTAGTTAAGTAAATCTGCAATAAAGTTTAGAGGTACGGCTTGAGTATATCGTAAAACAATATGAGGCACTTGTCAGGAGTTTGTTACTACTTTTAGTGAGAATATTTCCTTCCCTGCGACCCCAGAGAAGCCGAGAGTCTCAGAGGGCCATAAAGTTCACGGAAAATCTTGGTTCCACTCAAGTTTTGTTTCATCCTCGGCGCTTAGCCTATCTTGCTTTTTCATCAAGCACCCTTTCTTATTCCCTGCATTGCCATCTGCCAGTTTTGCGTTTCTTCCATACACAACTTCTCCTCACGTACCGTACGTTATTTCCCTGGCACTTCCGACTCCCTCTTCGTTCCCAGGTTCGCTATTTGCATTTTTTTTTTTTTTTTTTTTTTTTTTTTTTTTTGGCTCTACTTTTTTTGGAATTTTCCTATGACACGCCAACTTCATCTACCATAAACATCATACTTGTCTTTTGATGGCCAAATCTGAGCCAGGTTGCAAGTGTGTGTGTGTGTGTGTGTGTGTGGTGCAAACTTGGCATGCCTGGGTGGTGTGTGATGCTGGTCACCTGCGTTATGGAGTCTGGTACCTCCTGCATGAATCACCGCCCATTCCCACCCCGCCCTGATCCATTGCCACTGCCACCACACGCTACGACGGCCTGAAGGAACCAGCCCGTTGACGGTAAAGGCGTCATGCTTTCATGGACCGTATCAGGTAGAAACTGAAGATAGACTGGGCTGAGAGAAGGTAAATGGCACTGATGTGTGAAAAGACGCACGGCAGAGGAGTATGTGAATAAATTAAGTGTAAAATCAGAAAAACGACAAGGACATGATGAACTGCCCAAGAAACACCACAACAACTGAATAAAAGTCTAACGATAACCAGAATACTCGTATAATATAAGAGAGTGTCCTCGGCCAAGTGTGAGGGACTAAGGGCAAGAATAGGAGCGAGGGTAAAGGGCAGTAAGGGATTATAAGAGTAAACGCGAATGAAGTTGGTTAAAATGTGATGAAGGGCACGGATGGGTGAGGGAGAGGAGCACAAAGCTAAGGAGCCGATGTGAGGTGCCGCCTGAGGGTGGAGAAGAGCGAGCGAGAAGGGTGGTGGTGGTCCGGAACTTGATGCGGGACACATCCGGGGGCGGTTGGTCCCGAGGCGGTCCCGCGGGTGACGCCACGGCACCAGGTTAAAGAGGATGGCCACGCAGCGCAATCCACTCTGTGCTGCTTCTGTGATGCTGATGGCGAGCCTGTTGCAGATGATGTGCTGCTGATGCCTCTGCTGTTGGTCTTGTGGTGGTGGGAGGTGGCGGTGGTGACGCGCCCCTGTTTATGGTGTGTGCTGGTGGTGATGGTGTGATGGTGATCGAGACTACTGTGGTAGTAGTAGTTGGATTCAGTTGGTGCTGGTGCTGTGTTTGTGGTATTGTGATGTGCTTTGGTTATGATTAGTGATGATCTGATGCTGCGCTTGTGATTGTGGTGTGTGGTGCTTGGGCTGTTTGGTGTTTTGTGGTGCTGTGCGTGAAGTTGTGATATGATGTGCTTCTGTTGGTAATGTAGTGCTGTGCTGTTCTTGTGATGGTGATGATGTGCTTTAGGTGATGTGGCGCAGTGCTTGTGATGGTGATGTGATAGTGTTCTTGTGATGGTGATGAGGTAGTATGCTTGTGATGTTGATGTGGTGCTTTGCTTGTGATAGTGTGGTGTTGTGGTGATGATGAAGTGTTTTGCTTGTGGTAGTGTAGTGTTGTGGTGATGATGGGGTGCATTGTTTGTGGTAGTGTGGTGTTGTGATGGTGATGTGGTGCTGTGCTTATGGTAGTGTGGTTGATGTTGTGATATGTTGCTCTGCTTGTGGTAGTGTGGTGTTGTGGTGATGTTCAGTGCTTGTGGTAGTGTGGTGGTGATGTGGTGCTCTGCGTGCGGTTGTGTGGTGATGTTTTGTGCTTGTGGTAGTGTTGTGACGATGATGTGTTGTGCATGTGGTGTTGTGGTAGTGATGTTGTGCTGGTACTCGTGTGGTGATAGTGTGATAGTGTATTAGTTTGGTGTATTTTGTGGTGTGGTAATGGTTCCTGTTGTGGTTAATGTGGTAATGTGATGTTTCTGTGGTGGTGATGTGGTAGTATATGTTCATGTGATAGTGATGTGGTAAAGTGATACTCCTGTGATAGTGATGTGGTAAAGTGATACTCCTGTGATAGTGATGTGGTAATGTGATGTTCTTGTGGATATGTAGTAGTGTGATGTTTCTGTGGTGGTGATGTGGTAGTATGATGTTTCTGTGGTGATGATGTAATGTGATGTTCCTATGGTGGTGATATGGTAGTGTGATGCTCCTGTAGTGGTGATGTGGTAGTGTGATGTTCCTGTAGTGGTGATGTGGTAGTGTGACGTTATGGTGGTGATATGGTAGTGTGATGCTCCTGTTGAGGTGATATGGTAGTGTGATGTTCTTGTGATGTGGTAGTGTGATGTTCTTTTGGTGGTGTGGTATTGTGATGTTGTGTGGTGATATGGTAGTGTGATATTCCTGTAGTGGTGATGGTGTGATGAATGCAGGTCCTGTGAGATATTGGTGGGGTTATGGTGATGTGCTGCTGGTACTTTGGTGCGATGGATGCAGTTAGTGGATCTGTTAATGGTGCGGTAAAGGTGTATCAGATGTTGTGGGAGACGTTGATGATGTGATGCGAGCCGCGTGTTGGCATTAATGTGAGGGTAGGATGGTACAGTCTGTTGCTGGGAGTGATGTTAACTGCCCTTGACTGTGAGAGGTACTACATAAAGCATGAGAAAGTGCTAGACACTTGGGAACTAAAACTTATTACTCATCTTGTATAAACTGGAACTAATTAATAGCGAACGCCAAGACTAGACATACACTACTGCAGAGACGATTACGCCCAGAATGTGTGACACAAAAATTTCCATCAAATGTAATAAGCTGTTCTAGGTTGTTGATTAAGCTTCCAGTTCGGAGAAAACCATGAACTCTGCCATGACTAACCCTGCTTTGGGATTTGGATTTAGATGTAGCTTTGTTTGAGGGGAAGTGACATGAGTTTCAGTGTTTGTTTTCGTGGGCTAGGGTGCTGGATTATGTTTATAATTTGTGCGAATAGTATATTGGTGTAATGTTGATTATGGGATACTCATACGATGATGATTTTAGGACTGGTAATGTTGCATGTTGGAGAGGGGGAGAGGGGAGGGGCTTTATGAAAAATATACACAGGTAATGCGTCGATCACTTGATGATTAGTGATGTGACTGTAGATGTCTTTATGGTGATGGGAGGTTGTTTAAGTAAGAGACTGAATTGGTAGTGATGTGATGCTGTGAGGCACTGGTGGTTCGGTATCGGTCTGAATCTTGCGTAATGGAGAAGCAGTAATGGTGATGTGGTGTAGTGCACTGTGGTGGCGAACTCCAGATACTTTGTGTATTATGGTGCTGGCGAGATCTTGTGATAATTGTGAAAAAAAGTGTTGGTCACCGTGATCACACATGAAATATGTTACATTAATGGGGAAGGTAGTTCCATAAAAAGAAGGAAAGGAATCAATGGTATTGTCAGTGGTGGTGGTAGTGAGGTGTGACAGGTGCTTTGTGTGCCTATAGAGGTCTGTGTTAGAGTAAGAGGTAGGACAGGAGAGAAGAGGGAGGAAGAAACAAAGTTGAGATAGGGTAGGATACGGAAGAGAGGTTGGAACAGAGGAATAGGAAGGATGGGAGTAGAGAAAAGATCATTAGATGAAGGGAAGAAGACCGGAAAGAAGGAAGGAACAGAATAGAGAAGGTTGGGCTAGAGAAACTAGAAAGATTTCGGGGGAGAGGAATGGAGGGATAAATCAAAGTGAAGAATGGGACAGGCAGCAGAGTAGTGGGAAGAGGGAAGGTGGTACATTAGTGAGGCGGAGGGTTTGCAGAAATGGGGCGGAGGAAAGAGGTAGGACGGTGGGAACTGCAAAGAATTCAGGAAATGGAATAAGGAGGAAGGAAGGACAAAAGTGCTTTGAAGATGAATTCAAAAGTAGATAAGAGAAAGGATGGATGGATGGAAAAAAAAAATCTTGGTACTCGTATGTTGACAGCAGAGAAGCGAATAGTAGAATCGAAACAAGAAATAGTAGGAAGTAGGACTTATTCTACACGCATTCCCTCGTATCTTGTTTATACAGTGCTAATAGAGTACGGTACCTTGGCTTGGGGGGGTGGAAGTTGGGTGTATATGAGACGGCAAAGGAGGTGAGATGGCGGAGAGGAGGGAAGCAAAACGAAAGCTGGGGAGTGAGTTGGGAAAACAGAAATTTGGACCTTGAAAAATGCGAGCTGCGGTCCGCCAGTTAATTAGGTCTCCACATCATAGTGTGGAGAGCTACTGTTCTCCGTATCTTTCTTCCAAACTCTTTTTCACCTTAGCGCCATTCGTTTTTTCTTCACCAGTTCGCTTCAGGCTGGCCACAATTATTCCTTGAGCCAATAACCCCTTATACCTCTTGTCATCATTTTTTTTACTTTCATTTAACCATTTCAAAGGGGTCAAACCTCAAACCAAATAAACACGCTAGTTTTGAGATTGTGTGTTTTGTATAATCATTAACCATTGTGTCATTTTGCTTAGGAGCAAGTTCATTGTACTCTAGCTTTGTGAAGACCACCTTGCATTCCCATGGGAATGTTGGCAATCTTGTTTCAGATAAGCATCCTCTCGTAACTGGTCTTCTTTACGACACGGAACTGCATGTAAGATTGTTTGTTAATGAACGCCCGGGTGGGGAAGATGCCATCGGGTTGGTGACGGTGTTGGAGGTGGGAAGGGGAAACTGAGAAGGAAGTCAGGGTAGATGAGAGTTACTGGGACTAATGAAAAAGGACGCACAGGAGAATGATAAAGACGGAAAGGATGGGAAAAAACAAGCTATCTGTTGATGGGAAACGAACAGACGGGAAGGAAGAGCTGGTGAAAATGGAGCACCATCGATACCTTGCTGGGCATCAAAAGCCAGTATTAAAATAAAGGAAATCAGGAAATGTATGACATGTAACAGGAGTGGAAATGTTGATGAAACAGTATGGTAAGATAGGGAATAGAACATTTGAGCAAATATTATAAAATTAAGGAGGGAAAAAGTGAATGTATGTGTGCTGGGGGGGGGGGGCTTGTAGTTGTTCACGGCACAGAAGCAAATAAGGATAGTTTGTTTTGGGCCTAGTGATCCGATCCTGTAATACTGTAAACAAAGATCACTTCATTTAGACTTCAGTATTTCCCTGATACGGCAGTCGTTCTTCACAACTAAAGTTCATTTAACAGCTAATCGACAGAATGAAATAAATTTAACAAAAAATATTTGACATTAATTACAAAATGTTTCATAACTTTACACAATTTACTATACAACCCTCACTCCATAATACAACCCAGACCGAAACAAACACTGCAAGGCATAATGATTTAGAACCCGGTACACATAAACACCATTGGATAATGTTATAATGCCTACATGAAGAGCCTGCCTACCTACCTACCTACCTACCTACTGTACCTCTCTCTCTCTCTCTCTCTCTCTCTCTCTCTCTCTCTCTCTCTCTCTCTCTCTCTCTCTTTATCTGTCCATCTCTGTCTGTCTGTCTATCTATCTATCTATCTATCTATCTATCTCTGAAAAGTAAAGAATACATTGCTCCGTACAAACTTCATTGAGTCAGCTGGATCCTTTGTTAATTCCCAGGCCTCTCCACCTACCAAACCTCTCTTTCTCACACACTCATTCACCATATCTATCCACCTTCGTCATGGCATACCACTCCTCCTCCCACCTTGAAACTCGCTCAGATATACCCATTTCACCACTGTTCACACTCATTTTGTTCACATGACGGTACCATCCAAACACACGCTCATTGACTCTGGTGTCCACAGACTTCCTTACTTTTCGTCTTTAACGAATCACATTATTTCTTTTCCTATTCATTCTCCACATTCCACACACATTCTTCAACAGCCCCGTTTCGACTGCTTTTACTCTTAACTTCTCATTTCATGCTACACCATAGTCTCACACCCCTCTGATAGAGTAGACACTAAAACTCCTTCATGCAAGCCTCTTGCAGTCTCTGCACTTAGACTTCTGTTTCTTATCAAGGCCGTCATAGCACCGGTCACTTTCTTTCCCTGTGCCACTCCATTTTCCACGACTTTTGCACATTTATCTCTTGTTCTGTCACAGCATCTGTTAATTAATTTCGCCCACCATGTACTGTGACATCACGTCGGGAGTCACGTTCTTTCTCAATAGCCTTATTTTATATATATATATATATGATTGATTTATTTATACGTACATACACAGGCAGAAACGAGAGAACCCTTCAGCCTCTGTTTTGCTCTGTCGAAAGGGCAAAACTCAGCAAAATAGCAGAGAGAGAGAGAGAGAGACCTTCCTGCACAGTTTCATCACTTCATGCCTAGCACTGAAATCTTATACTGCAAAGCCCTGGCATATTGTAGCCTATTTTCGGACTTATGTACACAGTGGCGTAACTTTTTGGCGGAGTTGGGGTGGGTTGGGGGTTTAAAGCACACTGTAAAGGATCCTTAATAAGTTTTGGTTTTGAAGGTTATTGTTATTGTGCTGTTGTCGGGTGATGCTCCGCGCAGAGTCAGTGTTATACACAGACAGGCAGACCGATACGAACTTAGGATTTTAGAATTTTATATTTAATTATACAGTGTGTACATATTCATCTGTACATACGTGCATTATATACAGTACACACACACACACACACACACACACACACACACACACACACACACACACACACACACACACACACACACACACACACACACACACACACACACACACACACACACACACACACACACACACACACACACACACACACACACACACACACACACACACACACACACACACACACACACACACACACACACACACACCATGATACCCGTCCTCTCGGCCTTTGTTACCGTGGGTGGCACTCCTGGTTGCTTAATTATGGCTGGCAAACCTAATCCTACTCTAGTGCTGTCAGTCTCAGCAATACGACAAGCCTCGTTCCTGTTATAAACGCCGCCGCATCGCTCCTCCTCAGTCACAGCAACTGGTATTGTTTTGCCGCTAGTGCCCTCTTTCCCAGTGGAACACCAAGCCTTTGCTCAGTCCAGCTTTCTAATAAAGTCTTTTTGTAGCTCCTGGATTATCGACCTAATTACAGTGCATTGCTCCTTCACTTGGCTCTCTAATACAACAGTAAACTTCTATCTATCTATCTATAGCCCGACGCCCTAATCCCGCAAAGGATGGCCGCAGACAAAACGCCTCCAAGTCACTCTGTCACCCATCATTTGACTACCCTCCCCCCAACTCACTCCTCCCTCCCTCATATACCTCTCAACTCCATCCCTCCACCTCATCCTCGGTCTACCCCTCCCTCTCCCTCCCTCCACCTCACCTACATACACCCTCTTAGTCAGTCTTTCACTCTCCATTCTCTCCACATGTCCAAACCACCTCAGTGTATTTCTCGTAATCTTCTCAACCACATCCACATCCACCCCGCAACGTTCCTTCACTTCTTCATTCGTCAACCTGTCCCTCCATGTCACTCCACATGCTCCGTTCAAGTAACTCATTTCCACTGTTCTCACTCTTGACTTGTTCGCCTCTTGCAAGGTCCACGCCTCGCTTCCATACGTCAGGGTAGGGATCACTACTATCATGCAGTGACTTCTTAACTTCCATACTCACCTCCCTATTTCTCATTACTGCTTTCAGTGAACCAACAACCTTCCTTCCCTGCTGTACCCTGTCACGGCACTTCATCCCCCAGAGTTCCATCCTTACTCATCACACTACCCAAGTACTTGAATGCACTCACATTCTCCATATCCTCACCATCCAACCTCACTGCACATTCTGTGACTTGTTACATTAACTTTCAGATTCCTCTTCCTACACACTCCCAAATTCATTCACCAAACCTTGCAACTCCCATTCATGTTCACTCAACAATACTGTATCATCAGCAAACAGCAACACCGGAATCTTCCAAATCTCACCCTCATTCATTAGAGCCATCCCCACATCCACTGCCCTACCTTGCACCGCCTTTACCACCCCATCCATGTATAGACTAAACAGCCATGGAGACATCACACAACCCTGTTTCAGTCCCACATTGAGATCAAAGAACTCACTCAGCCCACCATCCACTCGCACCGTAGCCCTAGCTCCTTCGTACATACTCTTCACAGCACTCAACAATTTCCCCTCCACTGCATATATTCTTAATACCTTCCACATACCTTGCCTATCTATTCTGTCATAAGCTTTCTCCAAGTCCATGAAGGCAGCATACACTTTCTTTCCCTTCTTTAGATACTTCTCCACTAAACATCTTAGAGCAAATATCTGATCTACACACCCTTTTCCGTTCCTAAATCCCCCTTGTTCTTCTCCAACTAGCTCCTCTGACATATGCCTAACCTATCAATGAGTATTCTACCATATATTTTTCCAGTCACACTAAGAAGGCAAATACCCCTATGGTTACCACATACTTCTCTCCCCTTTTCCCTTGTAAAAAGGAACAATTATACCTGATTTCCAGTCCTCTGGAACCCTTCACTCTTCCCAAGCCAATCTACACAGCTTCCATATCCACTCCACAACAATCTCACCCCCATACCTCAGCATTTCACTACACACTCCATCAATTCCTGGGGCCTTTCCAGTCTTGGTCTTCTTCATTGCTTCCACTACTTCCACCCTACTGATCTCTTCCTCCCTCTACTCATCTCTTCTTCTCCCAGCCATTCCCCAACCACTTATACTCGCATTGCTTTCACTCTCTACATTCAACAAATCCTCAAAATGCTCTTTCCATCTCCTCAATTTCTCTCTCTTCTCCACCAACAATCTATTATTCCTATCTTTCACTCCCATACTATTTCCCCTTTCACAGTGTCTTACTTTCTTTACCTCCTTCTAAAACAATTTCTTACTCTCCCTCCATTTCACAATCAGATTCCTCCCAAATTCTTCATCCACTTTCTTCTTACTTTCCTTCACCAGTCTCTTCACCTCCCTTCTCCTGCTCACATATACCTCTCTTTTCTCTCTCTCATCTTCTCCCCTACCACTGCTCGCTAGCCATGCACTATATGCCTTCTTCTTTTGTTCTACAGCTCGTTTAACCTCATCATTCCACCATGCTGTCCCTTGCACACCCTTGCATCTCCTCCTCACTCCACAAACCACTTCACACGCTGCGCCTATCTCTTCCGTGAATATCTTACATATGTCTTCCACCCCTTCCATCTGCCCTAACTCATACCTTCCCAGTCTTTCTTCCACTATGCTCTTATACTCTGCCATTTTCTCACTGTCTTGCAGCTTCTCCACTTTTCTCACAGGAGCTGTTTCCTCCTGTCTTCCTCTTCGTCTCGTCAACCATTTTCTTTGCAGCTTTACCTTGGCCATCACTAAGTGATGGTCCGAGACTCCATTCCCCCACCGTCTCCACACTCTTGTATCTAACACTTGTCTTCTCATTCGCTCATCCACACACACGTAGTCTATCATTGCCTTTCGTTCAACAAGTTCACCATCCATCCTCCTCATTACTCTCAATGTAGACCTGTGGATCATCTTATGCCGAAAGTAGGTGTTAGCTATTGCCAACCCTTAACCAACACAGATGCCCACCAACGCACTACCATTCCCATCTACTTCAGCTGGCACACCCCACTGACCAACCACTCCATCCACTCTTACATTCCCATCTTTGCCATTCATGTCTCCAATCAAAAGCACTCTCTCGCTTCTCTCAAATTTGTCCATACATGCTTCTACACTCGCCCAAAACTTATCTTTCACTCTTGCCACTCGGTCCTCTGTCGGAGCATACGCACATACAATCACCCACGCTTGTATACCTACTTTCATCCTCACCCATACAATCCTTGCACCCACTGTTCCATACTCTCTTATATTCTTCTTCCATTTCTTGCATATCATCAGACATACTCCCTCTCTTGCCCTCTCATTCTCATTAACTCCCGCATATATACCTAAATCATATTCCCACTCTCTCACCCTTTCACCCTTCCAATTAGTTTCAGTCAATCCACATATATCCACTCTTGCATCCTCAAGCACCTGAACAATCTCTCTCTCTTTCACTTCATCATTCACTCCTCTCACATTCCATGTCCCCACCCTCAGAATGTCTTTTGTCTGTTCCGTAGTCGTCAACGTATGGTCCGTCCTGGTCCGAGGCGCTTTATATCATCAACTCTTCAAATATCTTTATTTGAAGTTTGTGTGTGTGTGTGTGTGTGTGTGTGTGTGTGTGTGTGTGTGTGTGTGTGTGTGTGTGTGTGTGTGTGTGTGTGTGTGTGTGTGCGCGCGCGCACCAGTTTTTTCAGCGACCTGGCTTGTCCGTGAAGAGCGACCTTGACCTGGCAGTCCAAGTCACTGGCACCCGCCAGCAGGAACTGGCGCCGCTAACCTGCATCTGCTTGCAACGCTCTCTTATTCACCACCTTGACATGTATAATCAGTCCCAGGATTTTGTCGTACGTTTCTGAGGGTCTGTGAAATGTGTCTGTGTAAAACAGCCTGCAGATTATTATTATTATTATTATTATTATTATTATTATTATTATTATTCTGTTGTTGATAACGTTCTCTGCATCATGAGTCTGGTCGGAGATTACATGACATCCATGCATCCGTCCGTTCTACCTTCCGGAACGTCTGGTTGCAACAGCGCCTGTGTTGCCATGGTGACCTGGAGCAGAGGAAGGAATATGCAGGGAAAGGGAGAAATATGCAGGGAAAGGGAGGGTAATAACGGGGGAAGATAAGGCTGTTATGGACAGTATAAAAAGCAGACGAGAGGGGAAAAGGAAGTAACACAAAACAGAGTTTGGCATGGGAAGGAAAACGAAAGAAAATGAGGAATGGGAGGACTTTTCCCGGCAAGGAGGAAAGAGAAAAGTTAGGGATGATAGAACTTAGATGGGAGATGGGTAGGGGTAGGGAGAGGGGAACTGAGAAGGGGTTTCACTCACGGTGGGACTGGGGTGCGAGACGCGCGTAATGACTGCTCTTTGTATTTCTCTGTCGTTGATAATTAACTACGTTTATAATGCTCCGTCAGTGATCGGAGAGGGGTGTCATTGTCGCCTTTCTGGTCTCACCAGCACTGCTGCAGCTGCACTAATTAATTTAGGCCTTAGACTGACAGACGTCAGTGTAAAGGCATTTCCGGTATTTTAGTGCTATTTAGCATTATTTGTATGGTTATGAAGCCAGATGTTCATTATAACGGCACGTATCAGCATAGCGATGGTGGTAGGCAGGGACATTCACCATCCCCTCCATGTTGTCCCGCTTTTAGTTGACTGCCTGAGTCCCAAACCAGATTAATTCTTTTAGCCCAGGTTACTTTTTACCATGCTTGGTGGTAACCATATAACTAGATGGATGCCTGATGGTCTCGTGGGTCAGGGCATTCCGACCGAATGTGACCCTGTGGTCTTACATTCTAGTGCTGATTTGGGTTTATTGTTCACATAATACTGCTTATGGTAGAGCAACTGGTCACTTGCCTTCAGTGTCTGGACTAAGGAGCCTAGTTCGGGCCCCTATGCTCCTGATGGGATCATAAAGGACTCGAGTATGTAGGATCAAGGTAACGTAATTTCATTGTAAATTCTAGTTTGTTTATCCCTTGCAGCATCAGAAGCATTATTTCAAAGCCAAGTCACTCTATTCAGTGTAACGTTAATGGAAGCTTCATGTCAGAATATAGACGTATAGGCTCACTGTACCTTTCCTATTTCATGTAGTGAAGTATAGACCCAAATCGCCACCTGCTTCCATTGTTTCAGTTGCTGTAGTTAAGCCAGAGGGTTTGTATCGCATACATAGCATAGGCTAATGAGGCACTTACAGTACTTTCAAATTGTCACCCACAGAATACTGTGACGGGTTTGGAGTACCTTCTTGGTGTCATGTACGAGCCCCTTTGTGTGTGTGTGTGTGTGTGTGTGTGTGTGTGTGTGTAAAGAGAGAATTCAATAGGTGTTAGCGGCAATGGAATTATTACCAGCTTTAGCAGCTTCGCTTTGTGAATCCCAGGAGAAAGAAACACGCGTCAATATCTCCTGTGAGGCATTGTTCTCTGTTACTGTTGTCATAGACTAGACTACAGAGGGTTGGACCCTGCCCTGCTGTACCTGTCTATCCACACCAGTACCACACAGATAACAATATGGCGGTCCAGGGCACGGATATTGCCGGTAGGTCAGTAATATGTATTATTTGTGAATGATCGCGCTGGGTTGTATACTGTAGGTGTTTCCCGGAAGCCTTTTGAAATAATACTGTACCAGGCGTACAAATTAGAAAGTTTGCTGATATTGGGCTAATCCAGATGTGTAGTCTGATAATGACCATGTTAATTATCCAGAGATTCAAAAGCATGGGTGTAGTGAAGGGTTCTTATACCAGCACGTTGGACCTGGCAAAGGTGCTGTAATGGCTCTCTCGACGGGCCTCCAGTTTAGTGAAGCTTTACCACAGCGCTATCATTTTTTGGTGGACTCACCATTCAGTCACTCGATGTAGTGCTGCTTTGGGTTTCTGCTCATTCCTCCTTTCCTTCCTTCCTCTTCTGTCTTTCTTTCCTTCAGTCTTTCCTCTTCCTTCAGCCTACGGGTGACTT
The DNA here is from genome assembly GCF_032717465.1 of Coenobita brevimanus. NCBI lineage: Eukaryota > Metazoa > Arthropoda > Malacostraca > Decapoda > Coenobitidae > Coenobita > Coenobita brevimanus. The sequence goes on from NC_137017.1 coordinate 33,075,779, forward strand.
TAAACTTCCTCTTCTGTCTTTCTTTCCTTCATTCTTTCCTCTTCCTTCTGCCTGTGGGTGACTCTACTGTACACTGAGTGACAAGCCAAATGATTTCCCTGTACACCAGGAATCCGTTTACTACGCTGAGTGGTAACCATATAACCAAATTATGGCGCCTAGTGGTTTAGTGGGTAATTAAGGCGCTTCTATCGGATTGAACTTGTATAGGTTCATATCCAAGGGGTGTTTGGGGTTTACTGCTCACGTAATGCCAGTGAGGGATGAATGAGGCTGGTCACTCTCATCTTACATGTCAGGACCAACTTGCCTAAACACGGGCTCCAGCGCTTCTTATGGGACAACATCGGATTGGATAAAGGATGGATGGATGGATGGATGGATCATTATTTTTACGAGTGCCGCCGCCATGTTTAATTAAGTACAATCTGCTTGGCCGGTAATTACCTGCTGCCATTGTGTGTGTGTGTGTGTGTGTGTGTGTGTGTGTGTGTGTGTGTGTGTGTGTGTACGCTCTTGCATCGTCCGAGTGTGGGTACATTTCACGAAACAAAATTTTAGTGTTTGCTTATGATGAAAGAGCTTGATTTGGTTCCGGCAGTTGTTGACACGAAGGGACCAGGTAACTTGATTGGGGTGGGACCGGGTTGGCCAACACTGCCTGTTTTACCCAGTGCATTGAAGCTGCCGTGACCACACCGTCTGCAGCTGAAATGTATTTTGCCGACGTTTCGTCCCTACTTGCATCACAATAAATCATTCCACAGTACCTTTTTTTTTTCTCTCTCTCTCTCCTGTTACTAAATATTAGGCTAATAAGCGTTTTCTCCGATCTTTCCCGTGATCGTCATTCTGCCTTCCATAACGTGTTTACTCCACACCATTTCATAATGCGCCTCCTCCTGTCATACGCTGCCACTTCTGTATTCACATCAGCACACAAGAATTCACATTAGCCTTCATGTATTTAGTTTTCATAATTTATATTGTACCTTTTCACCTTATACCTATTATTTATTTTTTCATAGATAATTTTGGCATAGTGTCACAGATGCTGTTATGCTTCGGGTTCGTATTAGCGCTTTGATATAATAGATCAGGTTTAATTTTGAATCGCATTGGAGAGGGCGACATGGAGGCGATTTGTTTGTGGCCACCCCTTACGGGAATGAGGCGTCTGGCAAAAGATAGATAGATATATAGTTTAATTTTGTTTACTCTGTGCGTTTTGTGTATGACCTTGGTACCAGTAAAAATGTAATCTGAAATTTGCACCCCATATTCATTATTTGCATCTCGGTGCTCGTTCTTGACTGTGTCGTGAATCTCACACTAACTGCACTTAAATATGTGGTATATCGCCCCATGCATTTCCTTACTCATTTAGTATACCATCCGTTCGCCGTTTTATTCTCCCTTGCTTAACCCTTGCGATACACGAAGTGTCCATTACCTCAACCCTTCGTCCTCGTAACGCGGCATATCACTTGTTATTTCTCTTATATTTCCATCCAGGGATATCCTTCTTACCTCTCCGTACCTTTTCGCCTTCCATATTTTCTTCCTAATCTTTTTAGGATCTCGGTAATGGTTAACTTCAGACCACACGTCAGAGGTCACAGCGTGGCTGAATGTTCAGAGCGGAACATTTGTGCGTAATATATTTGCTGCCACACAAACCAGCCATAACAAAGCACCTCACAGCGACGAGCGTGCAGATTTCAGTGAAACATGGGTGGTCATTGTCAACCTCGGCTGCTCATTATTATGGCCGTCACCACAGCTGCAACTCACCGCATCCCTGCTTTACCAGAGCAACATATCACAACAGTCATGGTAGGCACTTATTCATGCCATACCTGGGATCCAATAGGACCCACCATCGATTGGAACTTTCTGCCGGACCGTTCGACCAGCATTTCAAGTTCATGAACCAAGATAGTCGTATGTTGGCAGATCCATGTGTAATATTTTGTGTGATTAAGTACATGGATGCACACAAGATGCTGCCTTAGAAGAATGTCACTCAGAGATTTTCTTCCACTGCGCATCGTAGCGTCTTCATAGATACCACAGCGTTGTAATTCCACCACAGCCACACCTTACCCAGTCATTTATCATAATCTGTCCACATTGTACACCAGCATAGATCGCCAGTCATTCAAACGCAATGTGTCCAGGCATCTCGAAATGAACGGATCTTGGATTTCGCTGTGCTATTTTTTTTTTTCTTTTTTGAGGGAACTATTTGTGGACTCCTGGCCTTTGATTCTTTCTTCAGTGCATTAAAAAAAAAAAAAGACATACCCTTTCATTTCACTACCACACCCATACACCTCACCACCACACCATCACTTGATCTTACTTGTTCATCTCACCATTCCACCCCACTTTCATCCCACCCCTGTACCCATCACCCCACCGCATCCGATTCCCAGCATCCCACTCCTGCACCCCACCCCACCACTCCAACTCACTTATTTACGCACAAGTCTCACCACACCACCATTCACTTAACCCATCACCAGCAGTAGTTTATACGCTAACGACTCACCACACTCCCTCTCACTTCACCCCTACACCTGCTACAGTTTACACACACCCCACCCCTACACCAGCCACAGTTTACACACATCCCACCCCTACACCAGCTACAGTTTACACACATCCCACCCCTACACCAGCTACAGTTTCCCCCACCCTCACACCAGCCACAGTTTACACACACCCCACCCCTACACCAGCCACAGTTTACACACATCCCACCCCTACACCAGCTACAGTTTACACACATCCCACCCCTACACCAGCTACAGTTTCCCCCACCCTCACACCAGCCACAGTTTACACACACCCCACCCCTACACCAGCCACAGTTTACACACATCCCACCCCTACACCAGCTGCAGTTCACATCCCACACCTACACCAGCTACAGTTTACACATACCCCACCCCTACACCAGCTACAGTTTACACCCCACCCCACCCCTACACCAGCTACAGTTTACACACACCCCACCCCACACCAGCTACAGTTTTCACACACCCCACCCCTACACCAGCTACAGTTTACACACCGCACCCCTACACCAGCTACAGTTTACACACCCCACCCCTTCACCAGCTACAGTTTTCACACACCCCACCCCTACACCAGCTACAGTTTACACACCGCACCCCTACACCAGCTACAGTTTACACACCTCACCCCTTCACCAGCTACAGTTTACACACCCCACCCCTTCACCAGCTACAGTTCCACCCCACCTCAGATGCTGGCCACGGGTCTAAGTTTCACGGTGCTTGACGTAGATATGCACGAGTCTTTTATTTTGGTTTCAGATATAATTTCTTATCTAAATTCAAATAGAGTCCGAGGCCTGGAGAGGCTGGATGGCGGAGTATTTACTTTCCATCACGGGATTATCGCCCATGGAGGACGCCTTAATTGACTTGATTTTTTCTTTTTCATTCGTCGCCAAGGAACGTGTTAATGAAGGAGGGAATCAAATGCAAAAGTCGAGGGTGGAAGGGGCATCTTAGATTACATTACGATACCTTTATGTATTAATGAAAAGGAGGCCTGTCAGATACACTACAGGTACGAAAGGTATAAAGCATTACACTTGCATTATATAACTTTTAAAGCCAGAATAATACACGGGTTTATGCAGAACTGCATTTGTGCTGAATGTTTACGTGGAAATCCATGAATAGATGCGTTTACCTGGAATAGCAAAGTAGGTGTAATGCTGGTGATTGCAGAGTATTAGTGAATAATGAAATGCAGTGTGTGTGTGTGTGTGTGTGTGTGTGTGTGTGTGTGTGTGTGTGTGTGTGTGTGTGTGTGTGTGTGTGTGTGTGTGTGTGTGTGTGTGTGTACTTTACCAGCGGGTGGCCACTTCCAGGGCTGTGTTTGCGTGTGGATATGCTTGTGGTGGTGATGATAGGTGTGTGACGGTGTGGGTGTGGATATGGTAATGGGGACAGGACGGTGTGGATGTGGTGAAGGGAGTGGGATGGTGAGGGTGTGGATGTGGTGAAGGGAGTGGGATGGTGAGGGTGTGGATGTGGTGAAGGGAGTGGAATGGTGAGGGTGTGGATGTGGTGAGTGGGATGGTGAGGTGTGGATGTGGATGTGGTGAGTGGGATGGTGAGGGTGTGGATGTGGTGAGTGGGATGGTGAGGGTGTGGATGTGGTGAGTGGAATGGTGAGGGTGTGGATGTGGTGAAAGGAGTAGGATGGTGAGGGTGTGGATGTGATGAAGGGAGTGGGATGGTGAGGGTGTGGATGTGGTGAGTGGGATGGTGAGGGTGTGGGTGTGATGAAGGGAATGGGATGGTGAGGGTGTGGATGTGGTGAAGGGACTGGGATGGTGAGGGTGTGGATGTGGTGAAGGGACTGGGATGGTGAGGGTGTGGGTGTGATGAAGGGAGTGGGATGGTGAGGGTGTGGGTGTGATGAAGGGAGTGGAATGGTGAGGGTGTGGATGTGATGAAGGGAGTAGGATGGTGAGGGTGTGGATGTGATGAAGGGAGTGGGATGGTGAGGGTGTGGATGTGGTGAGTGGGATGGTGAGGGTGCGGGTGTGATGAAGGGAGTGGGATGGTGAGGGTGTGGATGTGGTGAAGGGAGTGGGATGGTGAGGGTGTGGATGTGGTGAAGGGACTGGGATGGTGAGGGTGTGGATGTGGTGAAGGGACTGGGATGGTGAGGGTGTGGATGTGGTGAAGGGACTGGGATGGTGAGGGTGTGGATGTGGTGAAGGGACTGGGATGGTGAGGGTGTGGATGTGATGATGGGAATACGACAGTGTGGGTGTGGCTGTGGTAATGGAGATAGGATGATGTGGATGTGGTGATGGGAATAAGGCGGTGTGGGTGTGGTGAGGGGAATAGGGCGGTATGGGTGTGGCTGTAGTGGTAGGGATAGGTCGGTGTGGGTGTGGTGATGGGAATACAGTAGGGTGGTGTGGGGTGGATGCGGTGATAGGGATAGGACGGTGTGGGTGTGGTGTTGTGGATAGGATGGTGTGGGTGTGGATATGGTGAAGGGGATTGGACGGTGTGGATGTGGTGATGGGATTAGGACGGTTTTAATGTGGGTGTGGATGTGATGATGGGGATAGGACGATGAGGGTGTGGAAATGACTATACATGGGTATGTGATGATGGGTGTAGGACGGTGTGGGTGTGGTGCTGGGTGTAGACGGTGTGGGTTTGGATGTGGATGTAGTGGTGATGATAGGTATAGATCGTGTGGGTATAGGTGTGGTGACATTGGTGGTGCGGAGGATATAATGATTGTTAATACTAACTTTTGGAGTGTGAATGTGGTCGTTGACAAAGGTGTGATGGCTGTTTTTTGTGTGAGTGTGGTGGTTTATGTGGATGTTGTGGTTTGTGTGTGGGGGTGTGGTGTTTTGTGTGGGTGTGGTGGTTTATGTGCATATGTGTACTGAGCGTGGGTGTGGTGGTGGGTATAAAATGTTATTTTGGTATTGGTGCTGGCAGTGTTTGTGTAATGATGAGAAAATATGTGTATGCGTACGTCGGGAAGTGAAACTTGTGTATTGTAGGTGTGAATGTTGGACCAGGAATCGTTATTGGTACTGGAAATGCTTGCCGGTGTGGATATGATTGTTGGAAAGGTGGGGTGTGATGGTGGCGTTAGAAATCGTTGGGAGTAAGTGGGTTTGAATATTGGTAGAGGTGAGAGAGTCTGTGTAAGGGAGGACTAATAGGCATGGGCTAGTTCAGGTGAGTATTACGTTGATTCGTTCTGTACTGTAATAGGGAGCTGCGTGAAGATGCTGAGATGTGGGGGGACTTAATAACTTTTGAGGGTGCTTTTGTAATTTTTGTAAGTGTAGATAGGGTGCTGGTAGCAGTCAGTCCACATGTGGAAATGGAAGTGTGGAGGAAGAGTGAGGAGTGTAATTACGTGTGTGGTTACTGAATGGATGGTTTTCTTAGCTTGTGAGTGTGATTAAGAATGAAGGAAAAAGTGGAGATGGAGAGGGAAGCTGCTAAACTGTGAGGGGGGGATTAAACGCTTTACAGACTTCGGGAAGCACGGTCCCCTCGGAGAACTAGTTGTGAAGTTAGTAAGAATGGCACAGTTATGTTGGGACGGGAGGGAAAGGAGGAAAATGAAAGGAAGGAATGGCGATACATAGTAAGAAGAGAGAGAGAAAGAGAGAGAGAGAGATTGGCAGGCTTTCACGTACAGACAACAAAGAAACTGACAAGAGAATAAGAAAAGAAAGACAACAAAGATGAATGGAAGGGAAAGATGGAGTGATCATTTTCTTGATCACACACATTCACGATTATACAGTGTATATATATATATATATATATATATGCAGTCCATATTTCGTAAGCCAGGGAGAAGAAAGAATCATGTCCCATCTTATCATATATATATATATATATATATATATATATATATATATATATATATATATATATATATATATATACAGTCCATATTTCGTAAGCCAGGGAGAAGAAAGAATCATGTCCCATCTTATCACAGTAGGTCACTGATAACAACCACTCCGGGGGCGTTCGTAGAAGATGGAATATTCTGCTGCTCCTCCTCTCTAGTCCTACCCCCACCTTGTCAATCCTCCCTCCTTATTGAGTTTGCCAATGGCGGGAAACACTGCGGAATGCTTATGTAGTTTGTTGGGGAGTTGGGAGTAGGGAGGGAGGGATTTGGTTGGGGCCGGAGAGGCTTGGTTGTGTGAGGAGAGGCACAGGAGGACCTTGCAACAAACGATATGTTTGCGAATATGTAATTTAAAATTTTCGTGTTTTATGTAGATAAATAGGATTTCTTCATAAGATGGAATGGTGAGTGTTAACGTATGCAAGGGACGAGGGAATGTGGAGAGTGGAAAAAGGAGGTAAAGAAGAAGAAGTAATGACCGCAGGAAAGGCAAGTGAAAAATAGGACCCATGAAAAGAGGATACAAAGAAAGAACTCGGAGAGAGATATGAAAGGTGCGGGAAACCTGTGAAAAGGTATTACAGAGGTGTGAGTGTAGCAGAGGAAAGAGGTGGGCATCAGTGAGGGGAGGAGAGGTAGGGGATAATAAGATCAGTATGCAGGGAGGGAAGGCGCCTGGTCTCTGTCATGAGGCGGGGAGGTGTGAAGTGAGTGGGACTGCGAAGTGTTTGCTGCTCCGGGGGTTTTTAGACCTGGCTTATTGAGGCGGCCCACAGCACGCATGCGAGAGGAATACCACACCAAAAAATACAGCAGGGGTGCGTGGTATGAGCGAAGGGAAAGGAGGGATGAGGGAAAAGCTGAGGGAGGGGATGGGGATGAGGATTAAATGGATGAGGAAGGAGGAATTAGTAACAAATGGAAGGAGGAAGAGAACAGGAAAGAGAAGGGATGAGAAATTGACGGGAAGTAAGAAAGGGATGCAAAAAGAAGAGATGAGGAAGAAGTGGGAAGTGGGAGGGAAAAGTAATAGGTCAATCAATCAATCATTTCCTGTGGCACCCTCGGGGATGCATAGGGCCTCGATGAACTCACACCACCACATCCTATCTTGTGCTAACTCCTCAAGATCTCCCCAACACTCATCTCCAGCTTCCCGTCTCATTGTCCTCACCCACGTCTCTTTTGGCCTTCCTCTACCTCTCCTACCAAGTGCCACCCACCCTGGTGTACCTCGTACTATTCCCTGTCTCCTATACACATGTCCTAGCCACTTCCATCGTGAGAATCTAACATATTCATCGATCGGCTGCACTCCCGTTATTTCTCTAATTCTACTATTTGGTATCCTTTCCCACCATTTAACTCCTAATATTCTTCTAAGTGCCTTATTTTCAAACACCAAGAATTTATTTTCCATAGTCACTGTGCTGTACCAAGACTCGTGTCCATAAATTAAGATACTCCTAACCATTACCTTATAAAAAAACGAGGTGTGTGTAAAATGCCTGGGGTGAACGAAAAGTGATAAGGTGAGGAATGCCTGGCCTGGAGTGAATGAAACAGGTGGGGTGAGCAAGAGGGAAAGTAATGAGGAGTAGACAGAGTGAGTGGAAACAACAGGGATGAAGGACGAATGGGTGTAGCCGTAAGTGGTAGGGTGACGAATAAATAGGGTGTGTGAAACGAATGGAGTGAGGGAATTGGGGAAAGGATAGATAGTGTTTGGGACAAGAGAAGAGCTTAATGAAGTGAGTGAAAATTGGCAGCGGGAGGAATACATGCCGATGAGAGGAGAGGTGAGGAGTAGACGGAAATAGCGAATAGGGAAGGGAAGGGAGAGGAGGGCTTATCAAAGGAGTAGTGAGAGGAAAGATGACGTAGTGAGGCAAAGATTGTAGTGAGCGAAAAGGATAGGGATAACTAGGAATGGATTGACTTAAAGTGGGATCGGTAAGGGTGGGATGAGAGTGTTGTGACGATGATGTTGCTGGCAGTGGATGGGAAGGTGATGGTGATGGTGATGGTGCATGTAATGGATGGGAAGGTGAAGATGATGGTGGTGGAGCATTCAATGGATGGGAAGGTGATGGTGATGGTAGTGGATGGGAAGGTGAAGGCGAGGGCGATCAGGTGAGACAGGGGATTTGGTGAGGCGAGTAAAGTGTGACGGGTCAAGGAACTGGAGTGAGATATTGATGAGAGCAAAAGTGACAGGCTAAAGCGTTGATGAAATGATTCTGAGGCGCGAGAAGGCAGTTCACAACAGCTTTTTAAAAAATTATTATTATTATTATTATTATTATTATTATTTTTATATTCTGATCAGCTAGTCAGGTCAGGTGCGGGTAAGGGGATGGGTCTATTATGATGTGGCAGGGGTAAACCAGTTCTGCTGTCGGGCCCTGCTGCGGATGTCACTGATTGCATTGCGCAGTTGACCCTTGTGCGGTGTGGTGCAGTGAGGATCTGTCCGTTCTCCCCTTTGGGGCTAAGATGCGAATGAATGTGTTTGAATGGATGAGTAAATGGAGAGTGAGTCGTCCTGTCTCGGCTACCTCCCTTTCCTTGGGGGAAGCAGCCTAGGTATATAGATAGATAGATAGATTTTTTTTTTTTTATGAATGAGTGGATGAATGTGATTTTTTTCCGGTGAATTTGTCATTGTAGAGCAAGGGTTTCATTGTAAAGCTGAATGGTGAAGGTGAGGTAAGAGTGTCATTTTGGGGGAAGGGCCGGGTTATAAGTGGAAATAGAGGTTTCCTTTCACCTCACTTCGCGTTGTACTTTGCATATTACACCACTGTATCATTCCCCCGTTGTTGATGCAAATCAGGTCAGTATTAAAACTTTTAATGCATACAAGGCAGTGTTAAGGTAGCTGTAATCTAAATAAATCTTTGAATAAGAGGTGCAGCAAAGCCTTGCATGGGATCTATAATACGGCCGAAATGTGTAAGGTAGAGCCAAACATGTCGTAATGTGAGGTGAGTGCCAATCTGTGGCTGACGACCCTATCCTTACTCTGCTCAATGGGATAATGTAACGATACCATGTCAGGTACGAAGCCGTAATTGTATTAAATAGAGGGCAGTGGGACTTAAATATTGCACCATTCCTTCACCCAGGGGAAATAATTAAGATTTTTTTTTTTTTTTAATGCAAGAAAGAAGTAACCAAAGGCCAGGGGCCCGTGGCCGTTAGTGTAACAATAAGGTGAGGATGTCGATGTAAGACGGAAGCAATAGTACGAGTATCATGGTGAAGAGCAGAGAGTCATGGCAAGGAAAATGTGTCCCCAGGGGAAGGGATACAGCTCGTACTCTCCAGCATTCCTTTCTCCACCAGATTGTTCCCTCCAGTAATGCGCTATCCAATATTTTCAACTGAACGCGTCGACAATGTAATCTGAAGATGTGCCAGGTTGTCAGGTGACCGAAGTTAGAAGTGAATCTCCTTCCTCAACCCTCAACTCCGTCCCTTCTTCCATGATCTGTTGGATTGGAGGGGTGGTCAGTCAGTGGGCCCTACTTTCTGTGTAATTAACCTTGTATCGCTGAGCTATAATGTTCAAAGCCTGTCTTCGATGTACTCTTACTTCATATACAGTCTTCAGAAAAAATGTTCACTGTTGCTACGCTTGTTAGACATACGGTACTGTAGGAGTGTAGTGTGTGTATTTAGCTGGTTGTATTTAACTAGTTGTAGTATTTAGGAATTGAGGAAAGTCGTGCTTCCTGAGAGAGAGAGAGAGAGAGAGAGAGAGAGAGAGAGAGAGAGAGAGAGAGAGAGAGATCTTACAACGATGTGATCCAGCCGTAATCCTTCAAGAATTAGGTTTTCAAAGCCGTTATGGATATTACAGTGTTTCAGTACCGGTAATTGTACTATCAGTCACGCCTTTCATGAGTACTATCAGTCACGCCTTTCATGAAGAAAAAACTGGTACCGTAGGTTCAGTTCTTTAAGTTTTGCATTATATGATTTAGTGTAGAGGACATGCTTTAGGTCAGTTGCTTTGTATGATTATAATTTAATGATCCTTTCATGGGTGAGGAGGCCAGAGCTGAGCTGCATGGTGTAGACACGATCCCATAATGTCGATGTCTACGATTTAGCGTGAAAGTTTGGTTGAATAATCTTCGCATTGTGTTAGCCTTCGTAGCGTCTTATATTACATTGCTGCACTTTTTTCTTCTAGATTTTGTGCTACTGTCAGTCTCTGCATTGATAATTCCATGTCGTACTTTTTACAGCGTCTTTGACGTCTTGCTTAACACTATATATGAGTATTTAAAAAGTATTTGCTAATGAGGTGACTATTCAATAACTTTTTATTACATTTTCTTGCAAATTTAGGTTGTCATTGTTAGCATGAGTCCATTATAGAGTTTAGTTTTAGCTGCAGATTTTGACAGGTTTTCTTATGTAATCAGCTGAGTAGCCAGTCATATCCTCCAAGATTAATAGTGTTTTATACTGGGTACAGATGTTTAAGTGGCACTTCATTTATGGCCTCAGGAAATGTTCTTATGGATGATCTGGAAAATGTTATGAGAAGTACTATGGGTTGCTGTGACCATGTGGAGAGAATGGAAAAGCAGTGATGGACACTGGTGTTGAGTGGAAAATAGAAGGGAGGAAGAGGGAGTGCAGGACCGAGGATAAGGTTGAGGGACGGAGCGGAGAGGTACAGTGTATGAATGAGTACGGGGTGAGTAGGAGGAAGGCAGCCTGATGGTGGTGAACTGGATGACATGCAGGTGATACTTGTATATGGGCACTCCCTCAGGAAATAAAGCGTCTGGCTATAGATAGATAAACAGATGGATGTGGAAGGATTTGCAGTCATCCATCCATCCATCATCCACTCCTATGTCGCCCCACGAGGAGCGCAGGAGCCCGGGGCTAGGCAAGTAAGTCCTGACATTTAAGACAGGAAACATAATGAATGTAAAATATTTTATTGTCACTGTGATAGAATTGATCAGTCATTTGTAAATTCATGTAGAGTGTTTGCACTTAAGTTGTACGTTTATAAGTAGTCAGTGATTTTGTCTTACTTTACATATCTTAGTAATAGTCTCCAACAGCGAAACAAAAGCCTCAAGAGTCATTCTTCTCTCTGTCTCTGTCTCTCTCTCTCTCTCTCTCTCTCTCTCTCTCTCTCTCTCTCTCTCTTTTAATGTTTGTATTGCCTCCTCCTCTCCACACCAACATTCTTTGAAGGGAATCATTCTTTTCCTCACCTTTTATTTACCAATGTAATTATTCAGTTTCCTTTTTTCGTACAATTTTCGCTTCCTAATTACCTTGTCCTTTTTCATATTTGTAATACAGTATTTGTTTTTTTCCTTCCTTTCAATCCTAGATCCTCCTTCGTCATCCTCAGTCTTCATTCTTTGCTGTTACACACTTTCCCTCTCCACTAGATGAGCCCGCTCCCCCTCTCATTCCGCCCCTCCCTCCCCCCAAACACACTAAGGTACCCGGTAACGCTTCGGGCCGCTCCACCTGTGCCAGGCGTTAGTGTCAATTCGGTTATTCAATTATGCTAAGGGGTCCTCTGTATGCAGATCCCATTCAGGTGTCGGCTCATTTGTTAATTGGATCGCCGAGGAACTTTAATTGTGCGCAACATATCCCATTGCCGTCGCCTGCGTTGATGATGGATGATCCGAATTTTTTGGTTTAATGTTTGAGAGGCGTTTTAGTCCGATGGGTTTAAAAGAGAGGCTTAAGGCTGGGGAGGAGGTGGCTGGTGGTGGGGGTAGGAGAGGGGTGGTGAAAAGAGGCCAGAGCGGTGAGTGAGTTGGGAGTGGTGGTGTTCAGGGAGGCCAGGAGGAGATTGGTGGGTAGAGTGGTACAGGGAATGGGGGAGTTGGGAGATTGAATAGTCGTAGTGTGGATTGAGGAAGAGTAGACGAGAGGCTGCTGACCTGCACAGTGTGAGAGTAAGATGTTAATTGTATGGGAAATGGTGTGGGAGGATGAGATGAAGAAAGTAAGAAGGATAAGAAATAAAGTGAGAGGGAATAATGGAATTTTGACGGAGAGAATAGGACTGTAGTGGAATAAGACGGTGGAAATGTAGAAAGTAGTGCGAATATATGCCTGAAATAAGGGGGAGTGGAAACGTAATGAGACGTAGTGGAAGAAAAAGATGAGAGAGAGTAACTCAAGTAGTGCAGGAGATACGTAAAGTTTGGATGAGAGACAGAGAGAGAGAGAGAGGTGGGGGTATGAACAGAGGAAGTGAATTGTGAGTGGTTGAGAAAGTGTTTGGTGAATAGAGATAGCGCTTGGTTAGAACTAGGAGTGGTGAAAAAGTTTGGATGAGAGAGAGAGAGAGAGAGAGAGAGAGAGAGAGAGGTGGGGGTATGAATAGAGGAAGTGAATTGTGAGTGGTTGAGAAAGTGTTTGGTGAATAGAGATAGCGCTTGGTTAGAACTAGGAGTGGTGAAAGATGAGAGAGGAGAGAAAGAGTAGGAGGAAATATGTGTAGAGAGAGTTGTTACAGCACATGGAGGTGGAAGTATGAGAGAGAAAGAGCGAGGTGTTGAAGTGGATTTAGCAGAGAACCGAAATGCAAAGAAAAAGGGAGTAAAAAAATATGAGGGGGAAAGCAAATAAAGGGATACGGATAGCAGTTCGAGCAGCAAGGGAGGGACAGAGGATAAGAGAGGGGAAAGGGAGTAAATGCATTGGACCGAAATTGAGTAGAGGACACATATAAATAGAAGTTGGAAATAGGTGAGAGTAGGAACAGGGTGAGGAGTTGTAGTAGCAGAAAGAGAGAATGGAGGGCGAAGTTAGAATAGCAGAGTGGGAATGGAGGGAGAAGTTAGAATAGCAGAGTGGGAATGGAGGGAGAAGTTAGAATAGCAGAGTGGGAATGGAGGGAGAAGTTAGAATAGCAGAGTGGGAATGGAGGAAGAAGCTGGAATAACATTGGGATCGGAGTGGAAAGTTGGAATAGCTGAGTGGGAATCGAGGGAAAAGTTGGAATAGCCGAATGGGAATAGAGGGGAAAGTTGAAATAGGTGTGTGGGAATGGAGGGAGAAATTGAACTAGCTGAGTGGCAATGGAAGGAAAAATTGGAATAACTGAGAGTGGGAATAGAGGGAAAAGTTGGGAAGGAGAATGTAAGACTGCAAGGAGATGTTGCAGTAGATGCGAGTAGGAAGGGAAGGAAAATTTTGAAATGGTAGAGAGTGGAAATGGAAGGAGATAAAAAAGTAGAAAATAAGAATGATGGGATATATAGGAATAACAAAGGGAGAATAGAAGGAAGTACTGAAATAGCAGAAACTAGGAATGGTTATAGATGTAATAGCAATTAGTATGAAGGGTGGTGGTATAACGAGCGTGTGGGCTAGTGTGGGCTTGCTGCTGAGGGTGAGGGAGTTGTGGTGATGTAAAGCGGTCCGCCAGTCGTTATTACGGAGGGGACCGAATATTGAATTATAGTGGGGAGTGGACCGGTGGGTATTACTGCAAGAGGAGGACACATGTAGGGAGAGAGACGCTTGTGTATGCTGTATCAAAACGAGGGGTAGGTGTATGAAGTAAGGAATTGATGTATGCGAACTTGGGGTAGGAGCATGAAGTAAAGAAATAGATGTATGCTTACTTGAAGTAGGTGTATGAAGTAAGGAGTAGATGTATGCAAACTTGGGGTAAGTGTATGAAGCAGTGGGTGGTGTTTGGAGCGATGGGTAGGTGTGTGGGTTTGGCGGTAGGTTTGTAGAAGTAGGGATAGGTGACGGGAGCGAGGTTGAGTCTTTAAAGCGGCACAGTGTAATGTGACAGGTTAGTGGATTGATGGATAGTGTATGGAGATTAGCAGCATATGTAGAGAGCGAGAGATAAAGGTATGTGGAGCCAAAGATTTATTAAGGGAGCGTGGGATTTCTATAGGGATCGAAGGACTTGTGTTGGGAGCATGGGATGGAAATATTGAGCGAGTCGAGGGATAAATGTATGAAAAAAGGAAAGAATGAATGGCATGGACGGTAGTAATGAGTTCGGCAGGTTTAGGAAGAGCTGGAAGAATGTAAAGGAAAGACTTATGTGATGGAGAGCAATTGACAGATATATGAGAAAAGTGAAATATACAGTGATGTGAAGAGATAGGGTGTGAGTGGTGTAGGGAGTGATTGGAGGAGAGAAATGAGAGTGTCGTGGGTAAGAGTAACTAGCGTTCGGTGAGACGTGAGAGTGGTGTGGGATGAGAACGACTGGTGTAGGATGAAAAGTGAGGTACTGGTGTAGAGTGGGTGTGACTGGCGTTAGGAGAGAGTGACTGATGTAAGATGAGTTATTGATGAAAGTAACATTTAAATAAAATAAGTGAAACATGTGTGGAAAGAAAAGAATTTGACAAAAATGGAAAGAGAAGCAAAAACGACAAAGATTGAACGAGAAATGCGTCATACGTAGGAAGAGTGCCTGATAGGTGTAGGAAGACAGAAAGTAATTGCTATGGAAAGAAAAGTCAGTGACACATAGGAAGATAAATGAAAAGTAACGCATATTGGGAGAAAAATGTTTATCCAAGGAAAAGGAGAAGGATGTGCCATATATAAGAAGAGAAATGTGGGAGACAGATACAGAAAAAGTAGCGGGAGTGACATTGTTAGAGTGCTCAGAGTGATGTGCAGCATACTAGGTACAAAAACTAATGAGAGCTTCTAGTGTGGTGTATATCTAGCAGTTTTTTTTTTCTTTCTTTCTTTCTTTTTGCTGAAAAACGGGACTCTGTGTGTGTGGCGGGCTTCCAGAAACCTAGTGATGGCGACTTTGCTATTGACTAGCGGCCCTCGCCTACGCCATCACATCTTAATACTTCGCCTTTAATACCAAGGAAAGGCCCTAGACCCTTTCCTCTCTCTCTCTCTCTCTCTCTCTCTCACACACACACACACACACACACACACACACACACACACACACACACACACACACACACACACACACACACACACACACACACACACACACACACACACACACCATTATAACGGTATGTGTATTTGTGTCAAACTAGCCTCATTCCATAGCCTCTTGCATCATCCCTCTCCCCCTTCATGCCATAGGGAACTTTGCCCAGCCCAGTTGCTCCCTTCGGCGAATTCCTTGCTGTGTTTAGGTGCTGTGCTGTCCAGCCACTAAAATGTTCACAGTTAATACTTTTTTTTGACTGAATAAACAGGTATTAGCAATATTTAATATATAACTTAGGGTAGTTGGGGGCGCACATCATCCACTCACTCGATGTAGTGCTGCTCTAGGGTGCCTGCCATTTTCTTTCCTCCCTCCTTTCCTTCCTTCCTGTTCTGTCTTTCTTTACTTCATTCTTTCCTCGTCCTACTGCCTACTGGTGACTTTACACTCCCTCTTTTGTCTTCTTTCCTTCATTCTTTCCTGTTCCCTCTGCCTATGGTTACCTATACACTGAGTGAAAAGCCGAATGGTTCCCCGTACACCATGAAACCATTTAATATGCTGGGTGGTAACCATACAACCAAATTATGGCCACTTGTGGTTTAGTGAGTAATTGCGGTGCTCCAATCGGATTGAGCTGGTGAAGGTTTATATCCAAGGGGTGGTTGGGGTTATTGCAGTGGCGTATCCAGGATTTTTACCAGGGGGGGGGGGACACTTGGAAAATTTCCCCACAATATCTATCACCACAAATTTTCCTAGACTTGATACATTATGTCATCAGAAATAATTTTACATCATGGATGTGTGTGACGGAATGGATGGGCCAATGAAAACTCGAGATCTGGCGTGTGTCCTGAACACACACACTTTCCCACATTCGTGATACTGTCGCTTTTTTCTATTTTCCTTTGCGATTCTCTCTCTCTCTCTCTCTCTCTCTCTCTCTCTCTCTCTCTCTCTCTCTCTCTCTCTCTCTCTCTCTCTCTCCACTTAGCACATATGTGTAAATTAAAATTCGCTGCCGCACCCACCCCCAGTCTGTTATTCTGTTGTGTACTACTACTGTGGTGGTAGCCGATATAAATTCTGTTTTCCACTACTTTTTCTTTTAGTTTGATTCCCATTGGCCCAGGCATCAGGGGTGGTGCATACGCCAAGACTGACCTAAGTAAATACATCTGGTGGGATTAACCTCTCTCTTACCCTTGACTTAGGTGACCACTCGACCTACCCCACTCAGCAGGGAATGATTTTCATATCACATGAACTGTACTGTTCTGTATAGAAAGGATTTTTCCATTAAGAAAAAAAAAACGGCGCAAAGCTATTAATCCTGATAATTTTCACCAAGAAAAGTGGGGGGGGGGGGGATAAAACATACGCTGTCCCCCAGGCTCCAAAAAGTAGGGGGCACGTGTCCCCCTGTCTCCCACCCAAACGAGGCCCCTGGCACTTATATTTATATCTGCTTACCTTCTAAAATGTAGTCTGAGGTGATCAAAATGGCTTCATGCAGTCTTCAATAATTCTGGTTGTTTCAGTTGTTTGTAACAATAATTGTGCAGTGTTTGTGCAACTGGCTACAGGGTGAGAGGATATGGCTGCAGGGTGAGAGGATGTGGCTGCAGGGTGAGAGGATATGGCTGCAGGGTGAGAGGATGTGGCTGCAGGGTGATAGGATATGGCTGCAGGGTGAGAGGATATGGCTGCAGGGTGAGAGGATATGGCTGCAGGGTGAGAGGATATGGCTGCAGGGTGAGAGGATATGGCTGCAGGGTGAGAGGATATGGCTGCAGGGTGAGAGGATATGGCTGCAGGGTGAGAGGATATGGCTGCAGGGTGAGAGGATATGGCTGCAGGGTGAGAGGATGTGGCTGCAGGGTGAGAGGATATGGCTGCAGGGTGAGAGGATATGGCTGCAGGGTGAGAGGATGTGGCTGCAGGGTGAGAGGATATGGCTGCAGGGTGAGAGGATGTGGCTGAGGGGACAGGAAGGCCATTTTTACACCTCATCAGGATTCAAGTGCAACACATTATTAGAGCTCTAATGTTAACCACATAATCTGAGGTGATAGGGGAAATTGTTAAGTTATAAATGGTCATTTTTTCTCAAGGGTTTTATAATATTTAGTCTAGCTTTCAGTTTCAAAGGAAATTATTGCTCCCATAGAAGTATTTTTGGAAATAGATATTGTTTAATATACAAGTGGTAAAATTAGGAAAACTGTATTGTCATACAAGAACTACGCCAAAAATCCCTTTCAGCATTTCCCCCAAAATTCCCAGGGGGGGAGGGGGGGCGAACTCTCCCCCCTGCCCCCCCAGTGGCTACGCCGCTGGGTTATTGCTCACGTAATGCCACTCAGGGATGAGTGAGGCTGGCCACTCTTATCGTAAATGTCAGAATCAACGTGCTTAGCCCAGGGCTCCTACACTCCTCATGGGGCAACGTAGGATTGGATGATGATGATGATGACAAAAACATTTGTTGAGATAGTGTTTTAGGTTAGTGTTCATACCTGCAGTAACAAAAAGATGAGGATGAGTGACGGTATCTGTGACTTATTATGATAATAAAATCCGGAAATAAGATTCTCAGGTTCATTGTTTATATATACCTGTTGTATATCTACCTACATATTGTATATAGGTAGATAGGTAAATATACAGTAGATGCATATTAATATCTAGAAAGGTAAAAGCAAAAAAAGGTTAAGAATACTTAGCGAGTGAGTTACAGGTAGTTGTCAACGTAAGGTACTAAAGCCAAATGTGACCTCCCGGTACACACTAAAGATCAGGCACACCCGTGATCCATTGTTGAAAAGAATAATAAGTTGATTGTGTACTGAGGATTTGTGTCGTAAGAAGGAGGAAAAATACAGGAAGCAGGTTTGGTAGCTGTAGCGGGAGGGATGGTATCGGCTGTTTATATAACTTGGGGGATCGTTTATTCTTTTTTTTTTCCCCACCAGTGGCGTTTCTCCTGGTTGTGCTGTATCTGACGTTTTGACGCAGCAGGCGGTTTCAGAAGAAAAGCTTGGGGGGGGGGGACAATTTTGGGGAGAAATAAAGTTAAATAGCGAGAGAGAGAAAGAGAGGAAGCTAGGCGAGAAGAAGGAACTTGGAAGAATGAAGAACTGTGGACAAGAGGAAATCTGGAGAGAGAAATGGGAAGCTAGAAATGTATATAGTGGAAGGAACTGGATAGAGAAATGAAGCTGAGGAGAGAGAGAAATTTAAGAGGATTTGTCATGAGAAGTGAGGAGAGAAAAAGAAACTATGGGAAAAAAAAAAAAAAAAAAAAAGAGGAGGGAATTTTGAGAAGGAAAGGAACACCAGATTGTAAGAGAAAGTGGTGATCTTGGCATACAAAAGGGGGGTTAGAAATTGTGGTATAAATTGCATGAATGGAGGTATGAGTGATAATTATAAGGCAAAGAAAGTCAGCAAGCTGGAGATTAGAGAGAGAGAGAAACAAAAAGGGGTGACGGATCTGAAAGTAAGAGAAGAATTAAACAGTGTCAGCCTTTGAGTGGAGCGAGAGGTAATGGGGAAGACAGGGAGACGAAAAATCTGAGAACATTTTGATATTTCACTCCTCTCACGTCTCTCATCATATCTTGTTTTCGGCTTCTTCCACTCCGCCTTACACTGTACCTAGTTTATTCACTTCGTCTCAGTGCTTCCGTCTTCTTCCTCCTCAAGTGTGTCAGGCCATGTTAATTGTCTAATAAAATCTTAGCCTTCATGGTGCCTCGAACTTGAGTAGGAGTTTTACCCACGCGCATTTTCTTTATTTTTTATTTCACGAGTCCAGATTTGCCAAGTCTCAACTTACCTTACCCAAGCCCCTCATTTGCTACCGTATCTTTTCTAGAAGCATCCCTTCCCAGCTTAGTTATTTCTTGTCATATCCAAGCCGCTGTCTGCTACATACATGTCATGGTATCACTTCGGCGCTCCCAGACCTGCTCACCCCCTGCTTTAGACCACGAATCTAGGAAAGCGGATCATATCTTTCCTGATCGTGGGAAAGCAGCGCGTTGAGGGTCACCTCCTGCTGCAGCGTCGCCACATTCCGTCCAAATGAGGAATTTAGAGACAGCAGCAGGTCGACTGTAGGTTTGCTGATCTGCCACACTTCATCTCATTTTATTTCCCAGCTCACGCATTACCCTGGCTGGTTTGACAGTGAGTATAGGTCAACCTGAACCTGGCTATTTACACAGTGACACCTGGTGGACCACCTGAGAGTGAGTCGGGTCGTAGAGGGAGCTGCCTGCCTGCTCCCTCCCGCTGTGGCGGGGGGGCGAACGTAGAGCGCGGCCGCACCACCTGCGCCTCCAGGTCAGGAGTGGGCAGCGCCAGCACTCCGCACTCCGCCGCGCGCCGCCACACCGCCACCACCGCCGCTGTCTCCACACCACACCACCCAGCCGCCAGCTCCAGCACCGCCGCCACCCACACCAGAGCATCTCCGCACGCCATGGCACCCACCGAGGGCACTGCTGGTCGGGCTGGGCGCTGGGCGGTGGTGTGGCCGCACTAGGGCCTGCTGGGGTGTGCAGGCGCCACACCACGTCACCACAACCACACCACCACACTACACCACACTACACCAGCACACTCACGCCCCGTCGGAGTGCGGCTCAGTAGCTTTGCTGTTACCTAGGCATAAGTGTACATAGCGATTTACTTTGTTGACTAACGTTGACGTCGTGTTAATTGTATGTTGTTGTTGTAGATATAGTGAGCGAACGTTGTTAGCGAGTGTGCCGGCCGTACAGTGCCTCACTCCACCCTGACCTGGTTCACTCATAGCGTGCGGCGGTGCCAGCTATGAGTGCTGGAACCCAGGTAACGTGACGTTCAGGTGCCGCCCGTGAGTGTGCTGGTGGGACTTGTTGCTCCAGGCCACAGCCGCCCCGCCCCGCCCCGCCCCGCCCCGCGCTTTGCTGGTGTCTGTGGCTCATATTGCTGCCTCACCACACTCCCGCTTATCCACACCCATACCCATACCCTCGCCCATAGTTCAAGTGGTACGTCACACCACCACACACCGCGCAGCTGAAAGAAGGACAATCTGAAGGCAGACCTTGATGCCACGCTGCTTCCTGGCCTTCCACTAAGTGCCGTGGAGGAGTGGAGGTAGTCGGGGTGGAGCTGGTACATCCACCATGGTCCTCGTCCTCGTCACTCTCCCAGCTCATCTGACATGTAAGGAGCTCGATCCTAACACAATATTAGATCATTCTGGGGGGGTCTTCCCTCTCAAGCGGCATCTTTGGTTCTCTTATCTCAATGCTGCAGTTATTATTGCAGTTGCTTGAGTCACTGCTCCAGTAGTTTTCAATTGATTAATATTTACAATGCTATTTTAAATGTGCACAGACCACCTTCAGAAATACGAATATTTATTTGCTATATGACAAATATGGAGGTGATTATGGTGAAGAGCAGCGGAAGGTTTAGTTAACATTTAATTACTTGCTTTACGAACCCGGTATTACACATGTGGATGTCTGTCCTATTCTACTGATCCTGTAGTTTTTTTATGACATGTTCTTAGTTCCTTTTTCCTCTCTACCAACTCTTCCTCTCTTTCCCCCATCTCAGTGACAGATTTTTTTTCTTCGGTCCCTTTGATGGTCTTCAGGACTGAAAAATAAATAAATAAATAATGGTTGGGTTGTGAGGACAGTTTTGAAGGCAATTGCATGTGACCCAGGGATTTGTTGGGACACGGTCGTGCTTCCAATAGATAGATGATTAAATGATTAGTGTGGTTAGAGGTAGGCGCTTTGTTGAGCCCCTTTAGTGTCCTGTTTTCAGTTATTTCTCTTTCCGTTTGCCCATCTCTTCCAGCTCCTTGTAGTCCCACAGAATTAATCCTGGTCATTAGTGCCGGGATTCTCGTGAAATTAACCAGAGCGTGCGTTATAGAATATATTAACCAGATATACTGGGAAATAAGCACACAGTAACTGGCATTATGGTACGTAAATTATCAGGCGCTGCAATTACCCACCAGATATTGCCGAACCAGATGAATTGTCCCGCCCGTTTGACTCTCGTATATTTTGTAAAAGAGGATATTGGAGAGAGGGCTCAGTGGCGGCCACGCTGGGTCAGCTCGCTACCTTGAATGAACGGTGTGTTGGCGGCGTTGTTGCAGGCGGCTTTGGGTAGGCGTGGGTCTGGGTTGCAGTGGTACGGACACACACCGCTATAGGCTGTGTTGGCCATTTTCCTCTGCCTTACACTGACCCTTACCCATCGACCCACTGAAATGAAGAGCCATAACAAAACCACGTGTAATAGGCAAGTTATGTGTATGTATGTATAGTATGAATGTGTGTGTGTGTGTGTTATATATATATATATATATATATATATAGAGAGAGAGAGAGAGAGAGAGAGAGAGAGAGAGAGAGAGAGAGAGAGATAGGTTTGTGTGTGTGTGTGTGTGTGCGCGTGCGTGTGTGTCACGAACACACACTACTACGGATCTTCAGTTTAAGAGACCTTAGAAGAGGAGATGAGAAAAGGTCAGGTTTGGAATGTGGGAAAAGGAGGGGCTGAGAGGATGGTGAGGGGTGGGGGGAGAAGTGGACTTGAGAAGCGGAGTCGAGTGACTTGGGTGGCCAAGTGACGATGGGAAGTAGGTCAGAGAAAAGTTGCTGTTATGTATAAGAGAATACGACGCTGTTGGGGAGTGGTAAGCGACAGAAGCTGAGAGCTGTGGGGCGAGTATCGGGAGGAAAAGAGAGAGCGAGAGAGAGAGAGAGTGTAGAGAAGGGAACGTTTAAAGAAGATGGAGTGAGAGGAAAGGGGCGGTAGGGGAAAGTGAGAAAAAGAAAATACAAGATAGAACAGGGAAAAGAGGAGGAACATGAGCAACAAGGAAATAGAGATTGAGAGAAAGAAAGCAAATATATACGAGACTGTGAGAATTAAGACGTAGTCAGAATAGATACGGTTGGTTAATTGTTGTCGAAGAGGGGGAGTGATTAGATGAGTGCCCGGAGAGAAAGGAACAAGAGTGGGTAGTGGAGTGGAAGAGGACATGAGGGCTGGGGTGAAAGAGCAGGTGATGTTAGTGAAAACGGGGAGTTGTGATAATGAAAGTACAAGTGAATAGGTGAAAGTATGTGGAGAAGAAAGATTTTAGCTGCAAAAAGGAAAGCAGGGTATTAGTGATGAGGAAAAAAGAGAGTTGTGATAAGAGAGGGAAGAGTGGAGAGAGAAATCAATATAGAGTTAAGGAATACGAGTGTTGAGGAGGAGAGGTGAAGAGAAAAGTAGTTAGTGACCAGGAGGAAAAGTTGTGATGAGGAAGAAGTAAGGCTGAGGAGAAGGGAATAGTGCCAGCAGGGAAGAAAGAGCGTGTTGTTGTGAAGGTAAAAGAGTTAGTGGTGGGCAGGAGAGAGTAATTAATGGTATGAATGAGGGAAGAGGTAGTGGCAGGTAGGCAAGGTGTTGTGATGCTGACATAAGAAGAGGTAGGGCAGGGAAGTAATGGTGGCATGGAGATACAGCGGTGGGGAGGAAAGGAGATACTGTGGTGCAGAAGATCGGACGTGTAGTGGTGAAGAAGAAAGGTGTAGTGGTGAAGAAGAAAGGAGAGGTAGTGGTAAATAAGAAAGGAGGTGTAGTGGTGAAGGGAGGTAGGGGTGGACAAAGGAGAGGTTGTGGTGAAGCTAGAGGTAGTGATTTTATATATATATATATATATATGGCTCTCGCCATCCACTCATTCCATGTAGTACTGCTCTCGGGTGCCTGTCGTTTCCTTTCTTCCATCTTTCCATCCTTCCTCTCCTGTCTTTCTTTCCTTCATTATTTCCTCTTTCTTCTCACTACGGATGACTCTACACTGAGTGACGAACGCAATGGTTTCCTGTAGGCTACACCTGGTAACCATGTACTACGCTGGGTGGTAACCATATAACAAAATTATGGCGCCTCGAGGTTTATTGGGCAATTACGGCTTTCCAGTGGAATTGAGCCGGTGAAGGTTTATATCCAAGAGATGGTTGAGGTTTATCGCTCACGTAATGCCACTCAGGGATGAGTGAGGCTGGTCACTCATTTTAATGTCAAGACCAACTTGCCTAGCCCCGGGCTCCTACGCTGCTCATGGGGCGACACAGGATTAGATGATGGACGGAAGGATATATAGATAGATAGATGGATAGATAGATAGCTAGATAGATGTAGTATAAGAGTGGTGACATGTAGAGGTGTATGGTATGTAGGAGGACTGCTGGGCCTTGATAGCAGGCTGTGAAGCCTATGCCCAGAGTCAGACACATTAAAAAATATATATATATATATATATATATATATATATATATATATATATATATATATATATATATATATATGTGTGTGTGTGTGTGTGTGTGTGTGTGTGTGTGTGTGTGTGTATGAAGATAAATAGATACAGTATATACAAAGAGAGAGTGGGGGGGGGATGGGGGGGGAGATGTGGGTAGTAAGGAAGGGATGGACCAGTGTAAAGGAAAAGAAGCTGGTCTTGGAGAAGATAGATAGAGGTAGGAGGAAGTGGTGAAGGTAAAGGGTGTTGGTCCCTGACTGGCTTTTCTCTGTAAATCTTTTACGACTTGCTTCTCTACCTGAGAAATTGTTATTGGTTGATGTTTATACCCGAAAATTTGAGTTCTTAACCTTCAAATTACGGCTGAGGAACTTCAGGATTGTATTCTGCCTACCGCCAGATTATTTTCTTCAGTTTAGGACTGCACTCCTTCGTCCATTTCTTTTCATCAGTCTCTTTCTGATCCCTTCCTCTCGTATAAATTCCGCCTACTGCTGTTCCTTCTGCCCATCCCCCTATTCATAGTATTGACCCAGCTTTTAAAGCGTTAAGAGAATAGGTTGGAAGGAGAAGACTGGTGAATAGGTTTGAGGGAGGTAGGGCCTCCCATAGGAGCTCAGATGAAGGGTAATGAGTTGAAAGTAAGAGAGAGAGAGAGAGAGATTAGGAAAAAAGAAAGATGAAGCAGAAGAGGGGGTAAGAGTATGTATGGAAAACGAGAAGGAAATGTTGCTGGCAGTAAAGAATGCCAAGGCAAGAGTTAAGAAAGGATTAGGGGAGAGGATGGGTCGGGTGGGAATTGAGAGAAGAAAGAGAATATACAAATAATACTTATAGTAGTGTTAAATAATCAGATTACTTAAAATACTGATATAATTGTAAAGAAAAAAGGAAATTACAACCTGAAAGTGATGGAAGGAATGGAGTACGATAGATTGGGAAAGATGTTGCTTTAGGCGTCTCCCTGTTGTGTTGTCCCGCCTCCATTGTACCCACCTCCAGGGCACCTTTTTCCTGAACGCCTTGCCCTTCCCGTAGCTTCGGTGTTAGTATTATATCATTTCCTTCCTTGCCTCAACACAGGGTTTCCTCACCACTGAATCGATACATCTCCCACCATGTTCTGTGCCACCGTACATTTTCTTTGTGTTTCTTATTTCTTTATTGCGTTTTTATAGTATTCTGGAGTGTAGTTTCCCTGCCTGCTCTCTCTCTCTCTCTCGCTCTCAGTCGCGACTATGTTGTCAATGCACTCGCCTGCTCAACTTTAAATTATAACAGGATATATGTATACTCGTATATGTTATATATATAGGCTATATGAAGAGGTAGGATATATAGATGAAGGGCAATAGAGTGGAGGAATGTGTAGAAAAGGAGGGACGCAGAGGCTGATGGAAGATGTAAATGGGAGAAAGTGGAAGATACGTAAGCTAGAGAATTGTGGAGAGGAATTCAGTTCCGTTCAAGCACAAGTTTGAAAAAGTGTGAAAAGAATGAAGGAAAAAAGAAATATTGAGATAGGAAGAGAGGTGGGAATAGCGTTGTAGAAGAGTGTGATAAGTAGCGATATGTTCAAGGAACTGCTCCCTTGAAAGTTTGAAAGGATTTGCCAGTAAATTTTTCGAACTGTAGGCCTAACTTATGTGCTGGGGACAGCGTGTCTGAAAGAGAGAGAGAGAGAGAGGGAGGGGGGGGGTGGACTGGAAAAGGAAGAAAAGATAAGTTGAAGTAGAAAAGAAATGAGTCTGTGGGAAAGGAAAGACAAGCAGGACAACAATGCATAAGAGAGGAAAGAGGTGCAGGAAGGAGAGTAGGAGAGCACTGAGGAGGCGAAAGAAAAAAGGTTAGAAGAGGAAGGAGGAAGAAGAGTAAAGAAGAGAGGAGGAGGAGAATGAAGAGGACGAGAGTTGGAGAACAAGGAGTTGGCGGAAGAAGATGAGGAGAGCAAAGAGGAGGAAGTGATGTAAGAGAGCGAGGATGAGTGGGAAAAAAGGGGGAGACGGAAGAGGAGTAGGAGGGTAAGGAAGAGGAAGCAAAGGAGAACAAAGAGAAAAAAGAATAGGAAAGCCAGGAGGAGACGAAAGAAAAGTAGGAGAAGAAGTAGGTAGGTAGTATAAGAGTGGGGGAGCAAGAAGGAAGAGGAAAAAGTATTGAGGTGAAATCGAAGAGGAGTTAAGATAAAGGGAGATAAAACGTTTGGGTAAAAAGGCAGGATTTGAAGCCACATGATGGAAGAACTGAAACACAGAGGATGCAGGAGGGAAGAAGAGACTTGAAGGAACAGAATCAAATTGCCTATGACGGATGGTGCAGAGACGTAAATTCAGTGCAGAAGAGCGGACGAGGAGATTAGACGAGCAAAGGGAGGACAAAAGGAGTAATCGCAAGAATGAGAAAGTAGAGGAGCTGTAATAAAGAACGTAGGACGAAAACAAAGAGCTAAGGTAGGAGAGGAGAAAACTACAACAGGAAACTCGAACGCGAAAGAGGAGGAGGTGGAGGAATGTAATGAGTGTTGAACAAAGAAGAGAAAGGGAATGGAAGCGATGATCGCCGAGGCAGTGAGGACAGATGGGTAGTTAGGGAAGTGGACAGAAGAACAGAAGCTCGTATTGTGCTTGAGTGGTCGTTTGTTACGTCTGGGATTTGGAAGTTTGTTTCGAAGATTAGGAATTGTTACTTTTTGTTGTCGTGGAAACACCCGGAATGGAAAGATACCGGTTTTTCATTAGGGTGTTTTATGTAAATACATGGTAATTGTACACACTTTTTTTCTTTTCATTTACATTTGCATTAGTATGTTGATATTGTGTGTGTGTGTGTGTGTGTGTGTGTGTGTGTGTGTGTGTGTGTGTGTGTGGCGTAGTGCGTGCGCATGTGCTTGTACGAGTGTGGCCACAAGCCTGAAACCCCAGGTAATGAGAGGGCCAGGCGCACCGCTGTGTTTGTGATCTCATTAGTCTCATTAGATTGGGCCAGGAGGGATGAGGGGGTCAAGAAGAGGACAGAGGCAGTGTGGGGATGGAATGAGGGGACGGGGCAAGTTGAGGGAGAGTACAGAGTGTGAGGGGGATGATTGAGGAGAGAGAGGGTACAGATTGTGGGAAGGATGTGTGAGGAGAGGGAGAGTACAGAGTGTGGGAGGGATGTTTGAGGAGAGGGAAGGTACAGAGTGTGAGGGGGATGTTTGAGGAGAGGGAGGGTACAGAGTGTGAGGGGGATATTTGGGGAGAGGGAAGGTACAGAGTGTGGGAGGGATGTTTGAGGAGAGGGAGGGTACAGAGTGTGGGAGGGATGTTTGAGGAGAGAGAGGGTACAGAGTGTGGGTGGGATGTTTGAGGAGAGGGAAGGTACAGAGTGTGGGGGGGATGTTTGAGGAGGAGGAGGGTACAGAGTGTGAGGGGGATGTTTGAGGAGGAGGAGGGTACAGAGTGTGGGAGGGAAGTTGGGAGGTGAAGTGAGTATGGTACAGACTGTGGGAGGATTTGACATGAGAAAGTGTGCAGAGTGAGTGAGAATGTGAGGTGAAATACTACAGTGTGATGGGATGTGTGTGCAAAATGGAGGAGGATGTGAAACTAGAGAATCTGTAGACGAGTAGGGTGAGGCAGTGAATGAAAGTGCTGGAAGTAGAGAGGACGGGGCGAAACATACTAAATTAGAGAAAATGAAGATAAAACTCATGTGAAAAATGGTGTAAAAAAAAAACAGAGATTTTGTGACAGACTGGGGATGAAGGTAGGTATTGAGTGAATGAAAGGAAACCCAAGGTGTGGTAAAGGCGGGCGCTGATGAAAGAATTGTATGAAACCAAAGTAATGGACCTGATGGGGACCACGGCGAAGATTTGAAGGAATTGAACAAAGGCTATAACGATGAAAGTCAGGATTTAAGAGGAAAGGTAAAGTTACGAAGATGGCAAGTGGGTAAGGGTGCGCGAAGGAGGGGGGGGGAAATGAAAAGATGTGCGCAAAGGAGGGGGGGGAATGAAAAGATGTGCGCAAAGGAGGGGGGGGAATGAAAAGATGTGCGCAAAGGAGGGGGGGGGACTGAAAAGATGTGCGCAAAGGAGGGGGGGGACTGAAAAGATGTGCGCAAAGGAGGGGGGGGACTGAAAAGATGTGCGCAAAGGAGGGGGGGGGGAGGACTGAAAAGATGGGATGAAATGCTAAAAAACTAAATGTATGAAAAGGTAAAGGTGGGGGCAGACGCCATGACTCGCTTAGCCGCGGTGCCCATCTCTTTAACTTATGCCTTTGAGCCTGTGGTGGGGATTTTCACGCAGTATCCTGGGGTACAAGGCCACTACATCATCTCGGTTACCACATATGCCTACCCTAGGTGTTACCCTAGGTACTTATTTTACATACCAACTCACAAAGGGTGGATGGACACCTGAGTCGAGTGACACCAGCTGCCCACACCAGGATTTGAACCCTGGCGCTAATGGACCGGCTGTTTCGGAGTCAGCGATGTTGACCCACTTAGCCACTGCGAAGTTAGAAATAGGGTCAGGGTGTGAGGGTAAGAATGCGAAATACAGCGATTGTAAGTGGTAGGTAATAATGATGTAACATACAAGCAGTGCACGAAGATGAAACGTTATAAATGAGTGGGCAGAACCTGCGAAGATGGGAGTAGATGAGAGGATAATGGCCTGTTTATGTGACAGAGGATGTGGGATGAGGGAGTGAGTGGGCATGTAGAGGATGAATCTGTAAGTATGGAGTGGGGTGATGGGAAGAATACTGAGAGATTTTGATAATTTAGAGAAGAAGGAGAGGAATGAAACAAGATGAGGGTTTAGAGTGGTGGAAGAGGTAGCACGAGAGGGAGGGGGGATGTAATTGAAGATAGACCGAACAGTTTGCTGGTGATGAGAGCGCCACATTTGTCATATTAATAGATAAATGAGTAATTTTTGTATATATGAATGGAAATCAGTAGGTGAAAATTTCTGTATCTGGATTTATTGATTTAATAGTTGGATTACAATGTTTGAGTAAATGTGCTTTGTTAATAATGACAGCACTATTATAAAATATTATTATATGCGATAGATGAGGGCGACCAGCAAAAACTTCCTTGATGCAGAGGCGCCTTCAGTTGACCGCACGGGGCGACAAAAATGATTCCTTGTAGCCCCCCCAAAACTATTTATATACTGTATTGGTTGGCAGCCATATGACCGAATGTATGACTGGTGGCCGAGTGGGTTAAAGAGCTGTAACCGAATGTGATACATGAGGGTTTACATCCAAGAAATGGTTGGGGTTTATTGCATACATAATGCCACTCTGGGAAGAGCGACTGGTCACTTTTTTTTTTATGTTTGGGCCGGGTCTCTGCGCCCTTGAAATTGAAATAAGATTATTACCGGTATATTATTGTTATTATTTGCTATCCTTATCTCATTCTAGTAGTGCAGTTACTCTTCTAGGAGCTGCATAGCATGGGCCAACCAGCCTAATGCAGTTATCCCCTCTTTTTCTTCGTCTGCTTCTTCATATTATTATTATTAATATTATTGCTACTACAACTTCAACTAGTAGTAGTAGTAGAAGCAGCAGTAGTATCACCATAATTATTATGAACTGTATTTATGCATATATATATATATATATATATATATATATAAAATACACACACAGATAGGTAGGCGGATAGATGTAACACTGCCATCATTTTCAGGATCCGGTTGACGTTGATGTATTGAAGTTTGTGACAAGCTGGGATTAGAAGGAAAGGGAAGGATGAGGGGAGATGAGAGGTCATTGTGAGAAGGACAGGGACCAGGATGAGAAACAGGACATTCTGTAAGGAAAGGCTGTATAAAGGAAGCGATAGAGGAAGAGGAATGCCTTGTTTGAGGTGTGAGGGGTGGAGAGAGAAGAGAATGGGTGAGGAAAACATCGAAGGGATAGGTAAAAGTAGTTTTTTGGTTGGAGAGAGAGGGAGAGAGAGAGAGAGAGAGAGAGAGAGAGAGAGAGAGAGAGGCAGCGACGAACAGGGACGGAGAAGGGAAAGGTAAGAGGGCGGGCAGAAATTAACATTAGATGAAGTAAAGGTGCTGTATTCAAACTGCAGACCGTTGGGTAGAAGGTGGGGGAGGGGGAGGAACTGCGGTAGGCACGGGGGGGGGGGGAAGACAGTGGAAAATAAATTTCTAGGAAAGGGGGAGGGGAGTGACGTGAAATGAATGTGGCAGAGAGAGGGAGGAAGATGAGAGGGATTATGATAACGACGTAGGAACAAAAGGAGAAAAAAGCAGCAGGGAGGGAGGCCGGCAGGGGAGAGAAAGGGAAATGACCCGAGGCACGGAGAGAAAAATGAGAATGAGTGAAGAAGAAAAGAGAGAAGGACGGGCATGGAGGTGGAGGTAATGGCCAGACGAGAAGAATGGTGGCCACTGAGGGCAGAATGGGCAGGGTATTAGTATGGGCAGAATGGGCAGGGTATTAGGATGGGCAGGGTATTAGTATGGGCAGGATGGGCAGGGTATTAGTATGGGCAGCATGGGCAGGGTATTAGTATGGGCAGGATGGGCAGGGTATTAGTATGGGCAGGATGGGCAGGGTATTAGTATGGGCAGGATGGGCAGGGTATTAGTATGGGCAGGATGGGCAGAGTATTAGCATGGGCAGCATGGGCAGGGTATTAGTGAGGGTAGGATGGGCAGGGTATTAGTATGAGCAGGATGGGCAGGGTACTAGTATGGGCAGGATGGGCAGGGTATCAGTGAGGGTAGGATGGGCAGGGTATTAGTATGGGCAGGATGGGCAGGGTATTAGTATGGGCAGGATGGGCAGAGTATTAGTATGGGCAGCATGGGCAGGGTATTAGTGAGGGTAGGATGGGCAGGGTATTAGTATGAGCAGGATGGGCAGGGTATTAGTATGAGCAGGATGGGCAGGGTATTATGAGCAGGATGGGCAGGGTATTAGTATGAGCAGGATGGGCAGGGTATTAGTATGAGCAGGATGGGCAGGGTATTAGTATGGGCAGGATAGGCAGGGTATTAGTGAGGGTAGGATGGGCAGGGTATTAGTATGAGCAGGATGGGCAGGGTATCAGTGAGGAAGAGGAGAGGGTTACCTAATGAGAGGAAGGAGAGGTATTTAGTGAGAGAAGAGAATGAGGACGGGGAAGGGAAGTGAGCAGAGGGAGAAGAGGAAGAGAGGGCGTAGGAGAGAAGGAGGGGAGGGCGTAGGAGAGGAGGAAGGGTTGACGTAGGAGAGGGAGAGGAGGAAGGGAGGGCGTATTAGTAAGGGGAGGGAAAGGCTAATTCTGAGAAATTGACGATACCAGGAAGACGAGAGCAGCTAAAGTTAGGAGGCAGGGAGAAGGGAAAGGTGTGCTGCAGGGGGAATAGTAGTAAGGCGTAAAGAACAGCAACAAGGAAGCTGCGGACAAGAGAAAAGTAGGAGAGAAATGGGAAGCAAGGAAATGCAATGACAGATGGGAGTGTTAGGGAGAAAAGTGAAAACATTTTGTTTAAAGGATGAGATGTAATGGACTGGGATTAGCAGATTGTAGGCAGAATTGGAGGATAATTATTATATCATTTCAGTACGAAAACTTTTTGTTAATTTAAATTATTGCTCTTTCCACTCGATGGTATTTAGTTGGGATGGGGGACGGGGACTTTTAACGAAGAATTAAACGTATTTTACACAACCTCTTCAGTTCGATGACGTATTTTTCAATTATAATTTGGTACCACCAGACGAGTTTACACAGGTTAGGAAACCTGTAGTATTGAAGGGATTAATGAAGGCTGTCCTCTCCAGTTCGGACGTTAAAGTCTGCAATAACAAAACATAAACAGCGTCATGGGAGTGAAGCGATTAACCCCTTCTGTACAGTGTCCTCAGTCCCTGCTTCAGTCAGCCTGTTTTGTTCAACGAAGGGAGACCTCACAGTGAAGGGCCTGTGCGTGGGTGAGCATAACATAGTGGTTCTGGTAAGTGGGCGAGGAAAGGGTGCGAGGGGGAGAGAGGACGGGAAGGACGAGGCAGAAAAGCTTGGATGATGATGGAGAAATACGAGGCGGGGAGAGGAAATGGGAAAAAGTAAAGACATTATGTGAGATGCAGAGGGTGTTGGTGGGCGGAGGGTGAGTGAGGTAGCCGTAAGACCTGATAAGTGGTGCAAGGGGGTACGGGAGAGGAGGGGAGGGTGGGGTCATGGTGTAGGAGAGGGGAGGGGAGGGGAGGGTGGGGTCGTGGGTGTAGGGGAGGAGAGGGGAGGATGGGGTAATGGGTGTAGGGGAGGGGAGGAATTGAGACACGGGGTAGGGGAAAGGTGGAGACACGGGGGTAGAGGATGGGGAACGGGGAGAGTGGGAGGGGAATCCGAGGTAAAGAGTATATAGGGAAGAGGACTAGGGGATTACGTGGCCTGTAGAGGAGGGGAAGCAAGAGTAGGGAAAAGAGACACGGATGGGGTGATAACAAGAGGGGAAAATGGGAGTAGCTAGACGAGACGCTACAGTGAAGGGGTCGATAAATTGGAGAGGGGAAACAGTGGTTAAAGTGAAGAAAGGGAGAGGAAGGGAAAAAAGTGGAAGATGGAAGAGCAATAATAAATTCACGGAGGGGGGGGGGCTGGAATCAGGGTTTATTGGAAAGATGATGGGGAAAAGGAGAGGGTAGGAGGAAGGCAAGAGAGAAGTGGAAAGGAAGAGGTATAAGATAGAGAGAGAGAGAGAGAGAGAGGGAGGGAGAGAAAGAGAGAGAGTGAGAGAGGGGTGGGGGAGATGGGGTAATAGAAGATGGGAGAGGGGAAAGCCTTGGAAGCATGTGCAGAATGAGGTGTGGGAGGGGGGAGTTGATTGTAACAGAGGAAAGGGATACGAAGGACGGGGACGAAAGAAGGATGGAAGTGGAAAGATGAAGGACTCAGGAATGGAAAGGGAAGCGATGAAGGAAGAGAGGGAAGTGGCTGGTTTTAGAACGAGGATGGTGTGAAACGAGGGAGAAGAAGGCATTAGAGGCAAGGAGGGTGGAATGGAAAGAGGAGGGAGAGAGGTGAGGTTCCTAACTTTCCCCTCCTGCCGCTAATGAGAGCAAGGGGATGAACGACCTACCCAGTGTCATCCCTCTCGTCTTTCCATCTCTCCTCTCTCCTCAACTCCCCTTCCAGCTCCCCTCCTGTCCTCATGCACTCACCCCGTTCTCTCTCCGCCTTTTCCCCTTGTACGTCCTCTCCCCGTTCTCCCTCTCCTCTCATCCACTAACCCCCGTCTCCTCCCCCTTTTTACATCCCCAGGACATGGCGCTGTGCTGTGGAGGGATTAGTGGTGGTAATGATGGTGGCGGTGAGGATGGTGGTGATAATGTGGCCCTGGTGGTGATGGTGCTGATGGCCGTGAGACCACCATTAATGACGATTATGCTGGCCCAGAGAAGGCTGATGATGGTTGTAATGGTGATGGTGGTGGTGCTGATGGTATTGTGAATAAACAGTGATGGTGGTATATTAGAGCAATTTATTGATGACAGTGGTTGTGCAGGGGTGGTATAGTGGGTTATGATGATAGTAATACGTTGGAATAATGATAATGGTGGTGGTTGTATGAAGGGTGTAGTATGGGTTATTGTGATAGGGTTGTTGATATTGGAGTTGTGATTAATGTTAAAGGAGTTTGTCGTGGTCATGTTGTGTGAATTAAGATGAGACACAAATGAGAGTATAATGGTAGAGGCTAAGGATGTGGTAATGGTGATGGGTAATGACAATCGGGATAATTGTGATACTGAGATGTTAGTTATTCTGCTGAGGATGAAGATGATGGTAACGTGAATGTGAAGATGGCTGTGATGGCACTGTTATGATGGTAACGTGAATGTGAAGATGGCTGTGATGGCACTGTTATGATGGTAACGTGAATGTGACGATGGCTGTGATGGCACTGTTGTTTGGTGGTACTGGTGGTGATGTATTTGATGCCCGTGATTATATTGGTGAGAGAGCTGATGATAACTCTTTAATTTTGTTTAGAAATGTCTTACCACTTTAGTGCCAAAGATGTCCGCTAAGCTACAGTAGGTAGGGTATAATGATGTGGTGGCAGCAGGAATAGATTCATGAGACCTGGTCGTGCTAAAGGGACTAGCAACACAATGGCACCGAATCAAAAACGTTTCCCGAAAATCTGACCGCCGAGTTTCTGCTTTTGATGGCGAAATTTATCTTCACTTTGCTGAATAGAACCAGTGCCAGGGCTGTTGTGGTTTTTGTGATATTTCCAGACTCAACAATAGGAAAGAGAGGCGGGGGGGGGGGATTGTGCAGTTTTACTGGGATGTGTAGTTTAGTATTTTCTTTCACTGGTATCGAAAAGCAAGGAGTATTCAGTCTGGATACCGAATTTGATCAGAAATGCCATTGATGAAAGTGATTGTGTCTCCCCAAAGGTTCCTGTTTGTTGTTGATGTTGTTGCGTGTCCTCGGTCTGCATGACCGAGCAGACCCATCGACCACAGGTGAGCAGCTGCTTCTGTGGAGCTGTCTCACAGGTACAGTAAAGTTCATACACCATGTATGCAGTGTTGGGCATCGACGCACTATAAGTTGTCTAAGTCAGTGCATATAAATCGCTACTCGGAAATCATTTAGATCTGGGAAATCGTTCAGATCAGTACTCAATAGATGGTCACAGCGATTCCGATACCGGTACATTAACGCTGAGTCGTTACTACAGCATAATAATATATCCGTAGTTTACCTGGTTTTACTTACCGTTCGACTATGGTGACTTCAGTGTCAGCGAGGAAAATTAGTTCGTGAAAATTTTCATTTCATATGGTAAATAGTTCAGAGAAATCAAAATATGTTTACCAAAATTGTGAATTTAAAGTTACAGCAGGATGTTGGGTCATCGCTTAAAAAAAGGGGGAGGTGGGGCAAATAACACAAAAAAATAATAAAAATAAAAAGGCTTCGCCGGGCACAGAAGACAGAAACATGACGGTCTCATTCTTTTATCAAATTTTGCAGTCCTAAAGTATTTCCAGCATGTTATTAGGATTAACTCTGACCAGTTGTATCTATAATTTTCTTGAAATGGTCTTGAGCTCCACATTCACGTCCTGTGCTTTCCTCTTGATCTCTCGTAATTTGTCTCAAATGACTGACTATCACAGGGAATAGCCATTTGTTGACTTACTGACACTGTGGATTACTTAGGTCAGTAACCATTGATTAATTAATCAAAAGTATAACATAGGAAATAAGCTGAGCGGCCTCATTCTTGGCACGTTTAGCATCAGTAATTATGTTAAAGTTATAGTAAGACTACTGTGCTGCTGTGCACATTAATATGCAGGGTGCATGCAGTCTGCTTGCTTGACGCCAGATGCAGCAGTGCCTGGCTAGCAGTGATGACCGTTGATCTGTAACTAGATCTTTGCAGGCATTGCAGCCAACAGGCAACAGCTCCCATTCGTGTTCAGTTCGCTCGTCGCGGCGTTGCCCTCATTAGAATATAATGGGCTCCAGTTAGTATTTTGCGGTCAGTGGATATGCTGTATTGACGTTTATAGGTTGATTATGTTGTATAGAAAAATTATGATAATTCACTTACGTATTTTTTACTTTATGATATGAATAAAATAAGTATTGGATCTTTCAACCATTTAATTATTGAAAGTTTGTTTTTGAGGAAATAATTATGGATGAGCCAACCTTTTTGCATTTTCTTTCTGTGGATTCAAATTAACAATCATTTTCGGTAATGTATCGATGTATCGCTATTTTTCGATGTCTTATGAGGAAAGCACGTTGGCGATACCAGTAGGCTACAGTGACATTTCGTTTGGCGATACTGATACCATTACAAAAGTGTCGATCGATAAGTATGACCGTTACATCTATCGCGATGCTGCACATCTCTTCTGTAGGGACCCGGCACCCCCTTGTGGCAAACAGCGTCTGGCCAGGGTTGAACCAGGATCCTTCTCCATAGCGAGGTGCAGGGAAATATTAGAAGGTTCGACTCCATGGTGGACGCTCCAGCTGCTTTGCTCCACCCAAAGTACACAGCTCCACTATGTGTAGGCTGCTCATCACCGCCTGGATCCTGTTTGTGTGCTGAGGTGGACATGTAGGCTATGCGAACACTTGAATGTTACTTTGATTTAAGCTGCCACCTTAGTTTCCAGAATAATGAATACATTATGCCGTAACAAACTACAGAGTAACCACGTTACTTCAAATTTTGTTGCGCTGGCTCTTTTAATGGCCTCACCTGTTCGCCTTTCTGTTGATAACTCTTTATCAGGAGTGGTTTAACATTTACTAAGTCTTGAGCACTGTAAGCCTTTGCTTAACTTTCTTCTGTCTGGCATGTAGTATACTGCAGCCCAGCTTGACAACTCCAGTCCTGATGGGACACTGATGCCATGATTGAGGGATATTACGTCTACTCTCTGTCACTGGAGGACTGACCCACCCCTACCTAGGTATGACAGACGTTTGTAGGGCGTTGGGAGTATAGGATCGGGAGCGTTAGTGTAGAAGCAATTTATTAGGGAGCCAGTGTTTGTAACTTCGTTCACAATAGCCTAATGGAGGGTCTATTAGGGAACCTGGACAGGGTGCTAGCATGCGCTAACCGGTCTCCATATACCAGTATCACACCTGTTTATTACTCGTACATCCTTACTCCAATTGGGGTCACACCCAGGTAAACACGAGCATTAAGCAAGCGTCGAGTTCAGCGGGGATTCTTTTACTGATGTGATTTGAAGATAGGACAATTATAAAATACAGTTATTAAAGAGAGCATGTAGGTGTTGGTGAGAGATTTGATAGGTGAAATGTTGTCGTGGAAATGTACAGTTGCAGATATAAATACCGACCCACCCAATAGTTATAACCAGCAAAACTGGGAGCCCGGACTGTCCAAACACAGAGGAGCCATCTTCGGACCCAACACACTTCCCAGAAGTCATTTGAGAGTTTCATAATTGTTCGCCAAGATAGTTGAACGATATTTTTGTTGCAGTTGTACGTGAGGAAGAACGGCTTGAAAAGGCCAGAGGAGTTGTGGTGAT
The DNA here is from genome assembly GCF_032717465.1 of Coenobita brevimanus. Lineage (NCBI taxonomy): Eukaryota > Metazoa > Arthropoda > Malacostraca > Decapoda > Coenobitidae > Coenobita > Coenobita brevimanus. The sequence continues at coordinate 33,112,593 of NC_137017.1, forward strand.
GATTTAGTTGTAGCTAATACTGAGAAACGTTTGTGTGTGTGTGTGTGTGTGTGTGTGTGTGTGTGTGTGTGTGTGTGTGTGTGTGTGTGTGTGTGTGTGTGTGTATTTCCTCAGCTTAGTTTGATAAACATTGGGATCTGCAGTCTGGTAGTGGATGGGTAGAAATTTTGTAATGCACCTGACAGTAATTTCTCGAATTTTCCAAGGCTCTTTGGGAATTCGTTTGATCTTTAAGGAGCTCCATCAACAGAACTAAATTATTTGAAGTTCCGTAGCCATAAAATTGTGGTGATCAGTAGACAAGGCCGCTTAATACAGTGTTATGGTTAAGCATTGGTCATGTTGTTCGGTGGAAGCCTTTGGTCGTACCGTGTCTCTTCAGATCTCGAGCCCACCACGTTGGTTGCCTTCATCAAGACTTAAGGAACTTCATTTTGGACTCTTACCTCCCCACCTCCTCCCCTGCTCCTTTCCTCCCCACCTCTTCCCCTGCCCCTTTCCTCCTGGGTGGCACTGGTTCCTGTCCGCTCCTTCCCTCACACAGCTTAATTGAGCACCTAATTACTGGAACCAGGGCATAGTGGAAGTTAAAGTAATCATCTGGTTAATTGGGGGATGTAATTGTGTTGTAGAGAGGAGGTAATGAGGGCTTATTGATAATTACAGTTTGTGCTCATCAGCCTGAGACACTTGTAATTGCATGGCCGGTGCTCAGGTGGGGATAGGGGACGACACTGTGGTAATTGAACAGACTGGATTAGCCGTGACTGAGTAGGAGAAATTAATGGAGAAAAGTGAAGTAGAATGGATAAGTATGAGTGCGAGTAGGTATGGTTAAGTAGGTTTTGTTAATTGGAAATAGTAAGGTTTGTGAATAAAGTGTATTATGTACTGCTGTGTTGTTGACTCTGTGGGGTCAGAGTTGAATCAGTAAGGCAGGGGTACGATGGTTAAAGTAAGATTAGTAATGTGGTGACGTAAGTACAAGTAGCATTGGTAGAGCAGGGCTGGCAGACTATATGGTTTCCACTTTAACTTGGCCTAAAATTACTGTTTGTCTCTTGAATGTTGACCTTTTACAAGAAATAACACTGGAGTATGGTACTAGTCACGAAAAAAAAAAAAATGTTACGGAAACGATGTAGAAGTCTGGTATATTGTTGTTCTAGTAATGAAATAAAGGAGGTAATCTGCACAATCACGAAAACTACCTCCAAATTAAGGTGGACAGACTGTAGGATGCTTAAGATAATTAGGTAAGGTTGAACGGGTTGGATCTGCTGGTTGGGTAAAAACAATTAAGCAAGACAGTAACACTGCTGAGGATCGTATTCGTGAAGAAGACCTTTGTTGTGCTAGAAGGGTAAATCGTTTCTGTTGGGTAAGCAGATAGAGTAGGTTGTTGACCGAGTCGACCATTGTGGCAATGATTCGTTAAGATTGGATGAAATGTATGAGGAGGTGTGGTTGTTGGGCAGGGTAGTGTACTGAGTGAAAATAGAAGTGTGCAGCAGGGGTAGAATTACACAGTGTTCAGGGACTAACGGGTGAGTAATGTATGGTACAGGAAATTGGTAATAAGGGGGTGGATGGGAATGTACAGTATTCACAAAAAATAAATACCGTAGATAAATAAATGATTGCAAATGTGTAAACAGGATTACTTGATTTTGCAGTTTTGTACATTTTTATGGTATATTCATTTTATGTATTACTATTCATATCGTCATTGTTTCGTGGTAATGTATAGACTTACTGGTGCTGTTGTTTTTAGTTGTATCATTATTATTATTATTATTATTATTTATTACTGTTACATAGTGATTTAGCTTCATGGTTGCTTGTTTAATTTCATCTTCAAGTGTTAATTGTCAGAGTAACGTTGTGTCTATTTTTTTTCTGGGGGGGGCGGGGGAGGGCATACTTTTGCATCTGTGGCGTGACAGTGTAATTATCTGATGAAACCTAAAATGGCTGCCCGGCTGCCATGTTGCTTGCTGGACACAGGTGCTGGGGGAGGTGGGGGGGGAGGTGCAATATTGTCGCCAGGAATGATTGATTTGTCTCTCTTGCTTCCTAACACTCCCCTCTCCTCCCCCACTACAACCATTCCATCCCCCATCCCCCGCCACCCCTCACCTTATAGCACAATCTGTCCTATCACTTCTTTCTATATTGTTTTGTCCTACCACACCCCTCCTCCCTTTCATTCTCTCCTCCCTCCTGTTGTTCTCTCTTCCCACACACACACACACACACACACACACACACACACACACACACACACACACACACACACACACACACACACACACACACACACACACACACACACACACACACACACACACACACACTTATTTTCTCTCGTCCCCCACACTCCCTTCCTGTTGTTCACCCCTTATCTATGTTGATCTTTCCTACCTCCTCCCCATCCTTCCCTCGCCCTATACCCTCCTGTTGTTCTCTTCTCTCATCTTTACCTTCCTCCGTCAACCCCACATTCCATAATATTGTTCTGTCGTCTCGTTTTCTACTCCTCCCTCACCCCTTTCTCCTGCTCTCCCTCACTCTCCTATTCGTTTTTTTTCTTGTATTTTTTCCCCTCCTTCCTTTCCCTTTCCTTTCCTCCCTCCCCTCTCATTTGCCCATTTCGCTCCTCCATCCCCTCTTCCTTGCCCTTTTCCCTCCTCCCTCCCCTCTTCCTTGTCCTTTTCCCTCTTCTCTCCCCTCCCCTTTGCCCTTTTCCCTCCTCCCTCCCCTCTCCCTTCCCCTCCTTCCTCCCCACTCCCCTTCTCTTTTCCCTCTTCCCTCCCCTCTCCTTTCCCCTCCTCGCTCCACTCTCTCTCTTGCCCTTTTTCATCCTCCCTTCCCCTCCTCCCTCTCCACTCCCTTCCCCTTTTTCCTTCTCCCTCCCATTTCCCTTGCCCTTCTCCCTCCTCTCTCCCCTCTCCCTTGCCATTTTCCCTCCTCTCTCCCCTCTCCCTTGCCATCTTCCCTCTCCCTCACCTCTTCCTCATATATGACCCTATCCTCACTTCATATGTTTTTTTCTGGTGTCTCTTACATTCATCTTTACCCCTGTTTTGATGGCCTTCTCACTGTGGTTCTGTTATCATTCTTTATCGTCTAATTGCTTTAATCTTTTCGCCCCTTCTTGACCATTAAATTTAATTAACCTCCAGTTACTCTTCGCCTTCACCATCTCGTGTATCTTCCATTCCTGTTTTTACATCGTCTCCCCTTCTTCCTTTAATTCTTAATATCTTGCTCTTGTCCTTTATCACATTCCTCCACTTCCCTGCCTCACTCAGTCCCCCCCTCTTGCGTTCCCATTATTCCTTGATTGTCTGCTTCTTTCATGGCTTCCCGCCTCATTCTTCCTTCCCTCTCCCTTTCTCTCTTGTTCAGCCCTTGTTATCGCTGTGCCTCTTGTTATCGCTCTGTCTCTTGTTATCGCTGTGTCTCTTGTTATCGCTCTCTCTCTTGTTATTACTGTCTCCCCCTCCTTCTCATGCTACCCCAGATCTCTCTCTCTCTCTCTCTCTCTCTCTCTCTCTCTCTCTCTCTCTCTCTCTCTCTCTCACACACACACACACACACACACACACACACACACACACACACACACACACACACACACACACACACACACACACACACACACACACACACACACACACACACACACACACACACACACACACACACACACACACACACACACACACACACACACACACACACACACACTTTTCTTTCATACCTCCCACTCCCTACCCCACTTCATTCTCCAAGGACTCCATTGTGACAGCTTACTCACAGCCTACCTCGGAACTCGACGCATTCACAATTTTGCCCAGTTTTGAGAAATTTCGGTGAGTTTGAATGAGCTTTGAGTAAATCCTCCTAATTCTAGAGGTACTGTAGCAGGAGCCGTGTTATGGTACTGGAGAATGGAATGGTGATGAGGGAGGAATGGTGATGGTAGGGAGGATGTGGTGAGGGAACATTATGGTGAGGGTGTGAGACGATTAGAGTGGGGAGAGAGCCGGAAAAGGTTCATGTTGGGCCGGAACTGTTGTATCTCACCCTTATGCATCTTTTCTGATTGTGAGTTTAATCCTCCCATCCCAGTGTAACAGGGATTTTGAAGTGGTGGTGACGAAAGTGTCAGGACCACTGCTGAGTGAGGTGGGTGAAGCGGAGGCAGTATTAGTGGAAATGGTATGTGAAGGAAGTGTTTGGTGAAAGAGAGAGTCTGTGCGGGAGAAGCAGCATTAGAAGTCATGAGGGATGGGTGTAATATGGAGGGAGAGTATTCAAGATTGAGAAGTGGTGGCGGAGGCGATACGATAACAAGAGATAGGGAAGTTTGGGAGGTGCGGTTGTGTTGGTTAGAGTTACGGAGTGTCGGCGGAGAAGACCTGAGGTGGGGGGAATGGAACAGATGGTGATCAGAGATGTGAGAAACATTTTGGATGATAAGGAAAATGCAACGAAAACTGATTAGGGACGTACTGAGAGTGTTGGGAAAATGGTGATATTACCGATAATGTGGAGAGGAAATGGCTGTGAGGTTCACTGTAAATGTGATTGTGACGATGAGGAATACACAAAGGAAAGAACGGAGGCGGAGGGCATGGGATAGGGGACTATTGTTAGAGAAGTAATTAACGGAATGGTTCTGTAATGGGAAATTGGAAAGGAAAAAGAATTGAAAATACATGAACAAGAAATGGTTGTGCTGTGTGAGCGAGAGAAGAGATGAGCGTGGATAAGAAAGACCAATAAAGTGTGGTTATAGGGGTCAGATGTAGAGATAAAGTTGGGTAGGACTGAATTTTTAACTAGGAACAGGGAAAGGCAAAGAAAGCCGTGTGTTAGGGCAGCTTTAGCAGAGCAGATTGGAATGAAGAATATTCCTAATCTGTTCCCACGAAGCATAACTCAGCCTGTGTCTTTATTTATATCCGAGTCTTTCTTCCTTTTCTGATCTGTTTTCTCGTGCTTCCTTCAGCTCTCCAATCAGGTTTCATGTGCAGGTTCCTTTCAAATTATTCCTTTAGTCTTTCTTTGCACATACCCACCTAGTTCTTTGTACAGTATTTCCATTTCATTTCTTAAACTGTCGTCCATTTATTCACTGAACTGTATTCCGTCTTATACTTTTTCCCTCTCTCTTATACTTTTTCCACGCCCCCACAACCCTCCCCCTCCGCGCCTAGTTCAGCATTCCTTGTTCGAAGTAATAACGATAATTAGAACGAATTGGGAGGGATCAGAGTTCCTATCCCCACACCGACCCGATTCAGTTTTTATTTTTTGTGTATTTATTTGTTTTTCCGTATTTAGTTTGTTAGTTATATTTGATGTGGGAGAGTCTTTAGGAACCAAGCTGTCCTCCAGTCACTCACTAACGATTTTTTGGAAAATAGATGTTCAGCTCCTGCGTAATATAGCTCACCCGCATCTAGTACTTCTGTTCTTCCCGCCTTCTAGTTTAGGAACATTTTTTTTTACTCTCTCACCCATCTCTATGTGTAGATGTTATGTGTAAGGGTGTCTCTCTCTCTCTCTCTCTCTCTCTCTCTCTCACACACACACACACACACACACACACACACACACACACACACACACACACACACACACACACACACACACACACACACACACACACACACACACACACACACACACTTACAAAGCATTATTTAACAGCAATTCACCCAGCAAAATTCATCAGGCGTTCAGAAGCGTAAAATTGCCTCTTACGAAGACCTCTCCGAAATTGCATATACCTCCCTAACCTCGATCCGGCGATATTGTGTGTGTATAAAAGCATACTTAAAGGATATTGAGCCTTCTGTGTGTGTGTGTGTGTGTGTGTGTGTGTGTGTGTGTGTGGATATTGTTTTCGCTAAATGGTGTGTGCGTTGAAGGGGTAGGGGAAGCGAGGGGTTGTGTCATGTGAGAGCGGCGTTTTGCTTTTATTGTTCTTTTTTTTTTTTTTTTCCATCCCTAAAGTATTACCGAAACTGCCAAGGCCATCTTCACAGTTTATACTGCCTTCCTCATGCCCCACCACCCATCAGCATGTAAGCCCATTCACGTCTCTCCTCTCTGCCCGCCTACCCAGTATTACCTTCCCTCTTCCTGCCGTGAATCTTCCCGCGGCCAACATTGACCCACAGATAATTCTCGTCTTCACAGGGTGTACACCTCCCGGACGCGTTTTTCTCTTCGATCATCAGTTATATTAACAGTGTCGGAGCGAGTTCAGTGAGAAATTATTCGGCAACGTCGCACCTTCACGCGGGAGTAAATGAAACAGTTTGGCTATTGGGAAAAAAAAAAAAAAAAATGTGTTTTGACAGTAAACCAACTTACACCTAACTAACTTTGGCCCAGCCTAACGTTAATCTACCGTAATACCTTATTATGTTAGGGGGGAATACGAAGGTGCGACTTTGCAGTCTTTTCTCGAGGCACTCTATCCGACATTGCCAGTATAACTGGATGTCCAATTATCCACCCATAAAAAAATGGGCCAGCTCCATTGCTCATAATTAGACTGATGTATCGTACAAAGCTCCTTGTCCCGAAACCTCCCCTTTCAGCTCCTCTCCTGCATGCCTGCCACCACTTCACGATGTTCCCTCTAACCTGTCCTATCTCGACTTTATACCGTTGTGTTCTATTCGAACCCTGCAGTACTAAAATCACTTACTCTTCTACTTGAGCTGTGCAGTCGTAACTTGATCCACCAGTCGGCCATGTCCTTTCCCCCTTTACCTTCCAAGCCTAAGCAACCGTAATAGAAATCAGATTTTTTCACAGCTCTCCTCTTCATCTGCCTACGTGTCTCAGTCTACGTCATACTGATATTCCTAACCTTGTCAGTCTTCCTGTCCTACCTTACCACAAAAGCCACATACTTCCCTTCACCATATTTACCTTTTTAACCCAACCAGTATCACCTTCCTAAAACCTGATTTACCTTCTCAACGTAGATAACCTTTATTAATTAACTTTACACTCCGAATTTAATTTTCCAGATTTCCTGATCATATTAGTCCTACCTGCCAAATCTGAGCAGCAAAGTTAGGAAGGACGCAGGATAAAGAATATGGTTAGAACAAGACAAAGGTACAGTCAGTTAGGATTGTTTGGTTGGGTTAGGAATCTGGTAAATTTGGGATCAAAATTGTTCGATTAGAAAGATGCTCAGGTTAGGAAGTTTGCCACAAGTTATGTTAGGAGGTATTTGAGAGTAAATCTGCGGTAAAGCTGAGATTAAAGTGAGAAAGGTGGCACGGGTGGAATAATGTTGGAGAGGCAGCGGTTAAGCGTAGGACGGTGGAATGGTGTAAGAGAAGAGTTATAAAGGGTTGAAATCAGGAACGTGGTTCGGTTAGGTGGGAAGGATTGTGTGAATGACAAGATGATAAATTTTTATCTGTCTGTCTATTGCGAGACGCCTTAATCCCGTAAGGGGTGGTCACAAACAAATCGCCTCCATTAACTTAGTAAAATTTGGAATGAAGATAGGAAGGTAGAAATTGATGTTGGGAAAGTAAAATGGGTATTTACCCAATAATTTTGAAGGGTTATGTTAGAAACACGGTAAATTTACGTCTGGTTTGGTAGTTAGGTTAGTACAGCCGCCCGCTGACTAATTTATTAATAATTAGGTAAGGCAGGAAACTGAAGAACCATTTCAACTTTTTTTCCGGTTATGCCTCCCAGATTCAGGTACGCGCCCACTAAACGCATTATTTAGGAGGAAATTTGTGTCTCTAGGTTTAAGATGAAGATATATGCCCGCGTAACTTTAAGCAGTTGTATTTCATGAGTTATGGGAAAAATTGATTTGCCATGCAAATAACCCTGAAAAACAATTTTCCTCCCCAGTTCATATCATCATCATCATCACTACCCTTTTGTTCATATTGCCTTCGTTTTAGATGCAATTCATCGCTTATAGAGGCAGTGTATACTTATTAAATTTAATGAAAGGCCTCCGTCTGTCCCGAGATCGTGAATGCAAGATGGTACTGTATATACATAATACCTCCTCTGAAGCTGAGTGCAGGCGAGGTTCCACAGTACGTCTGATTAAGCTGGGCCCACTTGTGTGAACTGGATTGTGAAGGGAACCACCAGGATTGCTGCCCCGTTTACATCCTCCTTCTTTACCGTTCTTGCCTTTTATGTTGTAACTTTCCTTCATGTCATCATCTACCCTACGATCCTGTTATGTTCACTGATAATATCGTATCTGTTTATCGTCCCATATCTTATTCCAGTGTATTCTCTATTTCTAGCCCGTCCTCCCCCCCTCCTTCTCTCTCTCTCTCTCTCTCTCTCTCTCTCTCTCTCTCTCTCTCGTCACAAGGCTTTTACTGTTTTACCGTCTATTATTTCTCTCTGCACGTCTTCACTGCCCTTCAAGCCTCCACCAGAAGTGCAACCTGTCGACTGCGTTTCTGCGTTGTTACTTTCTCCTTTTCGTCTCCTTCCATTTCATCCTAACAGCCAGCCTCCATTCCACTTTCTTTTTTCATTTTCCCCCAGGCTCTCATGTGCTGTCTTTATATCCAGTCTCACTCCCTCCACTTTCCACCCTTCCCCCTCTCCTGCATCCTCCCCTCTCAGCGCCATCTACAGGAAGTTTCCTTCGCTTACGATCCAACGCGGAAAGAAGGAGGGGGCAGGGAGAGCGAGAGAGAGACTGATAAGGGTGGCGGGAAGTGGGGGGAGGGGGAGTGAGAGAGGGGGGTGAATTGACTGGCTGGGAAAATGAGTCTTTGTACTGAGAACCCTGAAAGTTAGTGAAGGGAATACACGAGGTGGGGATGGGAAAGTGAAAATTATGTAAAAGAAATACTAAGTAGGGCAGTGGGTACTGAAATGTCCATAATGAGAGATGGTACTGACTGGAAAATGCCTATATTATATTGCACTGATGGAGGTGCGTGGGAGTTGCAGTCCTTGATATATGAGTTTGGAAGTGTGTGTAAGAAATGAAATCTAAAAACGAATGTAGTTAGAGTGAATATATGGTGGTTGAGAGGATGAAATCACAGAGTGCATAGTGAGACTGAATGATCAGCATATTGAGAATATGCCTTCAAATGTTTACCTGGTCCAATGAAGAAGGATGGAAGTTCAGAGAATGACGTGCACGAAAGACTACAAAAGGGTAGATAGGTTGCAGGTTCGCCGAGAGCCCTGATAAGCAACGGGGAAATGAGCATAGTAGTAAAGTCGTCGCTGCAAGACTATGTTGTCATTTCCACTCTACCATATGGAAGTGAAGCTGAAACTCTGATGGGAGGACGAAAGTGAGTGCTGTGGAAATGAGTTATTTTGAGAGGGAACTATGGAATTAAACAGAAAGATAGACAGACATATAACGCTGGAAAGGAGTGTTGTGTGGTTGGTGCGAATGTGTTGAGATCATTTGGCCTTGTAGAGAGAATGGAGAATGAGAGATTGACAAGGGCGGTGTATCTGAGCGAGGTGGAGGAGGGGGAGAGGGAGGGAGATTTAGAAAATGAGATGGCGAAGGGATGAAAGTATATGGGGGAGGAAAGTGCAGGTTGGAGATAGGACAGCCTGATGGCGGAGGGCAGGGTGGCGATTCGTTTGTGGCCACCCCTTTCTGGGATTAAGGCGTCTGATGATAGACAGATTGGCAGATAGATCGATAGTAAAGGATGAGTTACGGAAAACAAGAAGGGAATTTCGTTCGGAAGAGGAAGAGAAATGTTTACGTAGAGGAAGAGTGCGTAGGATAGGGGAGAATCGGTGGCATAAAGGAAATCAAAAGGGGAAGAAATGAGAGACAGACAGACAGACAGACAGACAGACACGGACAGACAGACAGACAGACATTCAGAGAGATAAGGGGAGGGGTGAGCTCTTTTATAGTCTCTTAGGAAAGGGAAGAGTGAATTGGACGTATATAGAAGTGTTAGATGGAAAGAAAGAGGAATAGAGAATGGTAAAAAGACAAATTAATTAGTCAGGAAAAGGGGGAGAGTTGAAAGAGAACTGATGTTGCGAGAAACTAGAGAGCGTTAAGACTGAAGCTGGGGATGTTATGTAAACAGGCTACACTAAAGGGGTAGGTTGAAGGCAGTGGTCAGAGTTTGGAAGCGAAATATGTTGATAACGTAAGAGATTTAAATCATTACCGGGGGTGAACGAAATAAACGGGAAATGATAAGCTGCGATGATGGAACTGTGGCGCGTACGAATGTGGAATCATGGTTATGAAAAGCTGGAGAGATAAGAGAAGATAATACACTTTTTGGGACGAGCATGAAGAGGGGTGGAGGCATCAGATAAGAGAAACTATGAAAGGCTAATTAGAATCCGTGATAAATGAAGGGAATAGAGAATACTGGTGAACACGGAGATCAGAGGGAAGGGGAGCTAGGTAGGATCTAAATGAGGACACTAAATATAGTGATGGCACGACCGGGGGGGGGGGGGGTGACGGCTGTTCAGGAGTGAAGGAAGAAGTGAAGATAAAATTATGTGAAATATGAGAAAGGAAAGTAGATGGAAGTGGAGTTAGGTAGTTAGGGAAAATGTGTCTAGAAGTAGAATAGGAGCATGGAAAAGGAAGAGGGAAGGTGTGTTGGCAGTAATAGGAAAGTGAGCGAAAGAGTAGGACAAAGATGGAAGGCGGTGATTTGGAATTACGGAGGATATTTGAAAAGATAAACCGAAGTGGAAAAGAGTGGAATGAATAACTAAAAGATGACAGAATGGAAAGATATTAAGGAAGTAAAAATGTGAGGAATTGTAAGGGGAAAATAAAAATAAAATATAGCAAGGGAATAAACAAGGCGGAAGGAAAACTTGGCGGCAGAATTAATGAGAGAGAAAGGGGATCTAGGAGGCTGTGAGAATATGACACAGAGGTGAAATTACTGATGAGACATTATAAAAGTAACATTGATTAGATAAAGTGAAGGTGCAAAAAAAATGTAGCAGAAGTAAGGAAATTGGATGAAACGAAAGCAGGATGTGAGAGAGAGAGTGAGAGAGAGGATAAAAATTAGTATAATAAGTAAAGTAAGCTACTGTAAAAGGAACCTAGAAGAATGAAATATTGGCATCAAACTGTGTGTAAGGCAAAGCCAGACATGAATTACTGAGCAGCTGTGAGAGTGCGATAACAAGTTCCATAACCTCCGGACTGAAGTGCACGCAACACCAACCTCGATTCCAACCATTTTTCGTCAGTGATGGATGTATTTGCTTCCAGTTTCTGTACTTACACAGTTATTTTTTTCTATTGCTGCCGTGTATTTGAAAGTTTGGTGATATATATATATATATATATATATATATATATATATATATATATATATATATACACACACACACACACACACACACACACACACACACAAGCAAATTATTGGTCAGTAGAAAATTCACACTTTTGTACGGAATTAATGGCAGCTTTTATCAGAGCTAAGCCAATTTCTTACATTATTCATGAGATAGAGTATTTTTGGAAAGGAGGTCATGTTCCGCAGCTCTTCACTTGCATGATCCTCAGATGTGATGTTATTATGAAGGTTGGTACTAATGTGTTCCTTGTCTTTCCCTTCCCCATGCCCTCAAGCAGCAGAGGACTGAATGGTTGTGGTGTGGGCTTGCAGTGTGGAGTGAGCCAACAGGATATAGTGGTTGGCTGCAGTAGGATGGTGACCTGCCTGCCACTCGCATGACAAGACCTGTACCATCTGCTCTGCCGCTGCACCACTAATTATATTGTTTATGAGCTAAGGTGCACCCACTGAGGTGTCCATCGTGTGCTGTTTGTTGAGGCTGTGTCTCATTCACCCATCATTATGAAGAAAAGCAAGCTGTTGAGTCGGCTGCTGAGGGGTGGATCTGGAGGCAGCACCAAGCAGCCATCACCAGCAGCCCCTGAGTTAGGTGAGGCAGCCGTGGCACCCAACCCAGTTGTAGCAGCCCGGACCACTAGTGGCCGCCGCAGAGAAACTGTTGCTGTTAGCACACCTTCCAAGAGCAGTGGCTCCTCCCGTGAACTGTATCAACAGCAGCAGGCACAGCAGAAGGCAGGTGTGGAGAGATCATCGTCGTGGAAGTATACGCATGACCATACGCCTGATTCTTTCAGCATCAACAGCTCCCCTTCCATCCTTGATGGACGTGGAAGTACTGGACTGCAGCGGTCCGAAGACGGCCACACTATGGAAAAAAGTCAGAGCTGGAGTGGTGACCGTCTTCTGGACTGCGCTACAGATTCTGGCTCCAGCCGTGGCGGCACCAACAACAGCAGTCGTGCTGGCAGCGGCAGTCGTGCTGGCAGTCGCACTGGCACCAGTAGCCGTTCCTCTCGTGACCGTGCCGCCACTGCCGCCGCCAGTCTGCCTGCCAGCAGTCGTCCGGGGAGCCAGACGGGCAGTCGAACTGGGAGCCGAGCAGGGAGTGATAGGGGTGGTGATTCAACTCCCAGCAGTGTGTACGACCACAACGTTGATCACTCACCAAGGGCCACCTCACAGACTGATGCTGATGGTTATGAGAATGTGGATTTGCCTTCACCTGTTCGAGACAGCGGTGACAACAGCAGCAGTGAGCAGGGCAGCTCTAGTAGGCAACTGGGGTCTCGCCTCAGCGTTAAAAGTGGCGGCCGCAGGTCACGGCGTCCCAGTCCCCGCCGTCAGGGAATATTGAGTAAAGCATCTCAGTCTCAAGAGTCGACTGAGAGCCGAGGTAGCAGGACGAGCAGTGTCCGGGGCAATGTGCCGAGCATTTCACTTAGCACTTCCAGTCCAGTCCCACCACCCAAGGGATCAGTTAACCGGTCTCCTTCACGCAAGTCTCGTCGTTCTCCCAGCAAGTCCCCCAGCCGACCCCCAAGCCGCTCACCTAGTAGACCCCCTAGCCGCTCACCCAGTCGTTCAGACAGCAGCCGTAGGAGAGATAGTCGCAGGAGTAGTCGATCTCCTAAACGGGGACCCAATGGGTCTCCTGGGCGAGCACCAAGTAGATCTCCAGTTAGAGTTGGCAGCAGATCCTCACCCGGGGACCCATGGACCCGTATGGTGCCCATGCAGGATAGTAGCCATGCACGTTATAATGGCGATGCACAGATACCCATGAGTCACAGGAGTATGTCATATGAGGAAGGTAGGGGAACAGGCTCCCGCAGCCCCCAGCCACCCCTTTTAAAGGCCCGATCATGGCAGCAGTACAGTATTGGTCACAGCACACCGCAGAGTGAACGTGCTCGTCAGATGGCCAAGAGCCAGTCATGGCAGCAGCAACAGCAGGCAACCATTGTTGGCCACGCAGTGGAGACAGGACGACAGCGTCACCACCACTTCACGCGGCAGGAGGCCGTGCAGGCCCACCCTGCGGCCATGGGTAAGAGCCGCTCATGGCAGCAAAGCCATGATGCTGACCCCCTGCCCGGACCCCTACCCCGCACATACACAGTCTCTGAGCGGCGGGGGCGGCGTGCCTCAGTACGTCTGGCGCCCCCCTCGCCCACCCGCCCAAGCCCGCCCACCCGCCCCAGCCCGCCTTCCTACTCTCAGTCCCCTGCCAGGTCCCCATTAGCTGCCCTTCCTCCTCAGCCTCACCCTTCACCCAACACACACACATCCTTACACGACATGGCGGTCCACCTCCCTCACCGTGCCCCGCCCCTGCGCACCCAGGCCAGCATGGGGACCTATGGCACACCTGGCGCCGGCACACCACACCTCACTGAGTATGTTGAGCTGCGAAACTATGAGGCCATGGAGCGGCAGCAACAGCAGCAGCAGGAGTATGTTGACCTGCGTCAGTACCGCGCCGAGCAGGTGCGTCCTCCCACACGTGACCCCATCTGGCGTGAGAGATACTATATCCCTGCTACCTATTCTCAGATGAAGCAGCTACAGCAGCAACAGCACTTACAACAGCAACAGTTACATCAGCAACAGTTGCAGCAACAACTTCAGAAACAACAGTATCAACAGCAACAGGCACAGCAATTTATGCGACAAAAACAGCGAACACTGCAGCATCAGAAATCAATCATGGCACAGCCTGGCTACGACAGTCAGTATGGGTCACCTGCACGCATGGACGGTGAATATGCCTCACTTCAAGAAGTCCGTGATGCTGCAATGCGCAATGGGTCTATACGGGAGGCCAGGTACCGGGAGAGTTCAATGCGAGATGCCAGGTATTCGACACGGGATGCGTCAGTGCGGGAGAGTGGGGGACGACAGCGGCTTTCCACAGCTGCAACCCAAGCAAAGCAGCAGCCACAGCACCAAGGATCACACCAGGGGCCTGTCAAGTCTTCTTCACTGATGACATCACAGGAGCTGCTCAACACTCTCAAGCGGCAATTGGCCCTGTCCTCTCCCACTCGCACCACGAGGAGCAAAAGTCTGGAGGCGGGACGGGCAGCTGCGGCGGCAGAAGCAGAGAGGGGGCACGAGGATCGAGGAGCGCGGGAGAGGGAAGTGACTGATGAGAACCTGGCCGACACCCTCTCCCCAGCCCTCATGGCACTTGTAGCAGAGAAGAGGGCGCGCCTGAAGCGGTCAGCTGGCGCCTTCTCAGGTAGCGGCGGGGGACGAGTGGCAGTGTTACGTCAGGTCACCGCGCCACCAGCGAGATGTACAGTACTCCCTCACGCCCGCGCCGGCCACCTGCTGCCCTCTCACACCCGCGCTCGCTTCTGCATGACACTCACACCATACCCGTCACTCACATGCCAGCCACAACTCACACGCCAGGTACCCACTACCACATACAACACATCCACTCGTACACTACATGAACACATACATACAAATATACTTGCATGCTTTGATACTTACAGTCATACAGTGAACAAAACATAGGCATTACTAGTGATTATTTTTACATATTATTGCACGCCTGTCAGTTCAGTTTGTGTAGAACTTGATATTACATACACGCACATCGCGACACGTAACATTTTTCCTCCCTTCCTACCTCCTCCTCAGTCCCAGATTAGCAGTGTTCTTGGTGTTTAGTTGTTATTTATCCACGGTGTATAATGGTGGGCTCACTATGTGTCTGTAGTTGTTGTCATGTTCAAACTCAGTATAACGTAGCGTGTCACTACATTCGCCCTCCCTTCTCACCACATTGCAGGTCGGTTGTGAAATGTTAACTGTTGGTCACTCTGGATAGCTGGATTGTTACCTAAACTGATCTGCTGTAACCTTCCGTAATTATCCTCATCTTTTAGTCGACTTCCTCATTTCCACATTACTTGGGGTTATTATTACTAGCTGACCTTGCCGCGTCTGTCCCTTGTATAGTCATTCATGCTTGATCCTTCCGTTTATGCTTTCTACCACTCCCTCCCTCGAGTTGGGAGTAACTGATATCTCCAAATCTTTATCAGTCATTACTGGTACCTGTACACCTTCCTTCCGTCTCTAGTATCTATATTCAAGGTTAAAATTATAATACGTTAACTGGGCATCACCAGGAGCATTTTTATTTTTAAGGGTAATTCATAGATTTGGTAATTGTTATATATATATATATATATATATATATATATATATATATATATATATATATATATATATATATATATATATATATATACATACATAAATACATACATGGATGGATGGATATATATATATATATAAACCATTACGCCAAACCATGCCGGGAAAAACCATTCAGCCTAAACTATACTGTAGAGCCTGTACTTATAAGCAACTTTTATAAACTTACTCCAGGGTGTGATATAAATTCCTTTCGATTATTATTTTTTTTTACGCTAGACATAACTCTGTCCTACGTGTAGACATTTTCTTGGACATTTTCCCGTGTCCCTTGCACACAGAATAAGGTGATATATTTAGGTTAAGGTTAGGTAACTTGGCAGTAGACTGGTTTAATGCCAAAACAGCTTTTATAATGATTTCTGGTCAGGCTGTTTGAAGTTTTTTTTAATTCACGGTAAAAATGGAGGTTTCCATTCCCATCCTTTGTAAGGACGCTAGTTTAGTAGTCTCTGGAAAAGTTAATTTCCAGGGGGTGCTTATAGAAGAAATTCCTTAGAATTATTGGTAGTAAAATGAACACTTATCGGTTTTTCCCGCCATGAGTTTGGTGTGAAGGTGAAATAATACCAGTGTGATTTGGGTGGGGTCAGTAGGATGCCTCCACCATAATGCTACGCACAAAAACAAATGCATGAGAAGCGAAAGAAGCTGGAAAAACACCAGGAAGATAATTACAGAAAAGTCCTCGTATATGAATAATTTTTAGAAATATGGGAAACACCCCTCCCCCCAGAAAAAGAAGGAACTCAGTTGCAAAGCTCCTTATGGTGATGGTCAGAGTAACATATTACATTATATTACTACCCAACACCCACCTCATTACAATAACCTTGGCACCGTATCTATAGTGATTTCAGCAGTTCTATCTTCCCTTGGTCCTCAGCGACCCCACTAAATATATCATTTCTTGTGTGTTAATTAACTTCAGTATCTTATCCCTGAGTAATACTAATATTTCATGATAATCCTAATTGTCCAATGACTTTCACAGCCCGAAATATTTTCTCTGAGTGAATCCAATCCAGACAACTCAATACCAGTCATCCAGAGTAACCCCAGTATCACTAACACCACCCAGTAACACCAAGATCACCCTTCCTTTGTCCTGCCTCATATTTAAGTGGCTTTGGAAATTTCATAACACCTTCCTTGCCGCTTTGTTTTGCACATGACACTCCAGTATTCTCTTGTGGGTTATTGATGCAGAACACGTCCGTATTAAAGCGATATAAATAACATACAAGAGAATACAGTATTAGGATGTGGGTAAAATATTTCGGTAAGCAAGGTTTACTGCGAAGTTTTCTTAGCCCTTATTCCGTCTTGAATACCCATCTGTGCCCTGCCATTTTTTCCCTAGAACAGAATAACTCCAGAACTTTCAGTATCGTTCCTCATTCCCTTGGACACCCTCTCCGTAGCCCAGAGTGACCCAGTAGCCTAGTAGTCCCGTCCCCAGGT
The DNA here is from genome assembly GCF_032717465.1 of Coenobita brevimanus. Taxonomy (NCBI): domain Eukaryota; kingdom Metazoa; phylum Arthropoda; class Malacostraca; order Decapoda; family Coenobitidae; genus Coenobita; species Coenobita brevimanus. The sequence goes on from NC_137017.1 coordinate 33,129,671, forward strand.
CCAGTAGTGGTGAGCGTGGTAGGCCGAGTTATTGTTGAAGCCATCGCTGACTCAGGTGTGGAGCGAGGCCGTCACCCAAGGCTAGGTGTGGAGGGCAGCAGGTCTCGCCAGTTGTGGTTTTTTTATATCTCTTATATCCAGATGCCTGTTTTTTTTCTATTTTGTGCCTACTTTTGATGTTTACTATTTTTATTATGATTATTATCAGTGTCCCTTTATTTAGTCACAGTAATTTTTTTTTCGTGACCCCCTGGAGCAAGAGACCAGTTACTGTACATTTCTTGGTGTGGCTTGTGTGGGCTGTGGTGGCCGGGGACGCAGTGGCACAGACAGGCTGGACGCTGGTAGCCGGTATTGTTTAATAGATCCAGTCTTGCTGCAGCCACCCTGTTCCCGTCTGCCACCTGTCCACTCCCTCAGAATTTCATTGTTACTGTTATTATTTCTTAAGTGTTGCGTGTGCTGTGATGGATATCCCCTTCACCCAGCAACCTCACCATAATCACCAACCTACATCCTACTCAGCTGAATTTCCCTGACCCAGCCTTCTTGATTACTCCATTGTAAATATATCCTGCCTGGGATGTTGTAAGGCGACCAAACGGCATCTTTTCTCATGTTCTTGCCTGCTCCGTCGACTGTGTGTTGTGTTTAGGAAAGCTGTGTGTATTACAGTGAGAGGTTCTGCTGACGCCAAAAATGGGATCTACTTTTAGTGTCCATGGTTTTACCAGGTTCGTCCATGGTCGCCGAAGGTAAGTAAGATATAACCTATTTTTTAGTCTTATGTTAGCATCAGCAACTGTATTGTATTTTGCTAATGTAAATAAGCAACATGTCATTTGAATTTGTTTACATATACAGTTTTCGTGCAGCATGTATCGTTTAATGATACATTAGGTACCCAAGTGAGACATGTCTTTTTTTTTTTTACGGTGATAAGAGCTTAATGTTTCCCTAACTTGTTTAGTTCATTTATTCTCGTTATCGTTGATATCTTCCAAAATGCCTGTGAAATAAATATCAAAATTGTTGTAAGATAACACGAACCTCGTTGTGAATAACGAGTTGGCATGGGTAGCGGGTTGATGCATCTGAGAGTGGTAACTGGCGCGCCTATCGACTTCCTGTCACTGTGTTGCTGTTGGTGCTAGGCCGGCGCTCTCCCCTTCATTACGGCACCGCTTACTGTATGATGCGTCGTGCTCAGTCTGACGGTCTGGCTGACTGTGTGATTTCATTGTCATGTATATGCCATTTTCATCATTCACCCAGCTTTCGTCATTCCCCATGCATCTGTCCTATTCAGCACTTCATTCCCAGGTTCTCCACATCTTGATGCCTCAACCTTTTGCACATAGTTCCCTTCTTGTCCATGCCCTTATTTCATATTGTTTCCCTTTTTTTTTCCCCATACTTTTCTCCCAGCTTCTCTTGCCACGTTTTTTATTGTGCCTCATGTTTTCCTCTTCCCCATGTTCATATCTTTTGCTCGCATGTTTTTGTTTCTCTTCCTTCATCTCTTGCACCCATCCACGCCGATCTCTTCCTTAGGGTTGTCAGCATTCCATTACAACTAGAATCACCAGCTATCCTATTTTGTAGGCCACTCTATCCTGATTGGCTTTGTATATTGTTGAGATGCTCTTGGCACTTCGTGACTCCTCACGGCATCGTCATTGGTGTTCATTGCACATGAGTATATCTCCTGTCCGAGTAAACCTCTCGTGTATCCAGCCTGGGCGAGTGCGTCTGTGTGTGTAGCGTGTGTGTGTGTGTGTGTGTGTGTGTGTGTGTGTGTGTGTGTGTGTGTGTGTGTGTGTGTGTGTGTGTGTGTAGCTGTGATAAGGCTTACACACGATGAACAGAGTGTGTGTGTGTAGCTGTGATAAGGCTTACACAAGATGAACATAGTATTGGCTGTCAGTGTGGGTCAGGGGTTACGGTAGCTGCAGCAGCCATGATTCGGTGCGTTTATGTAATTGTTGGAGGTCAGTCTCACTAATTATGAAGCTGCATACTATTATTTTGAAAGCCTAGTTGTCAGTATTGTTGATGATATAAATTGTATTAAAACCATTGGTGACACATTTAATGCATGATAGTACTTTTTGTATAAATTATTCTGCTGTGAAATAATTTTATGAATTATCTACACCTGTTGAGCCATGTGTTATAAACTTGTGTGTGGTCATTTGTGCGTGCCACCTCCACCACAAACTTAGGCCACACCAAGTTATCCCTCAGTCCAAGGTCAGCGGAAGCCACGAGACTCCAACTTTCTCCTCAGCAGTCGTTGCATCTCGTTCAAACTTTCCCCTTAACACAAGGCTCCACTATATGCCCCTCATGTCGGAATGACACACCACTTTTTCTCCGCTTCCGTCTCGACTGTTGTTTTCTCCAGACGTTTTCTCGTCAGTTTTCTTAATTTCTTTTATTTTCTTTTTTATTTTGTGTAAATTGTGGAGTGTATCTCTCACCTCTTTTCCACATCTGTTTAATACAAGACTGCCAGATATTTGTTCATGGGGTTAATATGAATTATTATAATAACTATTGCAAAGAGTTGACGTTAAATCATGAAGACAAAAATGGATGAATGTTTCGCTTAAGTTACTGTGGATGTAAAAAAATAAGCTGAAACGTACGAAAGTAATGGAGCATATATAAGTTAAAGATAGAATTCCTCTAGTGGCACTGCCATTCCACAGAAATGATTTAAACCTCACCAGACCGGATCCGTATCCCTCATCCACACAAACACGCTCAGCTTCCATTCCGCCTCCGTGGACGTGTGTGTGGAAAACGAGTGCAACTGGCGAGGGAGGGGCGTGGCAGGATAAGGGAGGCAAGGTGTGGTACGGTGTAGGGCACAGGGATGGCCGGGGTGTGACAGGATAAGGAAGGCAAGGTGTGGTAGGGTGTAGGGCACAGGGATGGCCGGGGTGTGACAGGATAAGGAAGGCAAGGTGTGGTAGGGTGTAGAGCACAGGGATGGCCGGGGCGTGGCAGGATAAGGAAGGCAAGGTGTGGTAGGGTGTAGAGCACAGGGATGGCCGGGGCGTGGCAGGATAAGGAAGGCAAGGTGTGGTAGGGTGTAGGGCACAGGCTACTAGGCCGACGAGGTTGTAGATCAAGGTACTTACGTATAGGAAGCAGGTCTTGCTTGAGGGATCGGATTGTGGCTACATGAAGCCCGTCAATCCGTTGTCGTCTTACTTATTTTTGTATATATTCTACTTTCAGACTTTTTTGTTCTGCCTGGAAGAGAATTTTTGAACCCGAGTGGTTTGATATAACTTTGATAACGCGTTCAGTAAGTGAGATGTTTTCTATGTTGAACGAGCATTTCTGGAAAAAAAAAAAAAAAAAAATCTCTTGGTTGGGGGTAAATGGATATGAGAGGGCTTTCTTAGTGCATGAAAATGTGGAAGGGGGTACATGGGGAAACGGTAAATGGCGGTACTGCGACAGGTGCTTGGCTGTTGCTGTATATTGTATGTTAAGTCATGTAGGTTACTGTCACTTGGAAATTTGGTCGGATATATTCTGTTCTGTTTGTGTACTTTTCCAAATTCATATCGACTGAAAATTACTGAATGACTGTTTTGGCCGCTGATAATTATCGCCACCGGCGTTACATTATGAGTACTTGGAAAATGCGGCGGGGCATTTCCTTGGAGTTACGTCAAGCGCTGTGTGTCCCGATAGGGCCACAGAGCACTTGTTCCAAAGTGAGACTCTATTCAGAAACGACCCATTTGGACAAGTGCTGATACACACACACACACACACACACACACACACACACACACACACACACACACACACACACACACACACACACACACACACACACACACACACACACAAAGAAGGATGGCTGGAATTGATGTGGTAGTTCTGCTGACATTCGTTTTTTTATTGCAATGTCTGTGTGGATTTCTTGAGTGAGACATCCCTGGATGTCAAAGTTATGCTGGTTCGGTGTTAGAGTGTGTGTGTGGGGCGGTGGGGGAGCATGATAATGGCTCCCGGGAAGAGACAGGATGGTTCTGGTCAACTGAGAAATTTTTGCGGAGTCCCCTGGATGTATGGTTCACAGGGAACATGCAGGGATGGAGACATAGCATACGTGAGTGTGTAATATTTCATGTTAGTTTTGGCCAGTTGTCAGTAGTTTGTTTGGTTGACTCCCATGCTCCATAGTAAAGATTCATTAAGAAAAGCCAGTGCCTGTGAACCCCTTGAAAACACCTGTATTTTGTGTTGCCCATCGGCAGACGATTGTCTTAACATCCCAGGGAGGTACTTCATCCCATTGTGTTACAACTCTATGGTATTGTTGTTTTGTATTTCATTTACTAGAGTTTCTTGTAGGTACCCTCTTCCTCCCCAAGGACCTCTTCCCCTGTGTGACAGTTGATTTACCCCAGCAGCCTTGGGTCGTTATACCAGATATGAATAAGTTTGTCTGGTGGTGTTCACCATATTATAAATAAAAAAGGACTCCCAGAGACTTTGTTAAATTAATCATGTCTTAATTTGACTGAATAACAATTTTCCTTGACGCACACGAGCATATATTACTAGGCGATGTTATAGAAGTTGATCATTTATATGTACTTTCAGTTTAACAACGTTTTTCGTGTATTTAAATGAGTGTGTACTGTTAGAGCTCACTTTTACCTGGGTTGTAAGGCTAGTAATCTTCCCGTAGCAGAATTGAAGTGTGGAGGCAGCCCAGTAAGGCCGCGACGCCAAACTCTCCTGGATATAATTTCCAGTTAACTGAGTTAGCTTGTAAACTGAGGCAGCTGTTTACAGCGTGATGTTTATCCGGTAGGCAGCATCTTCTTGAGTTACTGAAGATGGTCATCATTAGTTGCTGATGTGCTTGTGTTTGCCTGTAATAAGTATCAGTATTGAAAGAGAAGTAGAATTGCGAGTGAGAAGTAAATTAGATATGGCATCCAAGGGATAGGATAGATAAGTTACCGTACATTACTGATATTCAGATGAAGCAATTTGTAATCCATGAAGATCCCTAAGGCCAGGCAAGTATTTCGCTTTCCACTCCACACTTTTTTTTTTCCCTATGGTCTGGGCCAGGCTTTCGCACATACGTATCCCTATCTCTTGAGAGAGAGAGAGAGAGAGAGAGAGAGAGAGAGAGAGAGAGAGAGAGAGGAGTGGAGGAAGAATGGAAAGGAAGAGAAATTGTTCTTGAGTGAAAGGCAGTGTTTTAGACGAATGATTGAGAGGAAGAGTTACCATAACAGTGGTTATGAGTAAATGGCACAAGTAGATGTGGGAATAATTTACTTTGCTAGGGTTTGCCGGTAAGCAGGGAAATTTCCATACACTTTCCACGAAAATACATGACGTTGGAAAGAATGGGGAAAAGTGGTAAATTTCTTGAGTACTCTACTTAAATATGTACAGTATATTCTAAATAGGTGTGACATTGTAAATCAGAAGTGTTTTTCTGTTTGTTGTAGATCATCGACAGCCAGGTTTTCATGTCCTCGCCTTTTCCAGTACTGTTCCGTTTGCAACACAAACATTGCCAGATAAATCAATCACTCTCGCCTCTGGAAGATACGTATTAAACCCTTTCTTTTTACCTGCATCGAACTCTCAAGGTTTGTGAGAGCGAAGCGTAGTTAGATGCTTCCTTCATGCTCTTGTTTTTGTTGGAGATTATGTTAATTATATACGGTGTTGCTATTTTATTTTTATTTCAACTTCTTTCTTTTATTATTTGTTCGTGTTTTGTTATTGTTTTCTTTGTTTCACTCCATAATCCCCCTGTTCCCACTAATTACTTGAAGCTTCCTTTCCCTTCGCGGTGATTGTCAACCCCTACAATACTTTGAAGTCTTTCATAATTCAGTGATTCACTCTCCAAACCGGTTATTCAGTTGAAGACATTCGCACTGAAGGGGTAGACGTGGACCTCATTATCACCACCACGAGAGGTCCTTCCAGAGGTATCTAAAATCATCTAGAGATAGCAAGTTCAAGCTAGAAAATACGTCATTGAATCAAGAAGTTTTATCATTCGAGTTTTCGTCACTTATTAAAATTAAATGACATTAGCCAGAACTGGTACTATACGAGAAAAAGGGTTAACGATATTGTTTCTTTCTGATTGCCAGGAATTTCCCGTCACTGATTAGAAAAGCATTGTGTGAGGCAGAATAACACGTGTAAGTGCGACAGTACCAGTGAAAAGCTTAAATGTTCTTACCAGCTCATACCAGTGCCTGCCTCCCTCTCCTGTGTGTGGTCTGTCCCTGCCTTCATTTGCATAGTACCCCCTCACTGTCATCAGCACATTTACACACACACACACACACACACACACACACACACACACACACACACACACACACACACACACACACACACTATCATTCAATTTCTTGTTAACTTAAAGTATCTCGCACTTCTTCCTAACAGCTTACAATTGTATAAGGAACGATAATACACTTTCGTATGCATGTATGCAGACAATATCGATATTATTATAGACAGTACCAACATGCAGTGTGACAATTAAGGCATAATGACTCAAATGAATCGCTGGGGACAGGGTGCTGGGAAGCTGCTAGGCCACTAAACTGGGGCATCGAGACTGTCGACTGAGACAGGCTACATACCCGACTGACTGTTCGATTGTTTTCATTGGGGCCGCTGTCTTCCTGAGTTTCGTTCTGATCCACCCTCCATCGTCCTCCATGGCATACAACTCATCCAGTCATTACACCTCTCCATTTTCCCTCACAAAGCTCATCTTCAAACACTCACATTCGATGCTAGAGATTCTTACGGACCAGTCACTTAAAGGAGCAGGAATAATGATTTTGGATGTCATTGTATTGGAGGACTTGTAAATCCGTCACTACGAGGGATCTCTCCTAAGCTAAAGTGAACCATCTAGTGGAACCGAAATTCAAACAAGAGACGTCACGATATCAAAACACACGCTACCTGCCTTGTCCAACACGCCACTCTCCAAAACCTACCATCTCATCCTCACGAAACTCATTATAAACTCATCCCACACTTCCTGTTTTCCTCAGCTAACCACTCTCGCCTCACCCTCTCCACACCATCACCATTCTCTCCCCATCGCCACCGTATCTCGGCCTTCCCTTTTTTACAGAAGCACTTGCATCTGTCCGGTGGAACTCAATCCAATTTACAGGTGGAAAAAACACGAGGGTACAATACTTCTGGGATTGTCATTGAGCACCTTAAACTGGCTTTCAACTTGATGAGATTGTGGAATGACAGGGGGAATCGTGTGTGTGTGTGTGTGTGTGTGTGTGTGTGTGTGTGTGTGTGTGTGTGTGTGTACCTGATTCTGCTTTGTTGCCGTCTCTTTGTTTCCTTTACTTCCCTGGCCAACGCTTTCAAGTCATCGCCTCTCAGACACCCGTCACACCCCGTCTCTACCCGCACCACAGGTTCAGCATTTAGAGCACATGTTGGCTGGCGCTCGTTGGCCCGCTATCTCGACCTCCCGCCTTCCCTCCTGCTTTCCTCTTTCCTCCTGCCTCCCTCTTCCCTCCTGCCTCCTCCTTCCTCCTGCCTCCCTCTTCCCTCCTGCCTCCCTCTTCCCTCCTGCCTCCCTCTTCCCTCCTGCCTCCTTCTTCCCTCCTGCCTCGTCCCTCCCTCCTGCCTCGTCTTTCCCTCCAGCCACCTCTTTCCCTCTTTCCGTCTCCTTCCCTCCAGCCTCCTCCTTCCCTCCTGCCTCCTCCTTCCCTCCTGCCTCCTCCTTCCCTCCTGCCTCCTCCTTCCCTCCTGCCTCCTCCTTCCCTCCTGCCTCCTCCTTCCCTTCTGCCTCCCTCTTCCTTCCTGTCTCGTCCTTCCCTCCTGCCTCCTCCTTCCCTTCTGTCTCCCTCTTCCCTCCTGCCTCCTCCTTTCCTCCAGCCTCCTCTTTCCGTCCTGCCTCCTCGTTCCCCCCTGCCTCCTTTCCTCCTGCCTCCTTCTCTCCTGCCTCCTCCTTCCCTGATGCTTCCCCTTCCTTGCTCGTATCATGCGCTTCCCTTTTCCCCCATCCTTACGTTTCCTTCCTTCTTTAATCCCTCTTTTCTACCTTCCTCCGGTTTCCTCCTCTGCTCCCGTTGTTCCTCTCCTCCCACTCCTTCCCCTCTGTTTTTATACACAACAAACTGCTTCCTGTAAACAGTGCATCCGTCATTTATATTTCTCATGGAGCATTAGTACTAAGCCTTCATTCATTTACGCCTCTACCTTGTTTTCTCCTTTTTGTCGTTTTTCTTTTCCTTCCCTTCGTGTTCATCTCTTCTGTTTCCAGACTTTCCAACTTTCTGTCTCTTCTACACTGTCTTTCCCGTCATTTTTCCTCCTCTCTTGCTTCTCACCTCTTTCCTCCCTGTGTTTATTTTTGACTTCATATAATTTATGAAAGTCATGTGCGCTCTTGCCTTGAATAATGCTCACCCTTGTGGAATGGATGTGGAGAGGTTGCACTAAAACAACTAGACAAAATTCAGAACACCGCTGTTGGAATTATTAATAACCCTGCTATTATAAATAAACTACCTCCCCTACAAGTAAGAAGAAATGTTACCTCCCTTGCATTATATTACAGATACTTTTATGGCAAATGCTCAGACGAAGTTGCGGCCATTGTGCCACCTCTCTATGCCTTCCCTCAGGCTACACTGGTAGCGCGCATGACTGGAATGCCACACAGCCATGTTGCAGAACATCTGCCTATCAGAATTCCTTTATTCCCCGAACTGCATCTGTCTGGAACTCGCTTCCCCGGAGTTGTGTCCCCCCCACACTTCAACCTACAGCTGTTCAAGTCCAACTGTTAGATATTTTATGAATGGAGGACGCTAGTAATCTGGTGTATGGATTTTTTTTTTTATATTCGTTTTTCCTTCCTCTGTTCTGTTATTTAAAATTAAAAATGTACCTCTCTTCCCCCCCCCCCATCTACTTGCTGTGACTCACGTTCGTCAGTCCCTACGCCGTCTGCTCGTGTATGCTTATCCCCGTCCTAACTCTCTCCTCTCCTCTCGTTCTCTTCCCCTCTCTCTTCTTCTCTCCTCCCCTTCGCCGCCTCTCTCTTCCCTTCTCTCCTCTCCTTCTCTGCCTCTCTATCTCTCTCTCCTCTCCATATCTTCTCTCATCTCCTCTCCTTCTCTACCTCTCTCTTCCCCCATCTCCTCTCTTCGGCCTCACCTTTTCCCTGTCGCCTCCTATGTCTCTTTGCTTCCACTCCCTCGATCCTCCCCTTCACTGTCTCTTTCCCCTCTCCTCCCCTTATTGCCTCTCTCCCCTCCAGTCTGCCTGCCTCTCATCGTTCTTTTCAAGTCTTTTACCTGATTCTCCTTTGTCTTTGTTCCAATTTTTCCTTACACTTCCCCTGTTAACCCGAATAGTAAAATGACTTGTTTTGTTGCTACCTCGAGGCGATTATTCTGTTGAGGGATATTTTGTGGTAGGATGTTAATAATAATCTCTATTAACGCATCCACTGTGTTGTGTGTATACAGTTGTCTTTCCGTACTTCGGGCATACAGTTTCTTATGCTACGGTTATGTGACTACTCTGGCAGCCGCAAAACACTTGGTATTAAACTGTAGGGTAGATCTCTTCATGTAGCCATTTTTGTCTTTTTCCGTCCCCATCATCTTTAGTCTCAATCTCCACCCCCCCCTCCCCCTGCGCCGTCTCAACTTCTTCCCCCATTCCTGGCACACCTGCTCTGTTTCTGCCTCCACTATTTTACCCGGGTTCATCTTTTCGCTCCATGCTTTTTGCTGCTCTCGTTATCTCCATGCCACACCCACCTGCCTCTCACCCCCCCCTCCCCCATGTGTGTGTGTGTGTGTGTGTGTGTGTGTGTGTGTGTGTGTGTGTGTGTGTGTGTGTGTGTGTGTTCCTCCCTTCCCTGCCTCGCTTCCTCTTGTCCTACCACTTCACTCTGATTCACTGTGCTACCCTGCCTCTCTTTGTTATCCTGCCTCGCCTCAACCTGCCTGGCTTTTGTGTCCTGTTGTCCTGCCAAGCTGTGTTATCCTGCCTCGCGCTGCCTCTCTTGTCCAACCATATTTCCCTGTTTGGCTGTGTTATTGTGCATCATTCACTGTCATCCTCGCACCTCACACCGCTTCAGCGTGTTTCATCCACTCCCTGTTTTACTCTGATTCACCCTGCCGCCGTGTTGCTGTCACCTGCCCCACCGTTGTACCCTGCCTCACCCTCTCTGTATCACTCTGACTGACTTTTACATCGTTTTACTCTACCTCACCCTATCTTACTGTTATTTGCCTCACCATTCCTTACTGTTATTTGCCTCACCCAACCTTACTGTGTTATTCTGCCTCACCCTACCGTACTGTGTTATTCTGCCTCACCCTACCTTATTGTGTTATTCTGTCTGACCGTGTTTTTCTTCCTCACATTGCCTCACTTGTTTTACGTCAGCCTCTTGCCCAGTCTGCGCGTTCCAACTTAATTATATAATATTTTTCTGGCCATGGTTTATGCTGTTGGTCTCTTTAGCCACATAATATTATTCCTGACTCATTCTGCTTCTTTTCTGTGTGCAGTTTGACTTCATATTATTCATACTATCTCCTGTGATATTACCAAAGCGACACTTCTCGTCTGGGAAAATCTAACCTCTGCAGTACGGATTTAGACATTCATTGTAGTGCCAGACAATTATATTCAGCATAGGGGAGAAATCGTGGTGGTTTACCTAATTTGTAGCAGAGTCCGTACCTTACCTAATTATTTATCACAGTCTGCCGTGTATGTGCGTGCTTTACTGTACCTAATTACAATATCGTGCCTCTTCCTGCCTCATTATATGTGCCTCCTCCCTGCCGCCTTTTTATACCGACCTGCCTCGCGCCGCTGATACACCGTACCAGGCGAGCGGGTCTTGCCCTCACCCACTCTCTCAGCCTCATCAGTATTGATCACCCATATACCCTTATTTTATCACACCTCACTATCCCAGCCTTTTTGTTGCTGCCACATCCTGATTTTTCCATTTTGTTGTAACGAGCCCTGCCATGCCGCTCTGCACTGCCTAACCCTGCCTTGCCATTCTGCTCTGCCTCACCCTGCCATGCCATTCAGCACTGTCTAACCCTGCCTTGCGATTCTGCTCCCCCTTACCATTGTGCTCTGCCTCACCTTGCCTTGTTATTCCTCTCTGCCTCACCCTGCTTTACTGTTCTGCTGTGCCTCACTCTGCTTTCCTGTTCTGCTCTCCTCACCCTGCCTTACCGTTCTGCTCTGCCTCACCCTGCCTTACCATTCTGCTTTGCCTCACCCTTCCTTACCATTCTTCTCTGCCTCACCCTACCTTGCCATTGTGCGCTACCTCACCCTGCCTCACCATTCTGCTGTGCCTCACAGTGTTTTGGTACGGGTCTGTGTTGCCTTGTCTCACCCTACCAGGTCAGGTAAAGTTAGACGGAGCTCTGAATGTTTTAAAGTGGAGGCGTGGCGATACCCGCTAAATAATAAAGCTAGAGTTGGTTCCCTTCCCACAACCTACCAGCTCATCCGTCCACAGTGCTCACCTAGTCCTGTAGCCTGCCCTTTACTCTCATCCTTCACCTACCTGTGCTCCTCTTTATCCCTGCCTACATTTGCCCATTTTGTCTTGTGCCATCCTGCTACCCTGGCCCCAGTTATCATCCTTACCTCAGCCTCCTTGTGTATTGATACCTTCCTCTTACCCAGTGTTCTCTGTCCTGTATTTGTACTCTGACTCCAGTTATTATAATTACAGTACTCTTTAATCCTACTTGACCTGCCGTAATTCATAGTCATATCGTAATTGTATTGCCAACTACTATAATCCCCCCCACCCCACCCAACTCCATCTTGCCTTTTTCTCACACTTTACTTACGTATGTTTGTATTGTGTGTTTTTCTTCATGCGTTTTATGCCATATCTAAAAATATGTAAGGTACGTGTCTTTGCATTTATAATTTGTCCTCTTTCGTCCCTTTTATGATGCTACTACTGTTATTCGTACTCGGGTCTTGATTTCTCTTCTACTGTCGGTGTTTTCTTTCATGTGCCTTTAGGAATGGTCGCACATGTGTTTCTATACATCGCCTGTGATTTTTGTTTTCCTTTCCTATTCCACTTGGTAAGGGTCACACTTATATTTCCAGTTTGATCTCGCCCCTGCTCTCAGTTTTGCTCTCCTGTTCTTCCTAATACCGCTGGCACTTGTGTTTGTCTCTTGATCCCATTTGTGCTGCTGCTGCCACTTCTGGTGCTCCTGAATCTGTGTAATCCCGGCCTGCTATTAAACCGGGCAAGAGAAGCTATGATCTTGGGTGTGTGGCGCAGCTGCTGCCGTCAGATGACACTAGTTGGGGGTAAGCGACGGAGGTGAGGCAGTCTGCATGATTACTGCCACCCCAGCTGTCTCTCCTAGCCAGATGATATCCTGCACTGTAATACCACTCTGTTTTAATTTTATTACGACCTTGAAGCCACAAATCAGGCGTGGTAGTATTGCTTATCCATACATTCGTTGTGTATGTGACAGTGGCTCTGCCTTTGGGGAAGTAATTGGTGTCACGACTTCAGAGTCCAGCCTTTGCTTACTGCCTGTAGTTCAGCTCAATTACGTCGAATTGCCTTCTGGTACTTAAGCCCCTGATCTGGGAGACTTCCATTTAATTACTGACATTTTAGGAGAGTCGCTTCACACTTTCCACGACCTTCTAACACTTACTGAAATTCACCAGAGTCTTCCCTGTAGTTTCGGGTGCTGTAGTTCTGCTCTTGATTGCATTGGGTATCTTTCAAGCACTTAAGCTGAAGCCAGTGTTGCCGGCCACTCTAATAACGCTAATGTCATTCTTATTGCAGATGGTGTAATCAAATTTCCATTTAGTCTGCATCAGAGTTAGTGCTGGGAATCAAACGACGACTCAGTGTGATATGTAACCTGCACTGTATGTATGTACGTATGTATGGATATGTAGTGTGTGTGTGTGTGTGTGTGAGAGAGAGAGAGAGAGAGAGAACATACGTAACGGTATGCTTTAATGTGCGTTCATTTAAGTGTGCGACGATTATGAGGCAGTGTGCGTGCGTATGTTGCACGATGTTTGCTTCCCTAATCTGCTGGTGACTGAGCGTGTGTGGTTGTGCTCGTGTGTACCCAACAAAGCACGGGTTAATCAAATGAGGTGTGGAGACTGTTGGGTGGGTAATGTGGTGTGGTGTGGTCAGCCCCTGAGGCCCTGGACGTCAATGTTTACCTTTACTGGACCACAACCTCACCCCCACCCCACCCCGGCTGACACCACTGCAGTGTAATAGGCTGAAATGCCTCGTGTTTGCGACGTCCAGCGATTACCAGAGGATGGCACACGTGAATCATAAAGGAGAAGCGATGCTGGCTGGAATTTGATAATAATAATAATTATTAAAGAAAAACGTGCACGACAGTATATGAGACAGCATAATTAGAAGGAAACTAAAGGCAATTTTGACAGTGGTAACCGAGAGAGAGAGAGTAAAACAAACATCGTACACAGCCACGCTTACTAGTCCCAGTATACGATTTCACAAAATGCAACTTTTGACAACGCTGTACTTTTTTCATATTCACTTACCTATCATTCTCCTTTTGAAAGACGAGGTGGAGCCTTGGACAACTTTTGGACAACGAAAGATGTGCAAATAAAAATTAACCAGCAATAACCAGCACCGCCAGTGACACAGGGCGATTATATATATATATATATATATATATATATATATATATATATATATATATATATATATGTCGGTGAAGCAACGTAGTAGGTAAATAAAGAAATGGAAAGAGGGAGGGAGATTTAAAGGACATGTGGAAAGTTGGACAGGCAAACAGGATGTGGAGAGAGAGAAACAGAAAGAGAGAGAGAGAGAGAACATCAGACTGGATCGGCGAGAGGGGAGCGTACAGGCCATGGGTCTTATCACTTGCAGCTATCTGTATGTAGGTTAATTTTTACTCGTCATATATTTTATCAGCGAACGCCATTTTGGTATTTTTCTGTGGACGGAATGTACGTTTGAAGTACGAATATTACGAGGTTTTTCACTTTATGTTTTTAGACTTTTTATATGGAGGGAGGGGGGGTGGGAGTATATGATGTATCCAGTCAGCGTACACCAAAATGTTTACCACTTGCCCCTGACCACCAACATCACCTGCACCTAGCCATACAGCACCTAGCCCCACACACACACACACACACACACACACACACACACACACACACACACACACACACACACACACACACACACACACACACACACACACACACACACACACACACACACACACACACACACACACACACACACACACACACACACACACACACACACACACACACACACACACACACACACACACACACACACACACACACACACACACACACACACACACACACACACACACACACACACACACACACACACACACACACACACACACACACACACACACACACACACACACACACACACACACACACACACACACACACACACACACACACACACACACACACACACACACACACACACACACACACACACACACACACACACACACACACACACACACACACACACACACACACACACACACACACACACACACACACACACACACACACACACACACACACACACACACACACACACACACACACACACACACACACACACACACACACACACACACACACACACACACACACACACACACACACACACACACACACACACACACACACACACACACACACACACACACACACACACACACACACACACACACACACACATGTCGAGGAAGCACAATAGCCTCTGTCGACTTGCGGATAGTGAGGGATAGTAGAGGCTTAGTTGGGGCCCCATCCCCACCACGGCCATCCATCCTCGCTCCACTGATTAATACGGGTGAGACCAGCTGGGTGGGGAGAGGGCTGGGAAGGAGTACTGAATAGAGGGTTGGGGAGAAGGCGGAATGGATAGCAGGGACAAACAGATTGAGGACACACTGGGAGATTAGATGATGCAACGAATAGAGGGATGGGAAGGCGGGGATGTGGGAGTTGGGATGGAGTGGATAGAGGACAAGGAAGGAGGAACAGTTTGGAGTATTGAACGATGCGAGTAAGGAGTGAGGGGAGAATGAGATAGGAAGGAGATGGAGAAAGAGTTTTGAACGAGGAACAAGTTATTACTGAAGAAAGGATTGAAGATGGAGAAAGCCATGAGTAGAGGAATGGAGAAAGACATGAATAGCGGGATGGGCAGGAGTAACGGGGATTGGAAGGAAGATGGATTGAGGATTGGGAAGGAGATAGTTAGCGAGATGGGAGGTAGGAACAGACCGAGGATTGGGAAAAAGAGGAGATGGGTAGTAGGAGAGAAAGGATGTAGTAGGCGATTAAGAAAGGATGGTAGTATGAGAAGATAATGAGTTAAGAAGAAGTGGATAGAAGACTACGCGTGAGAGTAGTGAAACTAGAGGGAAGAGTTTGAAATATGTTGGTAAGTAGGCATATTAGTGAGAAAACAAACAAAGGCTTGCCACCCACCCCCACCCCCAAGAGGCAGGACAGGCCTGGCGGAAGAATACACCAAACGGGATGATAATGCATGGGTAAAGCAGAGCCGGACGGACAGTACAAGCATTCTTAACCGGTCCAGGTCGGGGGCGTTCTCTTATTGTTGTATTTTTGATAAAAGGTGAGAGGAAACGTCGTCGCGCTGTAGGAGGCGATGTAGCAAAAATAACGAAAGGAGTGGAATTTGGGGAGGGCGAAAATTCATATGGCTAGAATGGGATATAGATTGAGGAAGCAGTGAATGAACTTGTTGACAGAAGCAGTGTTGAATAACGTTTAAAGCGAGCCAAAGTAGTTTGATGAATCTGGGATTGAAATGCAAATAGTGTTGAAAGAAATTATTGAACGCCACAGCAAAAGGAAAATGATTCTGCAGTAGATGAAAGACAACAAAAACTAAATGGATGATTGGAAAATGCGATGAGCAGAGTGGCTGGAGAGGGGGACACAGTGGTTGTATGAGTGAATAGGTGGATGGCTAGAAATAAAGGCATTCGAGAGGGTGATGGAGCGTGTGATAGATATGAATGAGGATGAGAGGGGGAAAGTTGGGACGGATTGAACGAAAGCTTCCTTTTCAATGGTATATATGCTGTTGTTCTCGCACGCACGCGCATTTACACACACACACACACACACACACACACACACACACACACACACACACACACACACACACACACACACACACACACACACACACACACACACACACACACACACACACACACACACACACACACACACACACACACCTGGAACTCTCGCAAATGCCTATTCATTACTCTCTCTCTCTCTCTCTCTCTCTCTCGTCAGGTCAAACTTTCATAGCAGTTTTTGAGCCGGCGTTAATGAGTGAACATCTGTGTCAGGTATCAATTATGACGTTTTATTATGAGGAAGGTCACAGATAATGGAGTGTATGTGTGTATAGGTGCATTGCCGTATCGAGTGTCGGTGTTGGTAGGGGGGTTTGAATAAGTGTATGTGTTTTTATGAGTGATGGTTTATGTGCTTTTATGTCTTCAGATTAACTGTTTAGTTTCATTAGTTGATATTTTTTTAGTGCATAGTTTATTCTCTCCGAGAAGGAGAATATGTTTTCACCCCTGTTTGTTTGTTAGCAGAATTACTTAAAAACTAAAAGATTTGGACCAAATTTGGTGGGTAGACAGCCTATGTCCCAGGAAACAATCGATTAACTTTTGGGACCGATCAGTATCGTATTACAGATTCTGGGTCCGGAGAACATTTTTTGTGAAACCCTAATCAGTGACTAGAAAACCTAACGCATTATGAAGAGTGGTTTGGAAACTACGTTGCTCATGTTGGAGAGAGGCGCTCCAATGAGTGTCCCTCTAGTTGCCTATTCGTGTGTAAATAATGTTATGGGTGTATATTTATATTTAGTATATATATTCATTGAAATATATTTGTGTTCACTGCTTGTTCAGATAGGTCATTGTATGTGCCGGATGTGAGAGTGTACGATTGTGTTTATCAGGATTATGCGTGCGTGGCTGTCATGTTTTATATCCTCTCGTTTGTCTTTTGTTAATGTCCAGTTTTAGAGGCTTGATATTAATGTTTGTTTAAATGATGGGTATCAGAGTGTGTGATTGTTAGTGGGAAGAGCGTTTGTTTGTGTATTTGCACCGTATACTTTATGTCCTTGTTTATGGTGTTTGTGTCGTTTTTTATTTTATTCCATGATGTTAGTGCTTATCGCTGGTAGTTCCGTGTTCGAGCTTTTTTTTTTTTTTTTTTTTTTTTTTTTTTTTAAATAGTGTATACGACTCTGGGCATAGGCTTCACAACCCGTTCCCAAGACCCAGTAGTCTTCCTACATACTACACACCTCCACATGTCATCACTTCGGCGTTAACATCCACAGCCCATATTGAACACATGCTAGGGCTGTCACATACAGGACTGGTGGATTGGTATTGGTATTTTTACGACCTGTAGGCAGGTTCTGGTAGATTAGTAAAGTCTGCTGTAATGAAAATCAAATCCATAAACTCTTCCGTGTCCCAACCAGCATCGAACCTGGGTCCATTAGGACTGCAGATTGTGGTCTGTGTGTCAGCGTTATTTTCCTTTGTGTGCCAGTACATCTGTGATTTGAGTTACTTCCGTGTATGTGTGTGTGTGTGTGTGTGTGTGTGTGTGTGTGTGTGTGTGTGTGTAGTCGTACGATTGTGTATGTGACTGCTGTATGTAAGTTTTCTGCATTAATGTCATTTCCTTTGAAAGATATTACGTGCGTTTGTGGCGTGTGCTAGTGGCTGTGTCCCTGTGCCACCAGTAGCGGAATGTCTGGTCTCTCTGGAATTACGCCCAGCCTGTTCAGGGGTGGGTCGGGGTTGGGGTGAGGGGATCAGCGCTTGTGCTGTTTTGGTTGTGATGTAGGAGTGGCAGTAAGGGAATAGTGTTTCCATGTTAAAAGTTTTGACTGTGATGTACCAGGAATGTGAGGAAAGGTTTAGGTTATGTCGAAGTGGTAGGAACGTGTGAAGAAGGGACAGGAAGCATCAGTAGGCCTGTATTATTTTGATTGTTCCAGTAATGTTAAGAGATCTTTTTATGACGTACCTGTGTAGTAAGAGAACTGTTTTCCATTAAGTTTACGACGTTTTGTTGCTTAGGTGGTACTTCCATTGGAGAAGCAGTGCGTTTTGTTGTGGACCTTGTTTGGTATATGTGTCGCAAAATGAGAGTTGTGTTTTGCTGTGGACATATTTGATATACAACTAAAGAACTGTGTGAATTTTTGACCCCTTCAGTCTGAGTTTTTTTTTTTTAAGCGTAAGTCAGACTCTTTCCCCAACCTAAGGAGACCTTCCCACCTCGGAGTGACGAGGTAAATCAAGGCTGTATACACATCATGAGGTTCGATAAGTCTCCAAAGGTCTATAAAGCCACCACATTATATATATATATATATATATATATATATATATATATATATATATATATATATATATATATATATATATAATGTATGTATATATAAATGATGGTATCCTCGTAGTGAACAGAGTAATGGTTTCTAAAGCATTTGGTCGCTGCTGTTATTGCCATTGTCTGAGGTATCACTGGTAAAAACAGCTTTCAGTTCCTCAATGAACGTTGTTTGTGAAGAGGCATATGTTGATGTGTAGTGCCTTCTAATTTCTAGGTATATTTATTTGGCCTACTTTTTGTAGTGTGGAATTAGTGTGAACTCTAATAATATTACATTTGCCGGTACCGGATGTGCCATTGAAGTGGCACTTTGTGTGACAGGTTTGGATGGAAATGCAGTGCATTAGATTAGCTTTTGTAGTGTAGAGTGGTTTTTATGTGGGTGAAGCATCACAGCCACTCATCTTAATTTTTTGTTTTGATTGTAAGAGTTGTTAATGGTGTCAGAAAAGGAAAGGGAAAGGAAGTGCATATAAAATTTAGATAGTATACAAGTCACCTGATGCAATTAACAGGATTTTCGTATTGTAACACACTCAATACAGGAGGTATACATTGTTTAAAGGAGTATGCTTTGTGTCAGGATGAGGTGTGATGCTGCCGGTGTGAGTCGGGTGGGGTGGTGTGTGGTGGTGCAGAGTTCCCATGGCAACCAGGAAACGTGCTCTTTGTGACGCAACTCTCCTGACGTCGGTGCCCGCACCTGTGTACACTACAACCCCCCCCCCCTGCTGCACATTGAGTCGTGTATAGATAGATAGAAGTGTGTGTGTGTGTGTGTGTGTGTGTGTGTGTGTGTGTGTGTGTGTGTACGGTATTAACAAAGATGTTGAACAACGTCGTCATTGATGCAGCGCGAACACTGTGTGGTGTGTGCCAGGCTTGTAGGGTTTCCAGAATAGCTTCAAACTATGATTTTTACAAAAAACCCAACACAATCTCTCTCTCTCTCTCTCTCTCTCTCTCTCTCTCTCATACGTAGACATAACACGGGCTTACACGCATAACCCCTGTAGGCTAGATAGATAAACTGATTGATTGATTGAAAGATAGATAAATTTACCGCCGTGTCTGCTAGGATAGTCACAGCTTGGAGTCCCTGGCATAATTTCAGCACTTGTGTTAATAATGAATTGATTGAAGGGAAATTGTTGCGTATTTTCTTCACGTCATTGCCGCTTATCCGCAGCTGCATTAAGTTTTGAACGCTCTCTTCTTCAGCGTTTAAACTTGATTGAAGGTGGTGTTGCAAACTAGCGAATTTTGGTTGCAAATTATCCTGTGGGAGTGTTGCAGTCTCCCCGATAGGTTTTCTTTTGGCTAATGAAGTGTGCGAAACATCTTTAAAATTCTTTTCCCTTAAGGTGGTCTAAACTCCAGAAAAAATCTAATAAATCAAGATGATCATAAATATGCATTTCTTTTCGAGTATGGCAGAGTCATTGGGTTGGTGTAGTTGGCCAGCTGATGCTCACTCAGCCTCACGCCCGTGTGACACCAACATTTCATTCCACCATATGTCTTTTTAAGGTCATACGTCGGAGAGTTTCTCAGACGCCGACAAAGACTAAAGTTTGTATATACTGAGTTTCATGTAAATCCCGTCATTAATAGCAGACTTATTTGCATGATTCTGGGTTCAAAGGGTAGTGAATCGCCTATATGTACTGTGTGTGTGTGTGTGTGTGTGTGTGTGTGTGTGTGTGTGTGTGTGTGTGTGTGTGTGTGTGTGTGTGTGAGGATCCAGCCAGGGTGTAGCGGATCCTACTCTTACAAGCGGCCCAGAGCACCGAGTAAAAGACGCTATCTCCTGATTGTCTCCCTCCGGCAGCAGGACAAAGAGATACAAGGAATCAAGAAATGGATTAACAGAGATAAAAGATTGTAAAACAGAGGGAGACGGTTAACCTTGCGTTTGTATACCATGAGAGAGAGAGAGAGAGAGGGAGAGAGAGACTTTGCTCTCTATGCAGTACACTCTTTGTATTAATTTCCTTTTTAAAACAAGAGCAATCCGAGATGGCAAATCTCGGCCAAGGCTGAACGATCTCCCACCTGTTAACACCGGATCCGGATAATGATCCGGATCACCACCAAAATCTAATGGATTGTTCCTTGGGACATACCCTACCCCTCAAAAAAAAAAAAAAAAACAGCAAAATCCGTTCTTAACTTTTTGAGTACTCCTGCTAACAGACAAACAAACCAACGCCGTCAAAACATATCCTCCTTGGCGGACGTAATAAGTAATTATATATATTAAGGAGATACCTGTGTTGGACCTCGTTTTTCTAAGACGAAGAAGGACAAAGAAAATTATATAATCAGTCAGCCTAGATTATAACAGCGGTGGGCGGAGACAGAGGACAGGGCGAGGGATTTTGGAAAATAACAACACGTGAAATGCTTGGGAGGAATTATAAACGGGAAGAGGCATGAGGAAGCCAAGTGTCGGCCGAGGGGAAGGGCAGGCACGAGGAACGAACGTCAGGGATGCTGGAGGTGTTTTTTTTTTTATTAACTTCACGAATGTTTGCTTGTCTGGAATGGTGAAAGAATGCAAGAAATGTTGCTGCTATTTTTTTTTTCTTCTAGGTATGCAAGGTAGTCAGATGTGTCAGTAGAAGGTGGCAGGGAGTCTTGAATGTCGGTAGCTGGTTAAAAATGGTTAAAAATAATAAGGAAATGTATGAGGTAATGTTAGCAGAAGTAGAAGGGCATATATTTACGGAGATGAGGGAGCTGTTTCATTTTCTGGAAGGTTTTTCGTTCACTGAAGAGATTTCAGGAAAGACATAAGATGCCAGGGATGCTGAAATAAGTGTGCGTGGATCGTCAGAAAAGAACTGTCAGGAATTGCTTCTGATTTTCTCGAGAGTTGTTGCATGTCAGAAAGGTTGGAAAAGTATGGCTATAAGATTTGTAACAGAATATGTTTTATTTATGTTTTGGAGGTAATGGAAGAGTAACTTTTGAGTCGCGTCAGGTTGTGCGAAATATTAGAGCGTAACAGTGGAAGATGGAAGTGAGTCATGATATTGCAGGAGAACTCAAAATCCTCGTGGAGAAGCAGAATAGCTTAATATAAAAGTGAAAGTTGTCAGGAGCGACGGGACGGCAGAAAATGAAACAAGGTCAGAAACAGCAACACAAAAATATTTATTCATGTTGGAAGAGGAGAAGGTGACAACCATGCGCTCCTGCCTACAGATTATAGTGCAAGGGGCCCAGGAGGAGAGGACTGTGAAGGATAGCACGAGGTTGAAAATAGAGCAGAATTTATTGGGAGCGGGCCAGTGTCGTACGATGGTGGATGAAACGAGCAACGAGAGTCAGAGTATGAAATTGAGGTCAAAGTTAAATTGGCTACGCGGAATTGGAGGATTGGAAAGCGTGTTGAGAGGAGAGGGACGAGAGGGGTTGAGATGGAAGACCGTGATACTGGGAGTAGAGGGGAGAGCTGTGAAGAATGGTTCACAGGAAAGAGCTTAGTGGAAGTACAAGACGGGTGGGAAAGGATGTGTGTGTGTGGAGAACAGTGGTGTGGTGTGATAGGAGGCAAACGAAATAGAGGTGATATTTAGGTGTCGTAGACAATTGTGGTATGGTAGTGATGAGTAATAGCGAGTTACCTCTCCTGTTGATCTACCCTTGTAGATCCAGAAGTTATAAAGAAGAGAATCGTGTGCAGGAAGCTGCATAAAAGACGTCATCGTTGTGAAGGGTTTAAGGAAGGAATGAGTGCAAAAAAAATCAACGGAGATAGGACAGTGAGGTATAATGGTTGCTTGCAAACCTTTGATAAGAAAAGAGAAGAGACCAGGGGTGGAAGGAAACGGAACACTGAAGATTTAAAAATTATACAGAAATGCGTGGAGACTAGTGGAAACGTGCACCACGGCATACGTATCGGGTGTGTGTGTATATATATATATATATATATATATATATATACCATTTATTTCCAAAAGAGAAGTTTGGAAATAAATGGTAAGAAGAGAGTGAGGGCGAGAAGGGAATAGTAATAAGGAAGAGAGAGAGGAGGTGATGGTAAAAATTTGCATTCAGACAGTGGAGAGAAAGTAAAAGGTGGAAAAGAATATAGGGACTTTTTAGGAGATAACTGCAAGAAAGACAAGAATAGATATGAAATAAGAAATAGTAGGGAGACAGTCATATGGTTAAGTGAAGTAGAATTTCAAAATAAGGGAAACCGAAATAAATGAGTGATTCCAGGAAAGGGGAAGGTGGGACGAGTACGAGGAAAGGTGAAGAGGCGAAGGAGGATTCAATTGTAAGAGGAGTAAAGCCAAAGGATGGAGGGCAAGACGATTCAAAAATAAAGTCGGGAAGTGACGCCTTGGAAAGAATTTAGCAAAAAAGGAGATCATTGAGGCGTGCCGGAGCCAGGGAGAAGCTTCCTAACTCCCAGCCCGGGCAAGGAGGGCGAGACGACTTTTGTGAAGAAGTGACAGAGTTGGAGTAGTTGGCCAAGTGAGGAAGGGAGACGAGATGTGAAAGATGAAGAACGGGTGGAGGAAGCAAGGTCAGGAAATATGGAAAAGATGAACAATGAGAGGAAGAGAAGTG
The DNA here is from genome assembly GCF_032717465.1 of Coenobita brevimanus. Classification (NCBI taxonomy): domain Eukaryota; kingdom Metazoa; phylum Arthropoda; class Malacostraca; order Decapoda; family Coenobitidae; genus Coenobita; species Coenobita brevimanus. The sequence continues at coordinate 33,152,906 of NC_137017.1, forward strand.
AGATGATGTGGTTTAATGTAAAACAGGTGGAGGAAGGAAGGTTAGACGAAGATGTGGAAAATATGTAGAACAGATGGAGGGATGGGAGGTTAGGAAATGTCGAAAAGATGAAGAGCTTTGGGAGAGGAAGGGAGGTGAGATGATGTGGAAAAGATGCAGAAGAGGTGGAGGAAGGAAGGTAAGACGATGTGGAAGATGTGTTGCACAGACAGAGGGATGAGGTTTAGAAAATGAAGTGTGGAAATAATGATTACAGAGGAGAACTGGAGATGAGATGTGAAAATGGGGAAGATGGTAGGTGAAGAAAATTGACGAGGTAGTTGATAGGAACATGCTGAAAAGATGGTGGCAAGGCGGAAAGATGGAACTGAAGGAGTGAGGGGAGTGAGAAGGTGTGGAAGTTAGGAGATTGTTGAGAAGGAAAAAGAGGCAGAAGCAGTTAAAAAACGTAGGCGGAGATTCACAGGTTGAGGGAGAGAGAGAGAGAGAGTGGCAGAAGCAAAAAAAAAAAAAAAAAGAGTGCGGAAAATCACAGGTTGAGAGAGAGAGAGAGAGAGAGAGAGAGAGAGAGAGAGAGATTAATGTGAGCAGCAGACCAAATAAAAAAGGCTGAGGTATTTGAGTGGCAAAAGATAGGTGAAAGTGAAGTGAGGGAGTAGGTTAGTGTTGTATGAAGTCTACGGTGGTATCCTGATAGGTTTCAATACCCTTCAATCATTGTGTGAACAGAAATGTATCACTCCCGTTTACGTGTATCATCTTCAGTATATTCATGTCTTTTGTAGTCTAATCTTGCAGCCTACGTATGATTTTAATTAGATTACGGAACACTTCTAGCGATGAATGGTTAACAACAGTACCCACTAACTCCTTCAGTTGGATGGCGTTTTTTTTTATGCTACCACCAGACGATTCTGTTCAGGTAATGTGAGGGGTTTTGTAATGAAGAGGATATTATTCGCCGACCACCTCGCCCACCTTTGTCCCAGCTCCACTCTCCTTCTCTCTTCCATTCCTCTCCCTCTCTATTTCCTCCGTTCCTTCCTCCATCATCGGACCAAGTGCTAAGCTCTATAATCCGGTAAAGCTGGCGGGGAAGCAGCGGCATTCACCACCTTAACTCTTTCTCCTTCTGTGCTCCCGTGCCCCCCCTTCCTTTTTCTTTCTTGCCCTACTCTTCTTTTTCTTTTTCCATACCTCCATGTCTCTCCCTCTCCTCTCTCTATCTCTCACTTTCCCTTTCTCTTGCCCTGCCCTCTTTCTCTATCGTACCCTCCCTCTCGTGTTGTACCCCCTCTGTCCCTTAGCTATCCAATCCCCCCATCTCTCTCTCTCTCTCTCTCTCTCTCTCTCTCTCTCTCTCGGCATTCCTCGCCGATAGCAACTATTTCGGCAATTTTTTTTTTTCCGTTGTTTTGCTCTTTCCTTTTTTCCATCCTTCCTCTTTCACATTTTTCTTTTCTCTGTTCCTTACCGTATAGCCTGTTTCCTTCGCTCTTCACTCGTCCTGCCTTTGCTCGTCTGTCTCTTCCCTCCTCTCAAACTCTCTTCCTTCTCCTACCCTCACTTCTGTTCCCCATGTTCCCCTCTATTTTTTTCTCTCCTCTCGTCTCCGTCTCCCCTCTTCATGCCCATCCCTCCTCTTCACTCTCCATCGCTCCCTACCTCTCCATTACCTCCTCTCCCATCCTTTCCCTCCTTTTCTCTCTTTCCCTCCCCTTCTCTTGTACTGACACTATATTTTCTCCTTCCTCCTCTAACCATTCTTCTTGCCACCCGCTGTATCACTCCTTTTATATCCTAGTATGTCTTCTTTTGCCCCATCTTTCTTTATGGCCGTGTCACTTGTTGCAGCATTGGTCTCATATTTTTCCCCCCTTACTGCCGTGTTCCTTCTTCTTTGCCCGTAGTCTTTGCACCACGTAAAGCAAAATGATATCGTTTAGTGGTAGCGAGAATGAATTAGGGAAGTCTCCGCAGTGGAAGGATTAATTTCCACTTCGCTTCTTTATTATTATTATCCCCTCCCCCCCCCCCATCATTTCGGTTTTACCCCGCCTTTCCCGGAAGATTTTTATCGTCTTTTCTTAATTGGCCTTATTTTTTCTTTCCGTTTGTCTCTCCCCACTTTTTCTTCTTCACATCTTTGCCCACTCTTGCACCTTTTCTCCACCTGTCCACCCCTCTCTCATACCTTCTCTCCATCTGTCTTCCCCTCTTCTTTTCTCGTGACACTTGCTCTCCTTCCCTTACCCTCTGATCCGTATCTGTTCCTCCCTCCTACAGCACTACTGCAGACACACACTTTCTCACTGTATGTATTCTGTTTCTTCCTCATTACCTGTAGAACTATCGTTTGTTTGCCCTCTTGTGAAGATCATTTGCATTGTCAGTAAGTGTCCTTCAGTTGCTCTCACAAGAAGGTATTACATCGTTACGTGCATCAAATAAACGCTTCATGATTTATGGTGGTTAATGTCCCTGTAATTGACCACTTACGACGCGTGTCCCTGAAACGTGAGAAAATTATCTGGCCCGTTCAAGAATAACACGAACTCATTCACTGTGATAAATTATTTCGTATTTCACTGTGGCCTCTTGGATGATTATTTCAGCCTATGAAGATTCCTCGTAGGAAAAGTATAAGATTTCTCGTAGTAAAAGGTATAGACAGTGTTCGTTAACCTTTTAAACAGTGTTGAGAGTGGCGGTACTTGAAGTAGTGACGCCACGTAACGATGCTACCTCTAAAGCAGATAGTAGCTGTAGTTCACTACTTATTTTATTTTGTCATTATTGTTTTTTAAGTAGTGAAACTAGCAGCGCCACATTTCTGAGGTATTCTAAGCGCTACTCGCTACTCTTAGTTGTGTTGGTGTTAGACGTAAATCGGTCGCCATTGCACCGCGATAGGGTTGCCATCTTGTATTATTCATAACCAGATTAGCAAATTTGGTAATGTAGTAACATGATATGGTATTACCCTTGAATTCGCTAATGAATATGTGAGTGTAAGTATTGTTAATGATCTCTTCATTTGGGATACTGCAGTGCATTTTCCTGTGAACACTGTTAATAGAGGTAATTAATGATAACTTGTTTCTTATATATATATATATATATATTTAACCTGGTATAGATCTGGGGATGAAAAAGCTAATTTGGTTTCATATTTCAGTGTCCATGTATTTCATGTGAGTGAAATTAATATACAATGACGATGTTATTTTGAGTTCCATGAAATGAAAGCCATATACCTGCGTCTGGGATGTGCATTACTGATATGAGCATCAGTAAGCAGTGCCAGTATTTAATTACTGCAGAGAATATCATATAAAAAAACCTATGTGTTTAAAGTAGCGTTAACGGCTACAGTTTCGGTCGTGCGCTACTATTCTAAAAAGTAGCATCAGTGCTTGTGACACTACATTTTCATCCAGGTAGTTGTCGCGGTAGTGTCACTGTTTTCAGCAGGTAGTGGGCACAACACTGCCGGTAACTAAGATGGTGACTCCTGAATTTTATACTGGTCATCCTTAGATGCTTCTTGTTGGCATAGGCATAGGGTGGAAGAGTCGTAGTGAAAGGATTAAGAAACGTCATCGTGCTGAAGAAGTGTGTGTGGGTAATATTGTTGTTAACTCCTCCACCACGGCATATCTCCCGAAGTTGAATGTTTTCCCCAGACAGAGTCAGCAATAACAGAAATACATTCTATCAAGTTGATTGTTGAATTTTTTCCTGACCAGGGAATACAAGACCCACTGATATGCTTTGAAAAACATCATCATCATCATCATCCGGACCTCCTTTCCCACCCAAGGCCAGGGTGAGGAGTAGCAGTGTCCAGACAGCACAGACTTGCCCAATCCAATAGGCCACGCTTCCATTCACTCATCATTCAAGCCCCTGGAATCCTGGCTCTGCCGGATACGCCAAAAACATTCACCACATTCTGCAGCCTCACACAAACGATTGAGTCAGTCCGGACGCTGCCATGCTCACAAGGGGTGCCAGAATCCCTGATCATGCACTTCTCCTCACAACATTCATCTAGCCAGCTCGATCTCTTGTCCGTTCCCTAGCCTCACCGACTTCCAAACCTCTCTTCCTCAAACACTCATCCACCATATCTCTCCACCTTCTCCTTGGCCTACCTCGCCTCCTCCCCCCTTCAAATTCGCTCAGGTATACCATTTTCACCACTCTGTTGTTACCCATTCTTTCCACATGACCATACCATCTCAGTACACTCTCTTCGATTATGGTGTCCACCGACTTCCACACTCCACACCTTTCACGAATCACATTATTTCGTGTCCTATCCACCCTCTGTACTCCACATACATTCCTTAGCATTCCCATCTCCATTGCTCGTAGCCTTGACTTCTCATTTTCATGCCACACCATGGTCTCTTACCCATATGTTAAAGTTGGCACTAACACTCTGCACCTGCAACACTCAAGTCTCTGTTTCTTATCAAGGCCTTCATTGCACTAGCTACTTTTCTTCCTTGTGTCACTCTACTTTCAATTTCTTTTGCACATTTTCCTCTCATTTCTGTCACTGTACCCAAGTATTTGAACTCTCTCACCAATTCCAATCTCTCTCCATTCACTGTGACATCACACTGGGAGTCACCTTCTCTCTCAATAACCATCACTTTTCACTTCTCTACATTTACTGTCAAGGCACGACGCTCACAGACATCAACAAAACTCTGCACTAGCCTACCAAGTTCTTATCCGGTACTTGCAAGCAGTACTGCATCATCAGCATACAGCAGATTTGAGATATTCCATCTGTCACCATTACCAACGCCATCCCTCTCTCCATTACTCTTGTTTTTGCTTCTTTCATCATCCCATCCATATATATATATTGAACACCCCCGTAAATACCTAACCAGTCGTGAGTGAGACAGCTCTAGTATGTTCTCAGTATGGATGGTGGGTATCGGTGCTGCAGCCGTGACATGTGAAGATGTGGCATGTTGAAAGCCTAGGAAATGTTTTTCTGACCTGAGAGATATGCCTGTCACCAGCAGCGATCCTTTTAAGTTGAATACAGCAATCTGGAAGTAGAAATGCAATATAAAATGTGTCATGATGTTCAAAGGGTTTAGGAAGTGAGGAAATAATGAGAGAGTGAGGGGGGGAGAAAGGATTAAGGAAGTGAGGAAATAATGAGCTTGGAGAGAGAGAGAGAGAGAGAGAGAGAGAGAGAGAGAGAGAGAGAGAGAGCATTGTGTCCTGCGTGAAGGCAGAGAAACCTGGCAGCCACGGGGATGAAATGCAGGCCGGCGTGCTGGGCCCCTCCCTTCACATTATAATTATTTTTGTGAGCGTGGCGCGACAGGAAAGGGAGGATGGAGGGGGATAAGGGGGTTGCTGAGGGTGAGGGATGGAGGGTGCGAGGTAAATGGGAGGAAAGGAATTGATTGGAGACGAGAGTGGAGGGGCGGGGGATGCGGGGAAATGGGGTGGTTGAGGGTGAGGAGAGTAGGGAAATTATGGAAAAGTTGGAAAAAGGGGTCGCGGAAGAAATGCGGGAAAATATGTGAAGATTGCGGCTGAATAAAGTCAGCTGCAGCAATCATCGGAGCTGGGAGTGAGGACACGAGTACTGGCTGACAGGGAGTTATTAAGTGTGTGTGAGACGGTACAGGTCAAAATATTGAGGATTTTTTAAATTATATATATATATATATATATATATATATATATATATATATATATATATGTATATATGGTCAAAATATTGAGGATTTTTTAAATTATATGTACATATGTATAAGTAATGATTCTCTATAATTGAAGGAAAATTTATCATGAAGAGGCTGTCAAACCAGTTAGAACAGTCTCTCTTAAGTTGAATAAAAGCATCTGAAAGTAGCAAGAATGATTTTTTAAAAAATACGTCACCGTAGTAAAGGAAGTAAAGGTGTAAGTGATGGAGAAAGAATTAAGTGAGAGTTAGTACACTGGTATGAGAACTAGTAAAGGAGTGGTGTTAACTGCATATATGTAGGCATGTACTGTGTTTCTGGTTTGGTGAAAAGGTGCCGCTTGAAGTATGTTGAAGAGAAATGGAGTTGAAGAAAAGATTGGAGTAGTGGGAGGTAAATTTTAATGCGAAATACTCGTATAGGAAGAGGTATGAAGCAGAGATGGTACCTGTATTATTTTCTTAGGTTATGTATACGATGTACATGTGTGAACGCAAAAATAGGTGCTTAGTTGATGCATGTGAAAGATTAGTTAGAAGTGAAGGTGTGAAACATTGAAGAATACACACACACACACACACACACACACACATATATATATATATATATATATATATATATATATATATATATATATATATATATATATATACCGTGGAGAGAGAGAGGGGGGGGGGATGATGATGTCGGTGGGAGATTATATTATCAATGTAAGTAAAGTGTTAAATATGTGTGTAGTGCATTATAGTGATGTTGAGTGGTGTGAGGTGTTTAAGCACAAGGCTGTTGCGTGAGAACCGGGGCTCATGACGCTAATGTACCTCATCCATCCTCTCCCCACCTCACCTGTGTGTTCCCATCTCATTCCATCCTCCATCACTCATGCATTCACCCACTTTTCTCTCTCCCTTTCGTCTTCCCTTCAGTCCTTCCTCCATTTCACCCATCCATCCTTCATGCATTCATTCATTCCCTTACTCCCTGTCCCTCCTTTCCTTCTCTCACACCCGGCCGTCCCTCCTTTCTTCCCTCTCCAGTTAGCTCTCATTTCATCCATTCTCCCTCTCTAGCTCTCCTTCCAGTCCCTTCTTCCTTTTCTCGCTCGCTATCCTTCCCTCCTTCCTTCCTTCCCTCTCAAGCTATTCCTTACTTCTCCCTTCCTGCCCTTTCTCGCTATTCCTCACTTCCCCTTTCCTTCCCTGTCACGCTATTCCTCACCTTCCCCCCTCCTTCCCACTCGCTGTTCCTCACTTCCTCCTTCCTTCCCTTTCTCGCTATCCCTCCCATCTTCTTCCTTCCCCCACCCTGTCTTTCCATTCTCGCTATCCGTCACAACCTCTCGCCCCTCCTCTTATCCTCCACATTCCCTTGCTCACTCACTCACTCTTTCGTCATTTCTTCTTCCCTCCCTCTTTCCCCAAGCTTGCTGCCACTGTATCCCTTACCAATCACTTGTGTACCCTTGGTATTTACCTGAACTTTCCATACTTTCCCTTCCTTCCTACAGTGTCACGGTCCATCCATAGCCCTTCCATTCTCGCCAGCTTCGCCCTAATTCACCATCCCTCTGTAACCTCCCTCTCCCAGATCTCTCAGTTTTGAACATGGATTAGTCCTGCATTACAACTCGCTCTTCTCCCTTCCATTCGCTGTTCCTAATTCTCTTCTCCTCTGTGGCTGTTAGATTATATAATACCTTCCCACCTTGGCTTCATCACTCCTGTCATGTCAGCCTCCTGTTCCAATCCCTTCCTCTCTGAGTGGTTGCACCCATACCGTCATTCTCCGTCCATGTGTGTGTGTGTGTTTGTGTGTGTGTACTTCTCTCTCTCTCTCTCTCTCTCTCTCTCACACACACACACACACACACACACACACAACACAGCCTTTGTTAATATATTTGCTTATTTCCTTTTCCATCTTGCCTCCCTGCCACGGTCATTGCGACTTGTATCCTCAGTATTTGCATCTGCCGTCCTCTCCATCTCGTCAGGTCTTCGTTTTTGCCTTCACTATTCTTCCAGTGCTTTCTTCTCTCCTCTACCTCAGTGCTTTCTCCCCTACCGTCAACTTTATATCTATCTATCTGTCTATCTATCTATCTATCTATATATATATATAATGTGTGTATGTATGTATTCACAAACTTCAGTTTCATCTCAGCTCTGATGTATTCCATTACACTTAAATTCATCAGTTCTTCGTCCAGGCAGTATTGATTTTCTTTTGACATTCGTGTTTCGTATTCCTTTACTTCTTTTCCTTGACTTGGTGTTCTCGGGTGTTCACCTTTATTTTGTCCCCCCCCCCCCTTCCCTGTGCTGTTCTTGCTCATCTCTCAGTGCGCCTCGCCTTCCCTGCTGCCCTCCGCTCGTCCCCTTCATTTCTCATCGACTTGAGCGGCTGTTCGCCTTGTCTTCCTCCTTCTCTCCCTTTTTCATCTTTTTAATCTCCTGCCATCCATTTCATCCTTCCTTCTTTCTGCCCCGTTTTCTGTGTGTCGGTTCATTACATTAGAATCACGGTACTCTATATGAATATGTGGAGGGACAATGTGTTTATAGCTGCGTGAGTATGAACGATGCTTTCTTCTAATTTGTTTCTTCTAATTTGCTTCTAATCGTTTCTTCTAATTTGCTTTCGTTCCCCCATCTCCCTTTTTCCAAGTGACTTTCCTTCCAGTTCTCTGCCCCCATCACCCCCCTCCACCCACTTTTTGCCTCTTGCTCTTTCCCCCAAGACTTCCTTTATCCTTCTCATCGACTTCTGCCCACTCCTCTTCTGCTCAGTCAGCCTAATACACAAGGAAGAGTCGAGCAGTCGGTGCTCAGCTGTCTTTCCTCTTGACCGTATGATAGAGAGAGGAGGTTGGCCTTGTAGTTTTATATATATATATATATATATATATATATATATATATATATATATATATATATATACTGTATATGAGTTAATGTTCTTACCTAGTTAAGCATCGTTCATACTCACGCAGCTATAAACACATTGTCCCTCCACATATTCATATAGAGTACCGTGATTTCATCATACTCCGTTCCCTCAGCCACAGTAACTTACCCCGGCCATCCATTCTGCTCGACTCCTGATGTATTGAGCCTGTCTCTGCAAGGAGGTGGGTTGGTGAGTTCTTAGGAAGGTGCTCAGTGATGTCCTGTAGTTCCCGGTGTGGAGGCACGAGTGAACCATCGTTCCTTTTTGTCGTGGCCCCGCGTAGAGTGCCGCCCCATTCTTGTGTTGGCAGGGGTCGGCTGGACAGTGGGGAGTGAATAGTCCCTTCTTTTATATCCTTTGTGGTATTGTAACTGGTGGGTAGCTTGGGTAGCTGTAGGTAATTTGTTACTACCCTTTGTTGAGTACAGGTTGGGTAATGGAAAAGTGACCACTGTAACGTGAATAGGAAATGGAAGAGGACGGAGGTGTTTTGTTAAGTAATGTAGTCTAGTATTTTGTGTACGAGGTATATTCCCGCTCAGATTTTCCTCAGTCGGCGGAATGGTGAACAGTGTAAGTCTCTCTCTCTCTCTCTCTCTCTCTCTCTCTCTCTCTCTCTCTCTCTCTCGTCATATGAACATTGGTCGTGGGGAAGGCAGCGGGCGGGGGTAACAATGGAAGTCATTGTTTTCTACGGTGTGTGAAGCCACCGACGCCAGGCTATAGGGTGGAGTCTGCGTGAGAACTAGGGCAGACAGCAGTCTTGTGTATGGAAGAGGGTTTTTTTTTTTTTTTATAATGATGACAGATAAGATACATTTAAAGTTTTATTAGGTTTCATGAACGAGGCAGGCCTGAAAAGAGGGTTTTGCGCGCGCGCTCTGAACGCAGCATTAAGGAAAGTGAGTAAGTGTGGTGAGGGTTGGATAACAAAGAATCAAGGGAAGAGAAAACAGTATGCGAGGCCAAGATGAGGGAGGGAGGAAGAGTTAACTTAATCTGTGACGACGGAAACCTCATCTTGGATATGAAAAATTTGTCTGGCACAGGCCACACTAAAAATAAATTTCCAGCCGCTGTTTAGAGATTAGTATGTAATGTCAGGTTATCGGAGTGTAGACAATACTGGGCTAGGAGGAAGAAAAAGAACAGACGGCATAATTTAAATGAAAGGGTAGTAACGTTATAAGTATAAAAGAAGCTGGGGATGGAAGACAAAGAAGGGCTGCGGGAGAGGAGTTGGTAGTGTCGGGGCAACGGGTGGCGGGAGGACGGGAGAGTGTGGGTCAGGCATACACTCACACACTATTGATCAAGGCAGCTGAGGTGCTGCTGCTGCTGCTTCTCCTCCGCGCCAGTTGCCTCACTTTTTTTTTTCTCTCTCCCCCAGACCTTTACCGGTATCTCTCAGGAGTTCCTGTCTCATACCAGAGTCGCTTCTTTTCTGACATTTGCCAATTCTTCATTAACATTTTCTCTCCAAGCAGAGGTTTCTTTTCCCCCCCCCACCTCTTTTAGGGCGTGTAGTTTCCGTGCAGAGCTAGTGCTCCCCCTGCAAAGCCCCCCGTGCTTAATACTGCACTAGCTGGCGACCCCACCCACTGGACTGTCACCCGCCTGACCCTATGTCCATTGGCCAATTGAGCAGCATTGGTCACTGAGTTGGTTGTATGTATGTCTTACTACAGCCATGTTTCACAGACTCACGGTATTTATGCCTGTGTGTATGTACATCAGCGCTTTGTATTATTATTATTGCCACAGGCCTGTACCATTGAAGTTAACATATATATTTCCTTGTTGGTGCCCTGTTCACTATTAAAAGCTATTTTAATTATCTCTCACTTTAAACTGCGTCGTGGTATTAAGCAGTGGAGGAGAATCCGGCGCCTCTGGGTCACCAGTATCACGTTGAACCGCAGGCGTTATAAAGGAACAAATATCGAGTGACCTTGACCTCTGACGCCTGAATATCTCAGTTGGAAGTTCAGCCGCCACGCCTCTCGTCTCCCTCCTTGCTCCCTCCTTTCTTCATCTCCTGCGCTTCTCATCCTCGCATCTCCCTCCCTCCTCCTCCTCCTCCTCCTCCTCCTCCTCCTCCTCCATCTTAGTCTCCCTCTTTTCCCTCTCCTCTCCTCTCTCCGTCCGTCTCTTTCACTGACTTTTTCCCCCACCCACCCACCCCATTTTTCCATTCTCTTCTGCTCTTTCTCTACAACTATATCCTTCTCTTACAACCTTCCTTCTTCGTTCTGCTGGCCTAGTTCGTCCTCCCCTCTCAGTTGGCCTGGTGTCTCCTTTCCCCTTGTCTGTCCCCCTGGCCCCGTTCCTGGCCTCCCCTTGCCATTAGGTGGTCCCCCTCGCCTCCCTCTCTCTTTTCATTAGTTCACGGTGCATTGGTGTGTGAACTCCTCCAGTCGTCAGCCCCTGCCAGCCTCCCTGCCGCCAAGTGAGAAGTGAGGGTGCTGAAGCTCCTGGGATAACTTGGGACATGTTACCTGAATTAATCGTCGCTCCTGTCGTCCCTACCCTTCTCCCCCTGCCAGTTTGTCCTCTCACTTCTGTCAACGCTTCTCTCCCTTCCCTCCCTTTCCCCGCCCTCCCTCCCGGCTTGTCAGCCATTCTCCGGCCCCCTCCTAACTATCTTCTCGCCACCTCACTCTCTTCTCACCTGTCACTTTCTTGTCACTTCTCTTTCCGGCTGTCAACCCTCCTCCTTCCCTCCTCCTTTCAGTGGTCAGAACCTCTCTTCACTTCTCAGTGATCCTCAGTTCTGCATGCATCTATTCCCACTGGTCAGCTTCCCTCGCCTTCTTCCCAAGTGTAAGCTCGTCATTGCCTGCTGCCACTTCCTTTCCTTTCGCCATGCCTCAGTCATTCCTCTTTCTTTCCGTCATCCGTCTCTCAGTACCGTCTGTGTCTTTCATCTGTCGTTTAATCATGAACTCTCGTCTTCTCGTAAGTTAGTCACCCCCACTCCCAACCCCTTGGCGAATTGCCATGAATTCCTTTGTGCTGACAATAGTCTAAGTAGTTCCCTCCCTCCTTCCCCCACCAGAGTCCCTCTTACCCCGTCTCTAAGTTTCTCCGATGTAACTTATTCTCCCTTCTCCCCTAACTACCGACAATAATTTTTCTCCCTTCCTTTCCCACTGACAGCTTGGTCCCTCCTGTGGTTAATGATTCCCTCTGCCTCCATCACCAGTCATGTCGCATCTCCAGTGCTTCCTAGGAATGTATTTTTCTTTCCTGCTCTTTCAGTATAAAGTGACGAGTACTGTATGTGATGCAGAATACTTTCATTAAATAAGCCTGCGTCATCCAGTCACCCCATCAGGTAACCATCTATCCCGTCAGACGCACAAGTGTCGTTTGCAGTCTTTCATTCATTCACTCAGTGGTCATTCAGCCTCTGACACCAAACCCGTAACCCAATACAATACTCATACATCAATCACCCAACTCCCGCTCGTCACACACCTCATGTATCAATCGCCAGCTCTTCACTCAGTCACCCACCACCCCACTTGCAATGGTTGCAAAATCCTCTGCTTTCTTTACCATTTCCCCTCTTTTTTCCAATACATAAATTTAATTCCTGTTGTATCGCGACCTTCAGTGAGTGAAGCGGCGGACACTGATTCATTCACCTGCAATATGTGTGGAGTTAGGAAGAAAGAAGTTATGAAGGAAAAATGAATTCATGTAACGATGTAGGCAGGTGTGGGAAAATCAGCTGTTGTGAAAAATGTTAACTCGCAATTTGGCAAGGGCGCCCAGCAAATGCGATTAGGTGAGTGTGAACCTGAGCTTCCTGTATTTTCAGTTCCACTTTTCATTTCATTAGAATCCTCTCACAGTTTGCGTCATAAGCTCCCACCATTTTCACCCTGGAGTGTAGATTTTTACTTGGATGTTTTGGAACGCTCGCTATTTCCACTCTCTCACATCGCCAGTAATACTTTTCTTTAGTGACCTGTTCCAATCGTACACCGTTTTGTTATGTTTTTGCGGTCTTATATCGATCCTGTTGCATTCATCATTCTAGTTCCATTCAGTATTTCCATGTTATTCCAGACTTCCCCTCTCTAGTTTCATTGTTCCAGCTTGATGGTTTCCAGCCTTATGTTCTCTATTGTTCTTGCAGCCTCTTATCCAGAGCCGATGTCGATGCAAGCCTGCGTTGTTCTAATCCCAGTTCATTTTCTTCATTTCATAAAGGTTCAACTCAGTATCCTTTCAGCGTCAGTACAGATATCGTGCCATTCGAACGGTATGCCTCTCTCTCGAGCTGGCACTGATGCAGTACGGGGTTAGTGCATTTTCAGTGCTTTAGGTTCATCTGCTCCGATTGCGCGTCGTTGAAGAGCTGTAGAAATAGAATCCTCCTTCGAATCGTGCACTTTGCAGGCCCAGAGGAGTAATTTCCCCCTCCCTTTGCCTCTCCTTACAAGTCCCCCCCCCTCTCCTCCCCCCCGTTTCCCCCACCCCAGCCTAACGCTAAGCTCCCTCGATAGAATCATTTTCCCATTACCATTAAGGCGTCATTTCCGTCTTTCCTGACTCTGAAAAAATCGAGTAAGGCGTGGCTAAGTGGAGTTTTCTTGTCCTGCTTTCTCTGTCTTTTGCTCTTCAGTTCACTTAAGCACAGATCAGGAATAATACTGAGCGAGGTTAAAGCCCCATTTTAGAACGAAGATACGACCGGTGGAGAGAGCCTGGTATTATGCAGGATCTGAAAGAAAAGTGTCAGGGATTTTTTTTTTTTTGGGGGGGAGGGTGGATGAAATTTACGAGAGAGAGAGTGGGTTAAACAAGATGAGTGGAAATTACATTGGGAGAGAGAGGGAATCTAAGTTAGTTAATGTTAGGAGTTGGAGAGGAGAGGAGGGGCGTTAGTGGAGATGAGGTGCAGAGGCGAGTAAGGATGTGATGGGGAATTTGAGGAGGAAAGAAAATGTATTTTGAGACAAAGGATTTTCAAGATTGAGTTTACGTGAATGAGAGATTAGTGTGTGTGTGTGTGTGTGTGTGTGTGTGTGTGTGTGTGAGAGAGAGAGAGAGAGAGAGTGGGGGGGGGGAGTAGGAGAGATAATCAGATTAAGGGATTGTAGGTAGGTAAGGGAAGGGGAAGGCGAGGGTGACGAGAGGTTAGGGTAGGGATGAAAAGATGAGGACGGGAGCAGAAGATTAGGGAAGGTGAGGGTAATGTGTACAAAGTAATGAGGATGCAGAGGGAAAGTCTAAAAAGCAGAGATAAGTAATTGGAATGATTTTGAAGAGGATGGGAATTAAAGGTGAAGAAGTAACACGTAGAAGAGACAGAGAAAAGAGCAAAGATTTGAATCCTTAAATTGGAATGATTTTGAAGAGGATGGGAATTAAAAGTGAAGAAGTGACACGTAGAAGAGACAGAGGAAAGATTTGAATCCTTAAATCCAGTAACACACTTCAGAGCACTGTTGCTAATTTCAGACAATTTTATTTTGCTCAGGAAAGATTTGGAATTGCACGGTGTGTAATACAGCCATCATTAACCCGTTCCCTACACGATGTATTTCCTAAAGTGAATAAAATCATCTGGAGGTGCCAAGTATAAACTAAAAATCACTACGAAGGTGTAGAATAAGTAAGGGCGAAATAGTGTAGAGCTGGTAACACAATTTCATTCTTTGAAGAGGTAAGGTACAGAGGTGATGTTATGGTAGAGAACAAGTACAAAGGACGAAAGTGAAAAAGTAATCTGAAAATGGTAGATGGGATTAGGAAAGGAAGAGATTCAAGGTAAGAGAGAAGATGAATGTGGAGAGGAAAGTATGAGGGGTATGGAAAGGGGAGGGGGGAGATGGGTAAGAAGTTAGGTGGTGAGCGAGAATGAGCTCGTCCATAAAAGATGAACTTCCCCCTAAACTGGTTCATAATTTTTCTCACACTTGTGGCTGAATAGAAAACTCGTAAGAAAAGTAATGGTTTATTGACAACCCAAATGATGAGGGAGAATTATAGTGGAGGGAGAGGGGTAGGAGGCAAGCGAGAGGGAGAGAGCGAAGGAGATGGTAGAGAATCAATAATAGCGAAAGGAGAGAGAGAGAGAGAGAGAGAGAGAGAGAGATCAGTAGAAGGGATGAGGAGATATGAAAGAAGGGAAACGGAAAGAGAGATGGTAACAGTGTAGATAAAAGAGTTCTCAGCAGTACTGGAGTAATATGACTCCAAGAAAGTGAAAAATAGAATGGGAAAAAATGGGAGAGAAGGGGTGGATATGGTGTTCATGTGAAGTAATGTGGATTTGGAAGGAACGTGGGAAGAAACACAGATGAATAAGAAAAGGGCGTGGTGGAAGGAGAAAGGAAGAGGAGTGTGCGTGAGGAACAGGGGATGAAGATGGATGTAATGAGACAAAGAGTGTGGATGTTTTTATGTTGCTGCGAATGAAAGATTGTTAGGAAGATGAAAGAAGAGGAAAGGGAGAGAGATTAAATGAGGGTGAGAATGAGCTTTAAAGATTAAATAACACTTTGTGAGAGAAGAAGAAACAGATTAAGTGAGAAATTGAGATAAAAGTGAGATTAAGAGAGAGAGAGAGAGAGAAAGAGAATAACTGCTTGCAATAAATAACCGCGTGAGAGATGGAGCGAGTGAAAGAGGGACATGAATCAGGCAGGAGCGTATAAAAGAAACTCACTCGACTCTGGCTGCGGGAATAGAGAGAGAGAGAGAGAGAGAGACACACACACACACACACACACACACACACACACACACACACACACACAGAAAGAGAGAGAGAGAGAGAGAGAGAGAGAGAGGTGAAGAAGAGTCCCGGAGGTAAATGTTTTTCACCACGTTTTTTTCCCGTCTCTTCCGTGGTCTTATTAGCTTGATTTTTAATATGTTGTGAAGGATTAAAAAAATAGGAATTAAAGAAGGAGAGGTGGAGAAAAGACAAGGTGGATGGGAAGAGAAAAGAGCAGAGGAAGAGAAGAAAGAGGAGAAGCAGATGCGAAAGGTGAGATGATTTTTTTTTTTTTTTTTTTTTTTTTTTTTTTTTTTATAAAGGATCATAGAGAGGGAAAGGAAGAGGAAGCGAGAGAAATGAACCGCAGAGAAGAAAAAGAGATGAATGTGTCCTGTCGTTGTTTGATGCCAGTAAATGATACTACAATACCCTGGGGAGTAAGGAGAGGAGATACAATAGTTGGAGAATAATGAAAGACTAAGAAGCTTTATGCAGAAAACAGACAATGTATCGAATTGATTGATATGGGAAAGCAGGGCGTGAGTAAAGAGAGTTGGAACCTAGTAAGTGACAAAAAAAAAAAGTAGATTAGAGGCAGGGAAGAGGAGAGAATGAGTATGAAATAAGCTGTTGTGAATGCAGGAGCTAAAGCACTTGTGAAAGACGTGAAATTTAAGCGGGGAGGAGGGAAGGAATAGTTAAAGAGAACCCGGAAAAGAATATGAATAAGAACTGAGATGGATTAGGGAAAATTAGTTAATACTAAAAGAAATAAGTTGGGTAGAATTAAGTGAGGAGTGAGCTTTACGTCACCAGCTGTGTGTTGGGTAATTTATGGCTGAAACTGAAAGGAAAGAGGAAGAAAGTCGTCTAGAAGAAATGTGAATGGGAAACAGGAGGAAGAAAATACAGTACAGTCTATAAATTAAATAAGCATTACCGGATATAATCGACGTTGTTGAAATGTATATGAGTTAAGATACGAGTTGCTTGACGTTAGAGGCACTTTAGAGAGGGAGGCCGAAGTGAGAAGGAAAGAAAAGGATGATTGTTGAAATACATGTGTCCGAGAGAACATTAACCATTGACGGCAGGCTGTTTGTGAGAAATGGAATATACTGTACGTGGCATGAATGGAGACGAAGTAGAACTGTAAAAAAGAAAGAATTTGAGATGAAGCAGTACCAAGTTAGTAAAACAGAGAAATATGCAGCGCTTGGGCATGAGTTGACGAAGATGTCACGAAAGAAATGAGGAAATACATAAATCGTTTAGAAAAGAGAACTGGAGATCAAACAAGAGGAGGGTAGCAAAATAGAGCAGTAAGCATTAAAGTGCAGAATTGAGAAGAGAATATTGAATCATCGACAGTCTTTGGTAATAAATGGAAAAAGATGGCGCGGAATAAGAGCTAGAAGGAAATATTTGAGTCGAAGAGGGGAAGAGGGAAGCGGCAAGGAAACAAGCAGAGGACGGCCATGTGAAGAGCCCGCCAACTTTCTGATGGGTCGAGCGGCGGAGAACTGGAGGGCAACATGTTCCAAACTTGTGAGAGGCGCATGGAGAGTGTGTTTGGTCCCACCAGTTTGTGTGTGTGTGTGTGTGTGTGTGTGTGTGTGTGTGTGTTAGAGAGAGAGAGAGAGAGAGAGAGAGAGGGAAAGTATAGGTGGGAGTAGTTTTAGTAGTGGGACACGTTCGAAATGGGTTTGTTTCAAGTAGGTGACTGATATATGAGTGGGTAACTCTGATAATCGTTTTTGCAAATGGTGAGTGGTTAATTCACGTGGACTTTACCAAGTCGGCTGAGTAAGGTGAGCCTTTGCTTGTTTATATATATATATATAGATATATATATATATATATATATATATATATATATATATATATATATAATATTGGCGGCGCACTGGTGTTTAGAAAGTTTGCCGAATCTACTAAAGCGTCCTCCCCCCTCCCACTCTTTTTTTTTTTTCGTATGTTTGCAGTTATTAGATGATGGTTTTCAGCTTAGGGAGCGTTTCCCCTCTGAAGGGATTAGCCATAACTTTCTTAACAGTTTGAATGCTGAAGGCTCGTCTAAAAGTTAAACTTCGTTTTCTGGTGGTAACAAGAATACCCCGTTAAATAAAAAGACTGAACTTTTAAAACGGGTTAAGATACTTTGAACTTAATAAGAAAAACGTTTACTGGTTACACACTTGAAGGCAAGGTATATTAAAGTGGACCTGTTGTAAACATTGGGAGAAACATATTGAGTTGCATTGCAAAGACAAGTTGAGATTGTATAAAGATAAGATGTTGGTGGCCTCATGACCCCCTTAGCCCCCAGGAGGAAAACAATGGGGCGGTGTGGCGTGGCCTGGTGGACAAAATGTTGGCGTTTGGGGCGACATGGAAAACGTCCTGGGTTAAGACTCGGCAGGACATTGTGGGGGATTATTGTTCTGGCGTTCTCTTAAGGGATGGAACACGGAATTGAACGCGGAGAGCTTTCAGGTTGATTGACCCCTTACCCGCCCCAGTGGACACCTTCAGCCAAGGTGCACGCTTTCTCAACACTGCGGATCTCTCTCTTTTGTGTGTGTGTGTGTGTGTGTGTGTGTGTGTGTGTGTGTGTGTGTTATGTTGTGTTGGTTTTACTTGTTATAATGTATTCGTCCAGCCACTGGAAAGTTTGACAGATATTATTAAGCAAGACGTGAGGATATTAAACTTGTAACTCTTGTACTGGGTGTATGTAGCACTCGGTGTGGTAGCAGCTGCTTGTGTAGGGTGACAGCACTGATAGAGTAGTTTTGGCTTTATAGAGCATGGTACAGAGGCAGTACTTATTATTTTTTCATTAACAGAAGCAGAATTTCTGTAACTTGTAGGCGTGGGTGTACAGTAGTAAAAATTCTTTCAGACTGTATACTGTATAGTCAGATGCCTTAATCTCGGAGGGGATGGCGTCAGTCAAATACTGTGGTAAATAGCCAAACCTCCGAGAACAGGAATGAGGTGTAGATACTTAATTTGCTTCATCTGCGTGACTGATAAGTGATACGTGGTACTGATGAGAGGCTGATCACTCAGACAAGCGATGCAGGGAGTGGGTGAGCCGAGGTGACTGGTGCTGGGGAATGGATGGATGCTTTTGAGAGACCTTCCATTTTGTTTGGTCACAGCATCACGGTATTTCGACCAAATTATCATATCTAACATCGTCATACTTGTTACTAATTTTGAATACTCGTATTAGATCTCCTCTGAGTCGTCGCTTCTTAAGAAAAAAAAAAAAAAGTTATTTTTTTGTAGTCGCTTCTCGTAGGGTAAATTTTGCAGCGATGGGATCACTTTTATGGCCGTGATGTGCACTTTCTCGTGGTCCGTAATAAGATTTGGGAACCATTGCTTCACACAGCAGTCTACGTGTAGTCTGACTAATGACCTATAGAAAGATTAGAGATGACATCAAACATTTTATATACAGAGTTCCTTAAGATGAAGCCGATTAGTTTGTTTGCCGTGTTACTGGCTACTATACACTGTTGTGAACTTTTGAGGTCGTGGCTGTGGCTGGATCGGTAGACGGGTGGCCTATAGTCCTAATGGACCCAGGTTCGAATCCAGGCTAGGGCAGGGAACAGTTTAAGGATTTGAGTTTCATAAAACGAGACTTTAATGATCTGCCAGAAGACCCGCCGACATGTCGTTAAAACACCCCCGTAATACCAATAAATCAGTCCTGTATGAGAGCACTAGCATGTATACTATATGGACGGTGGGTGTTAGCGCCGAAGTGGTGACATGTAGAGGTGTATGGGCCTTGGGAGCAGGCTGTGAAGCCTATGCCCAGAGTCGGACACATAAAAAAAAAAAGTAATAGTAACTCCTAGAGCCTTCTCATCCTTTACATGCGTCAGTTGCGTATTGAATATGCGATATTCATATTTAATGCTTTTGTTGCCGAAGTGTATTACCTTACATTTATCTTCACTAAATTTCATCTGCCACTATTCACCCCAGTTTATTAACTCATCCAGGTCCTTTTATAGATTAACAGTCACCTTTCGTAATTTCTGTGCCTCCAGTCTTCGTGTCGTCTGCAGATTTCGCTATCATAGAAACGAATTCATTATATAATTCATTGATATTTGTGAAAAGAGCTGGTCCTTGAACCGACCCGTGAGTACCTCCGTCTGTTAATGTAGCCATTCTGATTACTCGCCATTTATAGCTACTCACTTCTTACGATTAGTTAACCAACGCCAATCCATGAACATAATTTGTCAGAGAGGCTGTGGGTTTTTAGCGCATGATGAATGGATCAGTGTGCGGGTGAGTGAATGAATGATGGCAGTGAGTGGGTGAGTGTGCAGGTGAATGATATTGGTGAGTTAAAATAAGGTGAGTAGGTGGATTGATTATTGATAATGGTGAGTGAGTGAATATTGGTGAGTGGATGAATGATAGCCTCTTGGTGAGTTAGTGAGGAATTTTGGTGAGTGGGTAGGTGATTGACTAATGATATAGGTGAATAGGTGAGCTTGCAGGTGAATGAATTATTGATTCTAATGATTTAATGGGGTGATTGTACAGGTGAATGGTGAATGGTAATGGTGTGTGAGTGAAAGTGAATGAATGAATTATAGCAAACAGTACTTGAAAGGGTGAATGTGCAAATACGTGAACGATGTCGCGGAGTGGTTGTGTTCGTGTGGAGGTGAGTGAGTGAATGGAATTGGTGAGTGTGTAATGGCCTAGGTTGGCACGGTGCTGTCGCCTTGACTGCCTGACGGCTTACTGTGTGTCCTCTGTAGACCAGTAATGGAATGCTGGGAGTCAAGTTACTGGCTTTCCTCCTCCTCCTCCTCCTCCTCCTCCTCCTCCTCCTCCTCCTCCTCCTTCTCCTCCTCCTCCTCCTCCTTCTCCTCCTCCTCCTTCTCCTCCTCCTCCTCCTTTTTCTTCTTCTTCTTGACTCCTTTTTGTGGGCTTCTTTCCTCGTTCCCCTCCTCAGTTCCAAGCTCCTCTTTCTTCATTTGCTTCTCCCTGTACTCCTCTTTGTTCTCGTTCTTGCCCACTCCTGACCGTTTTTCTGTGTCAGTCGTTCTCTCCCTTTCCTGCTACACCTTCGTTCCCGCCTGCCTACATACAATTCTTCCGTTCGTTCTTATTTTTTCGTATATTTTTAAAACCTCCCCTCTTACCCCTCTGTGTTCCTCCCGTACCCTGCTCTCGTCTCCCTTCCCACCATTTACCATATTTCAGTACTTTTTTTGGCCTTCACGATGAATATTCAAACTTTCTTTCCGTATCCCCTCCTCTTTTTATATGCGCGCTCCATCTTTTAGTCATCTTCTTCCAAATATTCTAACCTCGTCTCCCCTCCCTCGTGGGCCATAACTCTGCACCTCCCTTCCCATTTTGGCCTCAGTTCCTTTACCACACAAATCCTTCCATCACCTCTGGACTCCGTCATTCCATTTCTCCACCACCATTTCACTGCACCGGCTACCTGTCCCATTCACCCACCGGCCCTCCCTCCCTCCTTCCCCCCTCTCCAGTCCTTCTCTAGCTCGTCCACCTTAATTTGGCAGAGAGTTTTCGTCCTTTTGCGTGCCATTTCCCGTAGCTCAGTGGCAGGGTATGAATAGCGTAACTCTGCATCCATTCCATAGTACTTTGTCGTGAGTAACACATTATCCTCGTGTTTATATCTTGTATTATCTCGGCAGTCAAGACAGAGGGATGACATTTTTAGGCCAAGTTATATTGAAGAGAGTAGAGTTCTTCCTTCTCCCCAGCTCTCCCCGTCTCCCTCCCCAGCCTCCTCTTTTCTCCTCCATGTTTCCATACCTTTTCATCATTTCTTTCTGGCAGTACCACCAACAAAATTGTCAGGCTTTCCTTCTTTCCCCACTGTATATATTTTTAAGTTTTATTGCATCCTTCTCAGTTATAATTATCTCTCTTCACTTTCATCTTTGTTTTCTCTCTCCTTTCTTCCCTTTCACTTTCTTCCTTAATTTGTCCCTTTCCTCGTCCCTTTCTGCCCTTCTCATTCCTCGTTTCCCTTTCCCATTTCACTTTCCCTCCTCTTCCAGTTAGCATCTCTGCACCTCCTTCCACTGCTTTCTGCCATTCCCTCCTTTCTCTTACCCATTCTTTGCTTTTTTTTCAACCCTGTCTCTCCTCCGCCCCGTCCCTTTCACTCCCAGTCCTGCGTTTCCCGTCCCATCCATCCGTCTATCCCGTCCACAAAGCCCATCCGCCGATAATCACCGCCGCAGCTTATTCTCCGACCCATTATAATTATCCTTCACCAGCTACTTATTAATATTGAAGACAAGACGCCCACTTCCGTCCCCCTCCCCCTCCTATATTAATAAATCCTTTTCATCCTGCCTTCTCCCCCGTCCACCCACTGCCTCCCCCTTCCCCCTCCTCTCCCGTCCATCTTCCAAGAAAATAAGCTTGGAGCGACGCCTTATTGCACATTATTTCCCCAGAAATTTGGGCTCGGCGAAATTTCTAATATGATAATACGTTACTCCGTGGCTGCTTTTCTTTATCCTTCATCCGTGTTTTCGCCTTTATTCCCGGAGGTTTTGCGGGAACGGGATGCTGTTGTGTGGTTTGTTTGTCTCGTGTTTTATGTTTTTCTTCCCGTTATTGAATTCGTTGCATTTTTTTTTCTTTATAAATGAATTGGTCACCGTTTTTTCCTTCCTGTTTTTCTTCCTCTCCAGTTTTCATCATTTGTATTTTTTACCGTCTCTCGCCTTCTGTAATATTCTTCCCCTTTTTCACTCCTCACTAAATTTTTCTCCCCTCCCTCCCTCCCTCCCTCCCCGCCACCATTGCACCTCGGACCCATAGCAGTTTCCAAGACTTTTTCCCTCACACCTTTCTCCATAATCCAGATTTTTTCCCAATAAAGTTAGGCTTGAAGACGTCAATTTTTATTCAATTTATACATAAAGGATGGAGGGAGGGAAGGGGGGCAAGGTTGTGGCCACAGAAAGGGTAGAGGTAGAGGAGAGACAAAAGAGGTGGAATGAAATGAGCGGAGGAAAACTGGAGTGGATGGAGGAGAAATGGTAAGAAGATATGGAGGAAGGAATGTAGAACAGAAGTGGATGAAGTGAGTGGGGGACTGCATGAGAGTGGAAGGTTGGAAATGTGTTTGAGAGGCGAGAGCGATTTGATGTGAGGAGAGGTTTGGTTGGGGAAAGGTCCAGGTTTTAGACAGTTGTTGGTTAGGAGAGAACATGAATGGTAGGGAGTAAGGCGATGAAAGAAGTTTTGGAATGGAGAAAAACTTTACATGGCGAAGAGAAGAAATTGAAAAGAGGAAATGAACTCTGGTCAGGAGGCGAAGTAGATGCGTGAAGATGTGTATGGATAATGATGGTGCACCGGATAGGCACAGAGGCAGAGCAGTTTGTTTGCCGTGTTACTGGTGAATGAGATAGGGATCAAAGTTTGAGGCCGTTATGCACATTTCCCAGCATATGTGCGAATATATCTCAGGCGAAATCGAGGGAGGTGTACAGGGTGGACGGGAGCGAGGAGGCAGTAACCAGCAGGGGAAGCACCACCAAAGGAGCGACCGGAAGTGAATAAAGGCAAGGGAAGGAGGTAGACTAGGTCGTGGAAACATTAAGGTTGCACGCAAAGTGGAAAGAGGGAAAGTGAATTAGATGAAAGCAGGTGGTGGGAGGGGAGGGAGCATAATGGAGGTGGAAAGACGTGTAGGCTAAAGGCATTAAAGTAAAGGACATTGCCAAAATGTAGAGGAGAAACTTAGGATTGGGAAATTGGATTGTGGAGCTCGATAGTTTAGACATTAAGCTGGGAATGGTAGGAGAATGGGGGAGTTAATGGAGACAACAGGAGAATTGCGGGAGCGGAGAGGAGGGGAGAAAGAAGATGGGTAGGAAATGGAGAGTATTGTTGAGGGAAGGAAGGTGAAGGAAAGCAATGCATTGGCTGAAGGAGGTAGGAAATTGAGGTATAAGAGGAGAAGAAGGTGGAGGAAATCACAGCAGGAGAGGAGGAAGATGAAAAAAAAAAAAAATCGACAGGTAAGAAGGAGAGGCAGGAGGCGAGTGGATGAAGGTGTGTGAAAGCAATAGTGGGTTTGAGAGAGAATGAGAGGTGTGGTGGGTCTCATGAGAAAGGTTGAGGGCTTTTAGTGTAATTGTGGCACTGCTTTATCCCCACCACTTGCCCCTGGGGTGGGGTAATGTGTGCTGCATACCCCCACCACCCGCCCCACACACACATTACCATCTGCCTACACGTACTCCTTCCTTCCCCACCTATATCCCTCCTTCCATCCTTCCTTCTGCCCATCCCTCCCTCCATTCTTCCTCCCGTCTGTCCCCCCTTCCATCCTGCCATGTGCCTCTCCGTCCCTTCTTCCTCCCATCCCTTCGTCTGTCCCTTCGTTCATTATTGTCATCTATCTGTCCATCTATCTTGCCGTGTGTCCCTCCATCAATCCTGCCGTCTGTCTTTCCCTCTCTCCATCCTGATGTCTGTCCCTTCACCCATCCTCCTGTCTATTCCCCCGTCCATCCGGTTGTCAGTTTTTCCACGCATCCTACTGTCTGTTCCTCCGACCATCATCCTATCTATCCTTCCATCAGTTCTGTCATCTGGCCTGTCCTTCTGACCATCACTTCCTTTGCTCATCCTACCGTCTATCCTTTCTTCGATATTTCCTTCTCCTGTCCCTGCGACCTTCTCCCAAGTGTAAAATTCCTCCAACTTTTCAGTCATTTTAACTGCCGTTCGCTCCTCCATTTCCTTTACTCTTTCTCTTCACCCGTCTTTATGTGAGTTCGTTCTTCTCTTGGTGCTCTAACCCTTTCATTTGCTGTCTTCTGTGTCTGCTCTAACCCTTTCATTTGCTGTCTTCTGTGTCTGCTCTAACCCTTTCATTTGCTGTCTTCTGTGTCTGCTCTAACCCTTTCATTTGCTGTCTTCTGTGTCTGCGCTAACCCTTTCATTTGCTGTCTTCTGTGTCTGTTCTAACCCTTTCATTTGCTGTCTTCTGTGTCTGCTCCAACCCTGTCATTTGTTTTCCCTGTTAAAGCTCAGTTGTTAAAGTTTAAAGTCATAGGGAGGTTAGAAGGGGAGTAGGACAGGTATAAGGCACAGAGGGTGAACAGAAGACAGCTGGTGTAGACAGAGTGTGCTGTGTTGTCCCTCTTCCCCCTTCAGCGGTTCTCCCTCCACCCACCTTTGTCCGTCTCATCACACTATTCTGCCACCAACAGTCCATGTATATTCTTCGTCTGCAGGGTGGGCCATAAGTCAAGATCGGACAATCGGATCGTTCCCTCATACATGCACGTGAAGTAATACCTTCAGCGTTTGCGAATCACCTCGGTTGAACAGTTAAAAGCAGATATTCGTCGTGTCTTCGCCATAATCACGCCTCAGGTGCTCAAGCTGGCCAGCAGACACACTTTGCGGCCTCCTCCTCCTCCTCCTCCTCCTCCTCCTCCAGTAAATATTTGGTTCACCCTCACCCTCTCCATTCCTCCATTCCACAAGTTTTTATCCGCTACCCCTCTCTTCCTCCATACATTCTTTCGCAAGTCTCCCCTCCTAAGCTCATCCTCCTTTTCTTCTGTTTATATTTTTTCGTTTGCCCACCCTTCTCCCGTCGTCGTCGTCCTCTGTCCCGTCAGTCTTCCCTCTACACAAACTGTCTCAATTACCCCTATGGCTGGTACAGCTCCCTCGGGCGTTCCATTCATGCTGCCAACAGACGCTTTAATTTAGTACGGGAAAATATTGCCCTCGAGTTTATTAATTCGCGCGCGTGCGTGCGGGCGTGCGTGTGTGTGTGCGTGTGTGTGTGTGTGTGTGTGTGTGTGTGTGTGTGTGTGTGTGTGTGTGTGTGTGTGTGTGTGTGTGTGTGTGTCGCTTGAATGACGATGGTAATGGTGCGGAACATCCATCCATCCCCACACTCCTCCCTCCCTCCCTCGTAGTCCTCGCCTAAGTTTTACTCCCCCCCCCATCGCTTTCTTCATGTATGCTTAATATACAATTATTCCTTGTAGTTTCCCTTGTCTTTTCTCCCCTACCATCCCTGCTGTACTAATGGTATCTTCTCATCTAATCATGCATTGACGTATCGCCTCGAACCGTTCTCAAATGCCTTGTAGAGTGTTTTCTCCCACTTTCCATACCTTTGTCTATTCTCAAAACTTGTAATCTAAGCTCGATCCATCCCAAACAGTCCTTCCCTCACTTCGCACCACTGGATGCATCTCATTGCTCATTAATTATATGTATATGGTGGAAGCCAGACACTTTCTGTACACACCAACTTGCCAATCCAGCCATCACTTTTCTTCTTCATTTTACTCTCACCGTTTACTTGCAGGAGACTTATATTTAGCTCCAAGAGTTTTAGTTTGGCTGCTGCCTCTGTATTTCACCAGGTGAAAGAAAATCTCTGCCACTCATAGAAACAATACACTGCTTTTTAACCAGCCAACCGCTCATTTTAACCACCCGGACATTACCCTGTCCCCTTTATCCATCCACCCATCCATTTCTCCCACCCGTAATTTATCGCCGCCATTACACTCGCTTAGCTATCCCACCATCCATTCTGCTCACCTGTCCGTATATTACCACCTCCTTCAGTGTTCCAATGCCAGTTATCAACAGAACATTACCATCAGTCGTGTCATTGTCTATCCAAGCACTGAGCCACTCCATTAACCCAGAGTTTCCCCATCCGTTCACCTGTTCATCCGCACCGCCGCAGTTGTCCCCCAATTAATTTAAAGTCAGCAGTGCGGGTGTGAACTTTGTGAGAAATAGTTTACGGGTATTTTACACTCTGGTTGTCTTAAAGTTCATTTTATTACACAACACATATTTCTGTGTACCGAACGACCCCCCTCACTTTCAGCCAACTTTTGTATTCTTTACCTTTTTCTGACAGTCTTACTGCTTTTCAGTATCCTCATTATTCAGAGCCCTGCCCAGGTTTCGTATTATCATTTACATTAGTCACTGACCAGTAGGTTTGTCAGCCCATTCTTCGCCAACAAAGGTATTCTCTGGTTTTCGCTGACCCTAGTAACAAGCAGTATCCATTAACTCAGGTACGCCATACATATTTAACGCCTTGTAATTTTAAAGAACTTTAGTAGTCACACAATTTATGATGGTCCAGTTGCTGCACATACACTGTGTAGCGCGTGATACTCAAGGCTCTTCAGTTTCCACTCTCCCTAGTACTTTGCTGTCATCCGTTTGTGCTGATTCTGGTCTGTACAGTATTCCATGATGTCCTTTACACTTTGCCTTGACTTGTACTGTTGCACCTCTCACAAGTTATTATGTTACACTTTCCAGTTACTGAACTATTGTCATTCGTTCCTTTCCCCTTGAAATGTTTTTTCATTTCGTTGATAAGCAGTAATTTCTGTCGGGTTTAGGGTTGCACTGGTAAGGTACTGTTTCACCGGCGTGAACAAATATCGGTGGTGGAGTGTTTAAGTGGTCAGTGATGGATGACTCGTGGCTGTAACTCATGCTTGCAAAATAAATTGGCGAGGGTCAGTAAGCGAGTTTGAATGGTAGTATGGTGCAGCCTCTCCAGTGTCCAGTGTACACCGATCAATGGTATTTCGCCACATAGTATTATCCAAACTGTTCGTTTATTATTTATTTGTATTTTATTTATTTTTTATTATTTTATATAATTCGATTACCTGGGAAAGGAGCATCTTTCTTATGTATTGGAGGCATTGTTGCTCATTGTGGCGTTTTATGTGTCATGACATAGAAAAGATTAGCATCCAGTTGAACTTAAGAAAAACGTGTCTATAAGTCTGCAGTGAACTTTGATACTGTCAGGCATAGGCAGTAGTTTTCAGTATGATAAGGACAGCTTACACTGCAGTAGTGAAGAAATATAATGATAAGAGATAAAAATGCTGATAATGAACGTGATGCAAGGCTGATGAGGGCCTTCGCTGAGGATCCTATCTCGTCATCGTGCATTGTGGAAGTGGCAGCGGGGATTGTGGTGGCAAACCATGCAGGTTCTTCTCCCCGAGGTTAACAAGTCCATCGGCTGCGATGAGACTTATGAGGCCATTACCTAGGCGTCATTTAAACTTTTGACAGAGCTCATTACAACGGCTTGATGACGCAGGTCTGGACGTACCGTACAGGAGGCCCTAATGTGACGTGAGTAATGATTACAGGAAGCACTGACATGTCTTGATTGTTTAACTGAACATTATCACACAACCAGTGGTAGATCTTATTTCAAGTGTATTATTATTATTATTATTATTAATTATTCCTTGTTATATCACGTTCCAGTTCCAGTTTACCTCAAGATAAAAACATGAGAGGTGTTATCACCAGAATTAAGTCAGAATTAATACTTACACAGTTTTGTGTCTAGTGTCGCCTTGACAGAGGACCAGAGGTAAATTTAGAATATGTGAATAAAAAAATGGTTACCAGAGGAGGTGGAGATGGAGCAAAAAGTTTACATGACTCTCCATAATAAAGGAGGCTTGTTGTTGGGAGATTATTGGACTCAGAAAACGAGAATGTTTGTGTCGGGCGTCAGGAATATGTGACTGGTAAAGTAAAGACAGCAGAGTGCAGTGTGCCAAGAACGTTAAATATTAGTTACCTAAGGTTACCTAATTGACTTTTTTAACTGAAGATGAACAATGGAAAGAAAAACAAATTAAATAAAAATAGTTATCCATACACCATATTACAGGTGTCCTCCATTCATAAAAATAAGAGGGTATGGATAGAGGTGTGATATCTAATGTGCGTGTAGTGTGGTGTACACAGTTGAACACAGAGGTTTATGAGAGTATGCTGCCCGACTCTCTGTGGTAATGAAAACACTGAAAAGGTTCAGAAAAGGAGATGGTCAGGAACAGGTCCTGAAGGTTGGTGAAACGGGATCTCCCTGTCATCAGCTTGCCATCCACCTCGAGAGTACCGCCCTGTTCGATTGGTGTTACAGTCTATTCACCATGATTGAATTAACATACAGGTTATTCCGACTCACTCTCAGTTGAATAACGCCGTCTGGTGGTAGTTGCAGTGTTGAGTTGTCACGAGACTGTTAATGATAACCATAATAACAGTCTTGCTTCTGTGGCTCATTGCGCTTAATATAAGAAAACAAAAAAGTGACGCTGGAATAGAAGACTATAATTACCCCGACCATGAGGTGGTTAAGTTATCTTTTTCTCCGTTATGTAATAGGACTCTGGGTAAGATTGGGATTTAAAAGTATTACAATACATAGAAAATGTATGAAAAGTTAACGCATCCAGTGTACCGGTACGCGTACAGAATAGAGGGTCTTATTCAGAGCACATCTTCCTGAACCCCACGATTTTAACCTTTCATACCGGTCACCAGGTACGGAAATTGCTCGTTGGATATCCTCGTGGAGCGATACAGTAAACAGCAGCAGGTGAAGTTTAATACATACAGTCTTCGTTAATGAAAACAACATTCAAGAATTGACTAAACAGTTAATTAGTACAAGCAGAGAATTGTTGACTAAGTTGATATTACCTAAGCAAATACTTGTTTGTGTTCATTTATATCGTATAAGTTATCGTTGTATTTAAACAGTCAGGTCATCCAATTTGTCTTTATCAGCCTCATTTCCCTGCTCCATCCATCCAGATGCTAGTCCTCCCTCTCGTTCCTCTTCTCCCGGCCTCCCCTCCCCACCCATCACACAGCCACCCCCGTCAAGGTCTGTGAAATGCGAGACCAGGGCTGCTCATAAAGTGTGAGGAATAGTCCTTAATTTCCGGGACGGTGGGAAATTACTCAGGGATGGGCCTTATGGTTTTAGAGAGGGGGGGGGGGGAGGGACCGGCTTTGGTTCTGAGCGAGGAGCTAGGGTGATTAGGGTGTTGATTTAGGTGTGTGTGTTTGTGGGGGGGGAGGGTGAGTGCGAGATGTAAGGAGGGGGTGCTTACAGGGTAAATGTAGTGGTGGTGTGTGTAGTTATAGATGTTATATAAGGAGTGATGTTGTGTGTCGTTGTGTGAAGAGTGGAAGGTTGTGCTTTAAGTAAAGTACATCTGAATGAAAGAGTATGAGAAGCAAGATTACACTGTAAATACAAAAGAATGGGGCTCATTCATGGACATTGTATGGACGATGTGAAAAGTTTGTCGGTATGCAGAGCGTGCCCATGTTGCTCCACTTCAGTATCAGACCTTGTGTTCAACTTCCGTAACCACTCCATCGCACGACTGTCACTGATTTTGCTGATATACGATGTTAATCCTCGTTTGATGTCACAATGTACCTTGATGTAAAGAAACCGTCTAACAGCAGACATGGACTGATGACTGGGCACAATACCACATGGTCTTCTAGCTTTAATGCCATACCACAACACTTTGAGATGTACACCAGCACTACACCACCGCCACCAGTACCACCTCCACTTCACTATTATCTTGGCACCCACCCACATGTCAAAAAACTACAAGAAATAAAAACCTCCCCGCTTCTATCAATACATAAATGAAACAGCTCCTCCATTTAGTCAACGGGGACGGCGGGTATTAATGCTGAAGTGATGGCATGTGGAGGTTTATGGTACGCAGCACTTTCGGGCCTTAAGGAACGGACTGTCATGTCTTTGCCGAGCACCACACATGTAAAGACCACCACATCCTCCTCCTCCTCCTCAGTATTTATTATCACCGGAACCACCACAGCCACCTTCACCATTTTTGTCCCCCTTACCACCACCATCACCGTCCCCTATATCAGTCACTACGTCATCAGTGTGATCACCACTTTCAGTATTATTATCACCATTAAAGAGCCTTGTATCAGTACCCATGCCATCAGTAACAGGGCCACGGTGGGCGTCATCATCGCCAGCCCCTGTTGTACAGTACCAGCCCCGCCAGTGTTCACCCCACCCACCCCACCACCGCCCCTGTCTCAACACTACCACCTCCATTTATCAGGACTCACCGCCTTTTCTCTCTCCTCTCTTGCTTCCTTCATTCTTCGTGGGATATCACTCTTTCTGCCTTCCTTCCCTTTGGCCTCCCTCCTCCCTACCGGTAATATTTTCGTTGCCCTGCTTCCCCTCCGTTGTTTTACCTATCAAATTCCTTACTCAGTACCCTTCTTAGCCCCTTATGCTGCCTGTTTCACTGGCAAGAAGCTCAAGCGTGTTACGAAAATAATGCCGCATACTGCACATGTCCATTGTTTCATCTTGTGTACATTACCTGTGTTAATTTTCTCTCTCTCTCTCTCTCTCTCTCTCTCTCTCTCTCTCTCATTCTTTTACAGAGAGAGAGAGAGGGAGAGAGAGAGAGCAGTGCTTGAGGCTGTCTTATCGGTTCGCTGCCCTGACAACTGACAAGAGGTTTTCTCGCTGTCGTACGGGAGGGAGGGGGGGGGGGGATGAAGCTTACAGATATAGAAAGGCAGGTTTAGATAGGTAGACAGAAATAGCACCGAACGGAGGATTAAGAGGAAGAGGAAGAGGAGGAGATGGAGAAGGTCGAGGAGGAAGAGGAGGAAAAAATGTAGTGTCGTGTTACCCATGCGAGATACAGGGACTCAGAGTGGATTGCACATGGGTTCACTGCGACTGGTGGCTCACATCGTACTGTGGATGGAGGTGGCCAGACGTGGATGACAACTGAAGGAAAGGGGTCAGAGCTTTTATTAACACATTAGCTACTATCAGGTCCCCTGAATATTTCATTGATTGTAACACCAGGATATTTGTTTCATATGAAAGAAATCGTAGAGATAGTAGTGAGTGGGTTGACGAAGTATCAGAAGTAACACACTCCCTGCTGTCTGTATACCTAACAACTTTAAAAAACCCATTACCGGACGAGTATCTTTTCTCGAGAGAAGTCATGGCAGTCCAAAAGTTAAATCAGGAAAGATGGGGTGAAGGAGAGAGAGAGGAAGAGCGGACACAGACGAGAACAGAAAAAATGTGTAGGGGAGTAGCAAAGCGATAAAGGTAAATGGAACAAAGATACGATGACAGTGAGAAAAAGCAAAGGTTGATAAGTGGAACGGAAGGAGAGAGATAAGGAAGAAGGAACGAGGCGAGCAGAATGAGGTGAAGTTGGACGGAGATGAGGGAAGTATAAAAGTGGTGGTGGTGAAGGGTACGCGATGATACGTTGACAGACAGACGCTAGAGTGGGTGGGAGGGTTGGAGGGAGGAAGAGTGTACAGTACGACCTGGATGAACAATACGAGAAAATTGTCAAATACAGAATAAGAGACAGAGAAGACAGATGATTTATTAACATGCCATTCTCAGTAAGTGAATGAGAATCGAGAATGTGGAAAGAAGAACAGTATGTAGGAAGCGAAGTTAATGAAGCAGTTAGGGAAGGAAGGGAAGGAGAGAGAGAGCACAGGAGGAACGAAGAAGCTAAAGAATGTAACTGAAAGAAGAAATTTGTCTGGCCTGGACTGGGGTGAGGCGCCAAGAAGTATGCATAAGGGGAAAAAAAATGGGAATCGAAGAAAATTAAAAGAAACATAAGAAGCTGGGGTACACTGTGGAGAAAATAGACTGATACTGAAAGATACGGGGAACAGAACAAACATGAAAACGTACCGTCAGAATAAGGGACAGAAGTGCACAGTGTAAAGTTGAAAGCGATCCAACCCTCTCATAGTTGGGGCAGCGGTATTGTTCTGTTCTAGCCAACGCCAGACGTTTGTACAGAAGTAAGAATGATCCTAGGAGCTTGATTGTGAAATTACGATCACCATACAAATATTCGGTCACTCATATGGTGAGAACGATTGTATTGTTGTATTTCAGTGTGAATGTATTAATACGTCCATATCAGCGCTGTTCATGGTTGGTACATTCCTCATAGTCCAGCCAGCAGCAGGCGATTTTATACTGCTGAGAATGAGTCATGGAGACAGGTAATAATAACGGCGATTATTCAAGAAAAAAAACAACAGGAAAATAATTTTAAAACAGAGTATCAAAATATTTGGGTAATGCGAAAATCATGAAATATATATTGTAGTGGAATCGCTTTGGAGGCCTGGTATAAAAGATAATAACAACTGTGCAAAAGTCCTGGATAGATACTGAAGCTTGTGGGACTTTGCTGGTCTGCCGGGGTGAAGCACCTGTTTTTCAAAAAATGGTAGTGATAGACGGGAAGGGCTGCCACATACAGATGGATTTGTATCTGTAAGGATAAGTCCCACAGTGTGATGAAAACTTTGAAAGTATTTTGTCATTGCCACCTCCAGCCTGTTTGTAGCAGTGTAGTAGACTTGAGACCGCTGGGTTAGACAAAATATAAAGCTATATTTTAAATAAGTATTTTTAAAAATTCTTTAGAACTAACTTTAATTTTTTCATTGTTATGAGAATTTTGATTGTAATTGGTATTTAACTCGATGTTCATTTTTCATTTACAAGAGTGCAGGTATTTTTCTTTACGGTGTGTTGAAAGCCGATGAATCATTAAATGTTTTTTTTAATGTGGATTTTACAATTTGGCTCATATAGTTAAGAAAGGTTATCATACATTTGATTGATAAACATCATTTATTGAAACTGCATAAAATAATGAAACATCAGATTTGCTTTAGTTGTACTGGTACTATAACCAAGAAGAATTTTCCTGAAATAAAAGCAACATGACCTTTATGAAAATAATATACATCAGTGTTGGGGAAATGCAGAACCATGAACGTATGCCTAACAAGAATATGAAATACACATTAGACACAAATTTGTAATACCTGTATGATCATATGTTAAGAAATAATACTTTTGATTTCTAGAACTGGGCATTACAGTAAACAGCTAACCGTACTCCGCATGATATAAACAGCTTATTATATAAATAACGAGCGAACAGAACAGTATTTGTTTTAACATTTAGATAATTGGCACTTCAGTGATTTTCTTTCTTTGACTTAATCATTTAAAATCAGATAATTGAAATTGTTTTATCTTAATCCTGCCAGATCAGATCGAGGGTAGTGAAGGGTTAAAGGAGATTGTTCCAACCCCGTCACTGCCCAGCGTTTCTCCCTGGCTGAAATGTATCCTGTGACGTTCGCAAAAATATTGAGAAAAATCGTCGTCTTTGTGAAGGGGTTAAGAGAATGCAAGAAAAATCCATGGAGCCTAGAAGAGGAGATAGTGTGTGAGGAAGGGATAACTGTTGGTAGGGAGGGATGAGAGATCAGGATGTGAACATGTGAGTTCGAAGTAAGGAACCAAATAAAATCAGTAAATAGAGTTAGTATAAAAAGAGAGAGCATTTAATAAGCATGGAGAAGAAAAATTTTATCTAGAAAATGGAAACAAAACATTGCTTATAGAAGAAATAAGTAAACTAAGAACAAAAATCGAACCCGAGAGATGGAAGGAGGTAAGGAGATGAATGAGGAAACGATGATGGAGAATACAAGAATTTAAGGAGAGACGTCTTAAAGGCAGGAGAAGAAAGGACGATAGACAGCATCCATAAAGCAATAGAAAGGATTAAAACAATAAATAGAAATCTCGAGAGGGAGGGAGTCATAAACGGAAGATGAGACACGAGGGTGGGGAAGGGTGAGACTGGAAATCAAAGAGATAAAATTTAATGGCAAAAAACGATAGACAGAACCCATAATGTAACGTAGAAATGGTTCAGTATAATAATCAAGAGAAGGTAAAACAACGCAACACCCCGTGGCGCTAAGGAGAATAGGCGAAGGAAGGAGTGAATGTGAGCCGAGAGAGGCGAATGGAGGAGGATAAGACAGAAGTGGCAAAAACAGGGAAAAAGCGAGAGAGAGAGCCCACACAAAAACAGAGAAAATGTTAACCTAAAACAAAATAATACAACACACCTAGAGGTGATGAGAATATGCAAGGGAAGGACGGGGGGTATGAACGTGAGGTGCCTGAGGAGGTTGGAGTTTATTAATCTAGAATAAAATATAAAAGACTGAAAGAAAACAAAGCACGGGTATTAGACAAAATCTAGAGAGGAGAGTAGGATACGCGAAGGAGGAAATGAGTAGTAAACGAAAGCTGAGACAAGGAATAGAAAACATTTATGGACAGGAAAAAACGACAAGACATGAAAGATCAAAATAAAACAAAGCGATGCAGAGCCCGGAGAGATGAGGAGAATGTGCGAGAGAGAGAGGAATGAACGTAAACTGCGAGAGACGGGTGGAGAGGGATAAGACAGGGAGGGAGTTGGATGTTGGGAGGGTGTGAGAGGTTGATGAATGGCGCTGGGTGTTATCTGCGACCAGAGCCCCGCATCATGCAACACCGGCTGGCACACCTCATCCCACTAACTGATGGTGTGGAGAGAGAGAGAGAGAGAGAGGAAAATGTAATAACGGAGGTGAAAGAGTCCTTGGGTAAATGTTATGAAAATAAGCGAAGCGGAGAGAGAGAGAGAGAGAGAGAGAGAAGAAAATGTAATAAAGGAGTTCTTGGGTAAATGTTATGAAAACTAGCCAAGCGGAGAGAGAGAGAGAGAGGTGAAGAAACTATAGTGGTTGTAGGTGGATGTGGAGAGAGAGTGGGGATGTAATAAGTAGTGGAGGTGGAGTGGAGTGTGGTAGCGAGGAGAGGAAGTGAAGAGGTAGCCTGGAGGTGAAAGGAGGAGGAGAGGCACCGGGGAAAGAGGAAGGGGAGGAGGAGGGAAGAGGGCTAAAGTGAGGCAGGGGGAAGAGAAATGAGGAAGAGGCAAAGAGAGAGAGAGTGCTGATGATGAGGAGGACGACGACGACGAGGAGGAGGAGGAGGCAAAGGAGAAACAAGTAATGAGAAAGGGAGACCAGAGAAAACAGACAGTGGGGAAAAGAGAGGAATTTAGAAGGAACATAAAATAGACAGTAGAGACAAGAGATGTAAATGAGGCGGTGGATAGACTACACAAAATAGATACAGAGAAGACACTGCTAGAGGGGCAGAGGCTGTACGGGGATAGCGAGGAGACAAACCAAAATGCGTTAAAATGTGCGAGATAAGATCAGGGACCTAATACAATATAAGGAAGCGGAGACTGGGTTTGAAAAGGCTGAGTACACGGACGCACTGAACCGGAAAATACACGGAGGTGGGGAAGGCTAGATGGAGAAAGGAATAGAACGTCTGGATAGGACAATGAATGAAGGCAGAGTGAAGTTGAGGTGACATGGGTTATGGTGGGAAGAGAGGGAGAAAAGAGAGAGAGAGAGATTAGGTTAGAATAGGAAAGGGGATAATGAGATCAGTATGAATATGGAGCCGCCCACTAGACTGGGGAAGGTAGGGCTGTGAGGATGAGATGGAAAACAGAAACAGAGGCTGGGCGAATAAATGTTTCCAAATAAAAGTGAAGAAACTAAAGGTGGGACAAAAATCAAGACGAAAAATAAGACTGGTTGGGGGAAGGTTAACCTGGGAGGGAAAGTTTAAGTGAGGGGAAAGGCTGGCAAAAATGTGCTGGAAGGGGAAAACTGGGATGAGAAGGAAGGTGGGAGCGAGAGTGAAAGATAAAGTGGATAGGATCGATGAGGTGAGAGAGGAGACCGAGGGTGAAAATAAAGAACAGAAAGAAAAAGCTGAAGTGAGGTGGGAAGCAATAAACGAGTGAGTGGATAAACAGAAAAAGCATGAGCAAGAGGGAAAGCTGGGGTGACAAGAGAGAATGGGACGATGCGGTTGGATGTAAAAATAAGAAGCCTTTGCAGTTTCACGCAGAACCTGATGAGAAAGCAGGCGATTTTGTTGCACGAAGAAACTGCGGCCCTCCCGAATATTTACCTAAATTCTGGAAGTTACTCGGGCACCTGCTTAAGTGAATTTGGATATTTTTACCCTTTCCTTTTTGGTGCTTATTTTTTTGAACAAGTTTAAACACTGCGGTGGGAAGTGAGAGAAACTTAACGCGGAATTAGTGTTGTTGGCGCTGTTGCTTCCCCATTTTGGTCTGTAATAATAATGTCGGACCATATTTCTTTTTCCTTATCGAGTTCTTTTTTTTTGCGGGGGGGGGGGCACTAAAAAGTCTATCGTGTAATGCCATTGTAGTCTACATTGATAACATACAAAAGGATATTAGTATAATTTGCAGAATAATTCGCCAGGAAAGGTGTTTTTCGAAATCTCCAAAGCAGTTTTGAAGATGACCCTTGGTTTCAGCACACACGGTCGCTTCACACACTCCCTTCACTGACACCATTCTGCTCCCCCTCCACACTTCCACCCTCCCTCCACACTTCCATCCTCCCGCCACACTTCCATCCTCTCTACGCACTTTCATCATCTCTACTTACTTCTATCCTCTCTACACACTTCCAATCTCCTTCCACACTTCCATCCCTCCTCCACACTTACATCCTCCTTCCACACTTACATCCTTCCTCCACACTTACATCCTCTCTACACACTTCCATCCTCTCTACACACTTATATCCTTCCTCCACACTTCCATCCTCTCTACATACTTATATCCATCCTCCACACTTCCATCCTTTCTACACACTTCCATCCTCCCTCCACACTTCCATCCTCCCTCCACACTTCCAGTCTCTCTACACACTTCCATCCTGCCGTCTCCCCTCGTTCTCCCCTAATCTGTTCGCTTCCTTCTATTCCCTTTTTCATTCATCACATCCATCTTATCACATTCATAACCCTATCATACCCACTTCTTAAATTATCCCTCCCGTCCTTCGCCTCCCTACCACTTCCTCCACTATCAAACGCCTCTTCAACTCCCTTGTGTTTGTTAATATGGGGCCGTAAGTATAATGAACTCCTAAGCTTAAGTTGGATGTTAAATTGTGTGAATGTACGCTAGTCTTCACTCACTCAGCTAACAGTCTCTTCGCTGGCACCCTATATTTAGCATTTAAGTGATAAAGTATGAAAAAAATAGGTAATAACAGTAAATATTTTGGGGAATTCTTTGTAGTCCTAAAGAGAAAGTAACCCCCCTCCCCCTAGCCTCCGTTGTCACATCTAACACCTGTCACATCCTCATCCTGCCGTCTTGTCCTCACCTCACTGCTTCATCATTTTCCATCTTCTTTGTCGCCCTCTAGTTCATGGTCTGTTCCCCTTCTTCATAAGTGTTTAATCGCCCTCTCTTCCTTGCCCTTCACTCCCTCCTGTGCTTACCCTTTTACACACACACACACACACACACACACACACACGCACGCACGCACGCACGCGCGCACACACACACACACACACACACACACACACACACACACACACACACACACACACACACACACACACACACACACACACACACACACACACACACACACACACACACACACACACACACACTCTCTCTCTCTCTCTCTCTCTCTCTCTCTCTCTCTCTCTCTCTCTCTCTCTCTCTCACCTCATTTCACCCCTCAGTCATTCTCATTCACGAGGTTCATTTTTTTTTTTTTTTCACCCACTCCATCATCATCTCTCGCCTGTATTCTTTCATTCCCGTAGACTCGCCTGTATATCGTTGCCGTCCTCTCCACAACCTGACCTCCTTCCCCTTCTCACTGTCTTTCTCCCTTCAGACTCCTGCTCTTCCATATTTCTACCCATCCTTTCACACTGTCCCTTAACCTTTTACCCATCTCTCCCTCATCCTTCCACCCTTTCTCCTCATCCTTTCATCCTGTCTTTCTGTTCCATTACCTTTTCACCATTTCTCCTTCCTCCTTCATCCTTTCACTCGTTTCCCACATCCTTCATCCTTTCACCCTTTCTCCCTCATTATCGCCCGCCGTTACCAAGGCAGAGCGATAATGTTTTTGCCCGTGTGTGTGTGTGTGTGTGTGTGTGTGTGTGTGTGTGTGTGTGTGTGTGTGTGTGTGTGTGTGTGTGTGTGTGTGTGTTCCCATTATATCTCATGAACGGCTTGAATTATCAACATGAAATCTTCAGGGTATCAGGATATGGCCAAACTCTTGGACGTGTTCGAAAATGGGAGTCGGGGTCAAAGTCAAGTTCACCAAAATGGCTGCCAAAGGTCAACCAGTTTTTATCGCTCGCCTTTAGCACCATTATATCTCATGAACGACTTGAGCTGTCAACGTAAAATCTTCAGGGTATCAAGATATGGCCAAAATCTTCCGGCTCCCCCAAGGGTCCGCAGGCCCTCGCGGGGGGACGCCGCCCCCGACCGCACCCCCATGGGCCCCTCCAGGGAGGGGCGCCCTCCACCCGGCCCCCCCGGGGGTGACGCCCCCTGCCCCTCCAAGGGGGGCTCCGCCTCGCCCCCTCCCCCGGCCTCCTCCTCCCAGGGGGGCCTGGCCCCCCGCGCTTGTAAGTTGCCCAACAGCATATTCAGGCAAGCGATTAGCATTCGGCTCCCGAATGCTTTTCTATCATTCTTCATCCTTTCACCCTTTCTTCCTCATTCTTTCACTTTCTCCTTCATTCTTTCACCATTTTCCTTCCACATTTCACCTTTTCTCCCTCAGCCGTTCACTGTTCCTTCGTCAGCCGTTCACTCTGTCCTGCCGGGTGTCGTCTCCCTTGTGTGTGCCTCAGCCGGCGCCTTCGCTGCCTGCCGACCTCTCCTCTTTAGTGTAGTGGTGTTGGTGTGGTGACCTCAGACCTTTGACCTGCTGGCTTAACCTGGCCCCTGGCTCTATGGGGAATAGTCAGCCAGGGTTTTACTGGATTTTAGTGGCCTGTGGGTCAGCTTCTGCTAGACTCACTCGCTAGGTTACTCATTCACTAGGTCACTTGCCCACCAGGTCATCCCATATACCAGACCCACCTGGCATTTCATTCGCAAGCCACATTCACCGGATCATCTTATTCATTAATTAAATCATCTTAAGAAATGATTCGGTCATCTCGTCGTACGGTATTTATATTCGTTCTGGTCACAAGGTTAACACAACCAAATAAGTTCAAACCTCCGCGCCAGGTAATTCACCAGGGCTTAGAGTTAGCTCTCAAAACGGGGCTTTCTCACTTGCCAGGCTATCGGCCGGGTGTCCATATGCTGGGTTTGCCTATCAAAACCCTCAAATCTAGCAACCTCAGTCCTTCCTCTCCCCCTCCCACCTTCCTTTCTCCCTCTTTTTTTTTTTCTTCCTTTTTTTAATCGCTATTCTTTCTCCCCTTTTTAAGTGATACACTGTTCCTTTCATTTCTCACCCTTGCCTTGTTTCCCTCCTCTGCCTCTTCCCTTCCTTCCTTCCTTCCTTCCCTTCCCTTCCCTTCCCTTCCCTTCCCTTCCCTTCCCTTCCTTCCTTCCTTCCTTCCTTCCTTCCTTCCTTCCTTCCTTCTTTCCTTCCTTCCCCTCTCCCTTCCTCCCTTCCTTTCTCATTCATTCATTCATTCTTTCCATCCATCCATGTATCCATCGTCTGCACTCCCTGCCACCATGTTTCCCCTCCCCCCTAATTATCATGGCTGTCTGAAGCTGCAAAAATCAAAACGGGAACCGGGTGAAATATGTCCTCCTCATGACCGAGAAGGCAGGCTGGCGATCAGGGGCGGCACTCTTTAAGTGGGGCGCTGATGGCCTTCGTCTGCGAACCCACCGGTAATTTGCAGCACGTATATCACGAGTGTGTGTGTGTGTGTGTGTGTGTGTGTGTGTGTGTGTGTGGGTGTGGGTGTAGGTGTGTCAGACGGGGAGGCAGGAGAGTTTTGGAGACAGAATTTGTTAGACATGGTGAATGTGAAGAAAGGAACCAGCATGAGGTGAAAACAGTTATGCATAATGACCGCTTAAATACAAGACGTGATATTTGGAATAATCTAATATACTATAGCACTAGCCGTGTGTGTGTGTGTGTGTGTGTGTGTGTGTATTTTGGGCAGCCGAAACTACACATTCAAATCGCACCAAAATTGGCACAAAGATCGCAAAAAGTTCGCTGATGTGGAAAAACTTGGTCCCATCACGATTGAAAAACATTTACTATATTTAATGAGCGATCACATTTTGACCAAAATACGCTGCTCCTGACGCCCGGCATAGGATCTCCGTAGAATTTTTTGCCCACAGGTACAACTAATGTATTTCGGACTTGCGTTCGGACAACTCGGGTTCCAATCCCGAAGCTGGAAATAACGCGATCAGTTGGTTAGCTGCAAAAAATCCAAGTGACAACGTTATACTAGAACAGCACATAAACGCGAGAGCCCGCCGCAGGAGCAAGTGCGAGGGGCCCGAAGGGACCACGAGCACTTGTTAGCAACTAAAGAAGTACCATGATGACGATAGGACGGGGTCAGCCACATCAACTGGGGGGGGGGAAGTAAATATTTTAGTCTTACTGGTTGCCAACTTTATAAACATGACATTTTACGGTGATATGTAAAAAAATAACAGGAAAGCGGCTGAAAAATGGGAAATTGATCATTCATTAGGAAACAGTAGAGGGAGAGGCGTGCGCATCCACCCCACCCCCCCACACACACATCCCTCCCCCCTTTTTTTTTTCACCTCCACATAACTTAATGATAAAAACTCGGCTGCCTGTATGGAGGGGCTTTTGACTGGTAATATGCCAGGATGGGATAAAAAGCAGGAACGGTAATAAAATCAACGGATGGTTTTAACAGCTTCCATCATTTTTTTCTTTTTTCGGGGGTGGTGGTGCGAGGTGGTATGGTGAAAGAGAAACAGGATACCGTGTGGAGAGTTGGAGATAGGTATACAGATTGTGTGTGTGTGTGTGTGTGTGTGTGTGTGTGTGTGTAAGCGAGAAAGAGAGAGAGAGAGAGAGAACAAAGGAGTGTAAGGGAAAGCAGAAACGAGACCATGTGGACGTTACGAGGTTATTTCGTGGTTGGCTATAACTCATAGACAGAAGTTGAATAGTACACACACACACACACACACACACACACACACACACACACACACACACACACACACACGAAACCGAAAAGAGAAAACGAGAACGACCACTGCGTATATTGCTGATGAAAACTTTATTGAAATGGATGATCAGATGACGTACGAAGGTGGGCACCATTACCAAAGGAAAGTGATACCGTTTAGTCACCTTCATGATATTACATTATAGTTGTATTTTTACTGACGTGCGTGATAGAAAAAGTAAAGGCAAATCTGTGAGTGTCATTGTGGTGCAGATAAAAGTCGTGTTCTTGTGGGAAAGGAGACATGGCAGCGTTTCGTCATTGTCGATTTAATTTGTTTATTGGACCTTAACATTCTCCTCTGTGTTGTTGTACCAGTTTTCAGAAACGCATAAAAATAATACTGATGCGTAATGTAGATGATAATATGTTGAGGAACCGGCTCAACGAATCTTCACAGCCTAAAGTACTATCATAGCACTTAACGTTACTGCCGACAACTTGAGAGGGAGGTCTAATTGTGTATGGGTTAGAGATCCCACACTTC
The DNA here is from genome assembly GCF_032717465.1 of Coenobita brevimanus. Classification (NCBI taxonomy): domain Eukaryota; kingdom Metazoa; phylum Arthropoda; class Malacostraca; order Decapoda; family Coenobitidae; genus Coenobita; species Coenobita brevimanus. Next base: position 33,194,749 of record NC_137017.1, read on the forward strand.
GTTTGGCTAGGAGTTTAAAGCTACATACTTTTCAAAATGGTTTTCAGATTGTCAGTCGGAGAGACGTAGATAGGATGGTAGTAAAGGAGTATAGAGAGGGATGCAGTAAAGGAATATAGGGAGGGCGGCAGGAAAGAGGTAGAGGGAGGCAGTAAAGAGGAAGAGAGGGAGGAAGTAAAGAGGTAGGAGAAGGAGGAAGCAGAGAGGTATAGGGGGAGGAGTAAAGAGGTAGTGAGAGGGAGGAAGTAAAGAGGTAGTGGGAGAATGAGGAACGAGGCAGAGAGAGGGAGGAAGTAAAGAGGTAGATGGGGGAGGAGTAAAGAGGTAGAGAGAGGAAGAAAGTAAAGAGTTAGAGTGGGGAGGAGTTAAAGAGATAGAGGGGGGAGGATTTAAAGAGGTAGAGGGGGGAGGAGGAAAGAGGTAGAGAGAGAGGAAGGAAATAAAGAGGTAGAGGGGGGAAGAGTTAAAGGAGTAGACAGAGGGAGGAGGTAAAGAGGTAGAGGGGGGAGGAGGAGTAAAAGAGGTAGAGAGAGGGAGGAAGTAAGGAGGTAGAAGGGGTAGGGAGGCTAAGGGGTGTGTAGTATAGGGGCCGCCATTTGCCGCTGGTGGATTGTATCACTGGGGCTCGATGTTTGTGCTTGCCGCCATGCCTGCCCCCTGCACCACCATCCCTGCCTCACTGTCCCAGCCTCATTACCCTTATCTTTACTCATACCGCCCTAGTAATGTCTACCAGCCTCTTCATTCGTTGAGGGTATCTTCTGGGGTAGAACTGATACTAGAAAGATTTCCAGAATTTATTGATACATATTATATACAATGCGATAAACAAGATACAGCAAAATATAAAGGTAATACACCATATAAATGTTCAGTGTAGTACATCCGAGACAGAAAGCACGATAGTAATTTCATATCTAAGTTTTCTGTTAAGTTACCTTTGTGATAAATGAATTATTGACACTGCATGGTATAACACACTGCTGAATGTTTTATTACGGATAATGGTGGAAGCTTTGACAGGACCTGTACGAGTAGAAGTGTTAGGTCATTGATGGTTTCCGAGTTGAGTCAAGGTGAGGTGGATGGGGTAGCAGCTTGTGTTGAGGGTGGTGTAGCTGTGGTGTCAGCTGGTGGGGGGTGTGATGTTGCGGTGATTTATGTGTCACCAGTGATGGATAGCAAACAGTCCTCCCGCACCAGGAGGTGGCTGTGTGGGGCCAGGTCGGCCGATGCTCATTTTATCTTGTCTTCCTTCGTCCACGTTTGTGTCCCGCCAGGGTAACATGCTTATGTTTCACATGCCGCTTATGTGTTCGGCAGCATCGACTGTTACCAAGGAGTTTACTACTTATTCCCTTCCGTCTGCATGCGACTTCGTCTTGCTGCTACGTGTACGTAAATTATGGCGACATCTGCCTGCGATCCTAGGTGGCTTATTGCATTAGTGTCGGATCCTATGGTCAGCCAGGTAGGATGGCCGCTTAGTGTGTTTCCTTGTTTTTCATGCTCATTTGTATGCCATTTTGCTTTTTCTGGCTGAGCCTAACGCTTGGCATCCGCACTGCTGCCACACCATTATTATCTCACACATTCTTCCTCCACTCCTGCTTCTAACCTTTCCTCATTGCACCTCATTACACCTGCCTCCCTATATCTACATTACTGTACCTGCCTCCACTCCTTGCTCTTACGATCTCCACATCTTTCTCAGTTCCAGCTTTCACATCTGCCGTTACATCAGCCTCACCTCGCCTGACCAGCAGTGAGAGTTTCTCGCACGTTACGTCATTTTAATATCGCTCTCAGAGGAGCTGTAGGATGTTTTGCCTTTGACCGGAGAGAAGCCTTAGTTTTATCTCTCTCTTAGTCTCCTCCCATTCCATTTTCCTGTATCCCTTCTCCGTTTATTTCGTGTATTCCTTCCGTTGTTCTTCCCCCATTCATTTTCATTATCAGTCTCCATTTCTTTCATCCCTCTTTCTTTCTTTCTTTCTCCATCACTTGCCGCCCAAATTCTTTTTCCATCAACCTCCTGCTGTCCCATATATTGTTCTTTTACCCTGTTCATGAACGTTGGCCCCAATTCCTTCATTATCTACTTCCCTGTATGCTTTCATAATACTCCCTGACTCATTTCTCCTTCATGCCACCCCTCCCTTCTGTTCTCTGTCGTCCCTCTGCCCCTTCGCATCCCGTTATTTCTTCATCAGTTTTTGCTGATCATCTCTCCTTCATTTTCCGTCTTCCTTCATTATGTTGTCCTAGTCTTTTTTAAATCTTTTCCCTCTTACTCTCTCACCATTCACCCTCACTCCCTTTTCCATTTTTCTGTCCTGTTCCCCTTCTCACTATCACTCTCTCCTTCCCCTTCCATCCCTCCCCCGTCTTTTCTTCATCAATTTCCAGTTATCCCTTGTCCTTCCATCTGCACCCAATCCCTTTTCCATCTTCTCCCCCTGGCCGTCCCGTCCTGTCGCCGCCCATCTTCATTATCATCAACACCCTGTACATTCCCGCTCTATATATAGCTTGCTTCGACTTACCGCTCACCAGATCTTTAAATGGCCTCCGTTTCTCAGCCTCACCATCCCTTTCCTTCCTCTTTATTTCTGTCTTTGTACCCTTTTCGTCCCTGCCCGTAACCTCCTTTTTCATTCAGTATTTTTCACATTCTCTCCCTTACCCCCACTTTCATTTTCCTTTTTTTCATTCCTGTTACGCCTCACTCTTCTTTGTCTATCTTTCTCTCATTCCTCTTATTTTTTATTTATTTATTTATTTATTTTTTATTTATTGATTTTTGCGTTTCCACAGTTTTCTTTCACTAAGCCCTTTATGGTGCGTTTCCAGTTCCCTTTCCCTGAGGCCTCGCCTGTCGCAACACTAACCTTCTTACAGTTTTCTACGCTTGCTTTGCCACGATTTTGTTATTATACAATCAACTTCAGACTGATGACGTATTTTATAGCATAACTGTGGGCGAAGTTATTAAGCTTGGAGGAGATTTTTCAAACTGATGTGGTTAGATACAGCCTGTATAAGCCTCTCCACAGCAAGACATCTCCCGTGAGCTCAATAAATCATGTTGTGGTGCCTGATGAAAAGTCAGTGTCATGGAATTCAAGAAGTAAAATACACTCCTTCACCCCGCTGTATCCTTCCTTCTGTTTCCGTCATTTTCCCTCGGTGCTCTCCTAATGGTCTTATCCGTCCAGACCTTTCCACTGCCATCCTGCCCATCAGCCCATCCCGTTTTCCCCCTTACTCTCAATATTTCTGCAGCATTTCCAGCGTTTTTCTCACACTTATCCCTATTCCTCGTCCACCCCCATTTTGTCACCCGACACACTCGTCCTTCCTCTTCCAGTTCCCTCCTGTCCTTCTCCTATTTCTCCAATCCTTCCTTACTCGCGTTTGTCCTCATAATTCTTTCCCTCTCGAACGCCTTCATTTTTCTCTCAAACTCCTTTCCAGATCCTTCCGAATCCCTTCTACATAGGCCCATCCATCTCCCCCTCCTCAATTTTTTCCTCATGACTTTTATTTCCATCTTCATATTCTCCTATCTCTGTCGTTTCCTCCATCTGTTCTGTTGTTTCTCTGTTTCTGTTCCCTTGCAGCCACCCCTGCACAAACCTCTCAACCCCACCTCCCCTCCAATATGCTGCCCCCCACGCCTTCCCTTTAACTGCGCACACACGCAAAATGAGTTCGTGTGGGCGGCTGGCCAGAGCAACTCATTTTTGTGTTTACAACTGCAGTGGACATAAGCGACACAGGGGAGCCGGGACAGGAGGGAGGGACAGTAGGGCGAAAAGAGGATGAAGAGAGAGTAGACAGGATGCAGGTAAACAGTAGCGGAATGGAAAAAATGGTTGCGAGAGAAGTGGAGATGAGATAAGAAGTAAAGCAAGATTGTGAACAGGACAGAGACAGACAGACAGACAGGCAGACGGAAAACCGAGACGATGCAGGGAGAGGGAAGAAAAGGATATTAGGGAATGAGGCACAAAAAAGAGAGAGCGAGAGAGAGAAGGAAGGAAGCAAGGAAGGCTGGGGGAAGAGAGAACGGTATAAACAAAGAAGAGAGAATAGCTTTTAGACAAAAGTATAAGAACACTTACGGGAGAAGAGAAAGAAGATAGGCGATAAAACCAGACATAAGTCAGTTAAAGAGAGATGAAAACCAGGAGAGAGAAAATAAAAAAGGAGGAGGGTTTCATTCAGACCCGGCAAAGTATAGGTCTTTAAGATACTAATTATATCAAGAGGATTTAACTAGCAGAACAAAAGATGATGTGTAAAGTAACAATCATCGATACTCACGGCGTGTATTTGTTAGTATTTATTATAGCTGCTTTCTACTTCGGTACAAGAAAGATCTTGCTTGACACGCTAGAAGGGCAAGCTTTCTCCGCTTCTGATTAAATTTGTCGAGATTGGGGCGGAATTGAAATTATAATTGTTTAATAATAGTGTGAAATGGGGATTGCCATTGTTGAATGAAGAGAGAGTTTGAGAAAAGAGGCAGATGAAACAAGAAGGGTAGGGGAGAAGATAAAAAGCTTTGTTGGATGAAAGAGAAGAAAGTAAGAAGGAAACAGAGATGAACTGCAGTAAAAGAAATAGATTTTTAAAGAAAAGTGTTAAAATGGTGAAGTAGTGTGAGAGTGGCGAGTGAGGGCTGGGAGGAGTGCCAGTGGTTGCAGCAGCTGGGACGTCCTCCGCTGCACTAATGGACAGAGAGAATAACTCACTGCACGTATAAGACGCTAGCGCGCGCACACACACACACACACACACACACACACACACACACACACACACACACACACACACACACACACACACACACACACACACACACACACACACACACACACACACACACACACACACGAATATATATATATATATATATATATATATATATATATACAGTATATATGTGTGTGTGTGTGTGTGTGTGTGTGTGTGTGTGTGTGTATGTATATAGAAAGACAGAGAGAGAGAGAGAGAGAGAGAGAGAGAGAGAGAGAGAGAGAACTCATATATAACACTAAGAAATAAAAGCATAGTCAGACCCACGTATACACAGTTGTATGTTCGCTCTGCAGATTCACTGTAATTCCCTTCCAAGGAAATGTCATTATTATCTTAATCTCAGTCCATGTTTTCCCTTCTTGTTGGCTTTTTCGTACTGCGTGCACTTCACAATATCTTTTCTCTCTTAATTTATATCGCTTCTTTCTTAATTTTTATCGCTTATTCCGTTTCGTTCCAACCACCACTCTATTTTATTTTTTATTTTTTTTTAGTCCTCTGCATAGTTTTTTTTTCCATTATCCTTCTTACAATGCTATCCTCTTCGCGCATAGCTCTCACCCCAGTCATTCTCCCCCCCCCTCTCTCTCTCTCTATCTATCTATCTATCTATCTATCTATCTATCTCTCTTCGATATTCATTACAGTCTTATGCCCACTCCTCGTTCCCATCCTTTCTCGTCCCGTCCCATAGCTCACCTCCTCCTCGTCCTCCCCCACTTCCTCCGCATTTATTCCCTCATTTCCTGGCCGGTTCCCCTCACAGATTTTTCTCTCCCGTTTCCAGCGCTAAAAGCTTAATTAGAATATGCAAAATACACATTTAATGAAGAGGCTTTTATACACACTAACGCAGACACACATACGGGTACACACGCAGGTACACACACAGAGAAATACACATTGTTAACTTTATGAATATCGACGCACATGATGATCGATGAAATTCTGAGTATCAATGTGAGGGTTGATGCCAAAGTATCATTAATAAGATAAAAGAGTAATATTGTACATTTTTTGATGTAGGCCATACAGCTCGGTATTTCAAAGCTCTTCCTCCTGTGTTTTGAATTGTAAAACACAGCGGAGTGCTTGTTATATTTTGTTGACTGTACAGCGAGAGCATGAAATGAATACATTGCTGAGTTTAGTGAATACACACTGCGGAGTTTAGTGAATACATACTGCAGAGTTTAGTGAATACACACTGCAGAGTTTAGTGAATACACACTGCAGAGTTTAGTGAATACACACTGCAGAGTTTAGTGAATACACTGCAGAGTTTAGTGAATACACTGCAGAGTTTAGTGAATACATTACAGAGTTTAGTGAATACACTGCAGAGTTTAGTGAATACATTACAGAGTTTAGTGAATACATTACAGAGTTTAGTGAATACACTGCAGAGTTTAGTGAATACATTACAGAGTTTAGTGAATACATTACAGAGTTTAGTGAATACACTGCAGAGTTTAGTGAATACATTACAGAGTTTAGTGAATACATTACAGAGTTTAGTGAATACACTGCAGAGTTTAGTTAATACATTACAGAGTTTAGTGAATACATTACAGAGTTTAGTGAATACATGCAGAGTTTAGTGAATACACTGCAGAGTTTAGTGAATACACTGCAGAGTTTAGTGAATACATTACAGAGTTTAGTGAATACATTACAGAGTTTAGTGAATACATTACAGAGTTTAGTGAATACATTACAGAGTTTAGTGAATACACTGCAGAGTTTAGTGAATACATTACAGAGTTTAGTGAATACATTACAGAGTTTAGTGAATACATGCAGAGTTTAGTGAATACATGCAGAGTTTAGTGAATACATTGCAAAGTTTAGTGAATACATTGCAAAGTTTAGTGAATACATTGCCGGGGTGTAGTGAATACATTGCAGAGTTTAGTGAACACATTGCAGAGTTTAGTGAATACATTGCCGGAGTTTAGTGAATACATGCTGAGTTTAGTGAATACATCGCAGAGTTTAGTGAATACATCGCAGAGTTTAGTGAATACATCGCAGAGTTTAGTGAATACATGCTGAGTTTAGTGAATACAAGCAGAGTTTAGTGAGTACATGCAGAGTTTAGTGAATACATGCTGAGTTTAGTGAATACATGCAGAGTTTAGTGAATACATTGCAGAATTCAGTGATTACATTGCAGAATTCAGTGAATACATTGCCAGAGTTCAGTGAATGCACTGCGGAAAATTCAGAGATACGGAATTATGCAGTTGTGAGATTGATTATGTTGCAGAAGTGTAATTATCTTCACAACTGGAAAGGTAGTTATCCCTTAAATGTACAATCAAGAAAAAGTATGATGACGCTTGGCATGCCCTACACTTTGATTGGATGCCGTTCCTCCTGCGAGCGATGTTGGTCTGTCTGTTTTTCTCCATACCAGGTAGTTCCGTATGTTGTAGGTGGTATGTAATATACTCGTACGAAGGCTGATGTGCAAAAGAATTGGAAAGTGTAAAAACTCAGTAGTATTAGCTAACATGGATTACAGGAATTTATATGGCATAATTATAGAAACATTTGGATCTTTGATACAAATGTTAGAGGAATCACAGACAAACCTCTCCTCAGGAAAAAAAAAAAAAAAAACAGTGAATTATAGGTCGGTCTCTCTCTCTCTCTCTCTCTCTCTCTCTCTCTCTCTCTCATTTATCCAGCCACAGAAAAAGAATTTCGTACTTGGAACGCTCACGCTTGCGCCTGTATGTGTGTGCGTGTGTGTGTGTGTGTGTGTGTGTGTGATAATATTCTCGTACATCCCTTTGACTCAGTTTCATTTCCCATAGTATACTTCTCACCTTTAGCTTGTCTTGGCCATCGTCTTATCATTTGTTCCTCCTGCTCATCATCTCCCTTCTTCTCCTAATTCTGTTTCGTCTTCTTTATCCTCTTCGTGTTTATGTCATTTTTTTCCATCCTTCCATCATCCTCATCCCGTCTCATTGGTAGTGTTCTTATACCATCCCTTCCTCTTCCCTGTTCATGCCTCTCGCCCAGTCCCGTCACGGTCCTCACATCCTTTTCTCTCCTTAATCCTTTCCCTTCATCTGCCTCAGCCTCCATATCCCTCCTCTTTTCTTTATCCCCTTTCATTGTCGTGTTGTCTGTTGGGCCCCTTTTGTCCTCTTTGCCCCTCTTTTACCCTTTGGTTCTCCTTGTTCCTGCTTTTCGTTGTCTTCTTCCCTGTCTTGTTCCCTCGTGATTATCTTCCCTTACTCTCTGACTCATTCACCTTTTTCACCTGCGTCCATAATTTCTTTCTTTCTATTGTCCTTTATCCATCCTCCATTCCCCTTGTCCTTCATGACGTAGGTGACAAAAACGTCCAGAGAGTTCCCCCATTCTCCTCCATCATCCTGCATATCCTCCATCTGTATATCTTTATCCGTCACTTTTATTTCCCTCTTCCTCCCGTCTTCCATCCACACTTCATATTCTCCTCTGCCTCAGGGTCTTTCTTTGTCCTCTTCTTTGTCCTCTCCCCTTGTTTATTTCTCTCACCCTCATCATGCTGTTCGTCCAGCTCTCTTCTCTCTTTCCTGTATAGCTTTTTTACACATTCGCTCTCTCCCTATGTTTACCGCCCTTCATTATCTCTCGTCTCCTCCTCCTCCTCCTCCTCCTTCTCGTCTCACTGGCCAGTTCTCTCTTCCATATCTTTTGTCTCCCTTTCCATCTCTTCCTCCCTCCTGTCATCTCCCCCTCCATCTCTTCCTCTTTCCTGTCATCTCCCTCTCCATCTCTTCCTCTCTCCTGTCATCTCCCTCTCCATCTCTTCCTCTCTCCTGTCATCTCCCTCTCCTTCTCCTTCACTCTCCTGTCGTGTCTCCGTTGTGAGATGGAGGGATGGAGTGGAAAGGTATATGAGAGAGAGAGGTGTGAGATGGGAGCAGGGCAGTGAAATAGCGGGGGACAGGGCAACATGGAGGCGAATTGTTTGTGGCCATCCCTTACGGGATTATGGCATCTGGCAATAGATAGATAGATAGATCTTTCCCTTCTCCATTCTTCCTCATCTCCTTCATTCACACACATTTTCCTCCCTGCTTCATCTTTTCTCATGCCACTGTTCTCGTCGTCTGCCCCTCCCTTTCCCTCCCTGCCACCCGTCATCCCGATCCCAATCCTGTTAAACGTAATAGGCTTAATGACCCGAGTGTACCGAGGCCGGACCAGGCAGATTAAAAAAAAAGGAAAAAAAAAAGGGAGCGAGGAGTGGGTCATAGATGTGTTGGGTCGATGTGTGACCTGAGGCGTGGAGGTCACAGGCGGGATGACCTGGTTTTGTTTGAGAGCTGGCCTGAATTATTTGTTACCCTGTTCCTGGAAATCAACACAGTGATAATTTATCATTCACATTATTATTATTATTTTTATTATTATTATTATCATTATTATTATTATTATTATTATTATTATTATTATTATTATTATTATATTTTGTTATTTTTCCATGTTTATACTGCATTGAACTTTCTCCTAGTTCGAATTTGAACTCGTTCAGAAAGATGGCGCCTTATTGCGATACTTAAACTCTGTACGATTTTATTCAGCTCAGAGGACACCACCTTGAACTGAAGAGGTTAGAGACAAATGTTTTGTACTTTTAATGCGTTTTTATTGGGTTCGTTTAACGAAAAGTTCCATGAGATAGTCGATGGAACCTCAAAACTGATATAATTAACTGTGGAAGGATAGACCCCTGGGATTATCATAGGAGTATCACGTTGCCTATTTGCCTGAGGTGACACTGACATTCTCACGCTTCATTTGGTTCACAGAGGTGGGTATGGCTTTTCAAGTGCTCGTTAGTGTAAATTATATCTACAGAATGAGAGTGAGGTTTGTAGACTGGATCTCATTAAGAATAAATTTCGAATGTTTGGTCAGAGGTAGAAGCCACTTACTAGATATCTGTATGAGCTTCAGGCGGACCTGAAAAGTTTCATTATCAGTACACTTTGTTTAACAGAGGCGTTGTGCTGATCAGGGGAAGTGTGTCACGCATTACTTTGTGTCAAGAAGCCTGACTGGCTGTTGAGTGTTTCATATTGCCAATTAGAGGTGGACATCAGTTGCTTGTGCTGAATGGGATCACAAGCACATTGGTGTTGGCAAGTGGGGACCCAGGCGGGCAATAACAAACTTTTTTTTTTTTTTTTCAACTGTCCTTTGTAGTATAATAAAGCGTTCTCCTCCTCGCCTCTCCCTCTCTTCTTGCCCACTTCCCATCCTCTCCTCATCTGTCTCTCTCCCTCTTCGTGTACCTTTCTCCTGTTTCACCGTTATTACCCTGCTTGTTTTAATTTAATTTCCCTGCAAGTATCTCATTTCATGTAGTGCGCTGCCTTTTCCGTTCTACCCACTTTATATCAGCTGCTTCGTTTCTGCCATTATGTCCTATTATCGTATACGTCCTTCAGCCTCTTATTTTATTTCCCATCCTCTCCTTTTCCCGTCCCTTTTACTCTTCTTTCGTCTCTCATCTCCGCCTCGTGTCAGGTTTCTCTCCAGTTGCCTGAACTTCGCGTCCTTCCCGCGTCCTGTTGGTTTTACTCTCGTATTTCCCACCCATGTTTTGTTCCATTTTGCTCCATTACCGCCTGTCCCCCCCCCACCCCCACCCAACCCCTGCTCTCTGTGCCCAACGACTCCTTCCATTGCTTCTTCCCTCCTCTCTCTCTCTCTCTCTCTCTCTCTCTCTCTCTCTCTCTCTTTCTAATAATAATAATAATAATAATAATAAGAGGAAGAGGCAGTCCCTCTAAGAGTGCAGCATCCGCGCTAACAGTTGGTATAGCTGCAGAACATTTGAATTTGCCGTCTGACTTTGACGTTCGACCAATTGAGCCTTGCGTGACCCTTAACAAAGTCTCAGAGTTTGATCCAAATAGGATCAAAGCTGCTTTAATTGGCTCTCACGTTCTACTTTTTCTTGAGACACTGACTGTTGGCTGATTGTTCTCAGACTCGATTCCCTTTGTAGCTGTCGTACCTTGAAGCCTTCCAGAAGTTTGGGGTAAATCAGACAAAATCAGTAAGTTGATCTTACCAAGCGACCTTGACCTTTGATCTGATGGTCTTCAAAATAATAGGTGAGCTCCTCGGGTGATTCTAAACCCGTCCACCAAGTTTGGTTGAAGTGAAATCAAAACAGTGTTAATTATATTGTTCACACCCAGACACACGGGCCGAATTTTTACCCTGCCCTGTGATCCTACCTTCTGACTGTTGTTCAAGCTCGGTATCCATTTATCCCTACCTTATTCTGACCTCTCGACGGAGCTGGTCTTCATGCGATTTTTAAAAAATCACCTTTCCATGCGACCTTAACCTTTGATTTACTCTTCACAAAAACAGTAGGTCAGCTTCTTGGCTGATCTCCAGCATTTCCACGAAGCTCTGTCTAAATCAGATAAAAACCGTTTTACTCGTTTGTTCACGCATAGACATGGGACTAACTTTGACTTTGTCCTGTGACGTTGACCTTTGATTTATAAAAAGATTTAGGTCGGCACCTTGGCTGTCACTCTACCCCTCCACCAAATTTGGTTAAAATTAGATAAAAACATGAGTTATTTCACACACACACACACACACACACACACACACACACACACACACACACACACACACACACACACACACACACACACACACACACACACACACACACGCCGCTAACTCTCTTAGCGAGTAGCGGGTGTAATAATAAAAATAAAAATGTTCAAGGGACGTGTAATGGACGTGGCGTAGAGGGCTGTGGTAGAAAAAATCGTGACGTCGAAAGAGTTTTAAGGATAATGAAGATGGGTAAGCTGCTGGTGGGTGTAGGTAGGCTATACAGTAGGTGCACAGGAGGGGCGGAGAGAACAATGAAACGATTGGAAAGATTACCTACCCGGGAGAGGAGAAGGGAAGAGAGTATGGATGTAAAGAAGAGGTGAGGGAGGAAGGACTAAGGCAGGGGGCCTGAAACAGACGAGGCGGTAATACTTTTGGGAACCTAACAAGAAAATTGGTAATTATGAATTTGGAGAAAAGGTAGATACAATCGTGTAAGAAATATCAGACAGCAGTGACAGGGTTAAAATAGTGAAAGGTTAAACTTCAGACGACTTGATAGACAGGAAAGTGAGTCTGCAAATAAGCGAAAAGGCACTCTTTAGATTTGAATGTAACAGTATATACACAGGAAAATGTAAATATGAAAGGGTAGTATACGTGTTGAAGTTACATTAATAGAAAAATCCAAAGAAAAGCCGAAGGGCAAAATTTATACAAAAGATTAAATTGATCGGCTAAGTTACTAGAGAGAGTAGTTAGCAGTAAGATAAAAAGTATAATCAATAGTAGGAACTGTACGGAGTCAGTGGGTGAATGGAGTGATGGGATGTGTGATGTAATGGTGGTATTGTTAGACCCTGCTGCTACTGTCGAGGCGCAGGTGAGGGGTGAGGTATTGTGGTGTGAGGGATGAGGTATTGTGTGAAGGGTGAGGTATTGTGGTGTGAGAGGTGAGGTATTGTGGTGTGAGAGGTGAGGTATTGTGGTTTGGGGGGTGAGGTATTGTGGTGTGAGGGATGAGGTATTGTGTGAAGGGTGAGGTAATGTGGTGTGAGTGGTGAGGTAATGTGGTGTGAGGGGTGAGATACTGTAGTGTGACGGATGAGGTATTGTGGTGTGAAGGGTGAGGTATTGTGGTGTGAAGGGTGAGGTATTGTGGTGTGAGGGGTGAGGTATTGTGGTGTGAGTGGTGAGGTATTGTGGTGTGGGGGGTGAGGTATTGTGGTGTGAGGGATGAGGTATTGTGTGTAAGGTGAGGTATTGTGGTGTGAGGGATGAGGTATTGTGTGAAGGGTGAGGTAATGTGGTGTGTAAGGTGAGGTATTGTGGTGTGAAGGGCGAGGTATTGTGGTGTGAGGGGTGAGGTAATGTGGTGTGAGTGGTGAGGTATTGTGGTGTGAGGGGTGAGATACCGTAGTGTGATGTGTGAGGTATTGTGGTGTGAGTGGTGAGGTATAGTGGTATGAGGGGTGAGTTTTGGTATGAGTTTGTGTTGTGGTGAGTGATCGTGTGATTTGAAGTGGAATGAATGATGATTTGGTGTTCTGTTCATGTAGCGTGGGTGGTGAACTGTTGTGTGAATGTAGAGACCTTTCAGAATGTGTGGTGATTATGTTGTGGCATGAGTGAGTGATGAGGGAGGTTGATGATGTGTGGTTCGAATGCTGGGTGGTGTCCTTGGGGAGGTTTGGTGTGAGAGGAGTGCACTTTTTTTGTTTAATTATTATTATTAATTTGAATAATCATGAGATACTAGCTTCTGCTGTGAGCATAGTTTTGAGAGGTTTGCTGGCCTGTAGTGTCGGCAAGAAAATTTCTAGTTGTGTGTGTGTGTGTGTGTGTGTGTGTGTGTGTGTGTGTGTGTGCAAGTGTAGTGGGTGGAGAGGCGTGGTAGGCCTGGGGGGTGCAGGGGGCCAAGACCGACACAGCACCAGAGATCGATAGCGGGGCGGCTGGGGTGTTACATAAGGAGACTGAGTGGCTGAATCCCTCGCATTCTCACACACACACACACACACACACACACACACACACACACACACACACACACACACACACACACACACACACTTAGTCGGGTACATACAGTACTGTACACACAGCCACAGCCACAGCCACACCCGTTTAATATCCACCGTCCCTGTCTGGTCGCAAGTTGTCACTTGCTTGTCAAATATAGATCAAGGAGAAACAGATTGGTAGTCGAGGTACAGACTGAACTGCTGACATTCTTTGTTTGTGTAGGTGATGTCGGGAAGGATTTAACTTGAAGACCATGTTATTGATTTGTGTTGTGGTAGTGCAGGGTCAACAAAGGCGTTGCGCTTTCTTGACACAGAGACGCGCCCAGTCTTACTCATCCTTCCCCTTGGAATTTCCTCGCATCTGTCTTCATCCTACGACGCTTGTCTTCCTCATCTCTTCAGTACACTTCTCCTTTGTATATAACCTGGTTGCTTTTACTTTTAACGTACTTTATAAGTGAAAGCATTGTGAGTTAAATAAATTGTAGTTAATGCTGTATAAATACTCTTTACATTTTTCAGACATTAATTCTCTCTCTCTCTCTCTCTCTCTCTCTCTCTCTACCAATTGTAGGATTTCCTCTGTGCGTACGGTCTAGAATTTCCCCCAGTACAACGCGGTGGCTATACCTTCCCTTTGTCCTCCATATCCCACTGCTTGCTAAATAGCTGTCCGTGCACATATATGCTAATACCCATAATCTCTCTCTCTCTTCCCACAGAAATATACGAGTATATTAAGTGTGCTTGCATCCTATTTGCATGTGTTACTTTCCGTCGTCCTTTCATTCTTTCTTGCTTATACACAAGCAAATAAACACACAAAGAAGCTCACACGCACACACGATAAAAAAAAAAAATATCGGTGTACATTTGTCCCGAAACAGTTTGACGCCACGGACAATTGGCTCTAGAAATGTTTGATGATTTTTCCCCCTTAATGCCATAGATAGGTTCCATATTACAAGTTATGGTTGATATTGTTGCTGGATGCATAGTCAGATGGCAATCAGTTAATTTTACAAGTACTACACAGGCTGTACTGATCATTTCGTATATCATCGTACCCCTCCTGCGCGACACTTTTTTTTTTTTTTATATACCGTGTGTACATGTACCATAATCATTCCTCATAGGCACTTCCTTAACAGCGTACTTACTTGTACACTAATCTTTGGCTCGCTTATGTTCCCTTAGGGTGCGTCCACACATGTACTCAAACATATGTTGGCAACACAGCTGGCAACATGTTCGGGAACATGTTGCCAGCTGTGTTTGGACAGATGTATGCAAACATGTTTCAGTGCAATTTCGAACACTGAGAGCAGAGGTGATGGGATAAATGTGTCCATACGAGGCAGCTGAGACTTCATCATGATGCTGCCAACATGATCTGGAGCTGCTGTTCCCAGCATGTTTGTAGCATGTTCGTTGTGTTGCTTACATGTTGCCAACACTCGTTTGAGCACATGTGGACGCGCCCATATGCACCACACACACACACACACACACACAGCACCTCAAATCCCCTGCCGCACATCCTTTTCTCTCACTGTCACACTAAGCATCCCGTCACACTGCCTGTGTTCTCTCTGCCGTGCTCCCTTTCAGATATGTATCAACCCCCGCCAGCACGTGTTCTGTTTAACGTGGGTCGGTTCATTAGGATGTGTCTTCTTGTTAGCATATAGATTCAGGTGGGAGCCGTAGTCCCTGGTGTGGGCCAAACGTAGCCGCCATGTGGTGCTGCTGATGAATTCACAATACCACATTATTGTATCCTTGATCTTGAACCCTTTCTGTCCGGTGATTTTTTTTATTGCCACTGTTAGGCAACTAAACTCGCTGCAGGAAAAACTTTCGAACTAAAACGGTTTGATGTAGACTTCATTAACCTTTTCAGTGCGAGAGGTATTGCTTAACTGAACTGATTAGTATGGAAGGTGCAGGTATATAATATTAATTTACGGCATCGGATTGAAGGATTTGTTTATTTTACTATTGCCAAAGATACTTTCGTCTTAACGAGAGTTGATATAGTAATGTTTTCGTAACGAAGGGTAGGGTATACCACCAGAGGCGAGTTAAAATGAGGTGAGGACAGAATGTATTGTAACGGGAGGGTAAGGGAAGATTTTTTTTTTCTTTTTTTTTCTTTTTTTGGCGGGGGGAGGGGATTGGGACTCAGACTGTGGCGAGGGGGAAAAGAGGGAGGAGATACTGCTTCAGAGGGAAGGGGCATAGGGAACGAGAGAGAATGAGAGCGAGATGGGCTTGGCATTGCGAACATTATCCTGTTATTATGTCTCGCATTTTCTGTGTTTTCTTTGAGAAATAATTCCCAGCATTGCAGTCGCGTTAATAATACGACGGAGTATTAGGAACATTGTACAGTAAATAATATTAATTAAACTGAACCCTCACGTAGTATGGTTCTCACACACGTCAGTTTTTCACAGCCTGATAACAGGAATGTTCATCCTGCTGCCTAGCCATGACTGTCATGAATGTGGACGCCAGTACATTTCCAGGATTTTGAAACTTTTTCAATATTTGCCCTCTGAGACATTCCCAATACTTGCCCTCTGAGACATTCCCAGTGCTATGAAACTTTTCCAATACTCGCGAATTGAAATCTTTTTTCTGTATTTTGAAACAACAGTATTCGAATACTTGACCACTGGGACTTGGTCAGTGTGCCAGAGTATACCACTGTTTGCCAAGTTCTTTAAATAATTTAAACGGTTGTTAAGCATCAGGAGAACGTCAAACAGAAAGAGTATCAACAAAAGGTATACCTATGCACAGAAGTAAAAAATAGAAAAAAAGGAGTGTATTTTCAAGAACAAATTGTGTTCTTGAAAATACTTTTTTTTTATTTTTTTGGTTCATTTTTTACTTCTGTGCATGAGTATATCTTTTGTCGAGATTCTTCCTGTTTGACGTTCTCCTGATGGTTAACAATCACTTGTTTTTAATGCATGATCTTCAAGATATAACATTCACTTCTGTGAATTTCCTACATTTCGAAAAGTTCATCAGCATTTGACTACCGTATGTGAAATAATCATAATGGTAATCATAGGGGCGTTTGTCTTTTGGGTGTAATAGGAAAAGTATAAGGTAGGATATTATTGACAGAGTTAGGGAAATAACAGAGGAATTAGTTGGAGAAGAACAGGGAGGTTTTAGGAAGAGAAGTGGTTGTGTAGACCAGATATTCATTCTTAGCTCTTTAGTGGAAAAGTTCCTAAAGAAGAGAAAATTTGTTTGCGGCCTTCATGAATTTGGAAAAAGCGTATGACAGAGTGCATAGACAAGGAATGTGGAATGTATTAAGAATATATGGAGTAAATGGGAAGTTGCTGAATGCCGTAAAGAGTACGTATGAGGGAGCTAAGTCTGCAGTGCGTGTGGATAGTGAACTGAGTGAATTTTTCTATTTAAACGTCGGGGTGAAACAGGGATGTATCATGTCTCCATGGTTGTTCAGTCAGCATATGGATGAGGTTATAAAAGAGGTACAAGGTAGGGCAGTGGATGTTGGAGCGACCCTGATGAAAGAGGGCAGTGTCTGGAAACTCCCTGTACTGTTTTGCAAATGATACTGTGTTGTTAAGTGAAGACGAAGGGGAGCTGCAAGGCTTGGTGAATGAGTTTGGAAGAGTGTGTAAGAACCGAAATCTAAAGGTAAATGTAGGGAAAGGTAAAGGTGTGGTCTTCGCGAGAAATGAAGCCACTGAATGTACAGTGAGGCTGGATGAGGAAGAAATGGAAAATGTGAGTGTGTTTAAGCATATGGGTAGTGTGATGAGTAAGGATGGAAGTTGAAAGAGTGAAGTGCTTGAAAGGGTACAGCAAGGAAGATAGGTTGCTGATTATTTGAAAGCAGTGATAAGGAACAGGGAAGGGAGCATGGAAGTAAAAAAGTCGCTGCATGACATTATTGTGATACCAACCCTAACGTATGGAAGCGAAGCTTAGACCTTGTCGGAAGAACACAAGTCAAGAGTGAGAGCAGCGGAAATGAGTTATTTGAGAGGAGCATGTGAAGTTCTGTGGAGAGACAGACTGGCAAATGAGAAAGGGAGGGAGTGTTGTGGTATGGACGTGGATGTGTTAGAAAGCGTTAAGAAAAATACATTGTGGTGGTTTGGCCATGTAAAGAGGATGGAGAGCGAGAAACTAACGAGGAGAGTGTATGCGAGTGAGGTGGAGGGGAGGAGAGGGAGGGGGAGGGAGGCCAAGGATAGAATGAAGGGATGGAGTGGAGAGGTATATTAGAGAGGGGGATGTGAGCTGGGAGCAGGGTAGTGAAATGGCGTTGGACAGGGCATCATGGAGGCGATTTGCTTGTTGCCACCCCTTACGGGATTGATGCTTCTGGCAATAGCTAGATAGATGTAAAAAAAGTTGTCTAATATGTCGTCTTTCTTTCTTATAACGTACATCCTTGTTAAAACTTTCGTCTTCGATGAGATTTCCATCTGCATCTCTTCCGAGTTTGGTCCTTTTAGATTTTCCTCAAATTTTCCGTTAAGATTGTGTACAGCATATCCAGCGATTCGTTTGGTTAGGCTTACGTGTGTTATGTTTACCTGTGTCGTGAGGCCCCAGGTGTATAAGAAAGACACGTGCTTGCTTGCTTTCTATTCTTCGTGTTCTGCGAAAAAGTTTTGAAGTAAACTATCGCCACTTGCAAGCCGGCCAACCTACAGTGTCCACCTTCAAATGGTTTTTATATCCCAACCTCACATCACAATCCTCGCCCACTCCTTTCCACCCATCCCTCCCATTTTCCACCTCCCTCTCTACCTCGTGCACTGAATTGCAAGAAAACTGTTTCCCCCTCCAACAATCTTCCTCGCACAACCCCCATCTGCCCTGGATATATTCGTCCTGCCATGGTCCACCACCCACCACTATTTTCACCTTTCCCACCCTCCCCACCCACTCTTTTCTCCCCTCCCGTCCCACCCATTCATTCTTCCCTGACCTTAAATGCTTAATCGCCACGCCAAAAAGTCCAGCATTAAATTCCCATTTTTATAAACTCCATGTACCCTACCTACCACCGCCACCTACATTTTTGTTATTATTATTATTATTATTATTATTATTATTATTATTGTTATTATTATTGCAAAAGATGTGAAGGGAAATCCAGATTACAAGTACCTTTAAGTTACCGTTACATAACACCTAGAAAGGAAAAAAAAGAAGAGGAAAGATAAATATAATAATATAAATTAAAATGATACTATTCTTCCGAGGGTCATGCTAGCAGGACACAAGTATGCGGTTGTCGAGTGAGCCAAATGGAGTGAAGGTGCCAGGCTGTGTACTGTGCCAGGCTGTGTACTGTGCCAGGCTGTGTACTGTGCCAGGCTGCATACTGTGCCAGGCTGTGTACTGTGCCAGGCTGTGTACTGTGCCAGGCTGTGTACTGTGCCAGGCTGTGTACTGTGCCAGGCTGTGTACTGTGCCAGGCTGTGTACTGTGCCAGGCTGTGTACTGTGCCAGGCTGTGTACTGTGCCAGGCTGCGTACTGTGCCAGGCTGTGTACTGTTCCAGGCTGTGTACTGTGCCAGGCTGCGCACTGTGCCAGGCTGCGTTCTGTGCCAGGCTGTGTTCTGGGGCTGCTGGGTTTAGTTTTTCAAGTACATCGTTTATTTTGTCTGTTGTTGATTAATTGATTCATTGTGTGTGTGTGTGTGTGTGTGTGTGTGTGTGTGTGTGTGTTTTAAGATATATATGATATGTGTCAGTGGAAGGATGATTAAATATATATATATATATATATATATATATATATATATATATATATATATATATATATATATATATATGTTAGTGTCATAATTGTGCTAAGATATTTTGTGTAAGCATCCAGACATAGGACTGTCCATGTATGTGTATTTGCAATGATATGTGTGAGTGTGAATGAACAACCAGTGTTTTTGTATGGATGTTGTGGCTGTATGTGTATGCATTTGTCTGTGTGTGTGAATGTGTGTACATGTGTATATGCGTCCATAAGTGTATGTATGTATGTGCTTTATATACCTGTATATGTGCGCATGAGTGCACATGAGTGTATGCGTGTGTGTGTATATGCATGCATGTATGTATGTATGTCTTTGCATGCTTGCATCTGTGTGTACTGTATGTATATGTGTAATTGTGCGTGTGCTTGTGCGTGTGCATGCTGTTGGTGGTGCTCTGGTGCGGGTTCAGGTGTTCCTCTTCAACCTCGCTGCCTAACTCCCTCCCTCCCTCCCTCCCAGCTGACCCACACCCGCTCACTCTCTTTCACTGCCCACTCACTTTCACACACACACACACACACACACACACACACACACACACACACACACACACACACACACACACACACACACACACACACACACACACACACACACATTCCTCTCTCTCTCTCTCTCTCTCTCTCTCTCTCTCTCTCTCTCTCTCTCTCATATGCATATCATACACCTCAAAATAAGCGCTTGGAATCTGTGAAAATCAAAGTATCAGTAGTGTTGAACATGAAGTATTCCTTCGTTTTCCTGATGCCATTTTAGGTCAGTCGAGTGTAAACTTGCTGGACCTCCTAGATGCCCGTGAGAAAGGATTTTGACCAGTGCAATCCTTAGTGCTGCCCTTATTAGCTGGACAGTTGAGTGTTGGCTGATCCATGAAGGAAGAGTTATAGAAACAGAAAGAAATCGATTTAGCTGTTTCAATACTGTGTGTGACTATATATATATATATATATATATATATATATATATATATATATATATATATATAAAGTATATAACATATATAATGTTATTAGCATACAAAGTAGCTGTTTCTGTGTAATATGGAGTGACGCTTTGTGATTTTTATTGTTTCTGCTGGAATTCACACCAGTCTCTCTCAGCCACACTCACTAACACCCCTCACCTCTCCCATATCCAGCCAGTCTTACAAAAATTCTGCTTCACTACATTTTATCTGCAGCTTAACACGCTGCTAACTCTGTTCCTCCTTCAGTTACACTCCACTCGTAATCCTAAGATATTTCCGACATTTGCATGCTTTAACTCGCTATCATTCCTCGTATTTTTATCTATTGAATGTTTTTTCCATCCCATTGCTTCCGTGTGGTCAACCGCAGCTGTAGTCGAGAGGGAGGGAAAGAGCAGAAGGGAATGGAAAAACGCTCTGACGACAGTACCGGACGGTAATAAGGAACGGTAACACCAGGGAGAGGAAGGGACTGGAGGAAAGAGACAGTGAGGAACGATGGAAAGTAGTTACTGCAAGTTTGCTAACAGCAAACCAAAAAGGGAGGGAAGAGGACGAGAAGAAAGACTGAAAATTGTAGAGGAAAGACAGAAGAGAGCGAAAGGACAGACAGAACCACGATGAGTGGATCGTGAAGAGAACGAGGCGAGAGGCAAGGCTGTTATAAGCGGAAGGATAAAGAACACGGGGTAGGAAATAGAAAAAGGGGCGAGAGGAAGTGACAGAGGAAAGAATGCGATGGAGAGAGAGAGAGAGAGAGAGAGAGAGAGTTTTGGCGATAAGCTCTGGAACAGAAGGAAACAGTCACTTGGAGGGTAATGTGCAGTGTGGCCTCACCCAGTGTACAACAGCAAAGAGAACATCCACGTTAACACTGTACACAGTACTGTACGTTCACCCACAGTTCTTTCGTGTTGGTCATGTTGCACGTGTTAATTGGCCTGTTATTACCTGCCCGGTTAGTTTGTTGTCCATCACGGCCAGTTTTTACGTAAATTTAACTTTGGGAAGAAAGTTTCTAGTTTTATAATACCATCGGGACCCAAGTATTAATGGTCGTGGTGGGTATTGTTAGATGTAAGTGTAGATCTTTTCAGTAATTAACACCACGTCATGTAACCTTCATGTTGAGTATGACATTGTTTATATCGACATCATGACTCAGTTCCATTTCTACATGAGACATACATTATGGGGAAATATACAGCAAAACGCCTTGGTCAGTTTTGGGACGTAAATCAAAGAAGAAAGTTTTAGTTTCAACACCCTTTCTATCATAGGAGCCACGAGGCATTCTGCATCTTTATTACTTGTGTGTGTGTGTGTGTGTTTGTGTGTGTGTGTGTGTATGTGTGTGTGTGTGTGTGTGTGTGTGTGTGTGTGTGTGTGTGTGTGTGTGTGTGTGACCAGCATCGCACTGTGGGAATGCAGTTATCCAATGTGGCGAGATGGATTTGCAAGGAAGAGGAAATAACTTGAAGACTCAACAAGGAACAAATTGATGTGTCGACAAGAATATCAGATGTTACTTTGCCATTTTGCTGACGGAATTAGAGGAGACCAGGTGGAAACAGAATTGGGTTTAACGCTGGGGAAAGAGCACTGCCACCTAAAACAAAGGAATGTTGAGTTATGCTGGATGCTGGGAGAAGGAAATGCTTTAGGGGAGAAGGAATACATGGGGACCGAGTAATTATGATCCTCCCTTAACACGCTCGCGACTGACGGAACTTAAACCCGTGCTGTGATTCATATGGTAAGTCAGCTTGTCTTATCTAGGACGCCCTTTGACCAAGTTGTGGCAGCGAGGCAGAATGAACAAGTTTGTGCGGGTAATAAAGGAATATGACTTTTGTCCAGGGCGCTGATGGCTTGGGAAGTGTCGTTGGCCTGGCTGAACGACACGGCACACTGAGGCAGGGCCAGCTGTGTCCAAGGGAGAGATTTGCAGAGGCAAGGACATACTGCTGCAGGATCAAGCTACTGTGTGGTGTGTGTGTGTGTGTGTGTGTGTGTGTGTGAGAGAGAGAGAGAGAGAGAGAGAGATTGTATCGTTTGTGTTTAATTACAGTGATATAGTAGTCAAGTTAGTGGGAGCTGGTGTGGTGAGACATGTGTGGCGTTTGTTGTCATTGTCAGGTTTTGTGGGTGCGTTTGCCACAGTACTGCACTAGACTTGAGTCCTGTTCTAGGATGGCACCATTTTTATTCTTCCCATAGCCAAACGATTTTATGTACCTTAGAAAAGTCCTTTTGTAGTGAACGGGTTGAGCAGTCGAAGGTGTTTGAAGGTGTGATAGTTATGATGTAGATAGTTGTATGTGTTGACTGTGGAATTTGGATAGCCCGTTGTGTGTGATTGTGCAGGAGAGTAGGTGAGGAACTTCATAGCTTGTGATTGTTGTAAGCAGTAGAGGAGCTGTAGTGAGTATTGACAAATTGATAGCCATAAACATGATATATTTTGTAGGGAGTGTATAAGAGAAGTGTTAGAGGCAGTGGATGTGGCTGTGTGGCGTGAAAGGGGACATCGTTGAGGGGAGTTGAGGCAAGAGTCACCTCACCCCAGCGCACAAATCTGCTAACTTTTCCTTCTACTACACAGCTACAGTTCCAGAGGGGAGCGTCGAGGGAACAGAAAAAGTGAAGCAAATTGAGAGAAGGTAGAGGGACAAAAGAACCAGATTTTGAACTAGTTGCACATGGAGGGTGGCAGGGGAAAAATGAAAGGTGTTCGCGTGTTTTGGGGTGATGTGTTTGTATAGGCGCGTGTTTGAGTATAGGGTACTAGTTAGTGTTTGTAGATAGATACATGCGACTAATTAACACCTGTTTATTGAGGCTAGCCATACTAACTAGGATTTTATTGTCAGTCGTAACGAGTAGTATAAACTGGTGGGGGAAGGTGTGTTGATATCAGCGAGCGACATTAATTGGCAGGTGTTTTTCTAGTCAGTGGTAGGTAATGTAACAGCAAATAGTCTGCACGCTAGGGCAAAATCGATTTAAATTGCATTCGAAAATGCAGGATGTGTGTGTGTGTGTGTGTGTGTGTGTGTGTGTGTGTGTGTGTGTGTGTGTGTGTGTGTGTGAGTGTGTGTGTGTGTGTGGCGTAGGTAAATGGATATGTATATGCATATGTAACATAAATGCATTTGCAACAAATGCTGGTATATGATAAATGAATGAGTAACTTAGCATATACAGAGGCAGTGATTGGTGATGAGCAGTGCAGCTTCAGGAGAGGGAGGGGATGCGTGGATCAGGTGTTCGCTGTGAGACAAGTGTGTGAAAAGTATTTAGCGAAAGGCAAGGATGTGTTTTGGGCATTCATGGATTTAGAGAAAGCGTATGATAGAATTGATAGGGAGGCTTTGTGGGCTGTTTCAAGATTGTATGGACTTGATGGTAGGTAAGTACTAAAAGGGGTGAAAAGTTTTTATGTAAATAGTAGAGCGTGTGTAAGAGTGGGTAATGCTGTGAGTGATTGGTTTCCCGTGAGAGTGGGGCTGCGACAGGGATGCGTGATGTCGCCTTGGTTGTTTAATATATGGATGGTGTTGTAAGGGAGGTGAATGCAAGAGTTTTAGGTCAAGGTCTGAGTCTGGTGAATGTTGATGGTGGAGAGTGGAATATGAAGCAGCTGCTGTTTGCAGATGATACTGCACTAGTGGCTGATTCAGAAGAGAGATTGAGACAGTTGGTAGAGGAGTTTGGAAGGGTGTGTGAAAGGAGGAAATTGAAAGTAAATGAGAATAAGAGTAAAGTGATGAAGTGTATGAGGTTGGTAGATGGTGGGGGGATGAATATAGTTTTGAATGGTGAGTTGCTTGAGGAGGTAAAGTGTTTTAAATATTTAGGGTCACATGTTGCTGTGGATGGAAGAATAGATGCAGAAGTGAAGTTTAGAATGAATGAAGTAGGTAAGGTGCTGGGAGGAATGAAAAAAGTGTTTAGATGTCGTTCACTTAGAATGGATGTAAAGAGAAGGCTGTGTGAGGGTGTTGTGGTACCGACTGCGTTATATGGGGCTGAAACATGGAATATGGGTGTAGCAGAGAGGAAAAGTTTGAATGTAATGGAGATGAGGTGTCTGAGGAGTATGTTTGGAGTGATGCGTATGGATCGAGTGCGAAATGATGAAGTGCGAAGGAGAACTGGAGTTGTTCGGGAGATGGCTGGTAGAGTTGAGCAGAGGGTGTTGCGATGTTTTGGGCATATGGAGAGAATGGAAATGAGCGATTGGTGAAAAAGGTAACTAGATCTGATGTGAGAGGTGTAAGGCTGAGAGGGAGACCACGAATAGGATGGATGGACAGTGTGGAGAGAGCGCTGGATGCTAGAGGGATGTCTGTTGAGCAAGGAAGAGTGACTGTGCGTGACAGAAATAAATGGAGAGAAATTGTGAATGAATAAATGATGACGCAGCCCTGAGGGGATATTCTCCCGCATTTGTTCTGATCAGCTAGTCAGGTCAGGTGCGGGTAAGGGGATGGGTCTTTTATGATGTGGCAGGGGTAAACCAGCTCTGCTGTCGGGTATGCTGCGGATGTCACTAATTGCACTGCGCAGTTGACCCTTGTGTGGTGTGATGCGGTGAGGATCTGTTCCTTCTCCCCTTTGGGGCTAAGATGCGAATGAATGTGTTTGAATGGATGAGTAAATGGGGAGTGTGTCGTCCTGTCTCCGCTACCTCCCTTTCCTTCAGGGAAGCATCCTAGGTATATATATATATATATATATATATATATATATATATATATATATATATAAATTTCTAAGTTATAGTTATATACAGTTATATAGCAAACTTTGCCAGTTTTAATTAAATTACGTTAATTTCATGTACAATGAACACAGAAATTACGAAAGAAAGAAGTGCCTGAACACAAAGATAAAATGGCTGAACCGGGGTGTGGACTGAGGACAGCGGAGAGATGGTAGCGAGGCCGTCATGAGTGTGGCAGCTAACGGCAGCCTTCACCCTTCTGTGTTAAAAGGACATTCCTGGGACACTGCCTTTTGTTGCCCCGCACTCATGACTTGATATAATTCCGTAATGTGTTTGCTCGCCGTCCATTGTTTGTGCTACTATTTCCCGCCTTTCTATTGCCAAGCATCGTATGCGACTGAGGAGAGACTGGCCATGGTGGAAGGTATGGACAGTTGTAGTACGATGAACTATATTTGTCATTTTCACTCTGCAAGATTACATCTTAAAAGAAACTCCTAGTGAATGGGATAGAAGCTTTTCGGTAAAACTGGCGTGCAAAATGTGAAATTGTTTGTCTGCATATCTCTTATTCTTCAGAACGCTTCACTCACCGCTGAATAGTTAGATTAATCCCTTCAACTCGAGAACTTCGTAATATTTTTCTGCTTCTGGACTGTTTTATTGAACTTTGAGGAAACCCTTCGAAATGAAAGGCAAAAGATGGGGGAATTCTCGTGTGTTTTGGCGTATTTCGTTCATGAATTTCTGAGAGACTTGATTCAGCGTATACTTGTTGAAAATTAAAATACAAATATTGGCTCCGATGTTTTGATGACTGTGCGAAATGAATGTTCGGTATGGATTGTTAAACTTCCCTTGCTGCTGGATGGTGGCGTGGACGGAGTGGTTTTGTGATGGTTTGAAGCTATGACAGACGCAGAAGATGCTGGAGAGAGAGAGAGAGAGAGAGAGAGAAGGGGTGACGCGCACTCAGCGAATACAAATTACTAACAGAGAATTTTGGTAAACGGAGGATGTAGGAAGCATGGAAGTTGAATTCTGAATATGACCTAGCTAATACAGATTAGCAGGGAGAACAGAGAAGACAAGCAGCAAAAATTAGATTAGCAGTAAAGGAGATAGTTAAAGAGGAAGAGCTTGAGGACAGAAGAGATAACAAAGAGATCTGGGGAAAGAAATGGTGGGTATGAGAGAGGAAGAGTCTGGGAGTAAAAAAAAAAAAAAAAGATATGACGGGAGAAAATGCAAGAGCAAGATTTAAAAAAAGAAGAAGAAGAAGAAGAGTACGTGAGAGTGAGGGTGGACTGAAAGAGAAGAGGAATGAGTGAATGGAAAAAGGTGTTGGGGGAGAGAAAGGAATATGTAAGTACGAAATCCAAATATTCAGGATATTCAGGAATGAATAGTAGGAAAGTTAGATTATGGATGAGATTGGAAAGACAGGTGATTCAGTGGATCTCTTCGAATGTAGATGAGATCGATGTAGGCACTACAGCTGTTATGAAGGTATCAGAAGGGAAGGAGACGTAGAGGAAAGTAGGTGGGCAGAAAGAAATAAAAATCGGTCATTTAAGCAGCTGATTAGAGGGATTCAGGAGAAATCAAAAGAATGGGAAAAAACAAGATAAGAATAATAGGAAAATGGAAAAAAAATAGACGAATTGCAGGCAGAAACGAAATATAATATGAAGGGAAAAGGAAGATGGAAATTGTCAGCTCTCGTGGGCAGCTCACCTGCACTCCCAATTTACGACTTGCATTTGCTCCCAGCCCACTTTATGTGGCTACACCTTCCCCTTCTCAACCCTTAGCCCTCGCACACCTCTTTCAGTTACTCTCCACTGCTATACCTCGAACATGTCACACTAATCACCAGTATCAATGTGTTTTACAACTTAATCTTTACTCCTCGTGCTGTCTGCCACTCACGTTGTTCTAAACCCTTCCTGGGTCTTGCATATCAAGCAGCAGCCCTTATATCACACAGTCACCAGTCATCACATTCCTACTCTTCTTGCCTCATTGTCCTACCCTGCATGCTGTGGCCATTTACGTCACGTCCAACACCACTGTCTTGCCTCACCACCCGCCACCACAGCCTCACCATCTCACCTGTGTAATTAGTCAGAGGGGTCTCTGTTAGCTCTCCAGATGCCGCCCTTCAACCACACTTCCTTCCCTCACCTCCTTTGTGTCCCTTTAGGGAAGGCACCATGTTCGTTACCTTCTGTTATACGTTGAAGCGAGAAGAGAGAGCTCAGCAAATTCTCTGAATAGGTAGGAGGAAGAGAATAAGCCTGTGTGCAGTGTAGCTATTAACTTTCTTATTACAGGTGTAGATTATTCACAATAATTATAATGATGGCAGATTTTTACAAGATTATCAGTCGACTTTGAATCCTTTTGTTGTGTATTTCCAGTTTGATAACATGTCAAGCGTTATTCTTCCGTTAAATTTTGCTCATATATAACACAGTATCGGCTGATACAAGCCACACGTGGTGTATTACATCCCAAAAAGAATTATATATATATATATATATATATATATATATATATATATATATATATATATATATATATATATATATATGTGTGTGTGTGTGTGTGTGTATGTGTGTGTGTGTGTGTGTACACAGGGTTGCTGATAGTGACTCCTTACATTCACGGAACACATTAATTCAAGTATTCTGTGCTCCAAGCTCAAGTCCCACCACCTCTTGCCACTCTGCTCCTTCCCCCCTCGTCCCTTCCCTCGGTCCCAGACAGGCGTGGGCGCCACAAAAGTCTTGTTATTTTCTAGAGTCTGCTTTAGGGCGACAAAAACAGTGTGGGGATCGTGGAGTTACAAGGGTAATTTTTCTTTTCTGTCCCTCTCTCGCGTAGCGACATAGAAAACGTAGCGTCGTTTCCAGGCTTCAGAGAAAATGGAGTCAAACCGGGTGCTATTCGAACACTGACGTTGTTCTATAGTATTTGGTCCTTGCGTTTGTATGGATATAACACTTTGATGAGCTGGTGATCCGATGTATTACGAGATTCATAAAAATAACCAGGGGAATGGAGATGAGCAACCAATACAGAATTACCCGAGAAAATTATTGATTTGGCTTCAAGCACTTATGATGACGTCACCGGCAAGCGACGTCATGCGCCCTTGTGACGTGCAGCAGACAAGGATGCATGGCCCACTATAAGTCAAGGCGGGACGGCTGAATTGTCACATGTTCATTATCTGATTGTAATACTGTTTACAGCGAGTTTTTGTATTGCCAGAAGAGTATTTTCATGGCATCCTTCACAATGTCATAAAACTTAGTGATGTGTTGCAGTGAAGTTTTCATTACTGTATGAAAAACACGGCATTTGAGGTCCCATGATAATAGACAGTGGAGACGGAGGGGAGGGGAGAGAACGAAGGAGCAGGGAGGAAGTGGAGAGAAATGGAGGTTGCTGGAAGAAGAGACGCAAGGTAGGGAAAGTAGTGTAGTAGGAGGGAGGCTGGGATGACGGAGAGAGAGGTGAAAGAGCGAAGGAAATGAAATGGGAGACATGGAAAGGAAAAATAGGAGATAAGTTTGAGAATGGTGGAGACAAGAAGAATTGAACAACAAGGAAAAAAATAAAGAAACGGGTCACATAGACGAACGGGAGGGGAGACATGTTTAGAAGAAAAAAAAAGGGGAGGGGGGAGGGGAAGAGTAGTTAAAGACTGGGGTAGGCGGGGACAAGAGGTAAGGGTGAACAGGATGTAGGCTAGATAAAGGAGGTAAGAGTGAGAAGTTTGGAGGCAAGAAGGAATTGAAAACAGAGGAAATCGGCGGGGGAAGTAAGTGAAGAAAAGAGGATAGGTGGGTAGAAAATGGGGGAAGGTAGGATGTAAAGGGGAGGAGGATGGAGGTTAGAAGAAGCGGCAGACAGGGAAAAGGCGGGTGAGACGAGCTAAGGAAGGGTGAGAGAAATGAGGGAGGCGGGTGGGGAAGTATTGGGGACAGTGCAGCAGCGTGATGATGGTGCTGGTGGTCGCGGTGTGCTGAGCAAGATAATTGTCCACAGCCTTCCGCTACTCCCTTCCTGCCCTCACCACAATACGCCACACACCACACTTCTTCCTTCCCCCACCACAATACGCCACACACCACACTTCTTCCTGCCCTCACCACAATACGCCACACACCATACTTCTTTCCCCCACCACAATATGCCACACACCACACTTCTTCCCGCCCTCACCACAACACGCCACACACCACAACACGCCACACACCACAACACGCCACACACCACTCCTCTCTTTCCCTCGCCACAGTAGCCTACGTCACACACCACATTTCTTCCAGCCTTCACTACAATACGTCACACACAACATTTCTTCCTGCCTTCACCACAATACGTCACACACCACACTTCTTCCTGCCGTAACACCCCACCACATCACATCCTTTCCTACCCTAACACCACACCACACCACATCCCTTCCTGCCCTAACACCACACCAAACCACACCACACCACATCCCTTCCTGCCCTAACACCACACCAAACCACATCACACCACATCCCGTCCTGCCCTAACACCACACCAAACCACACCACACCACATCCCTTCCTGCCCTAACACCATACCACACCACATCCCTTCCTGCCCTAACACCTCACCACACCACATCCCTTCCTGCTTTCACGTCACACAGCAGTACTCCACACCACACTTCCTCCGTCTCACCACATTGTACTCCTTCCTTCCCTCACACCACGCCACACTCCTTCCTGCCGTCTCACCAACTACTCCTTACTTCCCTCACACAACACCAAACTCCTTGTTGCCATCTCACCACACTAAACACCTTCCTTCCCTCACGCCACACCGTACCACACTCCTTCCTGCCGTCTCAGGACACTATACTCCTTCGTGCCCTCACATCACACCACACAGCAGCACACGCCTTATCTCACACGACACCACATTACACTCCCTCCTGCCCTCACCGCGCCACACCACACTTCTACCCTCACACCACACCACATCCTTTCCTGCGTCCATATCACACCACATCACATCACACTCCATCCTGCCATCATGCCACACGACACCAAACCAGACCAAACCGTACCACACCACCCCACACCATATCCATCCCTGGCCTCACAACACACTCCTGCCTGGTTTTAAGCCTAACCACAGTCCTTCCGCCTCAGTACACAGCACTCACTTCCTTCTCCACAGTTTTCTTGCACACCAAACTCTTCACCTTATCACAGCACACCAGGCTCCCTTCTTCATAACCGACGCCATACCGCTCCCATGCACTTTGTGCCACTCTTTCCCCTTAAGACAGTACTCCCATTTCGTGACCCCACTCCCTGCGCGCGCGCACGCGCACGCACACACACACACACACACACACACACACACACACACACACACACACACACACACACACACACACACACACACACACACACACACACACACACACACACCTCATCAATGGCCGGCCTCCCCTCCGCCCTCGCCTCGTCACCTCATGACCTGCCAGTCAGTGTGGAGGCTGATGTTGTTCCACTGGTGGGGGAAAGTGTGCTTTTGTTTACTAGGTGTCCTGTCGTTTTGTGTAGTCATCTGTGCCTGGGAAGGTGGGTGGAGGTCCCTATCATATAGGATTTTGACCTCACAAACTCATCTGTTGCCTTTGAATACTGACACACAACTTAACATACACATGTAATGAAGTATCTGTAAACTCACAAAAGCGCATTGGAAATTTCCTGTTTTCCCTTTCCCTGTGGAGGCTAGCATATATATATATATATATATATATATATATATATATATATATATATATATATATATATATATATATATCCAGTATATGTATGTATATCTATCTATATTTGTCTATCTATCTATCTATCTATATATATATACACACACACACAGTATATATGCATCAAGGACATATTGTGGGGGAGGCGGTGGCTCAATCGGTAGAGAGGTGGCCTGCAGTCCTTACGGACCCAGGTTCGAATCCCGGCTGGGGCAGGGAACAGTTTAAGGATTTGAATTTCATTAAATCAGGCTTTACTGATCTACCAGAAGACCCGCCGACATGTCGTAAAAATACCCCCGCTAATACCAATACGCCAGTCCTGTATGAGACAGCCCTAGCATGTATTCAATATGGATGGTGGGTGTTAGCGCCGAAGTGGTGACATGTAGAGGTGTGTGGTATGTAGGAGGACTGCTGGGCCTTGATAGCTGGCTCTGAAGCTTATGCCCAGTGTCGGACACATTAAAAAAAAATAAAAAATAAAATAAGGATTAATAAACGCAGAAAACTACACTCTTAATCATCAAGTACTTTCATTCACACATTCATCCCGTTCAAGATTCCCCCGATTCCTCTAATATTAAGGACGAGATAGGATAGACGATCACTCAGGAAGACATTGTGGAGGTGAGATGAAGTGTTGTTCCCAGAAGGAAGGAGCACAGAAGAATGATCTCGGGGAAAATGATTGTAAACAAATCATGAACACTTGCACTTTACGTCCGTAGTTTTATTTTCGTATTACGAAAACTGGATATTTTAACAGACATGGTTATGATAGTGTAACATATTTCATTCCTATGCTGGTATTATTCAAACCACTTTTACCATCTGTAACTCACTCAGTGTAGTGCTGCCTGCTTCTTCCTTCACCTTTATCATTATTTTTCTGTGTCTCTCCTCCTCTCTTCCTATTTCTCCCATCTTTCCTGTCACTTCTTATTGCTTTCCTTTCGTTCACAGGTGGCTTTACATTGAGTGACAAGCCAAATGGTTTCCTGTAAGCCAAGAAACCATTTACAATGCTGGGTGGTAACCATATAACCAGACCATATGTGCTCCCTACGTGTCAGCTAGTGGGTTGGTGGAGGGTTAGTGCCCCTCCCCGTAAAACAAATACCGTAACTCAAAATCAAGTGGCCACCCCTTTCGGGATTATGGCGTCTGGCAATAGATAGATAGATATGCAGTGAAAAATATGTTTGTAAGTAAAGTTAATTTATTGTTACATGGGCAGGATGTCAACCTCTTGTAATTGTCGGATGTCGCAAGAGAGATCCACCTCTCCAGATATTTCTAATCGTGACGTCGGGGAGCGACAACCCCTCACTACCCCCCCATCCCTCCCCCAACACTCACTTTCACTCTTGAAAGTTCTGGGTCGCATCGGGGCGCGACGGCCGATGCAGCACAGCCTAGGATGACATTAGGACAGTGGTCTCCAAACTATTTTTTTTTTTTGCGTCCCTCTTCCCCCCTCCCCACTATAGCCGATAACATCCGTGCATCTCCCCAGACTTAAACATCCTTTGTCCTCGTCTACATCTTCACTTGAAGAAGAAAAAACAACACTCGAATGACCGTGTTGGGTATGAAATTATAACTCCTGTGATTAAAAATAAAAGCTGCGGTGCATGAACATTCAAAAAGAGAACTCAGAACATTGTAATACGATTGAAATTGCATTTTTGCATGCAAGTGGGATATCATTGGCTGAGACAGAAATAGTACAGATCATTTTCATGTGGAACCAATTATGCTTCAGTTTGATGCATAACAGGTTGGAAAAAACTGTTTTGTAGAGCAAGTTAGAGAAGACTGATAGAAACTACAGACAGCCAATTTACTAATACCAGAGTAACGTCCCATTCGTACCCCAAACTTCATCAGGCTCTTTTTTTTCCGACAGTGTTTATGGGGAGTTGTTTCGAAGTTTGAGACACTGATCATGCATTGCCTTTAGATTTGCTGTACAGAAGATGGCAGAAAAAATATTCCTCACCAGTTATATGGTATATATATATACTAGTATACTCGGTAATAGTCACTGGCAGTGATCCACACATATGTATGTATGTATTTATAACCTATAAAGTGCTCTTTGTGAGCGCTTGACGAGCGAGCGAGCTCCATGTTATGACAATTTTCCTCATAAAATTATAGTTTAAATCTCCAATATTTAATTGCTAGAGGTGATGCCAAAAACACAGTGTTACAATGGAAAATATTTATAATTTGATTTCGTAACTAAGGGGTTCGCCGATGAGAGACGAACACTCCCTTGGAAAACTCGAGATTCCAAGGGGTTCCTTTGCCTTTATGGGTGAATAATTAGGTGATAAATATATTCATTGAATGAATGTTTCGCTTGGAGAAAGAATTTCAACTCTGCCTCACATAGATGTAACGTTACTAGCTTCTGCATTGCGTGACGGTCGGGTCGGGTCGGGTCAAGTAGGGCTGGGCCATTCATTTCCAACTTAACTGAGAGTAAACATCACTCGCTCGCTCGTTGTCACCATGGACCAGATATTTAAAACAACCCCATCATGTTATACGCCGAAGTATCGAAGCTGCCCTGTATTGGCACATCTCAGCTTACCTAGAACTGAGTTGAGAAATGAACAGTTTTAAGAGGGTAATGAGGCAGATACAGACAATGAAAATAAAAAACAAGTATGAGTTTGCCAGTCAAAATAATTTCAATTTCAGAATGTTGGTTTGTGTTGTAGCGTGTTGGTTTGTGGTGTAGAGTTGTGTGTTGGTCTGTGTTGTAGGGTGTTGGTTTGTGGTATAGGATGTTGGTTAGTGTTGTAGGGTGTTGGTTTGTGGTATAGGATGTTGGTTAGTGTTGTAGGGTGTTGGTTTGTGCAGTAAAGTGGTGTGGTGGTTTGTGTTGTAGGGTGTTGGTTTGTGGTATAGGATGTTGATTTGTGGTATACGGTGATGGTTTGTAGTGCAGAGTGGTGTGGTGCTTTGTGTTGTAGTGTTTTGTTTTTTTGGGTGGTGTGGGTTACTGTAGTGTTGGGTGGTGTGGCATCCTGGGGTGGAGGGTGGTGTGATGGAATGTGGTATAAGGTGATGTGGGGGACTGTGGTGAAGGGTGGTGTGAGTGTTAAGGCCGAGAAGGAGGGTGTTGGATGGATGTGACGAGTGTAAAGAATAGGGGAGGTGTCTCAGAGTGGCTGGTTTGTTTGTTTCGCATTAAGTAGACAGAGTTAAGTGTGTGTGTGTGTGTGTGTGTGTGTGTGTGTGTGTGTGTGTGTGTGTGTGTGTGTGTGTGTGTGTGTGTGTGTGTGTGTGTGTTCTTCCCCAATTGTATTTTTACAGGAATGAGTCGGGCTCGTACTGTCCCGTTTATTAAACCATTTTTATCATACATATCCTTAAATTTATTAATAGTTTTA
The DNA here is from genome assembly GCF_032717465.1 of Coenobita brevimanus. Lineage (NCBI taxonomy): Eukaryota > Metazoa > Arthropoda > Malacostraca > Decapoda > Coenobitidae > Coenobita > Coenobita brevimanus. The sequence continues at coordinate 33,228,970 of NC_137017.1, forward strand.
GCTAACACTATTTCATTCGGTAGTGCATTCCACTGATCAGTTGCCCTGTTTGGGAAATGGAATTTCCTTACATCTTTATCGCCTATCTTTTTATGTAGGTTTTTGCATTGTCCTCTTGCTGATGCTTCCCCATAGGTTATATTCATTTATGTCTATTTGCTCTTTCACTGAGATGAATTTATGTAGCATAATCATGTCTCCTCTTTTCTTTCTCTCTTGTAATGTTGGTAGATTCAATTTTTCTAGTCTTACTTCGTAGCCTACATCCCTTAAGCTTGGTACCCATCTTGTAGCTGCCCTTTGTACTTTTTCAATCTTATCTATGTGTTTTTTTACATGAGGATTCCAGACTACTGATGCATACTCCAGGGTTGGTCTGATGAATGTTGTTATTATCTTTCTCAGCATGTCTCCATTTATATATGTGAATGCTATCCACATATTAGCAAGCAGTGTATATATACATGTTACTAACCTTCTCACTGATGTGGGCAGCGGGGGATAGGCTGTTACTGATAATCACTCCTAGGTCCTTCTCCCTTTCTGATATGTGTAGGGTTAATCTTCCAAACTTATAATCACAATCTCGTCATTTTTCACTTTTACTGAACTTAATTACATGACACTTGTCCACATTAAATTCCATTTGCCATTTATTGCTCCATTCATGATGTTTATTTAATTCTTCTTGTAGCTTTCTGCAAGAATCTGTGTTAGCAATTTTCCATTTTATTTTTGCATCATTGTGTGTGTGTGTGTGTGTGTGTGTGTGTGTGTGTGTGTGGCGTAGCAAGTCGTCGTTGGTGTGGTGGGACATGGTTGGAGTGGTGGGGCGTGGTTGATGTGGCGGTGTGTGGTTTAGTGTGGTGTGATGTGCTGTACTGTTATGTACTGTGCCGCACTGTGGCATGGCATGGTGTGATAGTGTGGTGTGGAGTGAGGTATGGTGTGGTGTGCTGTCCTTTGTTTTACCGTGTTGTGCTGTACTGTGACGTAGCATGGTGTGGTGTGGTATGGTGTGGGGTATGTTGCGGTGTTGTGTGGTGTGGTGTGATGTGTGCTTTGGTGTGGTGTGTGATAGGATGTGCTGTGGTGTGGTGTGTGTGTGGTGTGGCGTGGCGTGATGTAGTGTGGTGTGGTGTGGTGTGGTTTAGTGTGGTATGGTTTGGCGTGGTGTGGTGTAGTGTGGTGTGGTGAGGTGTAGTGTAGTGTGGTGTGGCGTGGTGTGGTGTGGTGTAATGTGGTGTGGCGTGATGTGGTATGGTGTGGCGTGATGTGGTGTGGTGTGGCGTGATGTGGTGTAGTGTGATGTGGTGTGGTGTAGTGTGATGTGGTGTGGTGTAGTGTGGCGTGGTGTAGTGTAGTGTAGTGTGGTGTAGTGTAGTGTAGTGTGGCGTGGTGTGGTGTAGGTCACCTGTCACGCACCACCTGTTGAGGCCAGCCATGCTCCGCCGCCTCCCTCCCCTCCCCCTTTCGCACACGCCCTTGTACACACTCACACGCAAACTCATACCTGCACACACACACACACACACACACACACACACACACACACACACACACACACACACACACACACACACACACACACACAGTCAGGCAGTTACACACTTACTGTTGTCATACTTGTTAATTTGTTTAAAGTGGGATAAATTTAGTACGTCAGATGATGCAGTGTAAACAAGAATTCGTTTATGTGTGTGTGTGTGTGTGTGTGTGTGTGTGTGTGTGTGTGTGTGTGTGTGTGTGTGTGTGTGTGTGCGCGCGTTAGGTTATACTGTATGTGAACGTTCATGTACTTTTTGTATTTCAACCCAAATACTGTATTGTTAGCATAAGTAGCGTGTTGGTGGACATATTGTGTGATTATGTTTGATGTGCGTGTGTGTGCGTGTGCGAGTGTGACGGTGGCGACGGGACCTTGGCGCCAGCTCAGTGCCGTGAGGTAGTAGCCAGGCAGCGTCACCCTCAGTTCCTGTCTCGTTACCTGTGGTGTGGCCGCCCGTGCGCCTTATCTCATTTAAACATTTGCTAGTTGTAATCTAGTCATTGTGTTGGTGTTCGTGTGTTGTGTGTTTGCAGTATCAGCGTGTGGTGAAGGAAGTGTGTATTATAGTCTGCAGCAGCTCTCACTTTAACTTCACATTTGCCTCACACCCGTGCTCTGTGCAGCTCCACACCCTTTGTCTCGCGTGCAAAGGGCGTGTTCAGTTGTGTGTTGACGCCTTGAAACGCGTCAGGCCAGGCAGGGTCGAGGCTGGGGGTTTGTGTCAGCAGTGGCTGAGTGTGTGATGTGGGCGGTATTGAATCACCAATATTCATCAGCATCGTCACACACTCAATATCGTCATCAGATCATCCTTCCTTCAAGGACACTGCTTTGTTCACCCACCTTTTCACTGTTGCTGCTCCTACCTGACTCCCTCTCCGCCACCTTGCACTGACAGGTAGGCGCTGTCACCACCACCACTGCCGCGAGTGAAATTGTGTCAGGTTCTGCCTTACCCCACCCGTGAACCGTATGAATGAGACACGATATATATATATATATATATATATATATATATATATATATATATATATATATATATATATATATATATATATATTAGCTCTTGGATAGGTAAATATTAATATTAAGAAATTTTACCGATAACGGAAGTTGAATTGGTAACTTAAAGGATTATAATAGGAATACATTGCCTGTTAATAATGTGCAACAAACATCGTCGTCTTAATGTGTAACAAGCATTGTAGTGATGCTGTGCAGGAGGCATGTCTGAAGTGTAAGAGCGGTGAGTGCAGTGGCTGTGTTGGTGTGGTGTGTTCCGACAGTGAGCTGTGTGACCTGCTGTGTTTGGCAAGTGTGACTAATGTGACGTGATGTGGCTGACCGTGATGCAGTGTGGTGCGTGGGATGTTGTGACTCTGTGTGTCTTGATGTCTCTTAATGTTCTGTGGTGTGTTGAAGTTTTAATATTCTGTGTGGCGTGCTGTTGCGTGTCGTGCTACGGATGACGCATCATACTTCTCAGGTTGTGTGCCGTGGCGTAATGAAGTGATTTTATTATGTGTGTTGTAGTGTAGCCTGCTTGTGGAGTAACCGGACTGAGTTATCAGTGTAATATGGAGCGAAGTGGCGTATTGTGGTGGTGGATGGTTCAGCAGTGGGCGACAGATTATGTCCGCGCACCTCTGTTGTACCGCTGCCAGCCCCAACCCACTGAGTCACGCCTCGCCCTGGCTCACCCAACACGCAGCACTCACAGACGCACAGACATAGTCCACAGTGGATATTAACCACCCCACAAAATATAAGCCATATCCCGATTTAAAGGCCGTTCCACTGATCGCCCACTACCATCAAGCTGCGTTGAGCTGGTATCAGTCTAAAAGTTAGCAGTGTGTCCACATTTTTTGACGTACGTTCATGAATATTAGTCACATCGTTCTTGGGTCAGTAGGAATATTCCTATAAATTTTCATCATGATCCTTGTAGTTTTACTCTAGAGTATGATAAACAGACACACGGGGGGCAAAGAAAACTGACACATTTCTGGCAAATTTGATCACTTCATTCTTCGATCTTTGGGAACCGCATTACAAATTATCTTCATGATTGAGATACTTTTCCAATAGGCCAAAGGGTGAATAGACTACAGGGTCCGTCTTCGAAGTCGAAGTTAACGAAATCATGTTCATCAGGAAGCAATGAAATCACGTTCATTTTGTTTTCTAGTTAGTTCAGCAACAGCTATTTCTTGTTCTTCCGAGTTCTGGTAGTATGATGCACACAGTAATTCCCGTTACCATACTCATTCATCATATCCCCTCACATTTTGGCAGTGCTGTAACTATTCATACCTCGTCTGCAACGTTGTGACCTACGTAAATAGCAGTGGCTGTATTACAGTGGCTGTTGATAATGTTAGTATGAACTGATACTTTGCTTGAAGTCTTGTATCCCTGAATGTTTCGGAATACGACGTCCTTTTGCGCGTAGGATAATTAAGTTGGTATTACCTGAGGGCTGACTGCACGTGAAATGTCGTAATATTCTATTCTGAAGATGTCGTTTGTGAGAAATTTCTTATAAACGCATCCCGAAGTAAAATTGGAAAAGCGTTTTACTGCAACTCCTTACTGCTGTTATTCTGTGAGGTTAACATCTGGATACCTCACTTTCTTGATTTAAAATGACCTGTGATTCGTCTGTCAGTTGCTTAGTCCTACTTCGAGAACAGAATCAAGAATTTCTGTCCCTAGTTAGCACGACCCAGTCAAACTGGGTGGTGTTCTTCCATGTTCTTCCATGTCTCTCCACATCCGAGATAATTGGTTCTCACTCTTTCTCTCCAGTAGCGTCTACGTTTTGTTAATCTCTGTCAGTGTTGGAGTAATGATATTGCCATACTGTACAGTGTTTTCTTCAATCCACGTTTTTTATTTTTTTTTCTTGGTAACTGCTCTCAGTGTGCTTGCAACTTTACATTCTCTGCCCTTTCCTTCATTTCATCCTGTGCGCTAACTTTTTGGCGCGGAACACTCCCCGAAAACTTAAATAACCCATTGTTCTTCATTTCTCTAACATTGAATCTCACACATCTCTCAGTCACCATCAATTTGCTCTTGCAGTAATTGATTGTAGGTAACGTCGTCGTTCACAATATTTGCTGAAAGAAAAAGCAGTATTTTGCAAACAAAATGAAATCGAATCTCTCCCTCAAAGCACCATCCAGTTTCACGGTTGCTTTTCTCCGTATTTACATACTCTGGATGACTTCGATAAAAACCTTGGTTCCACTCTTTGTGTATATTATCGTTCACAGTGCCTGCCAGGGGACTCCTATCATGTCTTGTCTCCAGATCTGTAATGCATACAAACAGTCTTCTAGAGTCCACTTCCAGAAACTTTTTTTTTCCATACATCTTAGTGTAAATATTTTATCAGCGCATTCTGTTCTTCCAGAGCTCTCTCTCTCTCTCTCTCTCTCTCTCTCTCTCTCTCTCTCTCTCTCTCTCTCTCTCTCTCTCTCTCTCTCACACACACACACACACACACACACACACACACACACACACACACACACACACACACACACACACACACACACAAGGTAAACTACCTGATATTTGAAAAAAAGTATTGTGCCCCTTTTCAAGAAAGAAATAGACAAAATCCACTCAGCTACCGACCAGTATCACTGACCAGCGTCGTAAGCAAGATTTTAGAAAGTTGATACGAAGAATCTGGGTAAATCACCTGGAAAAACACAATATGATAACAGAAAGACAATTTGGTATTAGAAAGGGAAAATCATGTGTTACTAACCTATTAAGTTACTCTGATAGAGTTGCAGAAATACTACTGTACATTAAAGAGATGGCTTGGTAGACAGCATATATTTAGATTTCAAAAAGGCATTTGACGGAGTAGCAAACCAGAGACTTTTATGGAAACTGTATCATAAAGGAGGAATCAGAGGTAATCTGTACGATTGGATCCAAGATTTTCTCAGTAAGGGGGAAATGAGAACAGTGCTAAGGGGAAATTACTCATCATGGAGAGAAGTGACAAGTGGAGTTCCACAGGGCTTGGTGCTGGCACCAATTATTTTTTTAGTATTTACATATAACATAGACATCAACATTGGAAATGGAAGCTTCCTAAATATGTTTTGCTGATGATGCAAAAATACAAAGGAAAATTACAAACACAGACACTTGCATAGAGCTGGAAAAGGAATTAAATAAGCTTCATGAATGGAGAAATAGATGGCAAATCGAATTCACTGTAGATAAATGCCATGTCATAAAAATGTGGTATAAGTGAAAAAGACCAGACTGGGGCTATAGCTAGGAAGTTCAACCCTTCACACATCAGAAAAGGAAAAGGATTTAAGAATGATTTTCAAATGCGGACTATCACCGGCTGACCACATAAATGAAAAAGTAAGGAACATGCACACACTGTTTGCTAATATGAGGGTAGCATTCACATATATAAATGAAGGCATGCTGAGAAAGATAATAATATCATTCATCAGACCAACTGTGGAGTATGCATCAGTAGCTTGGAATCTGCATCTCAAAAAACACATAGATAAGATTGAAAATGTACAAAGGGCCGCTACAAGGTGGGCGCCAAGCTTAAAGGATCTAAGCTGTGAAGAAAGACTCGAAAAAGTAAACCTTCCAACATTGCAGGAGAGATGGAAAAGAGGAAATATGATTATGTCATATAAATGCATCACAGGAATAGAGAAAATAGACATAAATGAGTATATAACCTATGAGGATGCAAGAGGACACTAAAAAAAAAACTTTACAAAAAAGAGATGTGATAAAAACGTAAGGAAATTCAGTTTCCCAAATAGGGCAAGTAATCAGTGGACTGCACTATCAATTGAAATAGTGTGTGCCGAGGCTAGTTATAAATTTAAAGACATGTATGATAAAAATGGTTCAAAACACGGGACAGTACGAGCTTGACTCATTCCTGTAAAGATACAATTACGTAAGAATAATTAGATATGAACACACACACACACACACACACACACACACACACACACACACACACACACACACAAAATCATTGCCTTCTGCTGTATCCCTTTTCCATTCATTTAGCATGTGTACCCGTGAATCATCGTTTGTTGGAAGAATGTCTTTGTGATGGACAGTTCTCTTCCAAAACAGATATTTCTCATTCCATTCACCCACGGTATTCCAGAGCCACCTAACAATCCTTTCACATTCTTATCGTGTACGTTTGTTTGGTGATCTGACTTTCGATGTGCAGATGAATTAAGAGAGTTTGTGTGTTGTGTAACGTCTGTCAACACAAATCAGAAAATTCAGTCAAGGGAAATGAGTCAGAATTGTTTGTTGTTGTTGTTGTCATCGTCGCCTGCCGTCTTGTCCCCCCTCCCCCTCCTGCGCCACCAAGTGCCTACATTGGTCTCGCCCTGTTTGTGGAGGACTGTGACCTGTGTGTACCCAGCTTATCCCTGCCATTTGAGGTCCCAACCACTGCATGCACATTTCACTGCAGAGAGAGAGAGAGAGAGAGAGAGAGAGTTAAAATAGGGGGAGGCGAGAGTCGGGAGAGTACGAGTATGTCAGTTTTCCATTCCATTATTGTACAAATACATTCCTTGGGTAACAGTAATTGAACCAGTTACATGTGAAGGATCATAAGCTGTAGTCAGTGTAGCCTATATTGTAGTGCTTTTGTTATTTTATCGTATCGACAGACCCACGCACAAAGTAGAAAATCATAGCTTATTCCAACCATGACCATCCATAAAAAAATACGAATCAGTGGATTCTGTCCTCTTATTCATTGTGTGTCTGTATTTTAAATGCTTAATTGCCACTTCAGCTGGCTTAAAAGTCACTCATCACGTCGTGTGATATGCAGTGCTCGTGGATAACTAGCATGTGGCGTGAACAGTGTTGTCTCTTGAATCATTATTTGCGAATGTTTAGCAATTGGTACAGTGCATTGCAGTGGCGATGTTAGAATATTGCTGGAAACTAAAAAATGTGTTGTTGCAGGCTCGCTGGTGGGAGTGACGAGTGACAGCGAGTGCGAGGACAAGAAGAGCTCGGCCTCGTCCACTGGTGTGGTGGAGGCTGGGCGGGCCTTCACGTCAGCCTCCCCTGGGGCACAGGTCGCCCTCGTCAGCTCTCACGACTACAACATGGAGCAGAGCAACGTCGCCCTCCTGCGGGCTGAGCTCAAGGTATGTGCACGACGTTAAGAAAAGTAGTATACACACCCTCCAAAAAGGACATGAAACCAGGTGATTGGTGGTTTCTCACTGAGTTTTGTTGCTGTGTGCGTCTTTTCCGTAGGCAGATACATCTAAAGTGGTAGTGTATTTCGTATACTGGGTAAAGTTCCGTCGTCATGCTACCTTTATAACAACAGCCAAATACAGTCCTGAAAAGTTACTGGAAAGTGTTTTTCCAAAATATTTTCCATTTGTTTCACAGTGCAAATGCGAAATATCTTACAGGTACCTTTTGGAGCGAGTGTACACTTGCCTCTACTGCAACATTAGCCACCCACAGCGTTATCAGTGTGTGGGCTGTCTGACGTGTGAACCACCGAGTATCGGAACGTGTATTGGAAGCAGAGTTGGGCGAGGCAGGCAGAGGGTGGTTGGGGGTTTTATGGCGGGGTAGAGGAGGTAAGAGGGTTTGAAAAAATAGTGGGTGTTTGAGAAGGTGGGGGAGACCGTATGAGGTGCATTGTTTATTTGAGAAGGAATTACTGGGTAATTCAGTAATTAAAATGTGTTACTCGTCACTGTGATGGTTACAATTAATAAGAACACTATGAAGATATAATGCAGAATGTGGGATAAGGAAAGCCCTTCATTTATTTTAAACATCAGTATCGAGGCATGTCTACCAGGGCTGCCAGCTTCGCAATTAAGTTTGTCACAACGTCTCAGTCTGGAGGTCAAACCATGTCACTGTTAAAATAATAAGATCTATTTGTCGATATATATATATATATATATATATATATATATATATATATATATATATATATATATATATATATATATATATATATATATATAAACAGACGCTGAGTGTATATGAGTCAGGTGAAGGGGGGGGAGAGGGAGGGAGAGGCCAAGGATAAGATGGAGGGGTGGAGTGGAGAGGTATATGAGAGAGGGGGGGGGGTGAGCTGGGAGTAGGGCAATGAAATGGCGGGGGACAGGGCGACATGGAGGCGATTTGTTTGTGGCTACCCCTTACGGCAGCGTTTCTTAACCTTTTCCGACCTCAGCACCCCCCTTGTAATAAGGTCTCAGTCCAGCACCCCTCTACATCTGGTTACTGGGACTGCAGTTGCTACACTACTGCAGGGTTAAAGTAAAGTGAAGTACTGCATGACAGTTTATTTTATACTGTCTCAAAAAAAAAAAAAAAAAAAAAAAAAAAAATCAAGGATGCCAATACTAAGCAAATCCAGTAAGAAACAATATAATGCAGCATTTTCCAGTAACCCCTAAAATTTATTTCAGCACCGCCTGGGGATGCTAGCAGCCGAGGTTAAGATACGCTGCCTTACGGGATTAAGGCTTCTGGCAGTAGATAGATAAATAGACGCCGTTGGACCTCCAGACTGAAACGTTGTGACAAACATGTTGCTAAGCTGGTAGCCTTGGTAGACCCGCCTTCATATTGATGTTGTATAGAATGATTGTAGTCTTGAATAAATAGTTTCCTTGTTACGAGCGAGGGCGAAGCCCACGCGAATCGCTTTTAGTGGCATTTTCACCTATGAGCGGCCAGGCCCGACGAAAACGCTTTTGAGAAGCTTATATTTCAGCTACCGCAGTTCCAGTCACTGCGTGGTTTGCACCATATGATAGCCCAATTCTTTAAGGTTTATTTTTGACATATATATATATATATATATATATATATATATTAGATATATATATATATATATATATATATATATATATTACATACACACACACAGTTGCTGTACAGTTGAATTTTTCGGATACCAACGAAATTCTTGCCTAGCTGTCTAGTAGTAGGTAAGATGGTTGGTGTCATATTAAGAGTTCGGTCACCCAGATGTATCAAGGAACTATTGGCCGTCACCGTAGTAGGTATGGGTTGTGCATCGTTTTGTTTCTGACGTCTATGATCATGTGGTTCACGTCACCGGGCACTGTGATGACAGTTCTGCTATTATTGTGCTTCTCATTTCACACTTGTAGATCCCACCTGACACATTTATTATTGGTTAAATAAAGGTCGGATGATGGATGATGATTATATTTTTACCAGACGTGGTAGTTCCAGCAGCCACACCCTCGATCATGTCCTACCCTACCAGTATTGTTCTCTGTATCTCGTCTCATATACGTTTGCATCGTCATCCTCTACTTCACTTAACCTTTTGATGATTATCCACTCCAAAGCTGAATGAAGTCGCCTATAAGTAGCAAAAATAACATAGTTGGCAAGATGTAAGTAGGTTTTTCGTGTTAGTGCAGGTTTCCGTCATCATAGTAAAGATCTCTCACGTCGGGAAAGAGTTAGTGGAGGCTGTTCATAACCGTTATTATTTACAAGACGAGAAGTCACTCCTAAGATAAATATAAGAGTCTAGCGGTAGTGGTAATGATATTAAGCATTCTCGCGTCCCATAAGGATTATTACATTTCCATTTCAGTACGTTTCAATACATTTACACTGCTCTTATTATTCCTTGCATTTTCTCATAAATTGCTCCCGTGTAACTCCTGTCTGTACATTCTTCTCACATCTCCCATACTTTCGTCACCATCATTTGCTCAGTTTTGTTCACAGCGTCATCCTTCTTGCATTTTGACCTACACATTTATTTCCACCATCCTCATGCTTCTTCCTGACTTTCGTAGGCCATTCCGTTGTCACGCGTCTTCCTCGATTCTCTCTCTCTCTCTCTCTCTCTCTCTCTCTCTCACACACACACACACACACACACACACACACACACACACACACACACACACACACACACACACACACACACACACACACACACACACACACACACACACACACACACACACACACACACACACACACACACACACACACACACACACACACACACACACACACACACACACACACACACACACACACACACACACACACACACACACACACACACACACACACACACACACACACACACACACACACACACACACTCTTTCCTTTTGTACTGTACCTCTCCAGTTCCTCGTGTCATCTTTCTTTCATCGTGTCCATTCCATCACCATCCCGACTCGTCCTTTCCATTTTCACTGTCTCCCTGCTCGCATCGGCCACCCATCACATTATCTTCTATTACCTCCTCCCTGCCATCATCTCCTCCATTACCTGAGTTACACCCGAGCCAAGCCATCAGCAGACTCCTTCGCCCACCCACGCCCAAGCACCTCAGCATAAAAGGAAGTTTAAGCCACCTCCTTTGCGCCTCAGCTGCTTTCTCCTTCAATAAATATCCCGCCTGATCTACGCTACAACTCGTGCTGACATCCTAAAAATTGCAGTCACATACAAAAATCCCAGGTAATTCCCTGCGATCTCGCAATATCGGGTCTGTCCCTCTTCAAGCGTAAAGCAGCTTTTCCCGAAACGGGACATGAAGCGGGTCAACGTTGCCAAAAAAAAAAAAAAAAACAAAAAAAAAAAAAAAAGCCATTTGACCTTGACTGGTGTTAACTGAGCCAGGGATGAGGTCGGGTTGATGGCAGGACGTGCGGGAGGAAGCTCCTCTGTTTTATCACCGGTTTTGAGAGTCGTTCAGACATAATTCTCACATGAAGTGGATGATAGTGATGATGATATCGGGAGGGAGATGAGCTGTGGATTCTTGGGCCGAGTGATCGTCGGGAATTTGAGAAACTGTAAGGTGATTTGGTGGATTACTTTAGATAAATCAAGTGAATTAATATCGGCTGCTGTTATTACATATTAATTAATTTACTTATTTATTCGACTGTACAAGTGTGCTAGGAAGGCTGTTATTGAGGTCCGATTCCTTTGATGTAATGCTGCGTGCTTCCTCCTTTACCTTTAGCATTCTTTTTCTGTCTTCATTCCTCTCTTTCTGTTTTCTTCCATCCTTCCTGTCGATTTCAGTTACTTTTCTTTCTACTTCAGGTGGCTATTCACTGAGTAACAGACCTAATGGTTCCCTGTGCCTCGGGAAACCTTTTATAACTCTGGGTGGTAACCATATACCCGAATAAAGGGGTAATGTGGAGCTTCCTCTGGTGCCCCTGTTAACTGGGTGAAGCGACGCAAATGCGGCGTTTATCCATGAACCAAACCTCCACTCTTCCCCGCACCTCACTGTGGCAAAGTTCTCTGCCCGCGGCATCCCTGCAGGGGTGGTTGTATCTCTGCGGTTGCAGAATCTATTCAGCCAAACAGAGCGGGGTTACTCAACAAAAACAATAGTGTACGGTTCCTCTGTAGCCCTCACACGTCACCTGGCATGTGACCACGAATACTTACATTAACACACACCTCATTTGTTGTTACGCTACAGGTATCATATTCAAATCCCGTGCTGTGGTATTAGTTAACGTGTCGGTGGGACCTCATTACAGCAGAAATGTGACATGGTGGTATCGAATTCAGTCCACTTCGTCAACAAATTTGGGACTGAAGTTCATAGGTGTAGGCACAGAAAGTCCTGAAGGAAAAAGGCTGCTGTAGGTTTTGCCTGTTCCCAAGGCCCAGTAGTTCTCCTACATACCATACATATTTACATGTCACCACTTCGGCGCTAACACCCACTGTCCATCTTGAACACATGTTAGGCTGTCTCATACAGGACTGATGTATTGGTATTAGCGAGGGTATTTTTACATGTCGGCGAGTCTTCTGGTAGATCAGTAATGTCTGCTTGAATGAAACTGAAATCCTTTAACTGTTCCCAGCCCCAGCCGGGATTCGAACCTGAGTCCAGTAGGACAGCAGGCTACCTCTCTATCGATTCGGCCACCGCTGAATTCGTGTGGAGAGAGTAATCAGATGAAAGTGTTTAGAATGGAAACTGATGTGTATGTGCATAATGCTTGAAAATGTGAGAATTAAATTTAGGAAGAATGCAGTATCAGTGCACCGTAAAGCTAATAAAACGCCCAGGTGGACAGAATGTGGGTAAAATGTGGGATGAAAAAAGTGACGGGCATGGAAAAGGAAATACGGATGCGTGGCGTGGTAGGGGAAAATTTGACGAGCTGGGAGGTGAAGTACGATGTTTAAAAAAAAAAAAAGAAAAAAAAAAAGTTAAAAGTGGGAAAGAAAGAACATGGGGATGGTGGTGGTTGTGGTAACAGTGAGAGAGAGAGAGAGAGAGAGAGAGAGAGAGAGAGAGAGAGAGAGTTAAATTAAATTAATTAAAAACCTTTATTTCCACAAAAGTGGTTATTCTACTTACGTAGTACCGTACTTACTAACAGTAACTGAAATGATATATATTGTACATATAGTACAGTGTATGATATAGTACAGTGTTTGAGACAATAGTTGTTTGAGGCAGAGTTGTTCTTTTATTAGTTGTGACCGTAAAACTAAGTTTTGCTTATTAGATACTGTTTTAGTTTTGTACAGGATATGGGATTCTTTAATATATGATGGCTGCTCATTCCATAGTTTAGGCACCCACTGCTGAAACTGATCTGGACCCCATGTGTGTTAACTTTGGGAACATATAAATTATTTCGTTGGCTGGTTGTGCTGCTGGTTATTACCCGGACGGGTGTAGTTTTCACTCGGTTTGTCTGTTTGTTTGTCTGTCTGTCTTTCTGTCTGTCTGTATCTCTGTTAACAACTTTACGTGAAAACTACTGGTGCGATTATGACCAAAATTACAGGGATGATGGGCTATGACCCTCTGATCACCTGATTAGATTTTGGGCCAAAGTGGATGAAGGCCCAGTCTGCAGGCCCCCCAAAATGTGAATAATATAAAAAAAAAATCGCTTTTTCCGCCATAAATCCATTCATATTCTCCTTATTTACTTGAAACCAAAGCCTAAAGGTGCACCATTCAAATCTGCATCCTATAACATGCCTCATTACATCAGGGGGGTCACCCTTCAGTTTGCCGTAGGGGGGTCAGTGTCAGGTGGGTCGGGCCTAAAATTTCAAATGGACATAAAATCGTCAGTTTTCACCCGATTTACTCCAAATTTGATATGTGACATCTTTGACAAGATATCCTGTTGTGTTTATACGTTACCACTAAAATGACTGCCGATGACGGATTTGCTGTGCCTTGGCACCGCGTCTTGTATTGTTGACGGTCGATATAGACAGGATGTGCTCTGGAAGGATTTTTTTTTTTTTTTTTTTTTTTTTTTTTAATATAGTAACTGCTAGGCTAAATCTTGTTAGATTACCTACACTTAGCCATTGAAGTTCTTTAAGAATGGAGGTAAAATGGTCATATTTCTGGCTCTTCCGTCTGCAACTTTTCCAGCAAAGCTTTTTTTTTTTTTTTTTTTTTTTTTTTTTACCAAGTCGGTTTGGTTTTATCCCATGTAATGGTACAATAGTTTTAAGTGATATAACTACAGCAATTTAATCATGATTAAACGAGTATCTTCATCAAAATAGTGTTTTGTTCAGTTCATAAACATTAGAGCTCCCAGTGCTCTCTTTCTTACTTTATTAATGTGACTATCAGAGGTCATTTACCGGTCCATATTAATGCCGAGGGTCTTCACAGTGTCAGTTGGTTAAGTGTGTTGTCATGAAAATGAATGGTAGTGTCATAGAGTATTTGTGGTATCAACCGGCCTGTGCCTATGAAGATTCATTGTGTCTCGTTTGTGTTTAGCGGAAGTCCATGTTGAAGGAAATACAGTACATTCTGACCTTAATTAAAGTTTCTTCAGTTTTCTGTATTACTTGATTAATTTCATTTACTTAGCTGCTGTGAAGGAACTGGGTATCGTCGGCGTATTGTACTAGGGAACTTATTAAACTGTTCTTGCATATCATTTGCATATATTTTGAATAATATCGGTCCTAAATTAGAACGTTGATGGACCCCATATGGCACATTTAATTTGGAGGACATTGTATTATTATGCGAACTGACTGTTCTGTCTGCTAAGTAGTTACCGAACCAAAAATATCTACAATTACCTTTTTTAATATTTTAAGGGGGATGTTATTACTGACGCTGTCAAATGCCTTGGAAAGATCACATTAGGTTACGAGAGATACACGATTATTATCCATACCGTTACAGATTTTATCGGTTACTGCAGCGAGAGTTGTGTCTGTTGATAAATTTGGACGGAAGCCATGTTGGTTATTAGAGAGTAGTTTGTTGATTTCCAAAAAATCCAGGAGTTGATTGGAAGCAATGTTTTCGGTAATTGTAGAGAAGATTGGTATAAGTAAGATGGGACGATAATTAGTGATATTCTTGTCTCCGGCATAAAGGGGGGTAACAATGGCGTGTTTCCATGAATTGGGAAAGATAGCGGTGACAATTGAGGTATTTATTTTTATAGTTAAGTAGAATTTGATTGCATATAATGAGTCCTTAATGAATTTTAGTGAAATAATACCTGAGCCGAAAGAACTGGTTTCATGCAAGTGTTTTATTGTTTATATAACCGTATTTGGGTCAACAGGCTGTGGACGGAAATTATTTTATGCTGTTACTAGCTCTGTTCATAGCTTCTGTCATGAAGAGTGTGCCGGTTATGGGCATCATGTATTAAGTGAGAACAGAAAATTTCGTTATTATACAGATGTAGGTTTCAGAAGGTTTTTATTATGGGAGAGAGTTAAAATCGAGTAAAAAAGGCATGAGAGAGAGAGAGAGAGAGAGAGAGAGAGAGAGAGAGAGAGAGAGAGAGAGAGAGAGAGAGAGAGAGAGTTAAAAAGGAAGAAGACAGGTATAAGTGAGAGAGATGGGGGGGGGGAGTTTAAAAGGAAGAAGAGAGGCATAAGAATAAATGAGAAAACATACAGAAGAGAAATGAAGAGGAAGTGAAAGAATAGGAGCAGAAACCAAGAGATAAGTGGAGGCGGGAGCGAAGAGGAAGAGAATGAAAGATCAGTAGAGTACCTAATAAATGAAAAGAAAAGGAAGGGAATTGAGATTAGTATCGAGAGGGAAACTTTAGTTGGACTGTAGAGTATAAAGTGGAGTAGGAGAAGGTAAGTGATGCCTGTTTGCAGCAGCACTGTGATACGAAAGAGAATGGGGGTTAGAGGACGAAAGGAGAAGCAAGGAGGGAGAGAAGTGACGTGGACTGTAGAGTAGAAGGTGGAGCGAGAGACAGGGCGTAGTTAATGAAGTGCAGGGGAGAAAAGAGGGTCAGGAAAGAGGAGCATGAGAAGCAGATAAGAAGTAGAAGAAAAAGGGAATAAAAAGATGAAAGTGGATTATATAGTAAAATGTGCAGAAGGTGTAGCTAATGGCGTACTCCACCGCAGCGTCCTGAGAGAGAGAGAGAGGTCAGGTCAGGAGGGAAGAAATGAAGGAGAACCAAGTGGGAAGAGCAATAAGAAGAGAGTCAAGTGAAAACTGACGTGGAATGTGGAGTATAATGTGGATAGGGAGTCAGGAAGTAATATGGCTATCCCCGCTGCAACGCCCTGATACAAACGCCGCCTCATATTAAAATCCACCTGCATTAATAATTCCTGCTTGCATTACCCGCCAGCCGCACACCGAGGGACGGGGGAGGGGGTATTGAAAAGGAGGTTAGAGGGCGCTGCGAGATATGAAATGGGGAAGGGGAAGATAATGGGTGGTGGGGGGGAAGGAAGTTGAGGGGAAGAGTTAAGTGGTAAGGTTATGGTTCGGGAGGGGGGGGGGGGACTGGAGTGAGGGAGAACTGAGGAGAAGAGTTAAGTGGGAAGCTTGTGATGGTGGAGGGAAATATTAAAATGGAGCTGTTGTGTAGCGTGGGAGGTGGAATGGGTGAGGGGAAGAGGGGATACTGAGAAGGCAACCCTGCTAGATATGAAATGGTGGAGGGGCACATCGAGGCCATAATGTGAATGTGGGAGGATTTTGAAGAGGATTTGATGAGGATTCTGATAGATGGGATGTGAGAGGGAAGGGCTGGCATATATTTCAGAATGATTGAGGGAGCGATAGTGGGTATGAAAGTAGGGGGTGAGAATGGGGCGGTAGAAGGATCGCGGAAGAGGATGGAGGTGACAGTGAGAGACGGAATATAAGAGCGGGGGTTGGATGAGAAATATTGAATAGGGGTGAGCAAGAGCTGGGAGATAATTTACGATATTGTGTCGAGGGAGTGGATGGGAGACAGTAAGGTGGATAGGTAAGTGGAGTGGAGTGGGGAAAGAGAAGGAATTGAATAAGAAGTGTAGAGGGTGATAGAGGATAAAGATTAGGTGGATATAAATCTGTTCTGCACAGTTATGTCTTTATATAATTAATTCTTGTTACAGCCAGACCCTTAAGGGGTTAATAAAGAACTTAAGAGAAATATGGCTGATCAGGAGTGGGAGAAGGGGAATAAGAGAAAGAAACGAATGGTATGGTATTTGACAGGAGCAGAGATTCGTATAACATTAAATTAGAGGCAGAGTAGAATAAAGGGAGGGTATGAAAAGAATCATTGGATAACACAGGGGAGTGGAGGGAGAAGACAGGTATTCACAGAACACTAAGTATTAGGAGAAGGAGACAGACGCGTACCGACCTACACACGTTTCAGACGTTGCTTGCTAACCAGAGAGAGAGAGAGAGAACTGTTTGACAGAAGCACCTTAGAGAGAAATAAATAACGAGTAAGGAGAGGAAATGCTGTCGAAGAAGCTGAAATTGAACTGATCCAAAGAGAAATTTTTATGATTAATGGAGGAAAAGAAGTAATTAAGGAGAAGGTAGGGATTGTTTCAACTGGTGGCATTTCATCTACACTCTTGCTATTTACAGGCACTTTAACATAAGGAAGATTATTTGGTTGTGAGGGGTTATATACAGCTCTCATTAACCTTGTCACTGATACGGGTCTTCACATAACTGAACACTATGGCTTGTAGGTAGGTAGAATAAAATTAGTAGATACATCGTGGGATTGGAGGGGTCACGGTGAATAATAGCTTTACCAGTTGTATCCGAGTTACGCCATTTTTAATTTACACCCTCTGCTTCAACCAGACAAGTTTATTTAGTTTGGGAAAGGCCTGGTATTGAAAGGTTGTATTGAAGAAAGTCTATCCAAACTGAATAAAGTTGTCAAGAGGTGGGAATATAGTGAGACATTCCTGGGCTTGTTGGGTTACTCCTGTCGCTTTTGCCATTTTACACCTAGCTATTAGAATCATGTGACATGTGGAGGGGTGTGGTACGTATAAGGACTGTTGGGCCTTAGGGAACGGACTGTTAAGCCTATTCGTGGAGTCGGACTTACAGAAACAGAAGCTAACATCACACGATTTTATTCACTAGAGAAATTCTGGCTATCGGAGGGTTGCAAACTGTCTCAACTGGGCCGTTCATGGCCACGGACACACTGGCTCAGTTTAGGCTCGTATCAGACGATATTGCTCAGCTGAAAAGAATAAAGGTGGGGGGGGGGGTAGGCTGGGTTTGAGAGGGTTAAGGAATTGATCATGCTGTCCGTGCTGCTCCAACTTCAGCTCTGGTGGCCGTGAAAACGCCTCACCATCAGTCTCGCTCGTAGATGTGTTCAGTCCATTGATTTATTGCAAACTGTCATACAGCATGCTTTCTTAACCATTGTGGCCACCGCAACTTACTCTCACCGTCGCCCCATTGCAGTGGGCCATGGTGTTGGAATCTGAAGGGAAACATCACTGCAGTGTTGCCACCAAGAATTTTGGGAAATCTGATGCAGGATTAAAAAAAAAAAAAATAGAAATCTGCGGAACCCCCAAAGTGACAATTTCGTGAAAACCACTATAACAGTGTGTGTGTGTGTGTGTGTGTGTGTGTGTGTGTGTGTGTTTTTGGGCAGCCGAAACTACACATTCAAATCGCACCAAAATTGGCACAGAAATTGCAAAAAATTCGATGATATGAAAACACTTGATCCCATCACGACTGAAAGACTTTTACTATATTTAATGAGCGATCACATTTTGACCAAAAAACGCCGCTCCTGGCGCCCGGCATAGGATCTCCGTAGAATTCTTTGCCCACAGGTACAACTAAAGTATTTCGGACTTGCATTCGGACAACTTGGATTCCATTCCCGAAGCTGCAGATAACACGATCAGTTGGTTAGCTGCAAAAAATCCAAGTGACAACGTTACACTAGAACAGCACATAAACGCGAGAGCCCTCCACAGGGGCAAGTGCGAGGGGCCAGAAGAGCCCACGGGCACTTGTACTATTCTATACATGCAGACACGTGCAATCACAGGCATCAGAGCAACTAACCCCCCACCACCCCTCTACCTCGATACAACTCTTACTCCCCATATGTGAATTATCTCCCCACGCCTGTAAACACATCTGCTTGCATGGTTGATATGCTAAATCACATATAATTTGTTTGCTTCAACTAGCCAAATTGGTTGTTACCGTAAATGATCTCCCAAGGTTCAATGTACTCGTTGTGGACCTTCTCCCCGATCGAATTTTATCTCCTCACACGTACATACACATCTGTTTTCATAGTAGTTGGTCAAGAACAAACTAAAGTGCTCATCTTTGATGAGAAAAGATGGTTTTATCCACCCTTCTTACCCACAAACTTTCTCCCCACAGGGTACTTTATCTCCCCAAAAGCAAGTAATCTCCCCACACCCCAGAACACCTGTTCTCGGGCTTGGTGTGACCTATTTCAGTAATAGAAATAATTAGTTATCAAAACTATGGGGACTTTCGAAAATTTTGGGGGGTAACTATTTTTTTTTTTTTTCAACTTTGACGCTCGATTGTGCGGTAACCATTATGCCTAGGGGGGTGCCGATTGCGCTGTCAGGTGTGTAAATTCTTCCTCTTTAGCCAGAACATACTGATTTTTCCCTTGGTGAAAGTCGAGAAAACACCCCCGAATTGCGGCTCCAGTGGCAGACGAGCCAGATCGAATTGCGGTGTTTAGGGGTTAAGGTACTGTACACAGGTCAGGTCCCTGCTCAGAAGGGGGAAGAGGAGTCACAGGGTTGAAAATAACCGAGAGGTCAGACAGTGATACTGGAAAAAAATCGAAATATGCCTCCCAGTTTGTTACCAGTGTGGTTTCAGCCCATCAGGCTAATGCAGGTGGATGTCACTCCTGTTATCATATCCAGATCCGTCTCTAACACTGGGTGAGTTTAGATTCACTCACCGGAGGGACACCATGTCGTTGAAGGGTAAAAAAAAAAAATAATAATAAAATAAAATAAAAAAAATAAAAAACGACTGACGGCGTATGTTTTACTCTAACGCCAGGCTTTTTTTTTTTTTCCCCTCGACACAAATAAACCTTGTGTCATCGAATAATCGACTGTATCTGTTAGATTTTGCGTTACAGCCTTCTCTTTTAAAAAGGATAGTAACCGTTATCTTTACGGTCACGAAAAGAACCACAGCAGAAAATCCAGCAATGGCAGTTGTGGCAACAGTTTATAATCCCGGCGGCATACAACCTTGGCTGTAGCACCGCCAGAAATGTTATGATTAGTCACTCAATCAGTTTTCACTTATAAGAGAAAGTTTTATGTGGTGAGGATATGCCATTATGGATAATATCATTACTTTCATATTTTTTGACATAAAATCTCTGGCCATAGACACAGAGACCTGTTATCTATGGGTTAGCATGAAACATGCATGTTCGTTGACCGCGGATTTTAATCGTGCCAGCATAACTGTGAAAAAATCAATTCATTTTATTATTATTATTATTATTATTATTATTATTATTATTATTATTCTGAGTGAAATTAATTAAAACATATTAGTCCTCTTGTTAACGTAGCCTCTTCATGTTTATTCAGGCCCTTTGAGCAGTGGATGTCTAAAGAACTACACATTCACTAAGAGCAAAAACAGTAAAGGAAACGACGTCTGAAATAAATATGTGTTGGCTTGACTAAGACAGGACCAGAGGATACAGCATAGTAACATTTCATCTCAAGTGATATCCCCAGACGATATTTTTTCAGCACACGGGAACCTCTCGCATCGAATGATTATGAAAGTCTCTTCTTCAGTTAGGATAGTTTTCTCTGGCTATACAATATAATTCAGCATTGCGGAGACCTTCCCTATAGAAGGGATATTGAAAATCACTTATTTGATTTCAGATGGGTGTCTAATAAACCTACTATGGTGGAATCCAGGGTTCTTACTTATCAAGGATCTGCAAGCAATTTTTACAATACACACATCTCTGTATCAGTATACAGTTATCAGGTATACTGTGTGAAATGCTTAGTAGCTGTCAGTGGAGACCCAAGTACTGTATAACTAATGAATATTAAATACAAATTAAGCTCAAAAAGCAGTGTGCCAGGGAAGACAATAGTATAAATAAGCTGTTTTATATACAACAGCAACAGAAAATTAGTATTATAAAAATGGATGGAGCTGCGTTAGGAAATAATGCTGCTCGGGATAGGAACGAGCAGCACTTGATGGCTGGGGTTCTCGAGGTCACTTGGTGCTCGGCTAAGTTATATTCGCCCTGAGGCGGGTTATTGCCACATCAGGGTCACAGATCCACGCCACCACCTTCACTCACTCCATCCACCCACACACTCCATCCACCCACACCCAGTTCCTTCTCCCACACCCAGCCCAACCACCCACACCCAACCCATCCACCCACACCCAGTT
This sequence comes from Coenobita brevimanus, assembly GCF_032717465.1. Lineage (NCBI taxonomy): Eukaryota > Metazoa > Arthropoda > Malacostraca > Decapoda > Coenobitidae > Coenobita > Coenobita brevimanus. The sequence goes on from NC_137017.1 coordinate 33,250,323, forward strand.
CCTCCACCCATGCACAGTTCCTCCACCCACACCCAGCACATCCACCCACACCCAGTTCCTCCACTCACACCCAATCCATCCACCTACACCAAGTTCCTCCACCCACACACAGCCCATTCACCCACACTCAACCCATCTACCCACACCCAGTTCCTCCACCCACACCCAGCCCATTCACTCACACCCAACCCATCCACCCACGCCCATCCCATCCACCCACACCCAGTCCCTCCACCCACACCCAGTCCCTCCACCCACACCCAGTCCCTCCACCCACACCCAGTCCCTCCACCCACACCCAGTCCCTCCACCCACACCCCGCCCATCCACCTACCTCCCCCTCCTCCCTAGCAACACTACCAGTTCTCTCCGTTTCGACTCGCATAGCTTGTTCTCTGTTCATGACTCACACTGACTCTGCCCACATCTCACTTTATTACCACTTCCACACCATATCCTAACGCTCTTGCAGTCTCTCGCGCTCACGTTATTAACCGTACAAGGAACATCCTTAAAGATATCCACCATTTTTCCCCTCCTCTGCTATTACGGGAAGGTGGAGTGATATGTCTTAAAACCACAACAAGAGAGAATGGTGAGCGGAGAGAGCAGAGTAGAGGCTGTTGTGAGATATGGAGTCAGGTGTGATTGGCCGCAAGTGGATGACATGAGATGATCAAGGAGTGAGTGTGAAATGGGATTAGAAGGCGTGGGTGTGAGGTGGAGTGGCAGAATGGTGGACGTGAGCCAGGGATGAGGAGTGGATTTGAGGCTGGAAGAGAGAGTGAGTGTGTAATCAGGGATTCTGAGAAGATTTTAGACCGGGTGGGCAACGAGTATAAGACCGTAAAGAAGGCGGCAGACTGAAATGAGGTATGTTGGGAAAGGAAGGATTATGAGGTGAAGTAGGATGAGGAAGAAGTGGGTTTAAGGTAGGTTAGGAAAGATGATCTGAAGTGAGGTGTCTATCGTGGATGACAGACGAGGTGAGGAAAAGTATGCTTTGTAGGTACATGATGCCGGATAAGATAAGCAGTTTTTGAGGTGTGGACGAGGGTGTGGGAGGGAGCTATAGTTCGTGAGAGGAAGGGTGAGTGTAGGATAAACCGTGTTCAAAAAGGAAGGGAGGGAGGCGGTAGAATAGAGACGTGGTCAGGGAGTAAAAATGTGTGGCGTGCGTGTAAGATACATGAAGAGATGAGAGAGAGAGAGAGAGAGAGAGGGAGAGAGAGAATTATTAGTAGGATATAGCAGATGAGTAGAAGAAAAAATTAAATTATTAAATGTAACACGAGAAGCTGAATGAAAAAGTGAAAAGGAGGATTTAATAGAACGAGGATTGAGGAATAGTTACAGAAATGGAGACATGAAAGAACTGGAAAAAAATGCAGTACTACGAAGAAAGATATATAATGAAATAAGATAGAAACAGAGGATGAAATAACACAGTGAAGTAGGAAAATAGTGAAGGAAGAGAATGGCAAAGCAGTGAGTGAGACAGGTGGGTTGAACATTAATAGGATAGGTGGTGCACTACGCGAGTACAGCACTGTAATGCAAGGCCAGTAAGTCTTATTGGCCTTGATGGCAAGGCCATTAAGACTGTGTTGCTCTTCCTTCGCGTCATTCCACACACTGTTTTATCCTTCTTACCACACTCATATACCCCTGTGTGTTATCTGACTCTTGTAATTTCCCATAGGCAGTCAGACACACTTCGCGTCAGGGGCTCAGAAAAGCATTTGAAAAAATATTTGTCCAAACTCTGTTTTTAACCTCACGTGCGTCAGACTTCATCCCATCACGTTCGCGTCGTCAGCATGGGTGGGATACAGCCGGCTTCCTGCAGAGCCCGTAAATAATCCTCTGCGAACATGAAATGTCTAAGTTCCCCTCTGTACCATTATTTCAGAACGCTGACGGTTTTTCTCCATTTTTTTTTTTTTTTTTTTTTTATGGTCAACAAAGGCTGTCGGAATTTTCAAACCACAATTGAAATTATCGTATAATTCGAAAACTTTCTTTTAAGAGAATTTTATCCATCCTGGCAAAAAATTGAAGCTGTGATTTAAAGTAATGTGGAAAATTATTGTATGCATTCTCAGCTGCAGTTTTGTTTTGTTTCTTATTTGTGATTAGTTTAAGTGATAGGTCAGTCTCCTCTGAAGACGGTGGTGCCAAACTGAGGTTGAATATTGAATTTTTAACCGTAACATCAGACCACATAATAAATTAACGTACGCGTTAGTCGGCCGCATGATGTGCATCGTGCCATGAAATCACCAAAGAGGGTCGATAAAATGATCGTGGCAAATAAAGTAATTCGTGGGATGGACTAGAAATATGGTAAGCGGTGGGACTGGACCAGGAAAGTTTACCGTACGAAAATTGGTGTTGTGGGATTAGTGATTTGAGTGTCGTGAAAGTATATTTTAGAATATCCATGAACAAAAAATGCTAGTGGGAGGGTAAAGAAATGTGCGTTGGGATCAAAGAAATAAGTGGGATAAGCCAGAATTGTGGAGGGGGTGGAGAGGGGCCGGGAGAGCATACCATGTGGGAATGGCTGCTGTAAGTGGTTGAGTACAGTGAAGATGTAATTCTAAGTTGTTTCAAAGAAAACAAACTCGCGTTGCACGCATTTATCTGATCTTGCGACGCAGGTCAAAAGTGTGCTTGTCTAAAAACCGTAGCTCAAAGTTTTGATTTAGCGTCGTCCATTATTATTTGTGGTGTGCCAGAGTTCCTTTGTGCAAATTCACTCCACCCTCCCCACTCTCTCTCTCTCTCTCTCTCTCTCTCTCTCTCTCTCTCTCTCTCTCTCTCATTTCACTTCCTTCCGTACTGCCAACTCTGTTCAGGTCGATGACGTATTATAAATATGCGATACACCAAGCAGTATTATTCAATTTAAGAGATACTTTGGGAATGAAGGGATTGAACTTCGTGTCATATGCGAGGAATCCTTCTTTATTATTGTCCTCCACATTTTTCCCACTTGGTATCATCTTCACACTCTTGCTTCTTGTACTCATTCCCATTTTCTCGTTTCTCCCTTTATTGTCCTTTCTTCCTACCTTTGTAAGTGTTCATCCACTTCCATCCATTGTCGTCTTCTCACAAGTTCTCATCGTCCACTCCCGTTCTCTCGTCGTAATTCTCCCATTCCTCCGAGCATCGTCCTCACTCCCATTTTCTTTTCTCCTCCAGCGTCCTTACTTTCGTCTTCCCCTCTCGTACTTTGTCCTCATACCCTGCTTTCTTAACCTCTTCCTTTCTCACTTCAGTCTCTCATCCTTTCCTATTATCCTCTTTCATGGTCTTTCCCCTAATGAATGTCCTTTCCATTTACTCTTTCATCTTTGCCCTCATTCTTCTTAAAAATAATTCCCCCCTTTCCGTCCCCCTCTCACTACATTCTCATGTACATGATCCTTGTTTTTCTTCGTTCTTTCGTCATCTTCTCTCCTATACCTTCCTCTCTTACGTAGTTCTCTCTCCCCCTCCTCATTCATTCCTTCTCCCATTCTCACCCCCTTCATACATGCTCATGTCTCCCTTTCCTTCCACTCTTTTTCCTTCTTCTCTTTCCTAATCTCACCCTGTGCCACTTTACCCTCTCCTTGCATATCATTTATGTTCTTCTCTTTGCTTTCTCTTCCATTCTCTCCTTCTCACAACAGCCTTTCTCCCTCTCCTCTGTCATCCTTACTCATATTCATCCTCTCCTCAACTCTCTCCCACTCCCACTCTCCGTCTCAGGTAGTTCCCTCCATGGCTCCCCCTGATCCTGCCTACCATTCTGTGACCCTCTCTTCCCCAGCCTCTGCAGCACCAGATAGAAGCAATTTAAAGCCCGTTGTGTGCCTGTTACTGCGTCACTCACTACCCACTCTTCTCTTAAACTCTTGCCGCCGCCGCCGCCGCCGCCTCCTCCTCCTCCTCCTCCTCTTTTTTTCTTTTTTTTTCACTGTAAATCCATATGTGAGTGCATATGGGCCTGGTAGTGAAAGGGTTGAGGAAGAGAGGGAGTCTTTCCGGAATGATGTTGATGAGTGTCTGCAGAGTTTTGGAGGGAATGTGAATGTGGTAATGATGGGAGATCTGAATGCTAGAGTGGGAAATGTAGCAGTTGAAGGTGTAGTTGGTATGCATGGTGTGCCTGGAAGAAATGAAAATGGGGAACGAATGATAGGGATGTGCGTTGAGCGAGAGATGGTGATTGGAAATACGCTGTTTGAGAAGAAAGATATTTATAAGTATACATGGGTGAGACAGGAGGATGGACGGGTTGTTGATAGAGCTTTGATGGACTATGTGGTTGTGTCTAGGAATGTAATAGGAAGATTGTTCAATGTGAGAGTTCTGAGAGGGGAGGGTAGAGATATGTCTGACCACTACCTGGTGGAGGGAAAGTTAAGAGTAGGTAAGAGATGGGTGAGAGCTAGGAGGGTTAGGTGTGGCAGGGAGGTTTTGAAAGTGAGTGAGTTAGATAAAGGAGAGAAAATGATAGAGTATCAGGAGAAATTGAAAGATAAGTGGAATGCAGTGAAAGATCAGGAAAATGGCAGTGTGGAGGAGGAATGGCAGTTGTTTAAGAGTGCTGTGGTGGGGCATGCAGAAGAGGTGTGTGGTGTGAGACGTGTGGGTGGTGGTGTAAGAAAAGGAAGTGAATGGTGGTGCGAGGAAGTAAGTATAGCTGTGGCTGAGAAGAGACGTGCATATGAAGTGTGGCTGCAGAGGAAGGATGAGGTGTCATATGAAAGGTATAAGGAAAAGAGGAATAGGGCGAAAAGGGCTGTGCGTGATGCTAAAGTGGCAGCAGATGAGAGGTGGGGTAGGCAGCTGACTGAAAATTTTCAACAGAATAAGATGTTCTGGAAGGAGGTGAAATGGGTGGAAAAGGAAGAGTCTGGGAAGGAAGAACGAGTAAAAGCGGAGGATGGAAGGATGTTAATTGAGATGGATGCAGTAAGGAAGAGATGAGCAGAGTATTTTGAAAGATTGTTAAATGTAGAGGAGGAAAGGGTGGCTGAGATTGTGGCGGATGGAAGGGTGCAAGGAATAAATGTGTTGGGAGAGTTGAATGATTCTTTGATCACGAAGGAGGAAGTGGAGAAGGCAGTAAAGGAGATGAAAGCAATGAAAGCTGCAGGTATGGATGGGTGTGCTGTGGAATGCCTGAAGGGTGGTGGAGTGACTATTGTTGACTGGTTAGTAAGATTGTTGAATGTGTGCTTTGTGAAAGGTATGGTGCCAATTGACTGGGCAAGTGCTTGTGTGGTCCCATTATATAAAGGCAAGGGTGATAAGTATGAATGTACTAGCTTTAGGGGTATAAGTCTCTTGAGTGTTGTAGGTAAGGTGTATGGTAGAGTGTTAATTACGAGAGTTAGAGACTATACAGAGGGAATGATTGGTGATGAGCAGTGTGGCTTTAGGAGAGGGAGAGGATGCGTGGATCAAGTGTTTGCTGTGAGACAAGTTTGTGAAAAGCATTTAGCGAAAGGCAAGGATGTGTTTTGAGCATTCATGGATTTAGAGAAAGCGTATGATAGAATTGATAGGGAGGCTTTGTGGACTGTTTTAAGATTGTATGGACTTGATGGTAGGTTACTAAAAGGGGTGAAGAGTTTTTATGTAAATAGTAGAGCGTTTGTAAGAGTGGGAAATGCTGTGAGTGATTGGTTTCCTGTGAGAGTGGGGCTGCGACAGGGATGTGTGATGTCGCCTTGGTTGTTTAATATTTATATGGATGGTGTTGTAAGAGAGGTGAATGCAAGAGTTTTAGGTGGAGGTCTGAGTCTGGTGAATGTTGATGGTGGAGAGTGGAATCTGAAGCAGCTGCTGTTTGCAGATGATACTGCACTGGTGGCTGATTCAGAGGAGAGATTGAGACAGTTGGTAGAGGAGTTTGGAAGGGTGTGTGAAAGGAGGAAATTGAAAGTAAATGAGAATAAGAGTAAAGTGATGAAGTGTACGAGGTTGGTAGATGGTGGGGGGATGAATATAGTTTTGAATGGTGAGTTGCTTGAGGAGGTAGAGTGTTTTAAATATTTAGGGTCACATGTTGCTGTGGATGGAAAAATAGATGCAGAAGTAAAGTTTAGAATGAATGAAGTAGGAAAGGTGCTGGGAGGAATGAAAAAAATGTTTAGATGTCGTTCACTTAGAATGGATGTAAAGAGAACGGTGTATGAGGGTGTTGTGGTACCGACTGCGTTATATGGGGCTGAAACATGGAATATGGGTGTAGCAGAGAGGAAAAGTTTGAATGTAATGGAGATGAGGTGTCTGAGGAGTATGTGTAGAGTGACGCGTATGGATCGAGTGCGAAATGTATGTGTAGAGTGACGCGTATGGATCGAGTGCGAAATGATGAAGTGCGAAGGAGAAGTGGAGTTGTTCAGGAGATGGCTGATAGAGTTGAGCAGAGGGTGTTGCGATGTTTTGGGCATATGGAGAGAATGGATAATGAGCGATTGGTGAAAAAGATAACTAGATCTGATGTGAGAGGTGTAAGGCTGAGAGGGAGACCACGAATAGGATGGATGGACAGTGTGAAGAGAGCGCTGGTTGTGAGAGGGATGTCTGTTGAGCAAGGAAGAGTGGCTGTGCGTGACAGAAATAAATGGAGAGAAATTGTGAATGAATAAATGATGACGCAACCCTGAGGGGATATTCTCCCGCATTTGGTCTGATCAGCTAGTCAGGTCAGGTGCGGGTAAGGGGATGGGTCTATTATGATGTGGCAGGGGTAAACCAGCTCTGCTGTCGGGCCCTGCTGCGGATGTCACTGATTGCACTGAGCAGTTGACTGTTGTGCGGTGTGGTGCAGTGAGAATCTGTCCCTTCTCCCCTTTGGGGCTAAGATGCGAATGAATGTGTTTGAGTGAATGTGTAAATGGGAAGTGTGTCGTCCTGTCTCGGCTACCTCCCTTTCCTTGGGGGAAGCAGCCTGGGTTTATAGATAGATAGAAATCCGTCATCTGTAGTTTTTCCTCAAGATTGAGCATTAGTAGTAGTAGTAGTACCCATGAATAATCTCGCAAATCATTTTTATGCAGGTCGACATTAGTTAACCCATGAATTACCTGCACCAGCAATAGTGATGACAAAATAACGGCATAAGTATTCAGAAGGAGATGTGAATAAACAGTTTCAGTAATCCGGTTCATCCAATGCTTCTCCCATGCATAGTATTTGGCAGTTTGGTGATATCCTGATTTATGCAGATGGTGCCGCTTTCTTGTGACATGAACTTGGGCGCAATAGTTGAAGAGTTGTGTCGGTGTGAACTGATAGGTTTCAAAGTAAATGTAAGAAGGAATAAAGTAATGTTGTTGAGAGAAATTACGATGTGATGTGTTGGTGAATGAAGAAATTTGAAGTAGTGAAAGAGAAAATATATACACTTGTGTGTTTGTGTGTGTGTGGGGGGGTGGGGGGGGTTCAGTTAAGGCCATGATGTGGAACAAGATGCTTAGGTACAGAGGCTGCATGAGCGTATGGTATTGCCTACCTTAACATTTGGGTGTAAGGCAAAAGTATGGTATGTATATGAAAATCTTGCGTGTGACCAGTGGAAATGTGAGTTTTGATGGTTGTACGAGTATAGCGTCTGCATAGACTCGATAAGATATGAATTAGAGAGATACAAGTTCTCCATCATAGAGCAGAAGCTTTCTTTGACGGTATGGTAACGGAGAGAATGAACATGATCGGGTGAGTGAAACGAGGGTGTGTGGGTAATTTTAAAGCTAGCAAAAGGCATAGAAGACCGAGACGGTTCCATTTTGTAAGTGAATGTAATGGAAAGTGAGGTATGGATGATGTGAGAGGAAAGCGAGGTGTGGGCGACACGAGAGAAAAACAGCTAATAAAACATTAAAATTGGATGAACGAAATATGTGTGGGGATGCAGAGAAGTAAGGTTAAATTTTTTTCTTTTTACCATGGCACTCAACGAGATGGCTGTATCCCACAAGTGTTGCGAGATCAGTTGAATGGGTTGTAATACAGTAGTGTGAGTGATTGCGCTCTTGAGACGAAACTGAGAGAGAATTTTGTAAGGTTAAAGGCAAATGGATGGAGATGTAACTCATTTTATCGGGGAGCATTCTTGTGATGTTCGTCGTACTTTGTTTCCCATTTTATGGTATGAGGACCCCACCCATCCCATGTTTGCAAGTGGAATGATGGTGGTAATGATGATAGTCTATCTATCTGTCTATTGCCAGACGCCTTAATCCCGTAAGGGGTGGCCAGAAACAAATCGCCTCCACGTCGCCCTGTCCCCCGCCCCCGCCATTTCACTGCCCTGCTCGCAGCTCACACACCCCTCTCTCATATACCTCTCCACTCTATCCCTTCATCTCATCTTTGGCCTCCACCTCGTTCACATACACTCTCCTCGTCATTCTCTAATTCTCCATCCTCTCCACATGGCCAACCACCTCAGTGTGTTTCTCCTAACGCCTTCTATAACATCCACATCCACACCACAACGCTTCTTCACAACCTCATTCGTCAGCCTGTCTCCTCATGTGACTCCACTCAGTATCCATAGAATATTGACTCCACACGCTCCTCTCAAATAACTCATTTCCACTGCTCTCACTCTTGACTTCTGTCCCTCCAACAAGGTCCAAGCTTCAGTTCCATATGTTAGAGTTGGTATCACAATACCGTCATGTCGTAAGTTTCTCTTCCACGCTCACTTCCCTGTTTCTTGTCACTGCTTTCAGAGAACCAGCAACCTTTCATCCTTGTTGTACACTTTCAAGCACATCACCCTCCAAACTTCCATCCTTACTCATCAATGGTAAAAAGGATTGTATTGTATCAGACTGTACTGTATTGTGTCAGATTGCTAGTTCTGCTAGAATTAAGCTTCTTATGCATAATACATTGTTCTTTAGAATTCCTTACTTCACTATTCTCTATCACATTCATCTGCCGCCAGAGGTTGGCAGTGATGTCAGATTCTGAAATGATACTTTTGAGAAAATCCACATATCGTTCGGGGGGTGGGGGGAATCCTGTGTCAGTTGAGATTGGGTGCATAATTTCTTATTCTTCTGTTTGGAGATCCCCCTCCCCCTCCCTCCTCCAATAAAACCATTGTCAAATCCATACAGGCGAACCTACAACGTCCATATTTGGCATGAGGTATTATCCCGCTCAGCCCCAGCACCGATCATCATAACCCTCCAACTACACTAACCCTGTCCATCCTCCACGGCCATTCTCCAGCCCCACATCAGATCTTTAAGAGAAAAGTGTTGCCGTCGTCACCATTGCCCCACATACATTACCCATCTTCATAGGGTGTGCGTGTCCCTCCCTAACCTACAATTATCCCACCCGCCTTTGTCCACTCATCCCATCTTGTTCCGCTCTTTCACGTGGAAATTATACTATCGCCACACAGCCTCACTTCCTCAGCACACGAATTGACACCTTTATTTATACTAGTCGCTCATAAAATGCAGAAAATTGTTGGATGGTTTCAAGAAAACGCTGTAACTGTTATCGTATTCTAGGTGTTAATGGACTCGGACAAATCCTCTGTAACAAATCCCTTCATCCCCCCTCCCCCGCGCCCCCACACACGCATTGATCAAAATAAAGTACCCGCTATGTCCTCCCTGCCGCCTATGTGTTTAATCAGTTGCTTCTAAAGTAAAGGGTTATTTGCTTGCACTAAATTATTTGACCCAAGGTTCACACATAAAGAATTACATGTTGTTCACTATTTAACCTTCCTTAATACTTCATATTTTTCTGTCATTCACAGACCGTGTTACGCAGTATACTGTAGGTATTAATGGCATTAGTATTTTATGTAGGCTAGTATCTCCTATTTTTTGCCACAACCACGGGAGGGAGGAGGGGGGAGAGAAAGGCCAAATCCAGTGTTTGTTCCTAACTATGTAATTCACTCATTCACTCCACCGCTTTAAGGTTGGGATCTTGACAACAGGGGGTATTGACGGTACGTCCGGTGTGAGTCTGGTGCGTGTCTGGATTGTGTCTTGAAACGACCTCTGTGTTTAACCAGTAAGAATGCTGTTTTTTTTTTTTTTTCCTTTATGCGTCTAAGAAGATACCAGAGACTTGAAGCTCGCAATATTATTCCCTTCAAGAGAGAGAGAGAGATCTGTTCATTTTGATATGCCTGAGCACATTACATTTAAAAGACTGGGGGTCATAGTCAGAGGGAAATAAAGACGGAAGAGGACAGCTCCAGAGTTGACCTGTTGTATATATAAATGACTGAGAGTATCAGTTAACTCATGCATTAGTGAGTTGAACGGAAGAGGTGGGTGCGGCTAGTTAAGATGTCCTTTGTATTGTTTTATATCTGTGACAAAGTGCAGCAGGGTTCCTTAAGAAAATACATTTCTGGGATTATTTCAGCCCCCATGATCATTTCAAGTCATTAAGCATTTCCCAAGAGGTACTCGTAACTAGAGTTCCACAGTTTGAAGCTTGGTACAGGCCTATGATGACCTTCATAAATGCGATTTGGCACATAGACCCACGCTATCCATTACACGGTAAAGGCATTTTGAATTCGTTTGCTCCAAAACATAGAGAGAGACAGAGAGGGTAGGGGGGGGGGCGATATTAAAACGAGCCCTTTTGTTGTTCTCGTCATCATCCAGTAAGTTGGTGGGAGAGGCAACAAAAATAAGTTCTTTGTCACCATGTCGGTACGTTTGTTAGGGCCACTTGTCCCTTGAGAAGGGTGTGGGCGTCCATGTGCTGGTGGTGGTGGGGGAGGGGGACGGTGGGGAGGGGAGTGGAAAGAATGTAAGAGGATGACAGCAATCGTCCGTTTCTTCATTTCTAAACATCTTTCTATATGTGTGATGGAAAATCAAGAATAAGACAAGGATATCAGCGACGAAGGATCCTCCCTCATTATGCCTGCCTAACCCTCTGGGCGAGACCAACTAGAAAAAGTAAGATGAAGCACTGTGCAGTATAAGAAAACTAATTCTGAGAGTTGAAAGTAGAAAGAAAGGAAAATATAAGTAATACTTCCCAAATGGAACCTAAACACACACACACACACACACACACACACACACACACACACACACACACAGAGTAACAACTAGAATGGCACTCAATAGAGGGCATACCTCCGCCAAGGGCCAACATGCAGTTCCTTTTAATTCAGTCAAGTCTAATTCAGTATCAAACTCATAACCCCATAAGTTGTAACACCATAATTTTAAACTACCCATAACTCTTAGTCATAATTTTTTAACTCACTGTAACAGCCAACAAATCATTTTACTTTCGAAAATGTCGAAAAACGCGCTATCTTCCAGTGTTAAAGAAAGTGAAAAAAAATATCCGGATCCGCACCTTTATCCGGATCCACACCAAAATTTAGTAGAGTCTATTCTGGGCCAACGCCCATTCTACTACCAAGTTTCATGGAAATCCGTCCAGTAGAGTTTGTGTAATCTTGCTCACAAACCAACCAACCAACAAACAAATAAACGGACAGGGATGAAAACATAACATCCTTGGCGGAGGTAATAATGTCGTGAATGTGTTAGTGGTTGGTACTAGTCTTACGTGCGACCCATTCCAACCCATTTCAGTCATATGCCTATGCATTTTTTCCCCTCGGAATTGTGTGACTAGTATCGGTTAACATTGCTAGAAACTTGCTCCATTCATCCACCTAAAGGGAAGGACGTGTAAAAATTGGAAAACGGAATTGTAGAAGGAGACGTAGGACTTGAGACAGTTTAGCAAACGAAGAAACTAACTAAAACTAGACTGGATGGGCGAAGCATGTAAGAAGAGGCACTTGTCGTGAGTTGCAACCCATTTTAAACTTTGCAATTGATAGAATGAGTCCCAAGAATGGATTTACCTTACAGCTGTTTCTGGACCGACTTAATTAGGTGAAAGCGTGAGTTTGAATGGTTAACCTGTTGTATGAAGTGAAAGGGCACGTTTGAATGGATGTAGGTGTGGCCCCATTTTCCTTGGGCGCTCTGATGATGGTATATCTAAATTGCTTTTTCTGTTTCTGGGTTCAATCTATTGTGATAATATGGAAGTAGAAGAAAAGCTACGTGGATGCGAAAGGAAGCTTGGAACGAAATTTGGTGAATAACGGACAAGAATGAGGGCGAATCGCAAAGGAGTATCGGGGTACAGCTTTCACCCTCACAATACTGCCGCTAGTTTAAGTAATTAGGGTAGTTCCTTATGCATTCTTTTACTAATTTTCCCCTTCTTCCTTTTATCTCCCTTCATGCCTCACTCTTTCTTTCACATCTACCGCACTCCTTGTTACCCGTCCCCGCCTTGGAGGGGCTCCGGGACGAATACTGTTTTCACTCGGTTTGTCTTTTTTTTGTTTGTGTGTCTTTTATCAATTTTCTGTCTTTTAACAACGTTACACGAAAACTACTGACGCGATTTTGACAAAAATACCAGGGATGATGGGCTTTGACTTTCTAATCACCTGATTAAATTTTGAGCCAAATTGAGCCAAGGCCTAGGCTCCAAAAGTGTTTTTTAAAAAATCGTTTTTACGCCATTACTCCTTTCATTTTCGTCATATCGACATGAAACCAAAACCTAAAGGTGCATCATTCAGATTTACATCCTCTAACATGCCTCATTACATCAGGGGGGTCACCCCCCAGTTAGCGGTAGGAGAGTCAGTGTCAGCTGGGTCGCGCCTAAAATTTCAGATGGACATAATATCGTCAATTTTCACCCGATTTACTATAAATATGATATGTAACATCTTTGTTTAGATATCCTGTTGTGTTTATACGTCAGCATTAAAATGACTGCCGGGGACGGGTTTGCTGTGCCTTGGCACTGCCTCTTGTTTTTTTCATAGCTTACCCGGATATATATTACATTCTATCTTCCATCCATCTCAACTCCACCTCTTGCTCGTCTCACCCCCTCATTATACATTTTATTCCTGCCTCGACCCACTACCCTCCCCCCCTTTCCTCCTGAATCAGGGCCTGCATCGTACTGACTTGTTGGTGATGTTGCCTTCATTGGTGTGCCTTGCCCCACTTCAACATGTGCTGCCCACCCTAGTGCCATCTAATACCCTGCCCACTCCTCTTCCCTCCTACCCTTCTCAAGGACTTCTCGCAGCCATCTTCCCCCCCTCCCCCCAGCGAGTTGTGAGTGGTGTCAGTGTGGTGGTGAGGCAGTGTGCTAAGGGTGTTGCTTGGGTAGGGAGCGGGTGCTGTTGCTGCTGCTGGCGCTGCAAAGCTCTTGACTTTTGCTATTTAAGTGGTGACTGTAGTGTCATTAACAACAGTGTGATGCAGTGTTTGGATACTGGTGTAGCCTAGGCTATGGTATAAACCGTGACATAAGCCTTACTCACACACTGTCATTAAAGCGCCCATACTGGCTGCACCACACCCAGCTGAGCCACAGTGAGAGTGGTACTGGTAGTGTGGGAACAAATACTCGTCAGAATTCGACCCACTGGTAAAACGACTGTGATCACCCCTTTGGCGGCCACTGCACCACAGCCAGCATATATCCTTACGCATATATTCCGCCCACTACCTCTCTTGATGGGCGGTAGCGGCGAGACGCAGGGGCGTGCAGCAGGGGCGTGCGGCAGGCTGAGTGAGGAGGGCGGGCGGAGGCATGGGCTTCTAACAGGCTTTAGTCTGCCCGTCACACCCCTACCCCTGGCCGCCGCCGCCACCAGGCTGCGGTTGCTGTCCACCAGGCTGCCTCGCCCTAGTCTGGCTGCCGTCAGGAAGCGAGTGTGGGTGAATGAGGTATGGGGTAGAAATAAGGAGTGTTCCCAGCCCCGCGCCCCGCCCCACCCCATCCTGCCTTCTGGACAGCTGGTGCACCGAGGCGGTGCTGCTCTGCGGCGAGGGTTGCGAGCGGCGGCACGAGCCGTACAAAGACCCCCGAGGGCGGCTATAGGGGCTGTTAGGAGTGTCACCGACAAGCACAAATGGCCACCCTCCCCTGCAGCTGACGCCACCCCTCCAACGGTGAGCTACCCCGTGATCTCAGGCAGGCTGGCCCCAGTACACACACACACACATACACACTCTCTCTCTCTCTCTGCGGCAAAGTGGCAAAATTGTGTTTCCCCCTCTTTTTTTTTTTTTTTTTTCGATCCCCTATCCATCAGATTCTCGGTGCAAGCCACTGAATTTATTGCTTGTTCCTGTTCACATTTAATCAGCTTTCATTCACGTTTTAAGCAGTGAAGATATAACTAGTCAGCGCCGTTACTATTATGATTGTCGAAATTCGCGGACACGGACACAAAATAGATACGTTATTTGGATGCTGTGATGTTTACATGCGTTTGCTAAGTATCAGTCAGTATACAGTATTACTCCTTGTACTGTTGCGATCAGGAATAATACTCCACTTCTTGATCAAATAATTATGGAACGTGTGAACATTATCCTGGTGAGTTTTAGGGGGATTCCGAAAACTGCATCAATAGGTTTCAGAAGTCATTACTTATGGTTACTGTGTCGTTATTTTGGGTAAGTAGGTGTGTCGCAACTAGTGTCCACAACAGTACCTTGCCCACCCTCAGAGTCTCTCCTGTCGTCATTCCATTATTTCTTTGCTTTGGATATTCGTTTACATTAATGTCCATGCGGTTTCAGCATCCCTCCCTGCTAATATGCGATGGTTTATGTGGGATCTGGTAGCATTTATACAGACAAAACCATATCTGTGTTCTGCATGTGCGCACCACTGCTGCAGCGGTATACAAAAGCATCAGTTACGCTTATTTAATGTCGGTACCATTTTCAGCTGTTATAAAAATGGTTGGTAAATTGTTTATATTATCATTGTGGGTTTCATTGCAAATGAAAACTTAAAATAATATTGACAATGAATGGTAGGTTCCTGTGATGGGCCGGATTAGGATATTTAAGTTCTGACTGATGTGAAATGGATATACAGTATCTGCATATTGATCAAAAGCAGTGAAGTCTAGCGATCATGTAGGCAACACTGTATCCTCTGGCAGTGCTGTCATCATCATAATTTTCAGTTTCTTTACGTCATGAGTATGTACAGTCGGCTCCAAGTGTCTTGTTACCCTCTGCCACCCCGCTCTCGCTCATGTGGCAATGCACTACTCGTGTTGGTAGGAGGCAGACAGCAGAGATTTTTCTAATGGTTTGGTACAGTAAATCGACATAGTAACATGCGGTTGAATGATCCACGGAGGATATAATATATTATGGAATCTCTATGAAGGTGTGTGAAGTTACTTACAATATATAATGCTGTTTTTGACGAAGAAAGTGGTGGCGAGGTGGAAGAGGTAGGGTGATGGAGGGGGTGAGTAAGGGAAGGGAAAGAGGGGAGAGGGGAAAATCAGGAGAATGGGAAGGTGAACGGAGGTGGTGGTGAAGCATCGAAGTACTGTGAATGGGAGACGAAGGGAGGAGGGAAAAGGGAATGAAGCTGTCCCACGTTTCAACTGGGTTGTGTAATAGTGATATTATCTCATCTCCCTTCGGTCACTGTCTTACATGCGTCTAGGGTAGAAGAGTAGGAGGTTATGGGGACATCCAGGCCCTAAATCTCAAAAGGCCTTAATAGTCGTAAACAATAGGGTGTTCGTATCCTTGCAATTCACATGTTGCTTTGCCGCTTCATTTTCACTTCGGCATTCCCGTTCTCCTGACTTTCCTCCCTCCCTTTCCCTCCCCTTACTGTATGTAACACCAGCACACCATATACCCTCATAGAGATTCCACATCATATCCTCGGTGGATCATTCAAATGTATGTTAATATGTCGATTTACTGTATCACAATACTTAGTACGAAAAATCTCTGTTGTATCCTACCCACACGAGTAGTGCGCTGTTGCCACATGAGCAACATGGCAGACCAGGGTAACACGATTCCTGAAGCCGACTGTACCAACTGAAACATTTCTTATAAGTCCAATAAACTCACCAGTCCGAAACCTGAGTATTTTTCCTCCATGTGATGATAATGAGCCTACTGTAGGTTTTCCAGTTATACATTATTTTTCATGAAGGATGAATGTAACAAGGTGTAGATGTGTATAAAGCGTAAACAGGCTTGAACCGTGATGTTAGCCAGTGAGTGCTAGTGTTCCCTTCCTCATAACTGGCATCAAGGCGACCCATTACAGCATACATGAAGGCCAAGTGTGTGTGTGTGTGTGTGTGTGTGTGTGTGTGTGTGTGTGTGTAAGGGAGAATGAACTGTAGATTGTACCTTATGTTACGTGTTGTGAGTATGGTTGGGTGGGAGAGTGTGTTTGAGTGCGGTGGGGTGGGAGAGAGTGTTTGAGTGTGGTGGGATAGGAGAGACAGTGTTTGAGTGCGGTGGGGTAGAAGAGAGTGTTTGAGTGTGGTGGGGTAGAAGAGACAGTGTTTGAGTGTGGTGGGGTAGAAGAGACAGTGTTTGAGTGTGGTGGGGTAGAAGAGAGTGTTTGAGTGCGGTGGGGTAGAAGAGAGTGATTGAGTGCGGTGGGGTGGGAGAGAGTGTTTGAGTGCGGCGTGGTAGGAGAGAGTGTTTGAGTGTGGTGGAGTGAGAGACAGTGTTCGAGTGTGATGGAGTAGGAGAGAGTGTTGAGTGTGATGGGGTGGGAGAGAGTGTTTGAGTGTGGTGGGGTGGGAGAGAGTGTTTTTGGGTATGGTGGGATAGGGGATATTGTTGTAAGAGGCATGTATGTGGAGTAAGTGCCGTATATTAACCCCTTTACTAAGTCTTCTGTAGTCTTGCTACTACCAATTCATTTTTTTTTTTAAACTTGGAAGAGATCTTCATCAGTGAAGGAGTTAAAAGTGTTGAGTGCTTTTAAAAGAGTCGTACGTAAATATTGCGAGCAGAAAGCAGTTATGCGGAAAAGGAAAGCACGGTGTAGCGTAGAGGACTGTGTGATTTGGAGGGAAGTGATGGTGGCGTGGAGGGGGTTGTTTGTGTGTCTTGTGTTGATGGAGGAGAGAAGAGTGAAGAAGTGTGTGTGTGGGTGGGTGGGTGAGTTTTATATAAGATGATGAGGGCAAATGATATGATGAATGTAAAGAGGAAGGCGAGTGTGCTGGGGCGATATAACAATGATGGGGGTTGTGGTGGGGGAAGAGAGGTGGTGGTGATGATCATCGTCATACGTGTATGTAGAGGAGGCCCAGGTTTCCCCACATTAGTCAGATCAAGTACACGAATAATTTACATAAGTACAATAAAAATACAGAGAGAGAGAGAGAGAGAGAGAGAGAGAGAGAGATGAGAGGGGTTATTTGATGCATCAGAAAAAATCCTCTAAATACTAATTTTTGTAGCTGGAGAACTTTTGCTTCACATCCCCATTACGCTCCGAACCCTGTGATAAGGACGTTACAGATTTCTCTTTCGTATAGATTTGTAAACAGTTTTGAGGAAAACAGTTAGGATCACTGTTATGTTAGGTGTCTGAGGGTCAGCTTCCCGTCCCTTGAACGCCTAGTGTGCAGCTGGGTTCTCTTTCTAGACCGGAGCTTAGGCAAGAGAGAGGCAGGACAGAAAAATTCAAGGCAACAACCTTACACGTCTATTGACTAATTCTATTTGTGGGACAGGTAGATGTCACAACAACAGGAATCTAGGTAATTATAAATCATGTACTAGTATCGTAGTATCGCGCAGGATACTATTTAGTCAGTAGTTAAGGATAGCAGGTGAATGGCACAATAAATAGTGTTCGTAGTGTTTCAGGCAGGGGGAATAGTTCACTATCACTTGGAGGGGAATAGAAACTGTACTTAGGTTGGGCAAGTATTACACTGGTCTTGTAGTGCAGAGGAATTACACTATAAAGGCCGAGTTTGATATTTACTGAAATCACTGCACTCTTATTAGATCTCTCTTCTTACTCTCACTGTGTCACTGCCTGGATCTTAATTATCACACACACTCACACACACACACACACATATATATATATATATATATATATATATATATATATAGGTCAGACCCCTACTTACGAAGGGTCGACTTACGAAAAATCCGCAAATATGAAAAAAAGTGTGTGTGTGTGTGTGTGTGTGTGTGTGTGTGTGTGTGTGTGTGTGTGTGTGTGTGTGTGTGTGTGTGTGTGTGTGTGTGTGTGTGTGTGTGAGAGAGAGAGAGTTGCCAGGTGCGCATGTTTTGCGCTAGATTGGGCGACTTTGGAAGATGATTTGCGCTTAAACCTGACCTGCTGCACGTGCACTTTTTTGGGCGATTTTGTGTTATGGATAAGGTGTTCATTTAAAAAAAGTAAAAAGACATGGCGTATGCCTGGGATACGAATATGACTACCCTACCACTCCCCTCATGCATTGTGAAGCCTCACCTGATTAGCAGCTCAACCTCACCTGACTTTCCATGATGCCAAGGGTGTGTGTGTGTGTGTGTGCGTGCTAGCCTCTTGTTTTAATCTTTAAGCCCGCATGACTCAAGACTATGCCCTGTCTTCATATGAAAGGTTCCAAACATCATATATCATTTTTGTCATTCTTCTCTGTACATTTCGTAACAAATTTATATTGATTCTATAGTATGGACACCAAAATTGCATTGCAAGGTCTAAATGAGAGCTTAATAAGTCTAATTGTGGCTTGTTTCCAGTACAGTGCATTAGAATTAGCACCAGAGTTTTAATGACTACCCTGTACCTCCCTCACATCTGTCTCTTTGTCTGAAGCCCTCACACCCTTTACCAAGCCTGCCCAACCCAACCCTGATCCCATAATTACTAACGACACAAAGTTCTCGCCCTCAACCCAGTCTCTCTTCCACTCCATACCTTCTGTAATATCCTCTTCTCTCTCTCTCTCTCTCTCTCTCTCTCTCTCTCTCACACACACACACACACACACACACACACACACACACACACACACACACACACACACACACACACCTGTACTTGGAATAGCGATGGTTTGTGCGCTTTTTTGGGTACGTTTTCGGGAAGGATTGGGCACCAACAGTACTCACCGACCTGGCAACACTGGTGTGTGTGTGTAGCGGGTCAGTCATAGCAAGGAAGGATGGGGCCAGGTGAAGAGACTGACAAGGAGATGAGGTGATAATTGCAATTCAGGGAAGGGTAGGCGATGAGTGGGGGAGTGGAGACAATTATGTGCTTTAATCTGGGGGGGGGGGGTTGAAGAGAGAGAGAGAGAGAGTGTAAGAATGAGAGATGGATTAAAAAAAAAAAAATGACGTACGATAGACCTTTAAGAACCAATTATTTTCGTAAGTTGGGGACAGCCTGTGTGTGTGTGTGTGTGTGTGTGTGTGTGTGTGTGTGTAACTATCTCTCTGTCTGTGTCTGTCTGTCTGTCTGTCTGTCTGTCTCTCTCTCTCTCTCTCTCTCTCTCTCTCTCTGTACAGGAAACCATTTACTGTGCTGGATGGTAACCATACAACTTGGGTTTTTGGCCAGGTTAAGTGTCCCCCATATTCCCCTATCAATAATCACTTAATCATGGCATTCGTTTCAGAGTGCCTTGGAGGGTTCAATACCTGCCCAGGGCCCCAACCTAATGGGCAGATTTGCATGGCCTTGTGGAATGTGAGAGGTGTGAATGAGGAGAGCGAAAGGGTGGAAGAGGTGAATGTGTTCAAGAGTGCAAGATATGTCATGATGGCATTGTGTGAAACAAAGATGATAGGATGTGAAGTGGAGGAGTGGGAGGGATTGAAGTGTGTGAGGTTGGGCATGAATGGGTAAGGAAGGTTCAAGGAAGGAGTTGCTTTGTTGATGAATGAAGTGTGGTAGAATGGAATGAGAGATTACAGATGTGTCAGCTCAACGTGTATGTATGTCAAGTTCAAGTTTGAGAAGGTGAAAGTAACTGTGATTGTAGCATATGCACCGTGTGATGAGAGAGATAAGAGAAAGACGGATTTTGGGATGAGCTGGATGAAGCAGTGGGTGAAATGCCCAGGAGCTGTAAAGTGATCGTATTGGGTGATATGAATGGAAGAGTAGGCACTGGTCCTGTGGATGACATAATGGATTCTGATGGAGTGCCAGGAGAAAATGGTAATGGGAAGCGACTTAAGGATACGTGTATGGAAAGGAGGTTGTGCATTTCTAACTCATGTTTCAAACACGAAGATAAACATAAATATACATGGTATAGAAGGAACGGGGATCATGTTGAAAGGAGCCTGATTGATTATATGCTCGTCGAGAGGTCGATGCTGGGAATGGTTGCTGATACGAGGGCCGTGAGACGGCAGTGTGGAGGTCTGTCAGATCATATGATTGTAGTATGCAAGATTTAGGTTAGAGGAGTGAGGTGGACCAGAAGAGAGAGGAGAAGTCAGGGAGAAAGACTTAAAGTCGAAAAGCAGAGGATCAGTGAAATGGCAGATGAATACAGGACCAAAGTAGGGGAGGAGTTGGAATCAGTGAATTGGAATGAAATGGATCTGGACAGCCTTTGGAATTAATAAATGTAGGGATTGCTTAGTTAGGAATGCTAAAGTGGTGTGTGGTGTGGCAAGAGTAACAACAAAGAAGAATGGTATGGCATGGTGAGATGAAGAGGTTATGACAGCAGTGGAGGAAAAGAGGAAGAAGTGGCAAGAATGGTTACAGGACAGGGGTTCAGTTGAAATAAGAACTGAAAGTATTCAGAGCAAGAAGCACATAAAGAGACTAGTGAAGAGGAAAAAGGAGGTAAATGATGATCTAGGAAGAAAAAAGAATGCAAATTACACTGAAAATAGGAAGTTATTCTGGAGAGAGGTGCAGAAATGTATAAGTGACAGTGGAAAGAAATGTGAAAGTGTGAAGGATTTAAGTGGTAGATTTTTAACCCATGGGGATGAAGTAAGGACCAGATGGAAAGAATATTTTGAAAGCCTGATGAATGGAAATTGAGAAAGCAGAGCTGCTGTAAACATGTTTGGTTTTGGGGGTGTGCAGAGAAGGAATGCAGTGATAGGAAACGTGACACTCGCGCAGGTGAAGAATGCTGTGAAGCGGCTGAGAAATGGGAAAGCAACTGGGTTGATGAGGTGAATGCAGAGATGATTAAATGTAGTGGAGAGAGCAGAATGAAATGCATATTGGAGATATGTAAGAAGGCACAGATGAATGAAAATTTGCCAGCAGAGTGGAAAAAGGCTGTAATTGTACCCCCATACAAAAATAAGGGTGAGCAAAATGAGTGAAAGAATTATTGTGGCATAAGTTTATTGGGTGTGGACCATGTGGTAGGGAAGGTATATAGAAGAATTATTATAAAGTAAGAGAGATATCAGATGTCCTGGTGAGTGATGAACATGGTGACTTTAGGAGTGGCAAAGGATGTGTGGATCAAATATTTGCAGTGAGATAGATAGTGGAGACGGCTTATGAGAAGGACTGTAAGGTGTTTATGGTATTTATGGATCTGGAAACAGCATACGACGAAGTAGACAGAGAAGGATTGTGGAAGGTTTTGCGCATGTACATTGTAGATGGTAAGCTGCTAGGTGCCGTCAGGAGTTTTTATGATGGTAGTGAAGCATGTGTCAGGGTAAATGGGCATCTAAGTGAATGGTTCACAGTCAGTGTGGGCATGCGAGAAGGTTTGTTTATGTCCCCATGGTTGTTCAGTATACCGTATATGTGGATGGGGTGATGAGAGAAGTAAAAACACGAGTAGTGGAGAGCTGAATGGTCCTGGTAATGAATGGTGATGGGTAGAGTATCTCAAATTTGTTGTTTGCTGATGATGCAGTGCTGCTTGCAAATATCGGACAAGAGCTTGGTAGACTAGTGCAGAGTTTTGTAGATGTCTGAATGTCGTGCCTTGAGAGTAAATGTAGAAAAGAGTAAAGTAACGGTTATTGAGAGAGAAGGTGACAACCTGTGTGATGTTATATTGAATGGAGAGAGACTCGAATTGGTAAAACAGTTTAGTTACAGTGATGGAAAAGCGAGCAAAAAATGCAAAAGAAGTGAAAAGCAGAGTGACACAAGGAAGGAAAGTAGCTGGTGCTATGAAAGCTTTGATAAGAAACAGAGGCTTGAGTGTTGCAGGTGCACGTGTCTTACATGAAGGAGTGTTGGTGCCAACTTTAACATACAGTGTGAGACTATGGTGTGGCATTAAAATGAGAAGTCAAGAGTAGGAACAGTGGAGATGGAACTACTGAGGAATGTATGTGGGGTACAGAGAGTGCATAGGATATGGAATAATGTGATTCGTGAAAGATGCAGAGTGAGGAAGTCTGTCGACACCAGAATCGAAGAAAGTGTACCCAGATGGTATGTGCATATGGAGAGAATGGATGACAAGAGAGAGGTGATAAACATATATCTGAGCGAATTTGATGAAGGGAGGAGGCGAGGTAGGCAGAGAAGAAGGTGGAGGGATATGGTGGATGAGTGTGTGAGGAAGAGAGGTATGGAAGTTGTTGAGGCTAAGGGACTGACAAGAGATCGAGCTGGCTGGATGAATTTTGTGCAAAGCATATAACCAGGGATTTGGCACCCTTTTTTAATGTGACAGCATTTGGACTGGCTCTATCAGATAGGTATATGTGCTGCTGCAGAATGTAGTGAATTTTTTTAACCCATCTGATGGAGCCAGGATTTTGAGGGCTTGATTGATGAGTGAATGGAACCATGACCCATTGAATTGGGCAAACTTTGGCTGTCTAGAAGTTGGTACTCCTCACCCTGCCTTAGGGTGGGAAAGGAGGTCCAGCTGATGGGGATGATGATATTGAGTCAAGTAGGCCTAATGGTGAGTGGTGAGGTGGGTGATAGTAGATCGTGATGCGTAGAGTGTTGGGTTGGTGGTGCTGAGTTTTTTCAGGGGTGAAGCGGGGCTCCTTGTCACACTGAATGTTTGATGAGGTCACCCACCACACTGCTCACACTACACCACACCACTCCTCACACTGCATCACACCACACCAACCCACTGCTTACACCACACCACACTGACACTAACATGACACCTTACATTTCGTGTCACACCACACCACTCATGGCACAGCACACCTCACCACTCACACCACAGATCACACCTCACCTCACCATTCACACTACACCACACCTCACCTCACCATTCACACCACACCACACCTCACCACACATCACACCTCACCTCACCATTCACACCACACCACATTACACCACACACTGCTCACTCCCTCTGTTATACCACACAATACCTCACACCAAACCCACCACCTTTCATACCACTCCACACCTTACCACTCATGCCATACCTCTTGCTCTGTTTGGCCACACCATGCCTCACACCAAACCTATCACCTTTAATATCACACCACCTCACACATCGCACCACGTGATTTATCAGGCACTGTACTGTTGAGTGTTTATGTAGTCTGTTTACATTTACCAAAGCCTGAGCAGGCCATGGTAACCTCATTCCACAGTTACAACCATACAGAGCTCTCTCACTCTGTCTCTGTCTCTCACACACACACACACACACACATACACTCACGAGACACGAGTGACGAGAGTGAGGAGACGTGTTTGTCATCTCAGCATCTCTCCACACCGCACCAGGTCAAACTCGGCCCGCAAATGGCCATGCCTAAAAAGTATCTTTATATGAGTCAAGCTCAGTACTAGGTCCAACTAAATAGTGTTCTAATATAAAAAAAAAAAAAAAAAAAAAAGGAAGCTTAAGTAAAAGTGTTGTTCCAGCAACACAAGACAACGAAGACACGAAGTAGGCAGCAGTGTCGAACAAGCAAATCAGCTGATTTTCAGTGATGACTTTTTTGTCTCCGACGGAGGGGAAAACAAAACTGTAAGTAGAAGCTTTGCTTTCTGCTAGTACCAGAAGATGGCCACAGTATTTAGCAAATCACCTTTGGAAGGAGTTAGGAAAAGGGACAAAGAGGTAGAAAGCAGGATAATTATTTCTACCAGGAACTTGTGGAAATGGAGACGCATAATTAACTGGTTGAACGAGTGCACAGACTAGAGAAGCATTTCAGAGTGAAATAGATGAAATTAAAATACAGTTGCACATGCAGAAGAAAGAAAATGAAAATTTAGTAAAGGAGAGTAATAAGAAAGACACAACAATTGATGAATTGTCAGTTGAGGTAGGTACACTTAGAAGGAAGATTAGTGAAATGGCAAGCACAGTTGTCGGTATTATCTCGTATTTACACCCAACTCACTGACAAGAAATTGGGCCAACTCATCATATACTTTTTGCAATTCTAAGCCTTTTTTTTTTCTATGGCACTTCCGTCGTAAATCAACCATTGATGAGTTATGCAATATAATATTATTTTCAATGGGAGACAGCCACATTTCCCCTGCTGTGGTCGGACAGTTGTGTGTTTTCAGCCAATCACAAAGTAGGATTTCAAGCACCCCACGCTAGGACCTGCGCCCCTCAGGATTTGAAAGTCAGTTCGTCTCCAACCATGAACTGTGAAGGCTGCAAAATTAATTAAATCAGGAACTCTTAAACTGGTAGGTAAAGGCATTACCGGTATTTCGTATTTACACCCGGTTAGGTTAGGTTAGATGAGGTTTGGTTAATGTCAGGGGGGGTCTGGGGGGCAAAGCCCCTCAGTTAGGAAACATGAACTCCCTAAGAAACTTATAATTATATTTTTCCGAAGGGTTTTAGTGTTTTTTGTTTGAATTTGATACCAGTTTCAGTTGGAAATCACTCGTTTTTGTGTGTTCCCCTCACCCAGCTTCCCCACAGGTCCCCCATTATTCTTGTGGGGGGAGAGACTGAAAAAAAAGTTATTTCCTACAGAAATGATTATCAGATTTAAACGAAAAACACTAAAATCCTTCTGACAAATATAATTTTAAGGTTCTATGGGAGTTGGGTGTACATACGAAAATTTACCCAGTTGGCAACCATGAGAGTTTTATGGAAGAGTTCAGAAATGATACAGAGACAATAAGGCAGGCAAGCACTCTGGTAGAGCATTGAAGTGATGTTGAAGAGAAGATCTATCTATCTATCTATAGCCCGACGCCCTAATCCCGCAAAGGGTGGCCGCAGACAAAATGCCTCCAAGTCGCTCTGTCACTCACCATTTGACTACCCTCCCCCCAACTCACCCCCTCCCCTCCCTCATATACCTCTCAACTCCATCCCTCCATCTCATCCTCGGTCTACCTCTCCCTCCACCTCCCTCCAACTCACCTACATACGGTACACCCTCTTAGTCAGTCTTTCATTCTCCATTCTCTTCACATGTCCAAACCACCTCAGTGTATTTCTCCTAATCTTCTCAACCACATCCACATCCACCCCACAGCATTCCTTCTCTACTTCATTCATCAACCTGTCCCTCCACATCACTCCTCGTGCTCCTCTCAAGTAACTTATTTCCACTGCTCTCACTCTTGACTTGTTCCCCTCTTGCAAGGTCCATGCCTCGCTTCCATACGTCAGGGTAGGGATCACATACTATCATGCAGTGACTTCTTAACTTCCATACTCACCTCCCTATTTCTCATCACTGCTTTCAGTGTACCAACAACCTTCCTTCCCTGCTGTACCCTTTCACGCACTTCATTCCCCAAAGTTCCATCCTTACTCATCACACTACCCAAGTACTTGAATGCACTCACATTCTCCATATCCTCACCATCCAACCTCGCTGCACATTCTGTGACTTCATTCCTCTCAAACACCATAACTTTACTTTTGTTTACATTAACTTTCAGATTCCTCCTCCTACACACTGTCCCAAATTCATTCACCAAACCTTGCGACTCCCATTCATCTTCACTCAACAGTACTCTGTCATCAGCAAACAGCAACACCGGAAGCTTCCAAATCTCACCCTCATTCATAAGAGCCACCCCCACATCCACTGCCCTACCCTGCACCTCCTTTACAACCCCATCCATGTATATATTAAACAGCCATGGAGACATCACACAACCCTGTTTCAGTCCCACATTGAGATCAAAGAACTCACTCAGCTCACCATCCACTCGCACCGCAGCCCTAGCTCCCTCATACATACTCTTCACAGCACTCAACAATTTCCCCTCCACTCCATATATTCTTAATACCTTCCACATACCTTGCCTATCTGTTTTGTCATAAGCTTTCTCCAAGTCCATGATGGCATTATACACTTTCCTTCCCTTCTCTAGATACTTCTCCACTAAACATCTTAGAACAAATATCTGATCTACACACCCTTTTCCCTTCCTAAATCCCCCTTGTTCTTCTCCAACTAGCTCCTCTGTCATATGCCTAACCCTATCAATGAGTATTCTACCATATATTTTACCAGTCACACTAAGTAGGCAAATACCCCTATGGTTACCACATACTTCTCTCTCCCCTTTTCCTTTTTATAAGGGAACAGTTATACCTGATTTCCAGTCCTCTGGAACCCTTCCCTCTTCCCAAGCCAATCTATACAACTTCCATATCCACTCCACAACAATCTCACCCCGATACCTAAGCATTTCACCACACACTCCATCTATTCCAGGGGCCTTTCCCAACTTAATCTTCTTCATCGCTTCCACTGCTTCCACCCTACTGATCTCTTCCTCCCTCCTCTCATCTCTTCTTCTCCCAGCCATTCCCCAACCACTTATAGTCGCACTGCTTTCTCTCTCTACATTCAACAAATCCTCAAAGTGCTCCTTCCATCTCCTCAGTTTCTCTCTCTTCTCCACCAACAATCTATTATTCCTATCTTTCACTCCCCTACTATTTCCCCTTTCACACTGCCTTGCTTTCTTTACCTCCTTCCAAAACAATTTCTTACTCTCCCTCCATTTCTCACTCGGATTCCTCCCAAACTGAAGAGTTTGGGAGGAATCAGAAGATAACCCAGGTAAATGAAGCGATGCAAAGCTACAAAAATGATGTGGAAACCACATGCTGAAATGGTGAAAGTAAGGAAAGACTTAGAAACAAGGGTTGAAGAAAAGAACATTAAAAAGGAAGTGAAGAAAATAATCCAAAATTGGTCAAAGATTCAACAGACATCAACAGATCTATAGTAATCACTGGTATTGAGGAGGAAGAAATATGGTAAGAAACAAGATTTCGAGAGAGAAAAAGGAGATGGCAAATGTAATGAACATATTGAAGGAAGTGTCGGAGGAAATCTGTAGGAAAAACATAGAGGAACACAAAAGGTTAGGGAAATATGTGAAAAATAAATCAAGGCCCCTGAAAGTAATCTTCCAGAGTGTAAACACTGTGGAGGAAATACTGAAAAATGCATACAAACTTATGGAAAAAGAGGACTTCAAAAATGTATGGATAAAGAGATGCCTAACTCAGGAGGAACTTGGATTACTAAAGGAGAAGAGGGAGGAGGCAAAAACAAAGAATGAGGGAAGATTAGAGAAAGAGAAGAACACATGTTTTTTTTAGAAAGTACAGGATTGCAGGTTCGGAAGTGGTACATAAACAGGAGGGAATAAAAAGGAGAAAGGTAGTTGGCCAGGTCATGACAAGTATATAAACAAGATGATTAAGTTAATGTACTGAAATGTAGATGGAATAGTATCTAAATTACTAGAGATGAACTATTATATCAAAGAAAGGAACCACATATTGTTTGCCTAACTGAAACCAAATTAACACCATGGATATCAAACCATACACTAAACCTAGAGGAATACAATATATGGAGAAGAGATAGGAACTTAAAAAAAGGAGGAATTATAATACTAACAAAGAATAATCTGCAAGTCAAAGAAATAGAACTAGAAGTACCATCACAGGTAGAATTGATTGCAGTAGAGATTAGTACGTTTGAAGGGAAAGTAATTGTGGCAAACTTATACATGCTGCCCAGATCAAACATTTGGGAAAAAGGGGAATATGAAGACCTGGCAGAGAGTACAATTCAAAGTTTAAGAGCATTACCCGGTACTACATAGAATGGAGGAGAAATCTGAAAAATTATTCAAACTGGTGATTTCAATACAAATATAAACAGGAATACTCTAGATATAAAAAGCCAGGAAAGCTGTTGGGAACTTTATGAAGCTCCTAGACCTTGTACAGTTTTTCCTAACACAGCGTGTAAAAGAAAGCACCAAATAAAGAGGACTTGACATACCATCAGTACTGGTACTAGATCTTATATTTACTAGGCAAGAAAATATTAGCTATAATGTATCATCCTCCATTCAGCAAAAGTGACCATGCAGTACCTGTATTAAGTTACAACTTCAGGATTTCATATGACATAGTTAATAGTAATGAAAGTTACAAAAAGAGACTTAACTACAAAAAGGGCAACTATCATGACCTAAAGAAATCTATCTATTGCTAGATGTCATAATCCCGTAAAAGGGTGGCCACTTGACTTTACTTATTAGAAATAGATTGGGAAAAAGAGCTTAGGGGACAAGATTTAAATGTTATATGTAGAAAATTCTGTGAACTTTATTAATTAGGAGTTCAGAAGTACATCCTATAGCACAATGAAGCAGAAAGGAAAATCTACCTATCTATCTATTGCCAGACTCCTCAATCCCGTTTGGGGTGGCCACAAACAAAACGCCTCCACGTCGCCCTGTCCCCTGCCATTTCATTGCCCTGCTCCCAACTCACACCCCCCTCTCATATACCTCTCCATACCATCCCTCCATCTCATCCTCGGCCTCCCCCTCCCTCTCCCCCCCTCCACCTCACTCACATACACTCTCTTCGTCAGTCTTTCACCCTCCATCCTCTCCACATGGCCAAAACACCTCAGTGTGTTCTTCATAACGCTTCCTATCACATCCACATCCACACCACAACGCTTCTTTATATACTCATTCGTCAGCCTGTCTCTCCATGTGACTCCACAGGCTCCTCTTAAATAACTCATTTCCACTGCTCTCACTCTTGACTTGTGTCTTTCCAACAACGTCCAAGATTCATTTCCATTCGTTAGGGTTGGTATCACAATACTGTCATGTAGTAACTTTTTCACTTCCATGCTCACTTCCCTGTTTCTTATCACTGCTTTCAAAGAACCAGCAACCTTCCTTTCTTCCCTGCTGTACCCTTTCAAGCACTTCACCTTCCAAACCTCCATCCTTACTCATCACATTACCCAAGTATTTAAACGTACTCACATTTTCCAATTCCTCACCATCCAACCTCGCTGTACATTCACTGACTTCACCTCTCTCAAAGACCATCACTTTACACTTCCCTACATTCACCTTTAGAATCTGTTTCTTACACACCTTCTAATGGTACCTTATTTTTCGCTCTAGATTTATTCTGTGCAGAGTTATAAGGTTTAAAGTTTGTTTACATTTTGGCTGGAACCCCCGCGGTAGAGGCCAGTCGGGGCAAAACAATGCCCGCGGTTAAAGGGTTAAGGAAATAGAAGTGAAGGAAACTAAGGTGGATGGCTGTGAAAGATCAGACGTTGAGGAAGTGTTACGGACAGAGAGTAGGAGAGAAGAGGGTATTAAAAACGTCAAAAATAATTTGAAGGTGATATATACTAATGTTGATGGTTTCATACTGACAAGGATCGAAATTAACGATTTCTTGAGAGAACATGAACCTGATGTCATGTGCTTTGTAGAGACCAAATTAAGAGAAGATATTGATGTTCATTTGGGAGATGGTAAATACAAACTGTGGAGAAAAGACAGGAAAGAAAAAAAGGAAGGAGGAGTGATGATAGCAGTGAAGAACAACATAAATGTAGATACTGTGGAAATGGGAGAAGGCAGGGCTGAAGTGATATATATGAAATTAGAAACTGGAGAGAATGTTAAGAGAGATATGGCGGTAGTGTATGTTCCCCCAAAGATGAGAGCATGGAAGGATGACGAATACCATGAGATGTCAGATATGGCTAGCTATTTGCAAAAAATAATTGAGAAAAGCAATAATATAATTTTGGTGGGTGACTTTAACTGTAAAGAGGTGAACTGGGAGGAATGGTACTCGGGAGGCAGCGAGGATTCGTGTGGCACTATGTTATTAAATATAATAATGAATAATGTGATGACGCAATGGGTCAAAGAAGAGACACGGTTTCGAGGTGAGGACACACCAGCAAGGTTAGATTTACTGTTCACCAAAGAACCCGATGTAATAGAATCATTGAAATATCTCTGTCCTTTAGGAAAAAGTGATCATGTGGTCATTGAGTTCCAGATGTTAATAGGGAACGTCAAGCCAAGAGATGAGCTTCATAGACAGAGAAGATACAACTTTGGGAAAGCAAATTTTACAGGATTGAGAAACTTTTTTGAAAATGCGGATTGGAGAAAATTCAGAGAAACAAGAGAGATACAGAAGAAGTGGGACATCTTTCTAGACCTCTATAATTTGGGAGTGGAAAAATTTGTACCAAGAGTAAGAGGGAAAGAAAACAGGAAAAAGGAGTGGTTTAATAGAAGGTGTATGATAGCAAAAAAAGAGAGAGATAAGGCGTGGAACAATTGGAGAAAGAGAGATAACAACAGAACAAAGGAAGAATATAAAAGAACAAGAAATGAATACACAAGAATACGTAAAGAAGAAGAAAGGAATTTTGAAAAAGGTATAATAGACAAATGCAAGGATGAACCCAAACTGTTTTATAGATTTGTTAATGGCAAACTGAAACAAAAGGAAGGAATCACCAAACTGAAAGTAGAAGGAGAGGTCTTTAAGGATGTGGCAATGCAAGCAGAAATAATGAACAAACGTTTCCAGTCAGTTTGTACTAAAGAAAAGGAGCTTGTGGAAGGGGAGGGAGTGATTAGAAATGTTCCGGTGATAAAAGATATAACAGTGGATGTACAGGAAGTGTATAAATTACTGGAAACTCAAGATGTAAGAAAAGCCCCAGGACCTGATGGAATTTCTAATTGGGTACTGAAGGAATGCAGAGAACAACTGGCGGATAAAATTCACGGTTTCATCGAATGCTCACTGGAAGAGGGGAAAGTGCCACAAGAATGGAAGAGGCAAATGTGGTACCAATTTACAAGGGAGGAAACAGGGAAGAACCCCTGAATTATAGACCAGTGTCTCTAACCAGCATGGTCGCAAAATTGTGTGAGAGAATCCTGAAAGACAGATGGATAAAATATATGGAAGAGATGAATGTTTTGGCTGAATGTCAGTTTGGATTCAGAAGTGGAAGGTCATGTGTTTCTAACTTGTTGAGCTTTTACTCAAGAGCGATTGACGTGGTACAGGAGAGAGATGGTTGGGTGGATTGTGTGTACTTAGACTTAGAGAAGGCCTTTGACAAGGTACCTCATAAAAGACTAATGTGGAAACTAGAATATATAGGAGGACTGAAGGGGAAACTTCTGGAATGGATGAGAGACTTTTTGAGAGACAAACAAATGAGGACAGTAATAAAGGACAGGATGTCTGGATGGAGGGAAGTAACAAGTGGAGTCCCACAAGGCTCAGTGTTGGCGCCAGTAATGTTCCTGATTTACGTAAATGATATGGTAGATGGAGTGAACAGTTATGCAAGTCTGTTTGCTGATGATGTAAAGATCTTGAGGAAGGTAGAGGTTGAGGAGGATTGTAAAATACTGCAGGAGGATTTGGATAGGATACACGATTGGAGCCGGACGTGGGAAATGAAATTTAATGTAAAGAAATGTAAAATATTGGAAATGGGTAAAAGTACCAGGAGGCCATCACTGAATTATTTGTTGGGTAATGAATTAATCACAAAAAGGAGAGAAGAGAAAGATTTGGGAGTGCTGGTCCAAGATAGTTTGTCACCAGAAAAGCACATTAACAAGATAGTTGGAGAGACTTATAAACTCTTGACTAACATAAGGGTAGCATTTCATTATATGGATGAGGAGATGATGAAAAAATTGATAGTGGCCATCATCCGCCCCAGGTTAGAATATGCAGCAGTAGTGTGGTCCTCACACAAAAAGAAAGATATAAACAAGATTGAGAGAATACAAAGAACAGCAACCAAGATGGTCCCCAGTCTGACAGACCTGTCATACAGAGAGAGGCTGGAAAAACTGGATTTGCCTTCCTTAGAGGAAAGGAGAAAGAGGGGAGACATGATTGCAGTGTTCAGGACCATGGTGGGAGTAGATAAACTTGACAAAGAAGATCTGTTTGTATGGGATAAGAGAGCAACAAGAGGACACGGAATGAAATTGAAAAAGTCAAGCTGCTTGAAGGATATCAAGAAATATAGCTTTCCTTACAGAAGTATAGACTTATGGAATAGCCTGGACAAAGAGATTGTCCAGTCTAAAAACTTAAATGAGTTTAAAGCCAAATTTGACTTATTGAGAAACGACGATGGAAACCCACGAGCATAGTACATTCCGTGTATATCACAATTGGTATATTAGGTAAATACTTAAATATTTGGAACGACTTAGACAAAGAGAAAAACATTCATGTGTGTAAAGGTAGACTTGATAAATGTGGATATGGAGACAGGACAACACGAGCATTGCTCAATTCCTGTATACTACAAATAGGTAAATACACTCACACACACACACACACACACACACACACACACACACACACACACACACACACACACACACACACACACACACACACACACACACCAAAAAAAGGAAGTAATGGCCATGGGGGATTGGCAGGAGTAAGGAAAAGCTCTGTTGCATGCAAGCAATACATCATTGCCTAGTTTGGCATGAGTGGTCCACACACTGTCCATATGAACTTTGCATTGTGCTAGCAGTGGAACTATAATCCCCACTGCATTCTCAAAGGTCCTGCAATAAACACACATTGGAGAAAATACCATACAGTAGTATTCCATTTCCAAAATACAGCTTTAAAAATCATGATAAATGTATGATTGGATATACTTATGTGAAATGGTAGTGCCTTATATTTAGTCACTTAGTAACTACTGTAAAACGTGCATTTCATCCACAGATTGTGACAACAGACCGAGACATAGTGAAAAAGGAGCTGAAGAAGGTAACACGGGAGAGGGATGAAGCTCTTGCCAGGCTGTCACATCACCCTGATCAGCCAGCAAATTATGGTAACTATGACTCATCTGCATTTTTACCTAACTCATGTAACAATCTTTCAACAATAATCTGTCACAGGTAACCCCCTCAAAAGAAAAAAGAAAAAAAATCAATTGTATGCATGTATGACTCTACATGAATGTTTGGAACTACAGTATTATGTTAACAGTGTACAGTGTATATATAATGTGTTCGGTTTATAGTTGTGTATTATAGCTGCAGTACCGTACTAATGAACTAATCAGCACAGACATTTTGAAAACAGTAGCCAAGCACATTGGCTAATTTCTCATTTAGTATGTATTTTCTTAGCTTTTTTTCTCACAATCTAGCTAAATAGTATAGCTTAACAACCCTTTATCCGCTTCAGTGTAAGATGCCCTCATTAATCTGAATAATATCATTATTTACGAGAAGGCAAAAGCTGAAAACATTTGATTGAAGATATAAGTGCCGCCCCCCTTTGGGCTAAGATGCGAATGAATGTGTGTGTGTGTGTGTGTGTGTGTGTGTGTGTGTGGATGAATAAATTGCGAGTGTGTTGTCCTGTCTCGGCTACCTCCCTTTCTTTGGGGGAAGCAGGCTAGGTATATAGATAGAGAGAATAATAGAGAAAGGACATAATCATTGATAACATTAACTCTTAGTATAGTGGCACCTATATGAAAACTTCGGTTTTGCTACTGCCAGGCCACGTTACTCAGCCTATGTGGGGGTTAGAAGCAGCCTCTTCTAACATCATTAATCCTTGATCTCTTGAAAGCTTTATTACAGTAGTCAGAATGAAGCAAGAAAACATGTTAATCTATTGAAGACTTTGGTGTGAAGTGCTTCTCCAAGCTGAAGAAAATCATCTGACAGTATCCAGAATGAAATCCACATGTGTAGTGTCCCAGCTATTCTTTAGGGATTAATTGATGTATGTTATCTTCCATTAACCATTTCATTGGAATTCTGACGCATTGTTATATTATGCTGCCAAGCACTAAATTATTATATTCACCAAAGAGAAATTGCTAGCAGCTAAAGGGATATGGGCAGGGTGTGCCCCTTAGCTGAGTAAGTTGTTAGGCTTTAGCAGCACTATAATATTGTGTCCCAGCTGCCATTTACAGTTGTTAGACAGCTTCAGGAAAGATATCTATCTATCTATCTATATACCTAGGCTGCTTCCCCCAAGGAAAGGGAGGTAGCCGAGACAAGACGACTCACTCTCCATTTACTCATCCATTCAAACACATTCATTCGCATCTTAGCCCCAAAGGGGAGAACGGACAGATCCTCACCGCACCACACCGCACAAGGGTCAACTGGGCAATGCAATCAGTGACATCCGCAGCAGGGCCCGACAGCAGAACTGGTTTACCCCTGCCACATCATAACAGACCCATCCCCTTACCCGCACCTGACCTGACTAGCTGATCAGATATACAGGAAAGAAACGGGAACTGTACTTTGTTTTTGTTGATTTGGAGAAGGCCTTTGAAAGAGTCCCTGGAGAGGTTGTGAAGTGGGCAATGAGAAAGCTTGGAATCGAGGAGTGGCTGGTTAGGGTGGTTATGCCCATGTATGTGGGTTCTCACACCCAAGTAAGGATGAATGGAAATTTGAATGATGAATTTTTCATGATGTTGGTGTGCATCAGGGGTCAGGCTTGAGCCCCTTGTTGTTTATCATGGTTTTGGAAACCGTCTCACATGACTTCAGAAATGGACTTCGTGGGAGATGTTGTATGCTGATGATTTGGTGTTGATTGCAGAGAATGAAAGTGTGGCGGAGGATAGATTTAGGAAGTCGAGAGATGGTATGGGGCACAAGGGCTTAAGAGTAAATGCAGGTAAAACAAAAGTTATTGTATCTGAGGCTAGTAGTGGTGCTGTCAAAGAAGAGGGAGAATGGTCATGTGAGATTTACCACAAGGGCATAGGATGTAATTCCATTTTGTGCAGTGTTTGTGATAAGTGGATGCTTAAGAAATGTAGTGGTATTAGAGGTAGACTGCGAGAATATTAATTTCATGTGCACGGTATGTCGGGGAGAGCAGGTGGAGATTTTAAGGTGTGAAAGGATTGAACTTGCTGGTGAGTCTTATGAGTACGTAATAGAGTTTTGTTATTTGGGGGACATTTTATGTACTGTACTGGAGGTGGGGCAGGAGCTAGTTTTGTGGCTAGAGTGAGGAGTGATTGGAAGAAATTCAGGGAGCTGTTGCCCCTCCTGACATTGAGAGGGCTCTCCCTATGTACTAAGGGACCTTTGTATGCAGTACTTGTTAGGAGTGTAATGTTGTATTGTTGTGAGACCTGGGCAGTAGAGGAAGAGGATAGTACACAGGCTCAAACATACAGAAATGACAGTCATTAGGAGGATGTGCAGTGCGTCCCTGAGTGCGAGGCCTGGGGGAGCTAGGTTTACGATGGAAGAGTTGAGAGGTAGGGTGGGACTGGAGTGTATTGGTGTTGTGATGAGGAGTGGTAGATTGAGATGGTTTGGGCATGTGGAATGGATGGGAGATGATAACTGAGTGCAGAAAATGAGAAGTGTTAATGATAGGGAGAGAGGTATACAGGGCAAAGTCTGAGTCACAGAGACAATTACTTGATAACCTAAATCATGGGGAAAGGAAAAATATATTTAGGGTGGCAGGTCAGGTGAAGAGGGATAATCGGGATATCATAGGTGAGCAGTGTGTGAAGCATGATGAAGGAAGGGTAGTGGTGAACAGTGAGGATATTAAAGATGCATGGAGAGAGCATTATAACCGGTTGTTGAATGAGGAGTTTGACTGGGACAGGGAAGGTTTGGAGCCAGCAGATCCAGTGTCTGGCCCTTGGCCTTTGATTGATACTGCTACTGTGAGTGAGGCAATAGGCAGGATGAGGGTGGGGAAGGCAGCAGGTGTGTCTGGGTTGACTGCCGAAATGTTGAAGGCCTCAGGCGATATAGGAGTGAGTTTAGTCACTGACCTGATAAATAGGATTATTTATGAGTGTGTTGTCCCAGATGATTGGCTGAAGAGTGTAATTGTAAATGTGTATAAAGGGAAGGGTGATGCCCTGGAAAGAGGGAATTATAGAGGTATAAAGCTTTTAGATCAGATAATGAAGGTAATGGAGAGAGTTTTAGAAGGTATGATTAGAGAAAGAGTGAATATTGATGAGATGCAGTTTGGGTTTATGCCAGGTAGGGGGACCACTGATGCCATATTCATTGTTCGACAGCTTCAGGAAAAATATATTGGTAGGAGAAGGGATCTTTATTTTGTTTTTGTTGATTTGGAAAAGGCCTTTGACAGAGTCCCTAGAGAGGTGGTGAAGTGGGCAATGAGAAAGCTTGGCTTGGAGGAGTGGCTGGTTAGGGTGGTTATGGCCATGTATGTGGGTGCTCACACCCAGGTGAGAGTGAATGGA
Organism: Coenobita brevimanus; assembly: GCF_032717465.1. NCBI lineage: Eukaryota > Metazoa > Arthropoda > Malacostraca > Decapoda > Coenobitidae > Coenobita > Coenobita brevimanus. Next base: position 33,286,730 of record NC_137017.1, read on the forward strand.
GATTTGAGTGATGAGTTTTCCGTGAATGTTGGTGTGCATCAGGGGTCAGTCTTGAGTCCCATGTTGTTTATCATGGTACTTGAAGCCCTTTCACGTGACTTTAGAAACAGACTCCCGTGGGAGTTGTTGTATGCTGATGATTTGGTGTTGATTGCAGAGAATGAAAGGGAGGCAGAGGAAAAGTTTAGGAAGTGGAGAGATGGTATGGGGCAAAAGGGTTTAAGGGTAAATGCAGATAAAACAAAAGTGATGATATCTAGGGTTGGTGGTGGTACTGTCAAAGACGAGGGAGAGTGGCCATGTGCAGTTTGCCACAAGGGCGTGGGAAGTAATTCCATCTTGTGCGGTGTGTGTGATAAATGGGTGCATAAGAGATGTAGTGGTATCAGAGGTAGACTGCGAGATAATGCTGATTTTATGTGTACGGCGTGCCGGGGTGAGCAGGTGGAGATCGTCAGACGTGAAAGAATTGAACTTGCTGGTGAATCTCTTGAGTGTGTGGAAGAGTTTTGTTATTTAGGAGACATGTTCTGTGCTGGAGGTGGGGCTGGAGCTAGCTCTGTGGCTAGGGTGAGAAGTGGTTGGAAGAAGTTCAGGGAGCTCTTGCCTCTCCTGACATTGAGGGGGCTCTCCCTACGTGCTAAGGGGTCTTTGTATGCAGCATGTGTTAGGAGTGTAATGCTGTATGGCAGTGAGACCTGGGCAGTGAAGGAGGAAGACATTCGCCGGCTCAGACGTACAGAAATGACAATGATTAGGTGGATGTGCAGTGCGTCCCTGCGTCCAAGGCCTGGAGGGGCTGGGTTTACAATGGAAGAGTTGAGAGGTAGGATGGGACTGGAGTGTATTGGTGTTGTGATGAGGAGAGGTAGATTGAGTTGGTTTGGACATGTGGAGAGGATGGGGGATGATAGTTGGGTGAGGAAGGTGAGAAGTGTTAATATTGGGGGTGGGGTTATGAGGGGTAGACCGAGAAAGACATGGGATGAGGTCATTAAGTGTGACCTTAGGGTTAAGGGACTGAACAGGGAGGCTGCAGTGGATCGTGCAGCATGGAGAGCCGCCATTAGGTGACCAAGGCCGACACATGCAAGCATGTTGGAGCCTTTAAAAACGAAACGAAACGAAACGATAGGGTTGGGAGAGGTAGACTGAAAAAGACATGGGCCAAGGTAATTGAGTGTGACCTTAGAGATAAGGGACTGAATAGGGAAGCTGTCGGAGATTGAGCAGTGTGGAGAGCTGCCATTAGGTGACCAAGGCCGACACATGCAATCATGTTGGAACCTTACGAAACATATAGGGAAGCTGTCAGAGATTGAGCAGTGTGGGGAGCTGCCATTAGGTGACCAAGGCCGATGCATGCAAGCATGTTGGACCCTTGAAAAACATATATATATGTATATATATTATATATATATATCTATCTATCTATCTATCTATCTATATACTGTATATCTATCTATATATATATATATATATATATATATATATATCTGTCTATCTATCTATCTATATCTATATATATATACCGTACCCTCGAGTCCAACACGGTAATATTGTCATGCATGGGTCACGTGTTGGACCAAAAACGTGTTGGACTAACAACAGAGCTTATGGGGAAAAATGAATTATGTCAGCAACCCTAGGAAAAGTCACCCTAAATACCTGCCATATACCTATACATATATTGGTACTATTGTAATTATAATAAATGGTACTGTGCTATGAATGATAACTAACCTTTTAGGATAGTGTTGGTGGGCTTGCTGGGAATGGAAGGTGGTATCCAAGGCTGTAGTTAGTCCTACTGGGTCCCCGGAGGATGGCTGCTGGCGTCACTAGCGGGTAATGGCTGTTGCTCCTCCTCAACCTCCCTCATAAATCCTTCGAAATCACACTCAGAATCACTATCTTCGTCCACAGCCATAGAAGGTCCAGCTTCAGCCTGTCCTAGCACTCTGTAATCCTCGGCAAAGGGCATGCTTCTCACGCTGTTGCCAGAGCCCTGTCTCGTGACTGTGGAAAGTGATCGCTGTCGCTGACTCGGCAGAGAATAAGGAGAGGCAACTTTGTTTATAAACTGGTACACACGCCGATAAGAAGGGTTTCAAAACGATTGATATTTATTCTAAAATATTAATATGTATTCAGTGTCAGGCTAAATGTTCAATGCTGTAGTACAATACATTCTCTGTCGAGTCGCCTGGGTTTTGGTCACACTGTTTTGCCCGTCGTATCCTCGGCAGGAATCCATCCAGATGAATTCCAAAGGCCCGTGGTATCGTCGGCAATTTTACCACGTTACCGTTCCGATTTACCATCGTATCCTCGGCAAACCTGGTATGAAGTGCTGTGTGATAGCCTTTGGCTGCCAGGATCTTGTCTTGGTTTTTTATGGTCCTCACGTTGGCTTCATTCATGTCGTAGGCCTTGGCAGTGTCAACTTTCCTCTCCCCTTTCTTCTTCCTCTCGATGCTTTCTAGCTTGGTGGCCTGAGGGAGGTGCCGACGCTTCTTAGGGTTCTCAGAAGGCTTCCTAGGCATCGTGAGCAGGGTAAAATGCAGTAACAAGGGCAGAAAATGCAGCAAAAAAAAGCACCTTCTAATGCAATTATGCGACTGAGTGGCGCTGTGGCGGAAGAAGTTTAAACAAAACATCACGTGACACCAGAAGCGTTTTTAATTGGGCGGCATCACGATCACGTCACGATAGCGGGCGGGGAAGGCTACTTGATCAGAAGTTTTCATTGGCTATCATCATCATGTGAATGTCCAATATGACCGTGTTGGACTGGGGGTGATCGTGCTAAAGTGAACTCTGCGGATTTCGCCCACTTCTTGGAGCTCTGTGCGTGTTATGCTAACATACTCGTGTTGCAGTAATTAAATCGTATTAAATAATACTAATTATTTGCTCTCCGTGCTGGACCTGAATCTTGCTGGACTAACGCATGTTGGACACGAGGGTACTGTGTATATATATACAGTAACCCCTCCAATATCCGGATCAATAGAGCCATAGGCAGGTCCGGATAGTGGTCCTGTCCGGATATTGGGCCCCAGCTTATGGACTAGTACTTACGGACCCTAACTCTGAAAAACACCTATACAACTCCCTCTGGACATGCATAGCACCTATTTAAGACCCAAATCACACCAATAAGGGACATAAAAGACTGAAATAAATGCAAAAGAACCATAAAATGAGGTTTTAGAGGTGAGTTCATACAATATTAAACATTCTGGGTACTTACAAGTCCCTTGGTCTTGGACTGGTTTGAACCGCCAGTTTGCAGTCCACAGTTAATCCTCTGCACTCTAAATTCTAATTTCTTAACACTGCACAACACTCTAAATTCCTGTGTGTTCTAGTGGCAAGGTATTGCAGTTTATTCACTGTTTATTCACAAAAAACAAGCACCTGTGGCTTGCACTGTTATGAGTATCTGCTCTCCATCGGAGTTAAGCTGTGACTGTTGATGTTGGTGGGGTAACAGAGTTGCCAGATCGCAACAGCCACATTACCAATCTCCTCAACTTTCATTGTCAAATATAACTTTTCATTACCAAATTCGTAAAGCTAGCATATATTCTTCACTAATTATATATACAAGTGGAAATACATGTAATCACTCTCCTTATAACTAACACCATGTTGATTATTTTCACACTATGTAGGGTAGCAGATTAATCAGAGAGAACAAACAATCCACCATCTCCATCCTGTGTATCCTCATACATGTGAAAAATCCATTTGGTAATGCATTATTCTAATGCATTACCAAACGAATTTTTCATTACCAAATTGGCCCACACTTGGTAATGAAAAATACCAAATGGCAACCTGACAGGGGAGGGGGGAGGGGGAGGAAGGAAGGGGTGAAGGGACCATGGTGTAACAGCTGTTTGGCGCCAGGCGGGAATTTCAAATTATGGGAGGGAAAAAAGTCAGATTTTTTTCGAATTTTTTGCAGTTTTTGGCCCATTTTGGGAATATTGGATCCCAGGAGGATTATGTCCGGTTAGTGGGGATGTTCGGATATTGGGCGTTCGGATATTAGAGGGATTACTGTATATATATATATATATATATATATATATATATATATATATACAGTATATATATAGTGTACCTCATTTAACATGGCTAATGTATCATTGGAAAATACTGCACAAATTGATTTGTGGATATCATCACACAGGAACCATTATTATTTAACTAATGTGTCTAAAAAAATTTTATATTTTCCCAGAGTCCCCTTTTCGACCCTCTTGAAAATTTTCCGCTCACCAATTGCCTACCTGATATACACTATCAGAAGCACAGAAAGGAATTTTTAAATTTTCACTGAATTCCCTTTCTGACTTTCTTGAAAAATTTCACCCCCAGTTGCATTGTGATATACTGTAACACTGCAGGAAGTACAGAAACAGTAGGAGCATCATTAGGCATATCATATGGTGAAGTACGAGGTAAAATTGGGTATGTAAGTGGGATTTTTGTCTTGCTGTTAGAGGTGCGGGTGTGTAGCTTAGGTGTTGAGGCTGGATGTATCCAAGGCTGAGGGGCTAGTGGAGGGGGAGTGTGCAGTGCCTCTAACCACTCAAGGGCTGAGGCTAGGCCTCAAAACCCTGAAACTCGCTCACCCCCTCATTGTCAGAGGCTAGAGTTGGCGAACCTGATGGTGCAGACGTGCTAGGACGTGGGGACTGAGATGGCTGGTCACAAGTCAGGGACTGGGCAGGAGTAAGGTAAACAGTGATAAGTTGTTGAGATGACTCACTGATTTTGTGTATTAGCTGCTCATTCTCTGCATGTAGGAGCTGATCAGTTTCAGCTTGCATAGCCTGTAGTCTGTTGGTGCTGGGAACCATGGCCATTAACAAATTTTTGTGTTGATCAGGAAGTTCCAGGACTCTACTAAGCTGCCGTTAATTGGCCTTTTCATCCTCCACATGGTAGCAGCAGTGTTTGTTTCCCGTGGCTCTTCCTGTCGTGTGAATGGCCTCTCATGCTCCACTTCTATAATCTCATCAACTGCCATGTTCTGTGTGGCGTAGACCAACTACAGAATGTCCTCCCTGACAATGTCTGTGAATCCTTCCTCTGCCATTGAGTTGGCCAATTCTGCCACCTGCCTCAGTGCATCAACTCTAGGATTGGCCAACACAGCTGAAAAACCATGAGGCAGGAACATATGCCACCCATGATGCCACATACTATCCTTTCCCATGTTTCTCTGTGCCTCCACAGTGTGCTTAAGTGCATCATAAATTTTGTAATAACACCAGAATTGCATTACAATTTTCCATCAACACTGATCTGTGTCAGCATCAGGCCCTGAGACGAGATCAGCCATCTCAGCTCCCAAGTCAGTAGCCTGCCTCATCATCTCATAGGTTTTGGAGTAGTCATCATCATCATCATCACCATCATCATCATCATCATCATCATCATCATCATCATCATCATCATCATCATCATCTAGACCTCCTTTCCCACCCTAGGGCAGGGTGAGGAGTAGCGATGTCCAGACAGCCCAAGTTTGCTCAAGTAGTATAGTCCTTTAAAAGTTGCAGTTACAGTGTCCCCTTGGTTATAGTACATAATCGGCACCAAGCCTAGTGCTTGACAACAAAATTGCACACAATAATGAAAGCACAGAACATAAGGGATTTATCTTAGTTGGTACTGGGCACCCCACTCGTTAACCCAAATTTTCCCTTTTACAACAATTTATACCCACTAAATATATGCATACATACATACATATTGTCATGGTAAGTCTCAGAAACACACACAAAGGCATGGTTAGGTTAATAGAAAGTAATAGAAAGTGGTTCAGTAAGGAAGAAACACATATCTTAGGGATGCCTGAGGTGGGCTTGAGATAAGGGGGTCTGAGGCAAAGGGCTGGAAAGTTAGTGGCCCCCACCACTTGGGATTAACTTCTGAAGTAGGGTCTCGTCTTTGAATCTCTCATAGCCATCAGAAACCACAGATACTGCACATCATTGTCAACAGAAACCAGCTCAGGTGCACAATAACCATTTTTTTTAAGCCAAAAAATGTGCAATAACAGCAGGAGTGCAGATTTTCATCTTGCAGTGGTAACAAAAATTGCTGTAATCAAGTGTGCAATAATCAAGGGATCGCTGTATTTCTTGATCAGATACCTGAATAACATTCGTAGTGTTTGGGGGGCCAAAAAAACACTTGCACTCCTGAGTGTCAGCCAACTAACCCGTCTTGTTGAATGCCTTGGACAGTTGTCCACGATATGGGCGACTTCGAAGGCAGGATTTTTTTCATGGCAGTGTCTCTCTGCACACTATACGAAAATGTTATTTAACCTCTCCAATACTGATGAGACAGTGGCTCAACCTTTGCTTTGTGCATCTAGTGCGCTGTTAGTCTTTCGCATATCTTACTGTAGTGCCCTCAGGCAAACATCTTTTTGGATCGCAGGAGTATCTTCGGTTGTATTAATACACAGTAGCAATGTCTGGCTCCTTTGATGCTTTGTAGCCTCATGCCTTTGACTCCTTTGTCAGGAAGGTGGTAGAGGGTAGGCAGTATCATGATAGCCCAGTTTCGTTCTTGTTGAACACTTGGGATAAACTGTAGCCCCATACCTCTGCTGCTTTCCTGAAGAACCTTTGGCCACGGCTGCATCTGCACCCACAGTCTCACCTAGAACACTAGCATGATGCAGTTGCTCATTTGCACAAAGCATTGCAAACCACCCCCCACTGGCAGTGAAAGGAGGTAGGTTCCCAATTCACATCACTGGCCACTTTATTGTGTACACTTCACATGTTGTGAACCTGATACTTGCGCAATTTTCCAGAATGTCTGCCTCACGTTGCACACAAATGTGCTTATTCACCATGTTCTGTTGTTTCAGTAACTCAGTATTTCGCACATACCACCAGTGTGACTTATCCTCACCACCACTAAGTTCTGTAGTCTGCAGGATATTGTCCTTATTCTTCCTCAGTCTTAAAGGTCACTTCATCAGTATTTTAAAAATTTGCTGTGTCTGTCACATATCCATTAACAGCAAGTCACCTCAGTATCTCCATTCTCTTGTCTAAATTCAGTGGAACTTGTTGGGCCCTTCCACACACAGGTCCACTGGCAGGTTGTGTGGGAGTAGTTGATGCCATCACGTGTACAAATTACACACAAACCCTAGCACTTTATGGTGATCATGCAGGATACAGATGCATAGGGCAGCAGGTCAAGGACACTTGGAGACCGGGTGAGGAAGCACTGTGTGGATGCATGAGAGAGGGGTAGGAAGCAAAGTGTGGTTGCCATGTTGGCACTCATCACCATGTGTTTTTAATTGTTAGTGGCTGGAGGTGGTTTCAGCCTGAGGATTTTACCGCGCATCTCAGTTTTAGGTACTGGTAAGGGTTTATGATTCTGCTCAAAATGTGTTTTTTGCAATCAAGGCCTATATATGGTATGTGTTTGTGTGTGTGTGTGTGTGTGTGTGTGTTTACATAGTCGTATTTATCTAGTTGTGATATACAGGTAATGAGCTACACTCATGGGGTCCTGTCTCTTCGTCTCAACCAGTCAAACTTTGCTTTGGACTTTCTTTGTCCAGGCTGTTCCACAGGTCAATGCATCTACAGTATATGAAAAACAGTATTTTTTGATATCCCTCAAACAACTTGTCTTTTTCAATTTCTTTCCATGTCTTCTTGTTGCTCCCCCATCCCATACAAACAGATCTATCAATTTTGTCTACTCCCATTATGGCACTGAAAACTGCAATCCTGTCACCCCTTTCTTGTTCTTATAAAGAAGGTAGACCTAGCTTTTCTAGTCTTTCCTTGCACAACTGATGTGCCAGGCTGGGGACAATCTTGGTTGCTGCTCATTGTATTCTCTCACACCACTGCCGCATATTCTGACCTGGGGTGGATCATAGCCACTGTCAATTTTTTCATCATATCCTCATCCTTGTATTGAAATGCCACTCTTATGTTTATCAAGAGCTCATATGTGTTTCTGACAATCTTGTTAATGTGTTTTTCAGGCAACAAATTATCCTGGACCAACTCTCCTAGGTCTTTCTCTTCTCTTGCTTTTGTGATTGGTTCCTTTCGCATCAATTAATTCAGTGATGTCCTCTTAGTACTTTTACCCATTTCCAATATTTTGCATTTTTTTGAAGTGAATTTCATTTCCCATACCCTGCTTCAAATCATAAATCCTGTCCAGATCTTCCTGCAGCATTTTACAGTCCTCTTCAACTTCTACTTTCCTGATGATCTTTGCATCATCTGCAAACAGATTTCCATAACTGTTTGTTCCATCAGCCATGTCGTTTATGCAAATCAGGAATGTTACAGGCGCAAGCACCGAGCCCTGTGGGACTCCATTTGTTACTTCTCTTCATTCTAACATGTTGTCCATTACTACTGTCCTTATCTGTCGCTGTCTTATGAAGTCTCACATCCACTCCAAGAGGTTCCCCTTCAATCTTCCTGTGTGCTCCAATTTCCACATTAGTCACTTATGGGGTACCTTGTCAAAAGCTTTCTCTAGATCTAAGTACACACAATCCACCCTACCATCTCTTTCTCCTTTAGCACATCAATGACCCTTGAGTAGAAGCTCATCAAATTAGAGACACACGACCATCCATTTCTGAATCCAAACTGGCTTTCTGCCAAAATATCCATCTCCTCCAGATATTTTATCTACCTGTCTTCCAAGATTCTCTTGCATAATTTTGTGACCATGTTGGTCAGGGACATTGGTCTGTAATTAAGGAGTTCTTTCATATTCCCTCCTTGTAAATTGGTACCACATTTGCCCTCTTCCATTCCCAATGCTTTTTCTCTTCTTCTAGAGAACACACAATTAAGCCTTGAATCATGTCTGCCAGTTGTTCTCTGTATTCATTTAGTATCCAATTAGAGAGTCCATCAAGGATGTGTACAAGCATGCATGTGTGAGGGTGTGCATGTGTGTGTATGTGTTAACTACCATTAGTTAGTGACCATTAGTCATTGTGTTTGTGAGCAAGTGCTGATAATTTCACATGTCTACAGTAAGGGTTTTTAGTGGATGTTGGTGTAGGTATGAGTGTTGGTTGAAGCAGTGTTATCCGGAGCACTGTCTTCTCTGGAGTGGTATCAAAGTCCACAGTAGTAGTCTGCTCAGCTGCAGGCCCCACTGCTTTACCAGACAGCAAGATATGACTCATGCTGCTGATTGGAGATACTGGGGTGTGATGGGGAAACTGGTGCTGCCTGATTAGTTGCTGGAAGATGTTGATTCAGAGATGAATCAGAACAAGAGGATGACTCTTGTCCCTTGGTACTCAGTTGGTGACTCTGAGATGCAAGCTCAGCCCTTTGGTATCTGACAGGAATCTTCCAAAAAAGATGTAGATGGAATTTTCTCAAAGTAATCTACCTCTCCCTTGTCTGCCTTGGAGCATGGAAAATTGTGGTTGTGAACTCAAGACTTTTGCTCCACTTGTTTCTACTGTGTCATGGTTTTTCTCATTGATGGTGATTTTGTTTGCTGGAAATAGAGGAACTGATGGTTGAGCTTCAGCTTTCTGATATGGATCTGCTGAGACAGTGAATTTTGTGGTCATGAAGTGTGTGGAACCAGTTTACTGACCCAGAGGTTTTCCATCAGTCAACAAAGATTGGCTTAGCTTGGTGATTCGAAGGGGATAGTGGTAGAAATTAGGAACAGGGAGATTAAGTGCTGTCTTAGTTTTCCTGTTCAGTTCTCGGTGCCAGAGATTTTGTTAAGCTTATTATAGAGGTTAGAGTCAGTTGTTATTGCTAGAAAATGCTTATGGTTCCTTCCATTTAATGAAGATATATGAAATTACTCCTCAAGACAAAATTAAATACCAGTTGAACTGCTGTATATATCTTTTTCATTCTTATGATTGTGTTAGATTTTGAAACATTAATGTTTTATGCTTAAATTTATCCTTTACTATAATTATTTTAACCTAACTCAGCAGTTTGTAGAAACACTGATGAGTACTGCATTAAAATATTCAAGTGGGGTTGGTGGAGGATTAGTGACCCTCCCTGTAAAACAATTAACTCTAAGCCCTTGGCCAACCTGTGTGGGATACATGGCGTCTGGCAATGAATGAAAATGAATGAATAATTAGGGGTTACATCATTTCCACATAGGTACATTGTAACCAATGATGAATTGCTGCAACGTATCATGGTTTGAAGAAAGTATCTAACACAGTCTTTGATTGCCAGGAACTCTAACGAAACAAGGAAGTGTATCGCTTGCGGAGAAGAGCCTAGGGTCCTCACGTGATTACGAGAGTCTGAAGATGCAGTGTGAGAAGGCCATGGCAGAGGTGCAGGGCCTCCTGAAGTGAGTCCACCACCAGTATCCAGACACTGTTTTATGTCCACCACCTCATCCTATCATTACTCCTTCACCACCGCAAACTCCATCTCCACTACTTTGCTCACTACCCTACTGCAAAATCCCTTTCTATGGTACCCCTCATTTCTCCAAGCTGTGTCACTACTACAGTTCATACTGTGCACAGTAAAATTCCCATTTTGTAATCCAGCCAGCATTGTTTACCACCTAATAGTGTTACAGTCATTCATCTGTTTTTAGAATAACCAATCATTTGCAAGTATTATCAGTATCTTTGTCATCCTATATTTCTAGATTTTTTCTGTTCAGTTGTTTTGCTTAGTCTCAGTTCATCTGTCCAATCAGAGCCATCAACCACAGGTAAGCCACTGCTGTGAAGCCATCCTACAGTTGCAGTAGAGCACATACACCATGTAGAAATCTGGCACCTGTTTGTGGTGGAAACCACAACGCTAGGGTTGGACCAGAGTACTTCCCACGGTGAGGTGCAGGAAATTAAGATAATAATATTATTGACTGGCCATCCTTTGATATTACAGTGGAATAATGTGAAGAAATCATTGATGTTGTGCTAAACTGTAATTTATCAGATTTCATGAGAACTGCAGTCCTATAATAAATATAAACACACACACACACACACACACACACACACACACACACACACATCAAAAATAATGTGAAGGTGGCATATACTAATGTTGATGGTTTAATATCGGCAAGACTAGAAATCGATGACTTTTTGAGGGTACGTGAACCTGATGTTATGTGCTTTGTCAAGACCAAGTTAAGAGAAGATATTGATGTTCATATGGGAGAGGTAAATACAAACTGTGGAGAAGAGACAGAAAAGAAAAAACAGGAGGAAGAGTGATGATAGCAGTGAAGAACACCATAAATGTTGATACCATGGAAATGGGAGAAGGCAGGGTCGAAGTGATAAATATGAAATTAGTAACTCGAGAGAATAGCAAGAGAGATATGGCGGTAGTGTATGTTCCTCCTAAGACAAGAGCATGGAGTGATGATGAATACCAGGAAATGTTGTCAGATATGGCTATTTATGTACAGAAAAATATTGAGAAAAGCAACAATATAATTTTAATGGGTGACTTCAATTGTAAACAGGTGAACTGGGAGGAATCAGGTGCTTGAGGGTGCGAAAGTGGATGTATGTGGAATAACTGAAACAAAATGGAGAGGTGAGAGTGTGAGAGAATGGGAGTATGGATGGGGTATATGTGCAGGAGTAGGTGAGAATGAGAGGGCAAAAGAGGGAGTATGTATAGTTGTGAGTAAAAGATGGAAGAAGAGCATAAGACAGTATGGATCACTTGGGTCAAGGATTGTGTGGGTAAGGTTGAAAGTTGGAATACAAATGTGGGCGATTGTGTGTGTGTGTATGCGCCAACACAAGATCGTGCTAGCAGATTGAGAGCAGAGTTCTGGACAAATGTGGAAGTGTGCATGGAAAAGTTTGGAAGGAATGAGAGAGTGTTTTTGATCGGTGATATGAATGGTAAAGTAGTGAATGTGAAGGTGGATGGAATAGTTGGTGAGTGGGGTGTGCCTGCTGAGATAGATGAGAATGGGAGTGCATTAGTGGACATTTGTGCAGGGAGGGGGTTGGTGATAGCCAATATCCTCTTCAGGCATAAAATGATCCACAAGTATACATGGCGAGTGATGAGAAGGGTGGGTGGTGAACTGAATGAAAGGAAGGGAACGATTGATTATGTGTGTGTGGATGAAAGGATGCGAAGATGTGTAATGGATGCAAGAGCTTATAGAGGTTGGGGGAGTGGACAGGTATACATGGCGAGTGGTGAGAAGGGTGGGTGGTGAACTGAATGAAAGGAAGGCAACATTTGTTTATGTGTGTGTGGATGAAAGGATGCGAAGATGTGTAATGGATGCAAGAGCTTATAGAGGTTGGGGGAGTGGACTCTCTGACCACTACTTGGTGGTGGCCAGAATTAGGATCCAAGTAAGATGGAGAAATAGAAGGGGAAGACGAGAGGAAGGAGTAGTTGCAAGGAGAGTGGAAAGGTTACAAGAGGATGAGAAAAAAGCAGAGTATAAGAGAGAAGTGAAGGAACGATTGGGCAAATATGAATTGGAGCAGATGGGGGATGTGGAAGGTGTGTGCAGGATATTTACTGGAGAAATATGTGCAGCATGTGATGTGGTGTGTGGGAGGAAGAGAAGACGGAAGGGGATGCAAGGAACAGCGTGGTGGACTGAAGAGGCGAGACAGGTTGTGGCACAAAAGAAGAAAGCATACAATGAGTGGATGAGAAATAGGGCCGTGGAAGAAGTTGAGAGGCGAAAGAGAGAGTTATATGTAGAAAGAAAGAGAGAGGTGAAAAGATTAGTAAGAGAGAGTAAGAAGAGAGTGGATGAGGAATTTGGAAGGAATTTGAGTGTATAGTGGAGGGATTGTTAGAAAATGTTCTGGAAAGAGTTGAAGAGAGTAAGACAGGATGGAAGTGAAGTTAGCAGGGAGTGAAAGATGAAAATGGTAGATTACTAGTGGAGAAGGGAGAAAAAGTGAGCAGATGGAGAGAACACTTTAAGGAATTGTTGAACATACAGGATGGAAGTAATGTGAGCATAAGTGGCTGGGGAATGGCTGGGAGAAGGAGGGAGGTGAGAAGACAGGAAAAAATCAGAGGATAGAAATTGTGGAAGCAATGAAGAAAGTTAAATTGGGGAAAGCCCCAGGAATTGATGGAGTGTGTGGTGAAATGCTGAAGCATTGGAGGAGAGATGGTAGTAGAATGGATGTGGAAGATGTGCAGATTGGCCTGGGAGGAAGGTAGTGTCCCTGAGGATTGGAAGTCAGATATAATTATTCCCTTGTACAAAGGAAAAGGGGAAAAAGAAGTGTGTGGTAATCATAGGGGCATTTGTCTTCTTAGTATAATAGGAAAAGTGTATGGTAGGATACTTATTGACAGAGTTAGACAGAGAACAGAGGAATTAGTTGGAGAACAGGGAGGCTTTAGTAAGGGAAGAGGTTGTGTAGATCAAATATTCATTCTTAGAGCTTTAGTGGAGAAGTTTCTAGAGAAGGGAAAGAAGTTGTATGCGGCTTTCATGGATTTGGAGAAAGCATATGACAGGGTGGATAGACAAGGATTGTGGAAAGTATTAAGAATATATGGAGTAGATGGGAAGTTGTTGAATGCTGTGAAGAGTATGTACGATGGTGATAAGGCTGCAGTGCGTGTGGATGGTGAACTAAGTGAATTTTTCTCTTTGAAGGTTGGGTTGAAACAGGGATGTGTCATGTCTCCATGGTTGTTCAATGTGTACATGGATGGGGTAATAAAAGAGGTACAAGGTAGGGTAGTGGATGTTGGAGTGGCCCTGATGAGAGAGGATAGTTTTTGGAAACTCCCTGTACTGTTGTTTGCAGATGATACTGTGTTGTTGAGTGAAGATGAAGAGGAGCTACAAGGCCTGGTGGTTGAGTTTGGGAGACTGTGTAAGAAACGGAATCTAAAGGTGAATGTAGGGAAGAGTAAAGTGATGGTCTTTGAGGGAGGTGAAGTCAGTGAATGTACAGCGAGGTTGGATGGTGAGGAATTGGAAAATGTGAGTATGTTTAAGTACTTGGGTAGTGTGATGAGTAAGGATAGAGGTTTGGAGGGTGAAGTGCTTGAAAGTGTACAGCAGGGATGAAAGGTTGCTGGTTCCTTGAAAGCAGTGATAAGAAACAGGGAAGTGAGCATGGAAGTAAAAAAGTTATTACATGACAGTATTGTGATACCAACCCTAATGTATGGAAGGGAAGCTTGGACATTGTTGGAAGGACACAAGTCAAGAGTGAGAGCAGTGGAAAAGAGTTATTTAAGAGGAGCCTTTGGAGTCACATGGAGAGACAGGCTGATGAATGAGGATATAAAGGAGCGTTGTGGTGTGTATGTGGATGTGATAGGAAGCGGTATGAGGAACACACTGAGGTGGTTTGGCCATGTGGAGAGGATGGAGGGTGAAAGACTGATGAAGAGAGTGTATGTGAGTGAGGTGGAGGGGGGAAGAGGGAGGGGGAGGCCGAGGATGAGATGGAGGGATGGTTCGTTTTGTTTCGTTTCATTTTTAAAGGCTCCAACATGCTTGCATGTGTCGGCGTTGGTCACCTAATGGGGGCTCTCCACGCTGCACGATCCATTGCAGCCTCCCTGTTCAGTCCCTTAACCCTAAGGTCACACTTAATGACCTTGGGAGCAAGGCAGTGAAATGGCGGGGGACATGGTGACGTGGAGGGGATATTTTTGTGGCCACCCCAAACGGGATTGAAGCGTCTGGCAATAGATAGTTAGATATATATATATATATATATATATATATATATATACGCGTCCAACACACGTTTGTCCAGCACGATTCACGTCGAGCACGGAGAGCAAAAAATTAGTACGATTTAATACAATTTAATTACTGTAACATGGGTGCATTAGCATAACACGCACGGAGCTCCGAGAAGTGGGCGAAATCCACAGAGTTCGCCTCTAGCACGATCGCCCCCGGTCCAACACGGTCATACTGGACGTTCCTGTGATGCTGACAGCCAATCAAAACTTCTGATCAAGTAGCCTTCCCCACCTGCTATCGTGACGTGATCATGATGCCGCCCAATTAAAAACGCTTCTTGTGTCACGTGATGTTTTGTTTACATTTCTCCCGCCACAGAGCCACTCAGTCGCATAATTGCATTGGAAGGTGCTTTTTTCTTGCTGCATTTTCTGCCCTTGTTACTGCATTTTACCCCACTCACGATGCCTAGGAAGCCTTCTGAGAACCCCAAGAAGCGTCGGCACCTCTCTCAGGCCACCAAGCTAGAAAGTATCGAGAGGAAGAAGAAAGGGGAAAGGAAAGTTGACATTGCCAAGGCCTACGACATGAATGAAGCCAACGTGATCATAATAAAAAACTTAAGACAAGATCCTGGCAGCCGAAGGCTATCACACAGCACTTCATACCAGGTTTGCCGAAGATACGATGGTAAATCGGAACGGTAACGTGGTAAAATTGCCGACGATACCACGGGCATTTGGAATTCATCTGGATGGATTCCTGCCAAGGATACGACGGGCAAAACAGTGTGACCAAAACCCAGGCGACTCGACAGAGAATGTATCGTACTACAGCATTGAACATTTAGCCTGACACTGAATACATATTAATATTTTAGAATAAATATCAATCGTTTTGAAACCCTTCTCATCGGCGTGCATACCAGTTTATAAACAAAGTTGCCTCTCCTTATTCTCTGCCGAGTCAGCGACAGCGATCACTTTCCACAGTCACGAGACGGGGCTCTGGCAGCAGTGTGAGAAGCATGCCCTTTGCCGAGGATTACAGAGTGCTAGGACAGGCAGAAGCAGGACCTTCTATGGCTGTGGACGAAGATAGTGATTCTGAGTGTGATTTCGAAGGATTTATGAGGGAGGTTTGATTTCGAAGGATTTATGAGGGAGGTTGAGGAGGAGCAACAGCCATTACCGGCTAGTGACGCCAGCAGCCATCCTCCGGGGACCCAGTAGGACTAACTACAGCCTTGGATACCACCTTCCATTCCCAGCAAGCCCACCAACACTATCCTAAAAGGTTTGTTATCATGCATAGCACAGTACCATTTATTATAATTACAATTGTACCAATATATGTATAGGTATATGGCAGGTATTTAGGGTGACTTTTCCTAGGGTTGCTGACATAATTCATTTTTCCCCATAAGCTCTGTTGTTAGTCCAACACGTTTTTGGTCCAACACGTTTTTGGTCCAACACGTGACCCATGCATGACAATATTACCGTGCTGGATGCGAGGGTACTGTATATATATATATATATATATATATATATATATATATATCTATATCTATATCTATCTATCTACCTATCTATATCTATTGCCAGACGCCATAATCCCGTACGGGGTGGCCATTTGACTCCGAGTTATTTGTTTTACAGGGAGGGGCACTAACCCTCCAACAACCAACTTGACACGTAGGGAGCACGTATGGTTTGGTTATATGGTTACCACCCAGCGTTGTAAATGGTTTCTTGGCTTACAGGAAGCCATTTCGCTTGTCACTCAATGTAAAGCCACTTGTAACGGAAAGAAAAGCATTAAGTAGTGACAGGAGAGATGAGAGAAATAGGAAGAGAGGAGGGCAGGCACAGAAAGAGAATGATAAAGGCTAAGGAAGAAGTAGGCAGCACTACATCAAATATATATATATATATATATATATATATATATATATATAGATAGATAGATAAATATATATATATAGAGAGAGAAATAGGTAGATAAATATATATAAATAAATATATGTATATATATTTATCTATATCTCTATCTATCCATCTACCTATCTATCTATGTATATATACAGTATATATATATATATATATATATATATATATATATATATATATATATATATATACAAAAATCATTAAAGACCAAGGCGTAGCCATTGTTCACTATTTTTCTGTTGATCTTTTCGAGTTTTCTTACACATTGTTTTACACTATGATTCAGGTTGTAGATAATATGTAATTATTTACTATAAAAACAGGAAAGTTAGCAACATGATTATGAAAAACAACACAGCTCAACAAACCAACAAACTTCAACATACCAATGTAGTTTATGAATTCACTTGCCCACACGAAGGTTGTAAACTTCGTCACATGAAATATATTGGTATGACCACAACCACACTAAGCAGACGTTTAACCATGCACCTACAATCCGGTTCTATAAAAGATCATATGACTCAACATCACACATCAATAAACAGACAAGTTCTAATAGAAAATACTAATATAATAAAAAAATGTCATGACCACATTAGACTACAACTGGCAGAAGCACTTCTCATACGTGAAAACACGCCGGCCATAAACAACCAAACTACCGGACTAGATCGTACCCTCAAACTGTTTAAATACACAAAGGCCCGACCACAAGCAGTGACAATTACAAATGAACATTACACACACAATAACACAACTGGCAACACTACACAGCCACAAACACCCACTCACCCATACAACCTTCGCAGTCAACCACGTAGCTCATAGCTGACTACACCTATAAGGTTTGTCTCTTTTATCCATACACTTTTAACTGTAGCTCATACTTGACTTCACCTAAAGGGTTTGTCTCTTTTATCCATACTCTTGTAACTTTACACTTTTATTAGTCGTTGTTGTACATTTAGTATATATATTGTATAGGTTTATGTTGTATATGTCATGTTTTATAGTGTATTGTATCTATATTACAGTCGCTGATGATGTGTAAGGATACACGAAACGTCCTACGAAAAATGAAAATAAATAATTAATAAAATATAGTTACGACATGGATCTTGGACATATTATCTACAACCTGAATCATAGTGTAAAACAATGTGTAAGAAAACTCGAAAAGATCAACAGAAAAATAGTGAACAATGGCTACGCCTTGGTCTTTAATGATTTTTGTATAAAAGAAAACATTCTGCCTAAATATACTAATATATATATATATATACTGTATTTATATAGTTGACCCTCTGTCCTCGCGGTTCCTCTGTTTTGCGGTTTCGATTGTTCGCGGTTTGTCACCAGGGAAACCAAATCACCTTTTTTGAAGTCCAGAGAAAAATGGATACACGTTCAAATTGCACGCCATACGCTGCATACCGCCTGCAGCGCCACCCGCGCCACACCCGCATTGTTTTGAATCTCTCACGGCAGGCTTTCTCATTCTCATTTTTTTCCAAGATAATTCTCTGTCAAGTCATATCGCCGTCAGACAATTTGCCATCAAAACATGGACGATTCCCCGTCAGGACAATTCTCACCCTTGATGATTCCCCGTCATTCTATAAATATACTAATTTTTGAATAATTAAGTACTTTAATAACTAATTTTCAGGGGGAACTATCAAAGTCTATGTTCATTCAATAGCATAGGCTTTGGATATCATTTATAAGTTGCACTTTTAGCCAATAATTAACGTGTTTCTACTTCGCTGTGGTTGACTTTGAATTATATTCTAGCGTCACCCGTAGCTGTCTTCATTAATTTTCATTGGTACTACAACATCCTGGGTATATTTTAAAACGACTCTGAAGAGGTACAAGTATATATTCATCTCGTATGACGATATCCAACTTGTTATTCTGATCGGCCATAGTGGACGCAAACCGTGGGGAAAGATATGACTGAGCCTCAACAGATGTCACTACATTTATTATAAAAACAATAAATGACCACCACTTTTAAAACTCGTATATTTAAAAGACTATTATAGTATGTAAATTAATGATCGGGAATCGTCCTGACAGCGAATTGTCTTGTTATTGTTTTGACTGCGAATTGTCCTGAAACCCATTCTCACTGTGACCACGCTTGTGTGTGCTTGTACTCGCTGATCTCTCCATGACACCATCATTTTATCTACCATGGGTCCTAAGAGAGCAGCCAAGACATCTCCTGAAGGCACCCCAAAGTGCCAGAAGAAGGTAATGACCCTGCTGGAGAAGGTAGAATTGCTGGACAAGTTACGGGAGGGAAAATCCTGGTAACGGTGGTGGAGGGTGAGAGTGTAGCTGTGACGAGCGGTGTGAGCGGCCATCCACCTACGTAATTAAACTATTTTTTTCATACTTTAATTATAAATAAAGTGTTTATTGACATGTACACAGGGGTTTTCTTTCATTAAAGAAGGAAATGGGGGGCTAGGAGTGTTTTTAGGGGGGCACCAATTTTACACATATTTTCGATCTTCGCGGGGGTCTCAGGCCCCTAACCCCCGCGAAGACAGAAGGTCGACTGTATATATATATAATGCTGTATATGTACTTGTATATAAATATATGTATGTGTGTGTGTGTGTGTGTCTCTCTCTCTCTCTCTCTCTCTCTCTCTCTCTCACACACACACACACACACACACACACACACACACACACACACACCATTTATGCATGGACTAATGCCTAGCTCTACCCATCCTACAGGCAAAACATGGATATTACGAGAAAGTACGAGAATACCATGAAAGAAGTTGATTATTACAGAAAACAAGAGCGTGCATCCTACACAGCCCTGCAGAACCTTAGAATTAAATATGATGAGGTGAGTTTGTGCATGTTATTTGGACAGTTGAGTACATTGTTGAGGTGTCTGTAATAATCAGTATTTTTGTGCCTGGGTAAAGTAAGCTCTGGTTAGAGTTGTAAGTGAGGGTTTCGTATTTGGCCGTAGTTAATCAGTTTGTCTGTATTGTTTACATGTGTGTGTGCATATTGGTGTGCTTGTATTTACCTAGTTGTATTTACCTAGTTCTGATATACAGGAAATGAGCTACCCTTGTGGGGTCCCATTTCTTTTTCTCATTAAGTAAAATTTTGTTTTGAACTCATTTATATTTTTAGACTGGACGATCTCTTTGTCCAGGCCGTTCCACAGGTCTATGCATCTATATGGAAAGCTATATTTCTTGATATCCCTCAGACAACTTGTTTTTTTCAGTTTCATTCCATATCCTCTTGTTACTCTCCCATCCCATCAAACAGATCATTTTTATCAATTTTATCTAGTCTCATCATGGCCCTGAGCACTGTAATCATGTCACCCCTCTCTCTCCTTCCTTCTAGGGAAGGCAGGTCCAGTTTTTCAAGCCTCTCTTTGTAAGACAGATTTGCCAGGCTGGGAACCATCTTGGTTGCTGTTCTTTGTATTCTCTTGATCTTATTTATATCTTTCATGTGTGGGGACCACACTACTGCCGCATATTCGGACCACACTACTGCCGCATATTCCAGCCTGGGGTGGATCATGGCCACTGTCAATTTTTTCATCATTTCCTCAGCCATGTAATGGAATGCCACTTGTATGTTAGTTGAGATTGTATGTTTCTATCTTAATGTGTTTTTCCGATGACAAACTATCCTGGACCAGCACTCCCAAATCTTTCTCTTCTCTCCCTTTTTTGATTGGTTCATTACCCATCATGTATTTCAGTGATGGCCTCTTGGCACTCTTACCCATTTCCAATATTTTACATTTTTTTGTGTTGAATTTCATTTCCCACTTCAGACTCCAATTTTGGATCCTATGCAGGTCTTCTTGCAGCATTTTACAGTCTTCCTCGACTTCAACTCTCCACGAGATCTTTGCATCTTCAGCAGACTTGCATAACTGTTCATTCCATCTTCCATATCATTTACGTAAATCGGGAATATTACTGGCGCTAACACTGAACCCTGTGGGACTCCACTTGTTACTTCCCTCCATCCGGACATCTTGTCTTTTATTACTGTCCTCATTTGTCTGTCTCTCAAGGAGTCTCTCATCCACTCCAGGACATTTCCCTTCAGTCCTCCTATGTGTTCCAATTTCCACATTAGTCACTTGTGGGGTACCTTATCAAAGGCTTTCTCTAAATCTAGATACACAAAGTCCACCCAGCTGTCTCTCTCCTGTAGCACATCAATCGCTTTAGAGTAAAAGCTCAACAAGTTAGAAACACATGACCTTCCACTTCTGAATCCAAACTGGCTCTCAGCCAGTATGTTCATCTCCTCCAGGTATTTTATCCATCTGTCTTTCAGAATTCTCTCGCACAATTTTGCAACTACGTTGGTCAGGGACACTGATCTATAATTCAAGGGTTCTTCTTTGTTTCCTCCCTTATAAATTGGTACCACATTGGCCCTCTTCCATTCCCGAGTCACTTTCCCTTCTTCCAGAGAACACACAATTAAGTTGTGAATCTTATCTGCCATTTGTTCTCTGCATTCTTTCATTACCCAGGTAGAGATTCCATCCGGTTCTGGGGCTTTCCTTACATCTTGAGTTTCCAGTAATTTATACACTTCCTGCATTTCCACTTTTATATCTTTTATCACTGCATTTCTAGTTGCACCTTCCCCCTCCACAAAATCCCTTTCTTTAGTGAAAAACGATTGGAAACTTGTTCATTATTTCGGCTTGCATTGCCGCATCTTTGTAGACCTCTCCTTCTACTTTCAGTTGGGTGATTCCTTCCTTTTGTTTCAGTTTGCCATTAACAGATCTATAAAACAGTTTGGGTTCTTCCTTACATTTGTCAATTATACCTTTTTCGAAGTTCCTTTCTTCCTCACTGCATATTCTTGTATATTCATTTCTAGTTCTTTTATGTTCTTCCTTTGATTTAATATTACCTCTCTTTCTCCATTTGTTCCTTGTCATGTCCCTGTGTGTGTGTGTGTGTGTGTGTGTGTGTGTGTGTTTTACCTAGTTATATTACCTGGTTGTGATATACAGGAAATGAGCTACGCTTGTGGGGTCCCGTTTCTGTTTCTCAATAAGTCAGATTTTGCTTTGAACTCGTTTAAGTTTCTAGACTGGTGTGTATGTGTGTGTGTGTTTTTAGCTAATTGCTCTTACCTAACTGTATCTTTACAGGAATGAGTCAAGCTTGTTCTGTCCCTTGTTTTGAACCATGTTTATCATACATATCTTTAAATTCATGAATTGTTTTGGCACACACTATTTCATTCAGTAGTTAATTCCTCTGATCAACTGCTCTGTTCGGGAAATTGAATTTCCTTACGTCTTTATCACCTCTCTTTTTGTACAATTTTCTACAGTGTCCTCGTAATGTTGCCTCCCCATTGGTTATGTACTCATTTACGTCTATTTTCTCTTTTCCTGTTGTGCATTTATATAACATCATCGTGTCTCCTCTTTTCCTTCTCTCCTGTAATGTTGGCAGACTTAATTTTTCAAGTCTTTCTTCATAGCTTAGGTCCCTTAAACTTGGTGCCCATCTTGTAGCAACCCTGTGTACCTTTTCAATCTTATCTATGTAGTTTTTAAGATGGGGATTCCAGACTACCGATGCATACTCTGGAGTTGGTCTGATGAGTAATGTTGTTATCTTTCTTAGCATGTCTTCATTTATATATGTGAATGCTACCCCCATATTAGCAAGTGTGTATGTGTTCCTTACTTTTTCATTTTATACGGTCAGCTGGTGATAGTCTGTTACTGATCATCACTCCTAAGTCCTTTTCCCTTTCTGATGTGTGTAGGGTTGAATTTCCTTACTAATAGTCCCAGTCTGGTCTTTTTTCATTTTTACCAAATTTTATTACATGACATTTGTCCACATTGAATTCCATTTGCCATCTGTTGCTCCATCCATTAAGCTTATTAAATTTCTCTTGTAGCTGTATGCAAGAGTATGTTTGTAATTTCCCGTAGTATTTTTGCATCTTCAGCAAACATGTTTAGGTAGCTTCTGTTTCCAGTGTTGCTGTCTGTGTCATTTATATATACTAAAAACATACAGTAATTGGTGCCAGCACCAAGCTGTGTGGAACTCCACTTGTCACTTCCCTCCATGATGAGTAATTTCCCCTTAGCACTGTTCTCATTTCCCTTTTACTGAGAAAATCTTACATTCAAGAGTAGATTTCCATGGATATCTCCTTGATTTTTTGTGTGGTACTTTGTCAAATGCCATCTTGAAAGCCAAATATATGCTGTCTACCCAGCCATCACTTTTCTGTATTATTTCTGCAATCCCTCATAGTAACATAATAGGTTAGTAACACATGATTTTCCCTTTCTAAAACCAAATTGTCTTTCTGTTATTATGCTTTTCCAGGTGATTTACCCAAATTCTTCATATCAGATTTTCTAACATCTTGCTTATGATGCTGGTCAGTGATACTGGTCATTAGTTAAGTGGATTTTGTCTGTTTCCTTTTTTGAAAAGTGGCACAATGTTTGCTCTCTTCCAAATATCAGGTAGTTTTCCATGTTTTAAGGATTGTCTGAATACTAAATGTAATGGACTGCTTCGCTCTTTTGCACATTCCTGTAATACCCAACATGAAATCTCATTAGGGCCATTGGCATTTCCCCTGTCTAATTTCCTCATCTCTTCCTGGACTTCTTGTTTCGTTATACATATATTTGTTAATATGCGTGGACGTGCTTGTTCGTGTTCATCTCGCAAATCTACTTTCTTTAGTAAAATTCATCCATCCATCATCCAATCCTATGTCGCCCCATGAAGAGCGTAGGAGCCCAGGGCTAGGCAGCTTGGTCCTGACATTTAAGATGAGAGTGACCAGCCTCACTCATCCCTGAGTGGCATTACGTGAGCAATGAACCCCAGCCACCCTTTGGATGTAAACCTACATAGGCTTAGTCCAATTGAAGCATCTTAATTACCCACTAAATCACCAGGTGCAAAACTGACTAGAAATTTTTGTTTAGTATTTCACAAATATCTTCTTCATTGATACAGATTTTCCCCTCATCCATGATGGATTGTATTTTATCTTTAACTTTTGCTTTGCTTCGTATGTAGCTGTAAAATAACTTTGGCTGATCTGTACTTTTATTCATAATATCTTCCTCAAACTGGCTTTGAGCTTCTCTCCTTATCCTTGTATAATCATCTCTTGCCTTGTAGTTGTTATATGCTCTCTTAGTTTTATGTCATCTGTATTTGATCCACAGCAATTCTCTTTTCTCTTTTGCTTTTTTACAATCAGTATTTAACCAGTTCTTTGTCCTTACTTATTTGTCTTTGTGCAGTGGGACATAATTATGAATTCCTGTTTCATATAATAAATCCCAATCTATATCCTTAAAGTATTTCTTTAGGTCATGATAGTTGTCTTTTTTGTAGTTTAGCCTCTTTTTGTAATTTCCATTACCTCTAACTATATCGTATTCTATCCTGAAATTGTAATCTAGTATTGCATGGTCACCTTTGCCAAAAGGGGAGTGACAGATTATATTTTCAGTTTCATTTTCTTGCCTAATAAATATATAAGATCTAATAATGAGAGGTCTTATGGTCCTCATTTTTTGGTGTTCTCCTTTACATGTTGTGTTAGAAAAAATTCCTATGTAAGATCCAAGAGCTTTTGATCCCAACAACTTTCATAGTTTTTACATCTAGAGTATTCCAGTTTATATTTGTGTTAAAATCTCCCATTAGTATAATTCTCTCAGATTTTTCTACCATTCTGTATAGTAGGTTCTTAAACTCTGAATTGTCCTTTCCGGCAGGTCTTCATGTTCACCTCTATCCCATGTGCTTGTCTTGGGTGGCAAATATAGATTTCGCATATTTAATATTCCATCTGATGTACTAATCTCTACTGCAACTAATTCTGCTTGTGAGGGTATGTCTGTTTCTATCTCTTTTACTTGGAGTCTTTTCTCTGTTAGTATCATAACTCCTCCTTCCTTTTTTTAAATTTCTGTCTCTTCGCCAAATTTTGTATGCATTCAAATTTAAGGAGTCATTTGATAGCCTTGGGATTAATTTTGTTTCTGTTAGACGGATAATATGAGGCTCATTTTCTTTGATATAGTCTTTTATCTCTAATACTGTAATATGGATACCATTCCGTCTACATGTGAGTACATCAACATTGCCATGTTGTTCACATAATTAACATTGATTGAGTGTATGTTTTGCTTTTATTTAGTCCCTGCTGTTCATGTGCCATTTTTTTTTACTTGTAATCTTACTACTTTGTTAAAAAAAAAAAAAAATACTTCTCTTCAGCAGATCTTGCATCGTTCTTTCTTTTTGCTTGTTCCCTCTTTTCCTTTAGTAGTCCCCATTCCTCTGAGTTAGTTATCCACACTTCTTTGTACTCCTCTGATTCCTTAAGTTTGTTAGCATTTTTTAACCCCTCCATGGCCAAAGGCCTGGAATTTTCCATGCATGCCAGGCCGACACCGGGGCCATTTTTTGAAGTTTCTAAAATTGATTATTTTTTTTCTTGCCATATTGAAGAGAAAGTTCAGACACACCTAACAGTGCAAATCCCAGCTTCTTAAACCCATTCTGTGGCTTGCAGTGGAGTGCGGAAGTTGCAGAAATATCGGCAACCGATATCTGCTGCCCAGAGCTGCTACCGTAGTGCAATCTCACGGGTGTTGTTATACTTTTTTTTTTTTTTTTTTTTACCCCCCTCCCAAATGCGAATGGTGCTGAAATGTTGCACATACAGGAGATATGATGATACTGAATTATTTCAGTACATAATATGGTAGGAATGGCTGGAAAAATAATTATTATGAATATTTTTTCACCTTTTTAATATAAACTATGTTTATGGTAGTTTTGAGTTATTTTTTACATTAGCGTTGTGCCCATGCTTGGAAAATGGAGTGAAAGGATTGAATTTTCATTCCTAAATGAGAAAATTGACCGTCCCCTGGGGCTAGGCTATCCCAAGGGGGATGAAAGTGGAGGGTCGGGCGGATTAGCACCTGGTCAGAGCAGATTCGGAAGAGGGGAGTGGGCTTTCAGATAGACGCTCCCATACCACGTACATGGCGAAAAATAGAATCGTAATGCATTTTCAGTACTAAGAATGAATCAGATTATTACAAATAGAAGGTGAAAGCAGAAATATATACGTTTACAGATGGGGGAAAGTTCTGTTATAACACGTTCACATTTCTCTATCATTTTACCTTGTTATTTTCGCAATGTATGTTGCTGTCTGTCTGTCGTGAGGGTGGGAAAGTGTGATATTATCTACCTGGGTAAAGGAAAAGGGTAAAGCTGTATGTTTCCCAACATTTGACACGGTCAAAATAAGATAAACTCGGAGTATCGCACAGTAACAGAGTGCGATATCATACTCACGTCCTACGTACGATTCTATTGATTCTGCAATGATTGCGAGTAATGCAGACTCATAAACAGAAAAAAAGGATGTGGATAACAATACAGGAACCTACATTGATACTGGCAAGCTGGCAGGGTTGGGTGGGAGGGCTAAATGTTTTTTGGGGCTAGCTTCACACGATCAAAATACAATAAAATCGGTATATCACACAGTTGCCTTGTAAAACAGCATTTTCCATACCTTATGCCTGTTCACTTACATTACAAATAGAATCTGCAATCATTACCATTCTGCCTAGGGCAAAAAGACTAATAATCATATAAGGAAATGGAAGGGGGCTGGCATCTGAGAAGTAAATACAGAGCAGAGTAATTACTCACCTCAGGTGCATGATGTGATGAAGGAAGTCAGTGCAGGTGAAATTTTACCCATCTCTGCCCTCCCCTAGCACAGTCTTTGTACAAAAGTCACTTACAAAACATAACCTACTTTACACAATACCACCATCTTACACTTCTATATCTTACTTCGTAACACTACACTAAGAACTGTACACTATATAAACTGCACTCGTCCACACAGTCAGTACCTTGCAAAGGAATGATACTCGGGGAAGCAGGGGGGGCAGAGAGGAACCTGGCGTGAGTGGCACTTCCAGGTTGTCAACTTTCGCAGCTGTGGCCGCCTCTCCGTGGTGGCGCAGACATGGCAGCGCACCTGTGCAGTCCTGCTGCCTCTGGTGAGACTTTGGCCTTCAGGTGGTGGTAACTTTTCAAGGTAGTGCTGTGAAGCCCAGTCTTTCGCAGCAAGCCTGTCGGGTGAGTCATGCACAGCGCTTGTATGCCCCCATGGCATTGACGACTGCAGACCGTATTGCTGTAGGAGTTCATACACCAAGTCGTGTATGAACTTACGCATACTGATCGTGTTGCCTGATTTCTGGCAATAATAATGATTCGCATTCATTACGCACACATCCACCAAGTGGAAAAAGAGTTTCTTATACCACTTGACAGAACGATGAATGCACTTCACACTACCAATCTGCATGTCACTTTTATCAACCAAGCGCATGTTTCAGTTGTAGTCCATAATTGCATTCGGCTAACGAATACGCTCGCCTGTCGCACGGTCTCGTTTTTCTGCGTCGACAAGAGCACCTATGTGCATAGTTGATAGCATGTGCACATCACGCTTGTCTCGCCAATGCAGGGCAAGGAGATCCGTGCTACACTGCAACACAACTGTGCCTCTTTCCTGCACGCCACTAACCCCTCAAGACCGATGCAGCACGATTGTGCTTTTGTGTAATTTGACATGACAGCCTATCTCGCACGATAGCTAAAGACACACAAAAAACTGAGGAGGGTAACTCCGCCCCTTTGGTGACGTATATGGGATCATACCAATGAGAGCTAGAGTGTCTCGGGTGGTATGGCATGATTGGTCCCCTAAGGTGGGGGAGAAGGAACCCCCCCCCACCACCACCACCATCACTTTACCTCCCTCAGCCCCACTGCATCATCTCCACATTGTCCCCTCCCAACCAACCATACCCCAACATACCCCTTACAGCGGTGTGTGTGCATAGCAACCCTTCTCCCCTCTCCCTCCTCCCCTATCCCTCCACTCCTATCCCTCCACTCCTATCCCTCCATCCTCCTCCCCCCCTCCAGGCACTCCACCTCCACTTTTCGCCTGGCTTGTTTTGTTGCTATGGGCGTGTGCCACACTGATAGCTTGTCCTACCAACTCTAGGGAACACTTCACATTGACATTAGTTATATACAGTATATATGATTATTTACCGTAAATAATGCATTTTCTGTACATTTTCTATTTTCGCCCATGGGGGATCGATATCTTTTTTGCATCTTTGACGGGCGATTGTGCAATAACCATTTGGTCAGTCTAGCTGAAACATACATTTTCAGGTGTGTAAATTCAGTCTCTTGAAATATGGAAGAAAAATTTTTACCTTGGTGAAAGTTGAAAAATCGACCCTGTTTTGCGGCTTGAGGGACAGACCTGCTGAGCAAATTGTGTACTTTAGGGGCTAAACTTTGGCATTCCTTGTCTGTTGTACCGTACGGTGCCACAGCAACCAATCCCATATGCATTGCCAATTCTGGAGAGGTGTACCAATTATCTGTGTAGAGGATGTGCCCTCTACCCACATAATTATCCATCATTTGCTTCACAACTGCACCAGAAATCGCAAGACGATCATTGTGTGGAATATCGATCGTTGCACGTGTGTAAATAATCATATCAAGGACAACATCTATATAACAATCACACAGTACAAAGATCTTTGTGCCAAAACGATGCCATTTTGATGGGATGTACTTCTTGAACAATATACGGCCACGGAACATCAGCAACTCATCGATCACGAGCTTTTGAAAAGCCCCCCAAAAGTGTTGGAATTTGCCTTTTAGGTTTTCCAAAACCGTCCTGATCTTACGCAAACTGTCTGTTGGGTCCGAGGTTGCATTGTCACTAAAATGAAGAAATCTGAGGATGTTCTGGTACATGTTCCGTGACATGTACTTGCCGAATACATCAACCTGAGTCAACACATCAGTGGTCCAGTAGTCGACAAGCGCATGTTTTTTCATTAAGGGCATCAGCATCATCAGTGCCATGAACACATACATTGTGAGCACTGTCACGTCAGTCCAGTATCGTGTCTTGTAGGTTTCTTCATGTGCCATGTCAGCTGCCATCTGTGCATAAAATCTATTAGTTTCATCACATATTAGCATCATGAGTTGCAGGTCAAAAAATAACGGGAAATAACTCATGATTGAGCTTGTCACTGTCTGTCTAGTCGTGTCCCTGACTCCAGAGTTAGTATTGTCAGAGTAAAATGTCCTGATTCGAAGCTCCTTTGTTGCTCTCCACCTGTAGGCAGCTTGTGAAGGGGAGAGTTGCACTATTCTCTGCTGCTTTCCACGCTGTGAGGCAGTCTTATGCACCTTCCGTCCTCGCTGCTGGACAGTCCTGACCTCTGGTTCTGAGGACGAGGTCCCCGGGGCATGGTGTGATGGTGAGGGGGCATGGGATGTGCTGGGCAGTGGTGAGGAGGCATGAGAGGTGCTGGGCAGTGGTGAGGGGGCACGGGAGGTGCTGGGCAGTGGTGAGGGGGCACGGGAGGTGCTGGGCAGTGGTGAGGGGGCACGGGAGGTGCTGGGCAGTGGTGAGGGGGCACGGGAGGTGCTGGGCAGTGGTGAGGGGGCACGGGAGGTGCTGGGCAGTGGTGAGGGGGCACGGGAGGTGCTGGGCAGTGGTGAGGGGGCACGGGAGGTGCTGGGCAGTGGTGAGGGGGCACGGGAGGTGCTGGGCAGTGGTGAGGGGGCACGGGAGGTGCTGGGCAGTGGTGAGGGGGCACGGGAGGTGATGCAAGGTGGTGAGGGGGCAGGAGAGATGCTTGGCTGTGGTGAGGTGGCATGAGAGATAATGCAAGGTAATGGAGTGGTGCCTGTCATGGTGCTGGGTGGTGAAGTGGCCCTGGAGATGGTGGTGGGTGGAGGAGTAGCACGGGCGGTGGTGGGGGGTGGTGAAGTGGCTCGTGAAGTGGTAGGAAGTGGTGAGGTGGAGTGAGAGGTTTTGCAGGGTGGTGAGGTTGTGGTGGCGTGATGTAACAAGCGATACGGGCTGGGTGCAACTACACTCCAGCCTTCCTTCCTTCCTCCTGCTCTCCCTCAGTGAAGAGTGACTTCACTACTGTCCTTCTTCTCTTCGTTCGTGGTGGAGCTGTAAGACGAGGTGGTGGTGGCTTGAGATCGCTATCGCTCTCTGTTGAACTATCGTCTTCCTCGGTAGTGGGAGAGTGAAACCACTCATCACCACTCACCTCATTACTCCCCACCATACTCCCCACCTCAATATCGGACTCTAGTGGGTCCTCGTCACTCTGTCCCCCACGGGGAAACAGCTCCGACCTAATCTCAGTGCTGGTGAGTGGCCTACGAGGCCGGAGAGGGCGGCGCCTGGTGGGGGTAGGGGCCCGGAGAGAGTGGGAACTTGGACGTCCACTCATCATGGAAGTACGCAGTGTTCTG
This sequence comes from Coenobita brevimanus, assembly GCF_032717465.1. Taxonomy (NCBI): domain Eukaryota; kingdom Metazoa; phylum Arthropoda; class Malacostraca; order Decapoda; family Coenobitidae; genus Coenobita; species Coenobita brevimanus. Next base: position 33,316,880 of record NC_137017.1, read on the forward strand.
ACGTGTGGGGTGTATGGGAGGGTAGAGTAGGTCAGTCCGAAGACGTTCAGAACGTTCGTTCACTTCCCAAAATTTTTCGCAGTTTTTTATAGGCCGTGCTCAAACGATGCCGGCGGCCATTTATCGGCTGCCGGCATCGTGTGTAAGAAACAAAATTGAAAGGTGAATGTAGGAATGAGTAAAGTTGTTGTTTTTGAGAGAAATGAAGCCACTGAATTTACAGTGAGGCTGGATGAGGAAATGGAAAATGTAAGTGCATACAAGTACTTCGGTAGTATGATGAGTAAGGATGGAAGTTTGGAGGATGAAGTGCTTGAAAGGGTACAACAGGGAAGAAAAGTTGCTGGTTCTTTGAATGCAGTGATAAGAAACAGGGAAGTTAGCATGGAAGTTAAAAAGTTAGAACATGACAGTATTGTGATACCAACTCTAACGTATGGAAGTGAAGCTTGGATCTTGTTGGCAGAACACAAGTCATGAGTGAGAGCTGTGGAAATGAGTTTTTAGAGAGGAGCATGTGGAGTTGCATAGGGAGACAGACTGATAAATGAAGAAGTGAAAGAGCATTGTGGTGTGGATGTGGATGTGATCATGGGCATCTGGAGGGCGGGGCAAGGGAGGGCAGTTGCCCCCCCTTGAAATTCTAAAGTGTGTTTCAAACTTTTCCGGTTCCCCCCTCTGGACGCCCATGACCACACATATATGTATAATTTCTTTTATTTTGCCCCCCCCCTTAAAAAAAAATCAAGTGGATGCCCCTGGATGTGATAGCAAGCATTTAGGAAAAATACAGTACACTGAGCTGGTTTGGCCATGTGGAGAGGATGGAGACTGAGAGACTGACGAGGAGAATGTATGTGAATGAGGTGGTGGGTGGAAGAGGGAGGGGGAGGCCAAGGATGAGATCATGGGATGGAGTGGAGAGGTATATGAGAGATGCAGGTGTGAGTTGGGAGCAGGGCAGTGAAATGGGAGGGGACTGGGCAACATGGAGGTGATTTGTTTGTGGCCACCCCATATGGGATTAAGATGTCTGGCAATAGATAGATAATGTATGGCAAGTGTTTGGCACTCTTTTTTTCTCAGTGATTGGTAGTCGTTGGCTTGACTCTAGCTGATAGTAGGAATGAAGTACTTAAATAAGTATGTGCATGCCTGTGGAGTGGGGTCAGATTTCCAGGGGCTTGAAAGGTGATAAATCACAGTTCTCAGGTGGTGATAGAGGAAGGGCAAGAGAAGGTGTGGCCTTGTTAGTGAGTCCGGAAGTACAGCAATGTGTGATTGAATGGAAGGAGGTGTCATCGAGACTGATGTGGGTGAAAGCGAAATATGAACGTGAGTTGTGGGTGTTTGTGAGTGCATATGGGCCTGGTAGTGAAAGGGATGAAGAAGAGAGGGAGTCTTTCTGGAATGATGTTGATGAGTGTCTGCAGAGTTTTGGAGCGAATGTGAATGTGGTAATGATGGGAGATCTGAATGCTAGAGTGGGAAATATAGCAGTTGAAGGTGTAGTTGGTATGCATGGTGTGCCTGGAAGAAATGAAAATGGGGAACGAATGATAGCGATGTGTGTTGAGCAAGAGATGGTGATTGGGAATACGCTGTTTGAGAAGAAAGATATTTATAAGTATACATGGGTGAGACAGTAGGGTGGAAGGGTTGTTGATAGAGCTTTGATGGACTATGTGGTTGTGTCTAGGAATGTAATAGGAAGATTGTTGGATGTGAGAGTTCTGAGAGGGGAGGGTGGAGGTATGTCTGACCACTACCTGGTGGAGGGAAAGTTAAGAGTAGGTAAGAGATGGGTGAGAGCTAGGAGGGTTAGGTGTGGCAGGGAGGTTTTGAAAGTGAGTGAGTTAGATAAAAGAGAGAATAAGATAGAGTATCAGGAGAAATTGAAAGATGAGTGGAATGTAGTGAAAGATCAGGAAAATGGCAGTGTGGAGGAGGAATGGCAGTTGTTTAAGAGTGCTGTGGTGGGGCATGCAGAAGAGGTGTGTGGTGTGAGACGTGTGGGTGGTGGTGTAAGAAAAGGAAGTGAATGGTGGTGCGAGGAAGTAAGTATGGCTGTGGCAGAGAAGAGACGTGCATATGAAGTGTGGCTGCAGAGGAAGGATGAGATGTCGTATGAAAAGTATAAGGAAAAGAGGAATAGGGCGAGAAGGGCTGTGTGTGATGCTAAAGTGGCAGCAGATGACAGGTGGGGTAGGCAGCTGACAGAATTTTCAACAGAATAAGAAAATGTTTTGGAAGGAGGTGAAAAGGGTGCGAAAGGGAGAGTCTGGGAAGGAAGAACGAGTAAATGCAGAGGATGGAAGGATGTTAATTGAGATGGATGCAGTATGAAAGAGATGGGCGGAGTATTTTGAAAGATTGTTAAATGTAGAGGAGGAAAGGGTGGCTGAGATTGTGGCGGATGGAAGGGTGCAAGGAATAAATGTGTTGGGAGAGTTGAATGATTCTTTGATCACGAAGGAGGAAGTGGAGAAGGCAGTAAAGGAGATGAAAACAGGGAAATATGCAGGTATGGATGGGTGTGCTGTGGAATGCCTGAAGGGTGGTGGAGTGACTATTGTTGACTGGTTAGGAAGATTGTTGAATGTGTGCTTTGTGAAAGGTATGGTTCCAATTGACTGGGCAAGTGCTTGTGTGGTCCCGTTGTATAAAGGCAAGGGTGATAAGTATGAATGTACTAGTTTTAGGGGTATAAGTCTGTTGAGTGTTGTAGGTAAGGTTTATGGTAGAGTGTTAATTATGAGAGTTAGAGAGGGTACAGAGGGAGTGATTGGTGATGAGCAGTGTGGCTTTAGGAGAGAGAGGGGATGTGTGGATCAGGTGTTTGCTGTGAGACAAGTTTGTGAAAAGTATTTAGCGAAAGGCAAGGATATGTTTTGGGCATTCATGGATTTAGAGAAAGCGTATGATAGAATTGATAGGGAGGCTTTGTGGACTGTTTTAAGATTGTATGGACTTGATGGTAGGTTACTAAAAGGGGTGAAAAGTTTTTATGTAAGTAGTAGAGCGTGTATAAGAGTGGGAAATGCTGTGAGTGATTGGTTTCCCGTGAGAGTGGCGCTGCTACAGGGATGTGTAATGTCACCTTGGTTGTTTAATATTTACATGGATGGTGTTGTAAGGGAGGTGAATGCAAGAGTTTTAGGTGGAGGTCTGAGTCTGGTGAATGTTGATGGTGGAGAGTGGAATCTGAGGCAGCTGCTGTTTGCAGATGATACTGCACTGGTGGCTGATTCAGAGGAGAGATTGAGACAGTTGGTAGAGGAGTTTGGAAGGGTGTGTGAAAGGAGGAAATTGAAAGTAAATGAGAATAAGAGTAAAGTGATGAAGTGTATGAGGTTGGTAGATGGTGGGGGGATGAATATAGTTTTGAATGGCGAGTTGCTTGTGCAGGTAGAGTGTTTTAAATATCTAGGGTCACATGTTGCTGTGGATGGAAGAATAGATGCAAAAGTGAAGTTTAGAATGAATGAAGTAGGAAAGGTGCTGGGAGGAATGAAAAAGGTGTTTAGATGTCGTTCACTTAGAATGGATGTAAAGAGAAGGCTGTATGAGGGTGTTGTGGTACCGACTGCGTTATATGGGGCTGAAACATGGAATTTGGGTGTAGTAGAGAGGAAAAGCTTGAATGTAATAGAGATGAGGTGTCTGAGGAGTATGTGTGGAGTGACGCGTATGGATCGAGTGCGAAATGACTAAGTGCGAAGGAGAACTGGGTGTTGTTCGGGAGATGGCTGATAGAGTTGAGCAGAGGGTGTTGCGATGGTTTGGGCATATGGAGAGAATGGATAATGAGCAATTGGTGAAAAAGATAACTAGATCTGATGTGAGAGGTGTAAGGCTGAGAGGAAGACAACGAATAGGATGGATGGACAGTGTGGAGAGAGCACTGGATGTGAAAGGGATGTCAGTTGAGCAAGGAAGAGTTGCTGTTCGTGACAGAAATAAATGGAGAGAAATTGTGAATGAATAAGTGATGACACAGCCCTGAGGGGATATTCTCCCGCATTTGGTCTGATCAGCTAGTCAGGTCAGGTGCGGGTAAGGGGATGGGTCTGTTATGATGTGGCAGGGGTAAACCAGCTCTGCTGTCGGGCCCTACTGCGGATGTCACTGATTGCATTGCGCAGTTGACCCTTGTGCGGTGTGGTGCGGTGAGGATCTGTCTGTTCTCCCCTTTGGGGCTAAGATGCGAATGAATGTGGTTGAATGGATGAGTAAATGGGGAGTGTGTCGTCCTGTCTCGGCTACCTCCCTTTCCTTGGGGGAAGCAGCCTAGGTATATAGATAGATAAATAACCTGAAAATGGTTGAAAATAAATTAACTGTTTTCAGGCGAGGTTTGTTGTGCCTGGCACCACTTGTTATTGAAGTCCCCAGTCAACACTAGTCTACCCTTCACTCAGAACAGTGTCATTACCACATCTAAGGACTTACTTATCAGCTGCATGTATTCCTCCCCTTCCTGTACCCTAGTTGATGGAGGCATATGTCATAGCCATGTCTAGTTTGCCACCATAATCTTGTATATTCACTCCCAACACTTTTGATTGGGTATTTCCAAGGTTTATCCCTCTCACTTTATGTTTTATTGGTCTTCGTCATGACACCTCCAAACTTTCTCTCCCTGCCCTTCCATCACACACATTATATTGCTCCAGGTTTTCCCTCCCAGTTCTTTCTTCACACATTGTATTGCCACCAGTCTAGTACCTTTGTATCAGTGACACTGTTTTAGTTTCAGTTAGGCATATAGCTTCCAGTTTCTTTGTAAAATAACCTCCCAGTTAGATTCTGATGGTTATCAACTCATCCACATTACTATGCATAACTTTAAGGTTCTGTGACTAAATTTCCCATTCTCATGTGGTCATTCATTCTTTACTTTGTGCAGAATATTAGTTTTGTTGTTTTACTTGTGTACCATAGTTGGCCATCATTTAGCCACATGTTATTCTCACAGATTTGGTGGTTTCAGGTTGTGGCAGAGAAACAGAAGCTAGAGCATGAGGTCAACTCACTTCAGGCAATAATGGAAGACGATCGTAAAGAAATCGCTGACCTCCGACGGCAACAGCAGGTCAGCAACCTACTAGTACGAGCGTTTTCGATCGTAGATGGAGCATCACAAAACTAATCACTAACCCAGGCAAAGTGACTGGTTTTACAGCAATTCTTTTTTTGGTATACTCACCTTTTTAATTCCTGTGGGCTCAGTCTGCACTCAGATATGTAACTGGTTCAGCAACTTTGAGTCTTTCTAAGTATGTTACACACCATATTTCCATTACCATAAAGTAAATCGTGAACCTGCTGTCCAACTTCTGAGATACAAAGTTGCAAGTTATATTGCACAACCTAATTCCCATAGTTTCACTTACAATGTTGTCCACTACCAAGCATACCATTGATGCCTCTCCATTAGCATTCCAAATCCATGATAAATGACCAATTCTATTCCAAGATTTACAGACCATAAGGCTCTGCAAAGAAGGACTTCAGTAGGTGTGCCTTGTACATTATTTTGGTGTGATTTTTCTTGTATATTTGGCTAAGTTAATGCACCATCAAGTTTTCCAAAACACTCTCCATAGCCAAGCACAGCTCCCTCCCTCCACTCACCCACCCACTGATCGCAGTTGCCACTCGTCCTGTCAGCTTTCGAATATACAGTATGTTTATCATCTTAGTAGATATTTTAGGTTGCCCTCCCCCTCACTAGTATTTTTTTTTTTTCATTTTCATTCTTTATTATCCACTTCACAGTTAATTAATTTGTCTTGTTTATATCAGTGGCAAAACAGGAATATGTTTTAAGTTATTTCTTGTTGTTCTTATATGCTTATCTTGAAATCTAGGGTGATGGTGGCAGTGGTTCAATACAGGCATTGATAGTGAGAGGAGGTTTGAAATTTTCTCCAAACATCGTTGTATAGGACTTTATGCCAAATTTACCTGGAGATGGTACCATGGTAACTGCGTTTATTTTTCCCATACATTTTTTACTCATGGGAAATACGTTGAGTAAAGGGACTCCCGAAATTGGAACTTGAGGACTAATCAAATATGCTGGTTTGTAACATGCACAAGAAACCTCCTCTTATCATCATTATTTTCATGACTGTGATAATAACGTAACTAATTCTCACTTATTGTGCAGTGTACAATGCCGTGGGAATTTGAACAATGAGGTGCTTCACTTGGAATATTTCCCTTTGAGGTTGATCATGAAGCAGTGTGATCAAGCAGCGTACACTGTCAGTAGCCTCAGAGTATGTGCATGAATGTTGAAATCAGTTTGCAAACGTCCTGTAATTTTAAACAATGTATATTTTCAGATCTTTTGAACTTTCTGACCTCCTCCTTCTGTCTTATGTACATTAGAAATATATGTAGTGAGCTTCCTTAACCCTCTGTGTGTCAACATGGGAACTGTTGTTTGCCCTTAACTAGGAAGGCATCAGAACCCCTGTACTGTACAGTACACTATGTATGTTTTAAGTGTGAAATCAAATAAGTTTTCTATATTTTTTTGTTAAAGAGATTTCATGCTATTTATTGCCCTGTAATGGTGCAAGTAAAGACTGATACAGTATTAAGCTATGATGAAGAGTAGTTAAAGAGATCCCTGCCCTGCTGCCATCATAGTTGGCTATCCTCTGCCCTCCCTGACACAGACCTGGTCCTAACCTCCTTCCCTCTCTCTTTCTTTCTGCCCCCTGCCCTCAGAAGGTTAGATTCCCGCTCAAAAGACAGGTGGGTCCTGCCCCTCCCCGTTAGTGAATGAGAAATTTGCATGATCCACCTACTAACAAAGTAAACATAAGATTGTGTGTGTGAATGTGTTTGTGTGTGTGTGGGTGTTTGTGGCAACTAAGATTTATATATAATTTATATGTATGCTGCATATGCAAATATTTATGCATTATTATTGAATTATTTAGACCATTTGCCCAGTGCTTTTTTTTTTTTTCTCCTTTCCCTTGATTAAAACAATAAAAAAATATTAGTTCTCATATAGCAATATTATACTAGAGCTAGTGTGTTGCTTGGCTTATGTATGATTTGCATGATGATTGAAGCATGAAAAGCTGAAAGTATGGTGTATAAGCATCAGTCATAAAAAGTATAATGATATTAACTATTGTTCTGTTTCATTCCTGTTCTAATTCCTATGTCAGTGTCTCTAGTTACAGATGTATGAGTTGTTGAGTCATGCATCTTTTTCTCTTAGCACTAATCGCTTTTCATGTTTTCACTGAAAAATAGAAGTTACTGGTTACTTTAGTCAGTTCGGTATTTTTAAAAAATAATTTAGTCACTGTGTTAAAGTACTGGGGAGAGGATTGAGAGAAATAGGTGAGTTAGACTTGAAGCTGTATCTGTTCAGGTTGCTGTGTTTTTTATAACTGACTGGGTAGCACTGAGATGCATCAGAGTCATTTATTTGGGTATGGTTCCTGACTCAGGGACTTAATTAATGTTGATGGCTGCTTGAGTACTGTTTGTCATTAATTAATGTTGCTTTTAAGTGAATGATGGAATTTAAATCAGTTGCTCACTTCTTTAGCAGTTTTGTTTCCATTGAGCATGAATTTAAAACATTAAATCTTTCATGAAGTATATTCTCCAGTTACAATTATTTTCTTTTTTTTTTTTATTATTTGCTGTATTTTAACACATAGTATTGGTCAGCATATGAAACCTTCAATAGTGAATGAATTACTATATCCACTCACTGTAATTTTAACTGTTTTATGGTTCATCACAATTAGTGTTAGTCGAGAATAAAATTATTTGCATGAATATCGATTGTAATTTGTAAATGGTAAGCGACTATATGAATTTGATTATTCTTTCAAATTTCTTTAAGTATCTTCCTTTGTGAAATGCTATAAGCTCCTGGTCACAATGCATAAAGAGTTCTGATGTGCTTCAGGGAATTACTTGTTCTTTTATTCGTACTGTTGGAATTAATTATGTCCAAATAATGCATTCATCTGATATATTAATTGTATACAGTTCTTTATCCCATGTTTGGCACAAATTTGCTGTTATACATTCTTCTGTACTCCTCACTTCTGTGAATATATTCCAAAAAAGTGTACTTTTTACATATGTTCCATCATTTATGGTTGTTTTTAGTACACTACACTGAAATCAAAACATTAGCAGTTGTCTGAGGCTTCAAAGACCAAACCCATAAATGACTCAGTCTACTTTATTATTATTATTATTATTATTATTATTATTATTATTATTATTACATATTATTTATGTGTGTGTTTGCCATTTGTTGATTTACTTGTAATAGAGCTATTTCTCTCTGGTGCCACACTTAGGAGACGGTGATAGTAAGTTGTGTTACTGTTGATGGCGCGCCGTAACTGTGTACGTGGGTCACATATTACTCTGTTACTGTGTGTGCTGTCCATGTTCTGCACATATTTTTTGATGGCTCTAGATTTTTTTAAGTACTGTATAATAGGGATATTATGTGTACTGCATTGCATTTTATTCCTTTTATTACTTCATAATACTGTATGTACTTGCACAGTGCTCTGTTTGGTAGTTTCAGGTCTTATGCATTTTGCAAAACTTTTATCAGACATTGCAATTGCTTCATCAACAGTACAGTAAAACATAAAAGGAGGATGAAGATTTTGCTTGTAGCTAAACGCCAGCTAAACTTTATTAATGCTCGTAGCTTAATATAGGGCTCTCTGGACTCACCATTACTTTATCAGCTTGCCATGTTCAACACTGATCATCTTTATCTTGTCATTAACAAAGATGTTCACATTTCCATAAATACTTCTCACTGTTCTTTGGAACTGTCAGTTCATTTACCAAAAACTCACTAGAAAACTGTCATCATCACAAATCTTCATTTAATCTTAATAATGAAGTGAAAAATTTAGTGCGGGAATATACTTTACATTAGTTTCAGTACATCACACTTTCAGATTAACTCAGTTTTGATTATCTAATAAGATTATTTAGTCACCATTTGCTTTAGAGATTCTGAAACTATTACTACATTTTTATAAACATTTTTCATACATATATGTGTGTGTGTGTCTGTGTGTATGTGTGTATATACCAATGTATATATACAGTATATATATATATATATATATATATATATATATATATATATATATACACACACACAGTAAACCCTCTGTAATTCGGATTATTTGGGGGGAACCCTATGTCGAATTATCCAAAAATACAAATTATTGGAGCCCCTCCAGGCCTTGGATGCAGGGACGCACTGCACATCCACCTAATCATTGTCATTTCTGTACATCTGAGCCGGCGAATATCTTCCTCCTTCACTGCCCAGGTCTCACTACCATACAGCATTACACTCCTAACACATGCTGCATACAAAGACCCCTTAGCACATAGGGAGAGCCCTCTCAATGTCAGGAGAGGCAAGAGCTCCCTAAACTTCTTCCAACCACTTCTCACCCTAGCCACAGAGCTAGCTCCAGCTCCACCTCCAGCACACAACATGTCTCCCAAATAACAAAACTCTTTCACACACTCAAGAGATTTACTAGCAAGTTCAATCCTTTCACGTCTGACAATCTCCACCTGCTCACCCCGGCACGCCGTACCCATAAAATCAGCATTATCTCGCAGTCTACCTCTGATACCACTACATCTCCTATGCACCCATTTATCACACACACCACACAAGATGGAATTACTTCCCATGCCCTTGTGGCAAACTGCACATGGCCACTCTCCCTCGTCTTTGACAGTACCGCCACCAACCCTAGATATCATCACCTTTGTTTTATCTGCATTTACCCTTAAACCCTTTTGCCCCATACCATCTCTCCACTTCCTAAACCTTTCCTCCGCCTCCCTTTCGTTCTCTGCAATCAACACCAAATCATCAGCATGCAACAACTCCCATGGGAGTCCGTTTCTAAAGTCACGTGAAAGGGCTTCGAGTACCATGATAAACAACATGGGACTCAAGACTGACCTCTGATGCACACCAACATTCACGGAAAACTCATCACCCAAATCTCCATTCACTCTCACCTGGGTGTGAGCACCCACATACATGGCCATAACCACCCTAACCAGCCACTCCTCCAAGCCAAGCTTTCTCATTGCCCACTTCACCACCTTTGCACCAAACATTTGTCAGTTCAGTCTTGAGGTTGTCCAGATTGGGTGTCTTCTTCTCTGCCATAATTTTCTTCATCTTTGCCCAGCAGTTTTCTGTCGGATTTAGATCTGGACTGTTGCCAGGCCAGTTGAGGACCTCAATCCGATTATCCTGAAGCCATTTTGTCACCTTTCTTGACTTGTGACATGGAGCTGAATCGTGCATGAAAAAGTTGCACCCATGTATAGCAAAAAAGTTTAACAAATGATCTTTCAGAACTTGAATGTACCGGCCACCAGTCATCATCAAGTTCTTAGGAAGAAAGTAGAGGCCTCCCCTTCCCATTTCACCTGAGAAACACCCCCTTACCAGTACTGATTGTGGGTGCTTAACAGTTGGCATTGTGTAAGCAGGGTCATATCGACTATGGGAGGCAGGGCAACGAACCTTGGCAGAACGCACCCGGAACACTTGAAATGTGCTTTCATCAGAAAACGTAACTTTTCTTCACTCATCTGATGTCCAGTGTGCATACTTCTTGGCAAAGTGAATGCGCAGCTTCTTCATGCGGCCAGTGAGAAGTGGTTTTTTGGCTGCAATGGGGCTTGGCAAAACCAGCTCCTTCTGGAAGCAGTGTTGGATAGTTGGAATTGAGATGTCTTGTATCTTCTGGGGATGCATTCTCTTCAATTCTGCTGCTATCAGTTGAGGATTCTTGATTACTTCCCTCTTCAGAAGTGTATCTGTACCTCTGGAAGTCATCCTCTTCTTTCCACCACATGCTAGTGCTCTGGTACGACATCAGGTGGCAGGCTGCGCACTGCAGCAAGAATCTTCACGATGGTCAACTTTGTGCGTGCAGGACATTCACAAATTGTGTTAATAGGGACATTATCCTGCCTCCATAAATGACATGGACCCTCTCATCCCTTGAGCAGTACTTTCCAGGCATGACAGCTTGACTGTAGGAAAATAACAGTGCAAACAGTAATGCATACGAAAAAAGAGGGAGGTGCAAGCTCAGAGTGACGGGAACATATACAGTACTCCCACTCTCACTTCTGGGCAAGCACTGACGTGCTCAGTGTTTCACCACCTCCCACCAACACCAGAGGAGGTGCCAGTTACTTCTTACCCAGAAAATTCACTTGGTAGAGATAGAAACACAAAGCAGACAGACAACTCTCCCATAGCAATTCTGTGTGTGTTGGTCCTAAGTCAGTTTGCAGTGGGTGTATATACAGTGTATATATATATATATGTGTGTGTGTGTGGTAGGTGGGGGCGCTCACCATCCACTCAATCGATGTAGTGCTGCTCTCGGGTGTCTGCCCTTTCCCCTCCATCCTTCTTTCCTTCCATTCTCTTCTGTCTTTGTTCCCTTCATTCTTTCCTTATCCTTCTGTCTACGGGTGACTTTACACTCCCTCTTCTGTCTTTCTTTCCTTCATTCTTTCCTTTTCCTTCAGCCTGTAGGTGACTCTTCACTGAGTGACAAGCCAAATGGTTTCCTGTACACCAGGAAACCATTTTCTATGCTGGGTGGTAACCATATAACCAAATTTTGGCGCCTGGTGGTTTAGTTGGTAATTATTGCGCTTCAATCGGATTGAACTGGTGAAGGTTTATATCCAAGGGGTGGTTGGGGTTGATTGCTTATGTAGTACCACTCATGGATGAGTGAGGCTGGTCACTCTCATCTTAAATTTCGGGACCATCTGCCTAGCCCTGGGCTCCTACGCTCCTCATGGGGGAATGTAGGATTGGATGATGGATGGATAATATATATATGTATATATATATATCTATCCATCATCCAATCATATATATATATATATATATATATATGTATATATATATATCTATCCATCATCCAATCATATATATATATATATATATATATATATATACAACAAGCTCGCCCCCAATGCTTGGGTTTCGTTCCTAACGTGGTGCGTTCGGCGCGAAACCGCGTAAGTTTTAACTACTCCCTATTTTGCTCCCTAGATCTCCTAAACGTGTTCTTTTGCTGTTATCTGCCATTGGTAATCAATATGAGCACTTTAAGTGGTTAGAAGGTTTATTTAGTGTTATAACTTACAAATACAGTACTGCATAGCAAAACTTCAACATACAACTACCTAAAGGGAACATTCCGATGCCGAAACCAGTCGGCGTCGGAATGTTGCCTTGTGTTTACGTATTTGTTTGTTGAAGTTTTGCTGTGCAGTACTGTATTTGTAAGTTATAACATTAAATAAACCTTCTAACCACTTAAAGTGCTTCATATTGATTACCAATGGCAGATAACAGCAAAATACCACGTTTAGGGAGTCTAGGGAGCAAAATGGTTTCGGGACTATTCGCTGTCAAGCCAGTTCGCTGTCACAACAATAACAAGACAACATAGACTTTGATGGATCCCCCTGAAATATAGTTATTAAAGTATTGATTAATTAATAATAAGTATATTTATGAAAGTATTGATTAATTAATATATTTATCGAATGACGGAATCATACAGGGTGCGAATTGTCCTGATGGGGAATCGTTTATGTTTTGACGGGGAATTGACATGATGGCGAATTGTCTTGGAACCCACCGATCATGTGTAATCTATAACTGGTTACAAGGGATTATTTAATGCTTTAACTTTCTTTAAGTGCTTTAACTTACAAGTGCATACCAGAATAGTAAATATTTTACTTACAAATACAGTACAGTACTGTGGAAAAGCAGTACAGCAAATATTTAACAAACAAATAAAAAAGGTAATATTCTGACGCCTATCAGAAAACTGGTTATAAGACTTTATTTCTTGCTTGAACGTTATTTAATAATACTTTAACTTGCACATAAACTTACCAGAACAGTACTGTAAATATTTAACTTACAAATACAGCACTGAGGAAAAGCAGTACAGCGAATCACATCACATGATCAAAACAAACTGTGCGTGCTGAGCTGATGTTTGAGGATTTGGCCTATCAAAGGCCTCTCTTGCGTAAATATATAGTTTTCGTAATGGTTCTTTAATCTTACGTTATCTTATACATATCCCAGCACTAACTGTGTATAATTGCGAGCGCATTCGGCGAGAACGTGTTCCAGGTGAGTTTACTGTATATACACACACACACACAGTATTTCTTTGTTATCTGTGTATTTTGAGTGTTAATGCGTACTTCGTAACATTTTGTTTGATGTTAACCAGAACAGAACCTAAATTAAGGATGTTTATAATACTCGATGAGTTTTGGAATTAGTGTGATGTGAAAGATGCTGCTTAAATTTTTCTAAGGTACTGTACCAAGTAGGTGCTTTGTTTTTCTGAATTCATATTAATGAAAGAACACAGAAGCATTTCCACAGTGTATGTTTTGGCAGGAAAAATGAATGTTAGCTTCTCTGAAAATGGTAAACTACTTTGGAGATTGTCATCTTTATCATCATCTTCGACGGCTTGTTCCCTCCTTGAAACTCCCCATTTAGGGCTGGTCATGATAGAACTACCTGAGGCTACTTTGTCCTAGCATTCTCTCTCTCTCTCTCTCTCTCTCTCTCTCATGCTGTTCCATTCTTTTCTTCCATATCACAATAGATCTGGCTCCTCTGTTACCATCAGTCTCACCTCCAAAGACTATTTGGTATTCTGTTTCCATGCATTCTTTGAAAATGTCTGCCATCTTAGTGTGTTTCTTTTCAACCATTCAGTAGTTCCTTATCTTCTTCCTGTTGCGCTTTCTTCCATTTCAGAATGCAGAAATCCTCCATTTATCCAATACTGCATTACCCGATGTTCATCCTTATATGACAAAGCAAAAAAATCCGTCTGAGTTAAAGCAATATCCATATTTTTAGTGTATTAACTGACAGCATGCATGGAAACCAAATTTTTCAAACCACCCGCTGCTCCCCAGAACACCCGTACCACCCACATGCCACCAGAGATGTCAGCCAAATCAAAGGCCATTGTCTGCTCCACCTCATTTGTAGAGTGTAAGCCATCTGGTGTTGGTAACTGTTAAGTTCATCATGAAGTTTGTGGCCTTTGTTGCCATACCAGAGATTTTGCAGGGGCTTATGCTGTTTGCCCTTGTGCTAGCTTGTGTGTACGTGGTTCCCCCTTTTACCGAGCACCCAAGGAGCGTCCTGTCCCTTGAGAAGCGGGATATAATGAAGAGTTTCCATGAAGGGTGGTCAGTGAGTTGCATAAAAGCATGTAGTGCGGTCTATGGAAATTTATGAAGTGTTATGTAAATATGCATGCAGGCAGGCCAGCCATTCTCCTTTGTGTTTTGTAACTTAAGAAGCTAGTCACTTACTTTTGGTTCTGGTCATGTTCATGTACTCACCTCACTCTTACTTCTAGTAAAAAAAAACTATATTCTTAGTGCCTGTAACTGAACAAGTATTTAATGCAGATGAGACAGGCCTATGGTAGAATATATACAAAGAAAATCCATTTTTTCTATCTATCTATCTATTGGCAGACGCCATAATCCTGTAAGGGGTGGCCATTTGACTCTGAGTTATTTGTTTTACAGGGAGAGGCACTAACCCTCCACCAACCCACATGTTGACACGTAGGGAGCACGTATGGTTTGGTTATATGGTTACCATCCAGCGTTGTATATGAATTAAAATAATAAATTGTTTTGGAAGGAGGTAAAGAAAGTAAGGCAGTGTGAAAGGGGAAATAGTAGGGGAGTGAAAGATAGGAATAATAGATTGTTGGTGGAGAAGAGAGAGAAATTAAGGAGATGGAAGGAGCACTTTGGTAGCAGCCGCGGCTCAGTGGGTTAGAGTGCTCCGCTCTGACTGAAGGGTCGGAGGATCGAATCCACCCAAGGGTCATTGGTAGACATCAGGAAGGGCATCCGGTCATAAAAATGCTACACGCTCCAAACCAAAGTCCCCTACCCAGGGGCAACACCTTAGCCCTTATCCAAAAAAGGGGTACATGGCGTAAAACTCTCACAGAGAGTGAGAGCAGTGTGAGTATAAGTGGTTGGGGAATGGCTGGGAGAAGAAGAGATAAGAGGAGGGAGGAAGAGATCAGTAGGGCGGAAGTAGTGGAAGCAATGAAGAAGATCAAGATGGGAAAGGACCCAGGAATTGATGGAGTGTGTGGTGAAATGCTGAAGTATGGAGGTGAGATTGTAGTGGAGTGGATATGGAAGTTGTGTAGATTGGCTTGGGAAGAGAGAAGGGTTCCAGAGGACTGGAAATCAGGTATAATTGTTCCTTTACACAAAGGAAAAGGGGAGAGAGGAGTATGTGGTAACCATAGGGTTATTTGCCTTCTTAGTGTGACTAGAAAACTATATGGTAGAATACTCATTGATAGGGTTAGGCTTATGACAGAGGAGCTAGTTGGAGAAGAACAAGGAGGATTTAGGAAGGGAAAAGGGTGTGTAGATCAGATACTTGTTCTAAGATGTTTAGTGGAGAAGTTTCTAGAGAAGGGAAAGAAAGTGTATGCTGCCTTCATGGACTTGGAGAAAGCTTATGACAGAATAGATAGGCAAGGTATGTGAAAGGTACTAAGAATATATGTAGTGGAGGAGAAATTGTTGAGTGCTGTGAAGAGTACGTACGAAGGAGTTAGGGCTACGGTGCGAGTGGATGGTGAACTGAGTTCTTTGATCTCAGTGTGGGACTGAAACAGGGTTGTGTGATGTCCCTGTGGCTGTTTAATATATACATGGATAGGGTTGTAAAGGAGGTGCAAGGTAGGGCAGTGGATGTGGGGGTGGCTCTAATGAATGAGGGTGAGATTTGGAAGATTCCGGTGTTGCTGTTTGCTGATGATGCAGTATTGTTGAATGAAGATGAATGGGAGTTGCAAGGTTTGGTGAATGAATTTGGGACAGTGTGTAGGAAGAGGAATCTGAAAGTAAATGTAAACAAGAGTAAAGTTTTGGTGTTTGAGAGGAATGAAGTCACAGAATGTACAGTGAGGTTGGATGGTGAGGATATGGAGAATGTGAGTGCATTCAAGTACCTGGGTAGTGTGTTGAGTGAGGATGGAACTTTGGGGGATGAAGTGCATAAAAGGGTACAGCAGGGAAGGAAGGTTGTTGGTTCACTGAAAGCAGTGATGAGAAATAGGGAGGTGAGTATGGAAGTTAAGAGGTCAATGCATGATAGTATTGTGATCCCTACCCTGACGTATTGAAGCGAGGTGTGGACCTTGCAAGCGTGAGAGCAGTGGAAATGAGTTACTTGAGAGGAGCATGTGGAGTGACATGGAGGGACAGGTTGATGAATGAAGAAGTGAAGGAACGTTTTGGGATGGATGTGGATGTGGTTGAGAAGATTAGGAGAAATACACTGAGGTGGTTTGGACATATGGAGAGAATGGAGAGTGAAAGACTGAGTAAGAGGGTGTATGTAGGTGAGGTGGAGGGAGGGAGAGGGAGGGGTAGACCGAGGATGAGGTGGAGGGATGGGGTTGAGAGGTGTATGAGGGAGGGGGAGTGAGCTGGGGGGAGGGTAGTCAAATGGTGAGTGACAGAGCGACTTGGAGGCGTTTTGTCTGCAGCCACCCTTTTGCAGGATTAGGACGTCAGTCTATAGATAGATAGATAGAAAATCATAACATATTAGTGACTGTGTAAGAATTACTCAATAAATATATAAAGGTTGCATTTGGAAAATCAGAGTCAATGGAGTTTTCATATCGATGGCCATCTTAGGAACACAACTCCCATTGACAGAGAGGGAGACTCGGATAGGGTTTTATTGGGATGTGCCACTCAGGGATGAGTGAGGCTGGTCACTGTCATCTTAAATGTCAGGACCAACTTGCCCAGCATTTGGCTTTTACTCTCCTCATGGGGCAACATTTGATTAGATGATAAATGAATGAATAACCTCTGTAGAGAGGTTGTGGGAGGGGTAGTACGGCATTATCCGAAACAGTACATTATCAGACAGGGCCTTGGTTGAATTATAATGGACAAATGAGCGATTACTGTACACACAAATTTTGAAAAGTGGTGTTAATGTAGGAGTGAGTATGGAATAAAACGTGGAAGAATAGGAGATGAAAATTAATGTACTACTAGCAATAACTTAAGCTGTACATTTAACCCTATCCACCCATACACCGATGATTCCACCCTTCATCTTTCCATTCAATTC
The DNA here is from genome assembly GCF_032717465.1 of Coenobita brevimanus. Taxonomy (NCBI): domain Eukaryota; kingdom Metazoa; phylum Arthropoda; class Malacostraca; order Decapoda; family Coenobitidae; genus Coenobita; species Coenobita brevimanus. The sequence goes on from NC_137017.1 coordinate 33,334,176, forward strand.
CCGCAACGTCCATCTCAGCAGTTACTTCAACAAACAAGGGATGAGACTATGGCACACCTAATGTCTGACTTGGCTCGTATCTCTGACTGGGGTAAAAGTAATCTTGTTGTTTTCAATGCATCAGAGACTCAGTTTTTACACCTGTCAACCCAACAAAATCTTCCACAGGAGTACCTACTAATATTTAATAATATCCAGCTCAATCCTGCGTCATCCTTGAACATGCTTGGGGTTTCATTTACTTGGGACTTATCTTGGAAAGACCATATTACATCTCTTGTAAAATCTGTTTCCAAGAACTTACGTGTGCTAAGCCGACTCCGTACCTCTTTACCCATGGACAGATGTTGACTTTATACACGGGTTTTATTCACCCCTGTGTAGAGTACAACTCTCGTGTGGGGAGGCTCCCCACATGCAGCTCTTCTCAATAGGGTGGAGTCAAAGGCTTTGTGTCTCATTAACTCTCCTCCTCTTACTGGCTCCCTTCAACTACTGTCTCTTTGCTGCACTGTTGAATCTTTATCTCTTTTCTGTCGCTGCTTCAGTGGTCACTGCTCCTCTGAACTGTCTGCTTGCATCCCTCCACCTTTACGACAGGCGCATAGCACCCACCTAGCAACAAATTCTCATCTCTTTTCTGTGCATCTGTTTAATGCAAGAGTTAACTGTTACTTCCAGTCCTTCATTGATGTAACAGGTCAGCTCTGGAACTGTCTCCCTCTGTCTTTATTTCGTACTTCCTATGATCTCCAGTCTTTCAAATGCAGTGTGTCCAGGTATCTCAAAATGAATCGATCTTGAATTTGGCTCTTATTTGTGTTGTTTTTATTTTTTTCTTGGAAGGAACAGTTTGCAGGCTCTTGCCCTTTGGTTCCTTCTTGCTTACATTTAAAAAAAAAAAAAAAAATGACAGTTAGATAAAGGGTGGATAGAAGGACTGTTTTAATAAGCCTGTAATGGGAATGGCAAGGGCAGAGCAGTGTTAACACGACTGTATGCTGTAGTGCACAAAGAAGGAATATGGTGCCTGGGAATGTTACATTGGCAGAAGTGAAGAATGCTATGAAGAATAGGATGGTAGGTGTTTATTAGGTTAGTGCAAAAATTATAGTGGGGTGATTTAGGCTGTGTATAGAGATACAGTAGTTAATCATCATCATCATCCAGACCTCCTTTCCCACCCTAGGGTAGGGTGAGGAGTAACATGTCCAGACAGCCTAAGTTTGCCCAGTCCAATGGGCCATGCTTCCATTCACTGATCATTCAAGCCCCTGGAATCCTGGCTTTATCTGATATGCCAAAAACATTCACCACTTTCTGTAGCTTCATATAAACATATCCGATAGAGTCAGTTGGGACTCTGTCACGTTAAAAAGGGGTGCCGAATCCCAGATCATGCACTTCTTCTCACAACATTCATCCAGCCAGCTCAATCTCTTGTCAGTCCCCAAGCCTAATCGACTTCCAAACCTCTCTTCCTCACACAGTCCTCCACCATATCCTTCCAACTTTTTCTTGGTCTACCTTCTCTCCTTCCTTTTTCAAATTTGCTCAGATATACCTTTTTACCACTATGTTGTCCATTCTTTCCACACGACCATACTATCTTGGTACACTCTTCGATTTTGGTGTCCGCACTTTTCCTCGCTCCACATCTTTCACGAATCACATTATTTCGTATCCTATCCACTCTCTGTACTCAACATACATTCCTCAGCAGTCCCATCTCCAGTTCTCTTACTCCTGACTTTTCATTTTCATGCCACACCATAGTCTCACATCCATATGTTAAAGTTGGCACTAACACTCCTTCATGTAAGTCTTGTGCAGGTGCAACATTCAAGCCTCTGTCTTATCAAAGCCATCAGGGCACCAGCTATTTTCTTTCCTTGTGTCACTTTACTCTCCACTTCTTTTGCACATTTTTCTCTCTTTTCTATTACCGTACAACTCTCACCAATTTCAGTCTCTCTTCATTCACTGTAACATCACACTGGGAGTCACCTACTCTCTCAGTAACCATCACTTTACACATTTCTACATTTACTCTCGAGGCACGATGCTCACAAACATTAGCAACACTGCACACTAGTCTACCAAGCTCTTGTGCAGTATTTGCAAGTAGTACTCTATCATCAGCGTACAACAAATTTGAGATATTGTATCCATCACCATTCATTACCAACGCCAACCCTCTATTCATTACTTGTGTTTTTACTTCTCTCATCACTCCATCCATATGTATATTGAACAACCATGGGGACATCACACAAACCTGTTGCAGACCCACACTGATCGTGAACCATTCACGTAGATGCCCATTATGTTTCACTGCCATCATAAAAAAAATCTTGATGGCACCTAGCAGCTTACCATCTACACCGTACATGCACAAAACCTTCCACAATCCTTCTCTGTCTGCTTTGTAGTATGTTTTTCCAGATCCAAGGATGCCATAAACACCTGAAGGTCCATCTCACAAGCCTTCTCCACTGTCTTACTGCAAATATTTTATCCACACATCCCCTGCCACTCCTAAAGCCACCCTGTTCATCACTTGCTTGGACTTCTGATGTCTTTCTTACTTTCTCTGTAATAATTCTTCCATTAACCTTCCCTGCCACACTTAATAAACTTATGCCATGATAATTCTTGCACTCACTTTGCTCATGTTTATTTTTGTACAGGGGTACAATCACAGCTTTTTCCCACTCTGCTGGCACAGTTTCACTCATCCATGTCTTTACATAGGCCAATCTCCAACAAGCACCTCATTCTGCTCCTTCCACTACACTTAATCATCTCTGAATACACCTCATCAACCCCAGCTGCTTTCCCATTTTTCAGGCTCTTCACAGCGTTCTTCACCTGTCCGAGTTTCATGGCACTGCACTCCATCTCTGCACACCCCCAAAACCAATCATGTCTACAGCCGCTCTGCCCTCTCTATTCTCATTCATCAGGCTTTCAAAATATTCTTTCCACCTTGTCCTTACTTAATCCCCATGGGTTAATAATCTACCTCTTACATCCTTCATACTTTTACATTTCTTTCCATTGTTGCTTCTACATGTCCGCTCCTCTTGCCGGAATAACTTCTTATTTTTAGAGAAATTTGCAGTCATTTTTCTTCCAAGATCATCATTTACCACCTCCATTTTCCTCCTCACTAATCTCTTTACGTGCTTCTTGCCCTCAATATAGATAATAAGGGAGGAAATAAGGAAGACAGCAGAATGCATGGTAAGTGACGAATGAATTTGTGAATGGTAAGTGACATGTGAGTCATATATTTCCAGTAAGACAGATGGTGTAAAAAGCATGTGAGGACTGCTAAAGATATGCATGGCATTTTTGGATATGACAAACTGCAAGACAGGATGAAAGGGGATTGATTAAAGTTTTATATTTGTAAGGTATGACTGGAAAACAAGTGAAAGCCGTATGAATGGAACACAGCTGAGTGCTGTAAAGAGTGTTTATTTGCTGCCTGTTTATAAAAACATCCCTCAACTTCCTCCATGTTCTCTAAAAGGAAGATGGTGAACTGCAGGAGCAGGGTAACTTTAACCTGCAGCCTACCAGGTTCTCATTTAGATGAGACTGGGGCCACAAAACAACAACAGCATTGAAAAAAACAGCAGCATTATGGAAGAGAAGTATATCAATCGATGCCTGATGGTCCAGTGAGTTTAGGTGTTATAACTGGATGTGAAAACATCAGTAAGGGATTGGGGCTTACTGCAGTCACTACTAAGTGACTAGTCGTCATCGTCGTCTTCATCAGTAGCTTGCTTCTTCTTAGGAACCCCCAAACAGAGGATAACTATGACAAAAATGCCCCAAGGCCAGTTTATCCTCACACATCTCACTCACTCACAAACACTTTTATTCTTCCGTCTGATCAATATGCTGCTCCACTCTCCTCTTCCGTATGCATAAGATGTGCCTTTACCCACGTTGTCTTTAATCTCACATTTACAATCTTTCTTTGGCACTCTGTATTTGTGCTTTCTTTGTTTATGTCCATACCATCCATGGGCAGACTGTCCATTCAGGCATTTGAGCAGTGCCCGGTAGGCTGGTGCTTCAGGCAGTCAGTTTTCATTTTTGTATACTTTCATGCTTTTTTCCCAATTAATATGGAATAACTTGGCACAGGCATTTGATTACAATATCTCGAGACACTTTTTGTTGTTGTTGTTGATCAGTGCAGGAACTTTGTTTACTGATTATAGACAAAATATAAAATGACAGGGAGACTTAACCATAGTCCAAGCTGGCAGAAGAAGTAGATGAGTGGGAGCAGAATGAGTGGAGATACAGTGAGTGGAGGTGTGTCATTGTGATGATACACAAATGAATTGGAGATACTTCTTAAGTAACCCCAAATATCCAAAGGGGTTTGGATAATGATTTTTCAGATACCAAAGGGGTCATGATATGGATTATTTGGGGTTTGGTGAGGTGTTGATGAGTTAGGTCAAGTGGCCATAGAGGATTACTCCTGACTTCAGTTAACCCAATTCGTAATATACTCATTGCGCACTTACAGCAACAAAATACTTGCATCGGAAATCACACAATAAACGCCTAAAGCTGTAAAATACCGTGTACAAACCACTTACATCATAGAATGTACAATAAAGCAGCATTTACCTACCATTAAGTCTGACCTCCTATCCCTGCTAGCCCAGGCCCACCATCTTCTTTAAGCCAGTCAGTTAAGCTACTGTACATTAACCCCTTAACCGCGGGGCGTCACTTTCGTGACGCTTGGGAGCAAGGGTTCATACCATGGGGTGTCGCTATTGTGATTCTGTGTTATTTTGAATTCACCCGGGCTTCCAAGTGGTAGCTTGTATCATCTATCAGTACTGCCAATGTCCAACACTAGTCAGCACTCCTAATCTCATCTGTACTCCCATCCATTGTTGACAATTTAGCCATTTCTCCCCGTTCTTGACTCCCCTCCCTACCCCCCCTCCATTACCCTATCCTCTAGCCTGCCCGGCCGTGCTATGCTAAGTAAATCTTCCCTGGAATTTTTCACTGATTTCATCCATTGAAATAAGCCCTATGCCCTATTCTTATACCAAATAATATATACAAGAAAGAAATAAGGTAAGTGAGAGTGCCATACACCTGGAATTGGCTAATTATCACCTGACAACATCTCACGTGCACTCATTCGCTAATTTTCGCTATTTATTTCCCCATGAAATATGCCGTATAATCTATTTTCGTAATAAATATACATATAAGGAGGGAAGAGAGAAGCCTAAGTGATATTTACATTCACCTGTGGAACTACCTAATTTATATTGTATTGTCTAGATTTCTTGCCAATCATTTCACTGCTATATATTAGCTGCTGTCAAGAGGCTAATGCTGGCAGTAATGCATTTCCCTAGGTAGGCCACCACCCCGGCCCACCCTTATCAATTCACTCTCATCTTCCAGTGTGAAGGTACGTCTGTTTGCTCTTGCTAACGTCAGGGACTTTTCACCCCCGTGCAAAGGGCCCTGTGACCTTTACCCCCTACTAAACCTCGTGTGGAAAGAGGTAAAGGGCTGACAATTGATAAAAGAGTGACTACGATCTTTCTATTAAGTAAAACAGTGCAAGTGGAATTGTAAATAATGTGTAAACAGCAAGTGAAAGTAATGAATGTAAATATACGTGAACAGTGGAAAATAGTTTTATAAGTTACTTCAAGTGACAGTGCATAACACAGTGTAAATAAAATAGAAATGTAAATAACGTAAATAAAATAGAGAACGTAAATAGAAATGTAAATGAGTAGTATTATAAGAATACGAGTATATACTCTAGGAGTAATGAAAGTGAAAGTTTCACTCTAGCATGTCTGAATACTATGAGTTATGAGAGTGAAGGTGAAAGTGACATTCACTCTCAATGCTAGTATACAGGACGAGAAAGTGAACGCTACGTATTTTACTGAAAGAAATTGAATCCCTACAGTGACAATAAACTAATATTAATGAAGGAAACTTATGGATAAAGACTGTAGATTTATATAAGTGTTGTATAGTAATAGAAATATAAAGTGTGAGGGGTTTTATGAATAATAAATGACAGAATACCAACAGCAAACTAGCGCAAGTGGGAAGGTCATACATGCTCGTAATTTTCATTGCTTTCACAGTGGTTTTTTTTTGGAGTATGGATCCCAAACTACTTGATAATCATAGATTAGTGTTTATAGTGTTAATATCTGGCTGTGGTAATCATATTACGGGTTGTCGGGAAGTGTAAAGTGGAGACTTCGTTACCCAACTTCAGAGGTCTCCGCAAGTCCTACGGTAATCGACGAAGGCTCAACAAACACCCAAGGAGAAAGCTGAAGGTATGTGCCATATGCATATGTAATTTTAATATTCTAGGACTAATAACTGATTTTTGGCAAATATTTTTTGAGAGTCTGTCGGAGCTCGAATAACCCCGCTGGAGACGCAAAACATTGGGAAACATGCCCGCGGTGTAAGGGTTAAAGAGATATGAGACCACCATATTTTGCAGTTTTCCTCAGTGCTTCTTTACTAAAGCACTTCATGGTATTTTCTGAGTTTTTTTTTTTCAGAGTGTATTTTCAAGTTTGTGTTTCTTTTTCTTTCTGTTATGTTTAGTGGACCACATTGAAAAAGCGGGCTTTGTTTACAATTGCAACCACATGAAGAATAGACAGACACCATCTTGGCTGCTTATGACAAGGCCATCATATTGGAACTTCATTGAATAGGGTTATGATTGGCTGCTGATGACAAGGCCATCATATTGGAACTTCATTGAATAGGGTTATGATTGGCTGCTGATGACAAGGCCATCATATTGGAACGTCATTGAATAGGGTTATAATTTATTAGAAAATGGTATTACTTGATGGGGTTTGCAGTGATGGTGGTGAGGGGAGGGGGGAGTTTCATAATTTTTGTTCTTGGACTAGTGAATTTCAAGATATTACAAGATTTTTGGTTATGGTTATAACCCTCAATAAAGTACGGTTGGTTTAGTTAGGTTTGAGTTTGGTTAGGATAGGAATTGGCTTGTGTAATACTTTGGATAGACGTAAGTTAGATTGGGATGGTTAAATGATGCTCTGCTTATGATGGTTAAGTAGCAGCTATGATGGTTATGTCAGGTTTTAGGCTGATTGCCTTGGCTAGGTACTGTAAGGTAATTCCCCGTTTATCTGTCTTTGCATTAACCTGCATACAACATTATCCATCAGAGCAAACTAACGGCTGAATTAAAGCAGTATACATATTCAACTGTATTGGATGATGAGGAAATGGAAAATGTGAGTGCATTTAAGCACTTGGGTAATGTGATGAGTAAGGATGGGAGTTTCGAGGATGAAATGCTTGAAAGAATACAACAAGGAAGAAAGGTTGCTGGTTCTTTGAAAGCAGTGATAAGAAATAGGGAAGTGAGCATGGAAGTGAAAAAGTCTCTGGATGATAGTATTATGATACCAACTCTTATGTATGGAAGTGAAGCTTAGACCTTGTTGGCAGGACACAAATCAAGAGTGAGAGCAGTGGAAAGTGTTATTTGAGAGGAGCATGTGGAATTACATGGAGAGACAGGTTGACAAATGAGGAAGTGAAGGAGCATTGTGGTGTGGATGTGGATATGATGGAAGGTGTTAGAAGAAATACCCTGAGGTGTTTTGGCCATGTGGAGAGGATGTAGAGTGAGAGGCTAATGAGGAGAGTGTATGTGAGTGAGGTGGAGGGGGGGAGAGGAAGAGGGAGGCCAAGGATGAGATGGGGGGATAGAGTAGAAAGGCATATGAGAGAAAGGGGGTGTGAGCTTGGGGGAGGGCAGTGAAATGGTGGGGGACAGGGTGACTGGGAGGCGATTTGTTTGTGTCTACCCCTTACAGGATTAAGGTGTCTGGCAATAGATAGATTGATAGCTAGACTGTATTATCCGTCAGCATGCATAGAAACTGTATTTTTCAAAGTGCCTGTCGCACACTCCTCCACCCATGTGCCATCACTGATTCCTGCCAAAACAAAGCTAACTAACTCAATTATGATGCCTATGCCTCAGCAAGTATTAAGAAAAAAACACTTGAGGATGAAATAAAAACATTGGACAAGCAGAATGTGGTGTGGGAGCTGAATGTAGGCAAGAGGAGAGTAGTAATCATACATTCAGGAAAAATGAGTTGTGTTTATAATGTGCGTACTGTGGACTCTTTGTTGGAGTGATAAAACTTCTAAAGAGGTTGATGGTGTGGGAACAGTAAAATTCAGATTTAATTTTCCGTGCATTGAATGTGAACAAGGTTTAGTGATTGACTTTTGCTATGAGCTGACAGACACTTGGTGAGAAAATTTGGTATGTGATTAGTTTACATTTGATGTAAGAAGATAAGTAAGTTAATTATGAACTCAGTTGTTGTGACGTGTTTTCACTCAGATTTACATTGCTTGGTTGGCATGTTTATTATTCAGGATTGCAGGACTCACATTTACCAATTAAGTTTTTGATTATCTGCCCCCAAGGTAATTCTTGGTGAAACAGGCATGATGCTGGGTGGTGCTTTTTAATGGGTTGATTAGGACGGATTAGAAGTTTTTGCTTAATAGGTACTGGGAACTTTCAGTGTTAGGTTTGGTGGCAGTCCTAGGCAGTTAAAGTTATGGGGTGTCTTGGGGGCAAAGCCCCTCACATACGTTCATTAGGATGTACTGATGTGTACAGGCAGCATAACTATATTTAAAAACACTGCTGTGGGTGTACAAGTTAGACATATTGGTAATAACCAAACTGTATACAGGTGTATATATTTTTTTAGGAAAATATTGGGCCTTCAGAACTTAACCCTTAACCCATAACTGCCGGGTGTCGGTATGGACCGATGCAAAAGAGGTGGCAGGAGGCCGCTGGGTGTCAGTAGGATTCACATTTGTTTTCACGGCACAGTTTGAAGTGACCGCCACTTGATCTCGTCACCAAAGGTTTGGGAATGACTCCTCCCACCCGAGGCAAGCATACCTCTGTCATCTCTGTGAATTTGTCAGGTATAGGACGATTTTTTCATAAACCTCTCATCCAATTCCATTCACGCCTTCACGTGGACACCTTGCCTCATCCACCTCTGCCAGGCCTCTTTCCAAGGATAGTAGGTAAGGACTCAGTGATGGTGCCATAGGGCATACCTTGGACATTGAGAGTGAAGCCAAAATCGTCGCTGCGTGCAAACACACAAATACATCCAGCTTTGTGTGCCAAAAATTGCTCCTCTTCATCATGTCCTTACTCATTGCCGTGACAGCCTATGGAGCTGGGGATACTTTCTTTCGCAAGAAGAAGAGTTGGTGAGTAATATGGTCATTAATTTGTTTCCCTAACTGCTATAGTTTTGAAGATATTAAGGTTTGAAAACAGGCCATTTTTGGAAAAATGCCTGTAGTGAAAGAACAACTGGGCTGTAAATAGCCCAACGTGCAGGGGTTAATTTGAAATGTGAATACAGTAGAACCCCACGATCTCGGACTGTTGGGAGGGATGGGGTGGGAAAGCTTTCTGAGTTATAGCAGATACATTTTGAATTGCCTCAGAAAGAGTTTAGTTCACCATAAATTACAGGACAGTTCACAGTGTTATGTCATTTTTCTAAATCTAAATAGCCACCAAGCACTAGCCTTGAAACTCTTGTATTTCATTTGTGTAGCTTTTCAAGGGTCTTCAGTTTTTCTTGGTTTCACAGATGCTTTTGTTTATGTCAGGGGTCAGGTTTAGGCCTAAGGCCAAATGTCTTTTTGGACAACATTTTTCCTGTATATATATTTATCTTGTCTGTAAACAAACAAATGAGGTTATCAATTTAGAGAGGGCAGTACTATATATATACATATATAGATAGATAGATACATCATCCAATCCTACGTTGCCCCAAGGAGGAACGTAGGAGCCCGGGGTTAGGTAAGTTGGTCCTGACATTTAAGATAAGCGTGGCCAGCCTCACTCATCCCAGAGTGGTGTAATGTGAGCAATAAACCCCAGCCACCCCTTGGATATAAACCTTCACCAGCTCAATCCAGTTAGAGTGCCGTAATTACCCACTAAACCAGTAGGCTCCATAATTTGGTTATATGGTTACCACCCAGCTTAGTAAATGGTTTCCTGGTGTACAGGAAACCATTTGGCATGTCACTCAGTGTAGAGTCTTCCATAGGTAGAAGGAAGAGGAAAGAATGAAGGAAACAAAGACAGAAAGGGAGTGTAAAGTCACCCATAGGCAGAAGGAAGAGGAAAGAATGAAGTAAAGACAGAAAAATGAAGGAAGTAAATAAGGAAGGAGGAGAGGAAAAGGCAGACACCCGAGAGCAGCACTACATTGAGTGAGTGGATGATGAGCACCCCCACCTACCACCAATATATATATATATATATATGAAGGTGGAGAGATACGGTGGATGAGTGTGTGAGGAAGAGAGGTTTGGAAGTCGTTGAGACTAGGGGACTGACAAGAGATCAAGCTGGCTGGATGATATTGTGAGGAGAAGTGCATGATCAGGGATGTAGCACTCCTTCTTAACATGACAGCATCCGGACTGACTCTATCTGATACATTTATGTGAAGCTACAGAAAGTGGTGAATGATTTTGGTGTATCCGATTGAGCCAGGATTCCGGGGGCTTGAATGATGGGTGAATGGAGGTGTGGCCCATTGGATCAGGCAAATTTGGCCTGTCAGGACATTGCTACTCTTCACCCTGCCCTAAGGTGGGAAAGGAGGTCTAGATGATGACGATATACTGTATGTATATATATATATATATATATATATATATATATATATATATATACAGTATATATATAGTGTATATATAGTTCACTATAAGCACTCAGAATGTGCAGTGGAGGACTAGAGTTAATACACTAGCACAGTTCTCAATAAATCGCTGCCTCTTTAACATGCCTATAGCCTCTGACGTTTATTACACATATGCATACAGCCACAAGGTCTCGATCCATTTTAGCTACAACTTTGAATATGATTTTTTACTAACAGTCTTCTTGCTTCAACACAAGCCTCGCTGATCATGATTTTCCCTTTACACAGTAGTTTTTAGGAATGTTAGTTAGTACTTCCTGTGTCTGTGTCTGTGTCTGTGTGTGTGTGTGTGTGTGTGTGTATATATATATATATATATATATATATATATATATATATATATAGTATACAGTCCATTCGCTAAATACGCAAGAATTTGGGCGGGAGAAGACCTCACTGTCTAGAAATTTTGCACTTTACAAGTAGCATATGTTATGGGGAATATGCCAGTTGGTTGGATGGCCACTGCAGGAGTCACTCCTTTGGCCCCTAGTCTGTCATTTGCCTACGTACTATGGGACATTAAACATATATACACAGAAGGTTTGGGGGGAGGCATGGCGATGATGGAAAAAAAAAAAAAAAAAAAAAGTGGCTTTGTGTAAACGAGGGGACTGTATACACTGAGTGAGGTTGACTAGGCTCAGCTGAGAGAAGCTGCATGGACACCCGCTTTGTCACACAGCACGCTGATGTCATTACCTGCGTCACTTCCCTTTCTCATGCGCTCTTCAAGGGTAGGCCATGCTTTCTGGTGCAGCGCTAGATTCAGGTCACTTTGCTGCCCTGATTTCGCATTTTCAATAATTACTCACGCATGACTGATTATTTAATACCCCCTGGCATGTTCTAGGCATTGTGCATCCTAGAAACTTGTGTAATAAGCGAATGGAATATATACAGAAGTGGCAATAGGCGGATGTGTAGTGCATCCTTGAGTTCAAGGCCTGGAGGGGCTAGATTTACGATGGAAGAGTTGAGTGACAGGACAGGACTGAAGTGTATTGGTGTTGTGATAAGGACAGGTAGATTGAAGTGGTTTGGGCATGTGGAGAGGATATGGGATGATAATTGGGTGCAGAAAGTGAGAAGTGTTAATGTTGGGGGTAGAGTAGCAAGAGGTGGACCGAATAAGGCCTGGGACAAGGTCATTTTGTGTGAGCTCAGGGTTAAGGAACTAAATAAGGAGGCTGCCAGAGATTGAGCAGCATGGATAGCCGCCATTAGGTAACCCAGGCCTGTGCATGCAAGTATGTTGGAACCTTCAAAAATGAAAACAAACAACACACACACACACACACACACACACACACACACACAGATAGATAGATAGATAGATTTAGATAGATATAGATTTATGTTTTTATAGATATTGATGTGTAGTACTGCCAAATAGTTTATATGTAGCATATTCTTCTTCAGCGTGATTAAGTATTGCAAATAAATTGAAGGTCCAACCTCTGAATCATCACTCATGTGATAAGTCTATAAATATTAGATTACAGAAAATTACACTTGTTATTTTTTCTATTTTTTCAAGATAGTGTATCAGTTTATGACAGTCTGGAGAGCCCTAACCTTCTTATGCATGATATCAGACAATTATGTTTATATAAACCCAGTTTGTACAGTATGTAATAAAGTTACATTCATTCTTCAGGTTAATTTTCGTGTTTTATGTATTCAGTGTAAGCATTTTAATACTCCCTCAGTACAACATACCGATGTCACCAGGCATGCTTAACAGTGGTGCAGCCTTAGTTCCTGATACTTTCTTGTGATTTTGTATCATTAGCTTCCATATCTGTTGGGATGGGTAAAGTAGGTTATTAGAAATAATTGATAACCATACCATAATGCCTTAGCGCATCCTTGTTTTGATTCAAGTTTATATCTATCTGATTCTATGTGTCTTACTTATCTATCAATCTATCTATCTGCCTGTAAATATATATATATATATATATATATATATATATGTGTGTGTGTGTGTGTGTGTGTAGGCCACAAAAAAGAAATTTAATGGATAGTAATACTTTATGCGTACAACATTTTTCTGTTTAGTGTATAAATTTTTAGGCTTTAAAAATTGAGGCTTCATTAACTTGGATGAATTTAGTCAGACTCATGACTGTCTTACTCTGTGCAAGGCTAGAAGAGATTGTAGTTTTATGATGGAAATATTTTGTAGATTTGTTTACCTATATTTTTTTCATTTATCAGTTGAAATGTGAGGCATTCACTTAAGCTACAATACTTACCTCATCAACTTGTTGATATAACTACCCACACAGTCATCACTCTTATCCAGGAAATATTCACCCTTAAATACATACCGGTAGTCGGAACTGAGACTCAGGCATTGTTGCAAATCCATTTACACTTTTTTTTTTTTTTTTTTTTTTTTTTTTTTTTTTTTTTTTCCCCTAGCATCTGGTGGTAAGTAGCTGGTTTTGGCACTTGGTTTAGTTTCTGATTAATAGAAAACCAGCTGTATCATGACCACGTGCAGTATGGGGATTTCTTAAGAGGAGTACATTCATGTATGGATGTACAGTATAATTTTACCTTCTGTGGGAAACACTCTCAACAGACCCTATGTGAGGTACCAGCAGTAGAAGGGGCGTATATCCAGATTGTAATTTTGAGAAAACTAAGTTTAAAGATTTAAGAAATTATATCTCAGAAATGAAGGATAGGTATAACCTGAAACTTGGCCAAAAAAGCTCATTGTCAAAAAAATATAATACAGTTTGAAGCTATTCTTCTATCAACACCAAGTTAAACTAACTAACAGGAGTCTCTATAGATCTGTCTATCTATCTATTGCCAGACGCCTCAATCCCGTTCGGGGTGGCCACAAACAGATCGCCTCCACGTCGCCCTGTCCCCCGCCATTTCACTGCCCCGCTCCCAACTCACACCCCCCTCTCTCATATACCTCTCCACCCCATCCCTCCATCTCATCCTCAGCCTCCCCCTCCCTCTTCCCCCCTCCACCTCACTCACATACACTCTCTTCATCAGTCTTTCACCCTTCATCCTCTCCATATGGCCAAACCACCTCAGTGTATTCCTTCTAACACTTCCTATCACATCCACATCCACACCACAATGCTCCTTTATATCCTCATTCATCAGGCTGTCTCTCCATGTGACTCCACAGACTCCTCTTAAATAACTCATTTCCACAGCTCTCACTCTTGACTTGTCTTTCCAGCAACGTCCAAGCTTCACTTCCATACGTTAGAGTTGGTATCACAGTACTGTCATGTAGTAACTTTTTCACTTCCATGCTCACTTCCCTGCTTCTTATCACTGCTTTCAAGGAACCAGCAACCTTTCTTCCCTTCTGTACCCTTTCAAGCACTTCCCCTCCAAACCTCCACCCTTACTCATCACACTACCCAAGTACTTAAACGTACTCACATTTTCCAATTCCTCACCATCCAACCTCGCTGTCCATTCACTGACTTCACCTCTCTCAAAGACCATCACTTTACTCTTCCCTACATTCACCTTTAGGTTCCGTTTCTTACACACTCTCTCAAACTCATCCACCAAGCCTTGCAGCTCCCCTTCGTCTTCACTCAACAACACAGTATCATCTGCAAACAACAGTACAGGGAGTTTCCAAACACTATCCTCTCTCACCAGGGCCACTCCAACATCCACTACCCTACCTTGGACCTCTTTTATTACCCCATCCATGTACAGATTGAACAACCATGGAGACATGACACATCCCTGTTTCAAACCAACTTTCAAAGAGAAAAATTCACTTAGTTCACCATCCACACGCACTGCAGCCTTCGCACCATCGTACATACTCTTCACAGCATTCAACAACTTCCCATCTACTCCATATATTCTTAACACTTTCCACAATCCTTGTCTATCCACCCTGTCATATGCTTTCTCCAAATCCATGAAAGCCGCATACAACTTCTGTCCCTTCTCTAGAAGCTTTTCCACTAAAGATCTAAGAATGAATATCTGATCTACACAACCTCTTCCCTTCCTAAAGCCTCCCTGTTCTTCTCCAACTAATTTCTCTGTTCTTTCTCTAACTCTGTCTATAAGTATCCTACCAATACACTTTTCCTATTATACTGATACAACGTGCGGGTAATGGATTGTCTGGGAAATGGCTGTCTGGATGATAAAGGGATTACTGTACATACAAATCCTGTCCTTCTTCTCAACTCTTCAGTCCTAATCCTAACACCCCTAGGCCTCGCATTCAAAAACACACTACACTTTCATCTAATCATCGTCATTTTTGTACGTTTGAGACTATTGTATAGTGGATATTTGTATGTACAGATGACCATTGGAAAATTTGTATTGATGGGGGTTTGCATTTTCACAGCCATCGTAGGAATATAACCCCATCAATAACAAGGGAGATGTATATAGTGTTTTATAGGAGTTATACCCTATGTGGATAGGGTGGGGGGGTAGTATGACAATATCCAAAAAAAAGAAAAAATGCAGTATCTGACTGGACCTTGACTGAGTTATAGATAAACAGGACTCTCTCTCTCTCTCTCTCTCTCTCTCTCTCTCTC
This sequence comes from Coenobita brevimanus, assembly GCF_032717465.1. Taxonomy (NCBI): domain Eukaryota; kingdom Metazoa; phylum Arthropoda; class Malacostraca; order Decapoda; family Coenobitidae; genus Coenobita; species Coenobita brevimanus. The sequence goes on from NC_137017.1 coordinate 33,349,627, forward strand.
AGTATTAATTGATTAGCAAAGCACAACAAAATTCTAAGGTGAATTGATAACCAGAGTAATATTATTGAATGTGTAATACTTCTGTAATGAAAATGCCTAAGATCTGGCTTACAAGACCATTTTACCTCTTTGGCTGCTGCAATATCCCTTTGCTAACCAGACTGAAATACCCTAATTTGCTTATGGCAGTATCATCAGTGAAGTAACAAGAGTTAAAAGGTTCTCTGCATATTTACCAAGTATGATCCAGTGGAAACACTTTGAGCTGTTATTATTAAGGATTGAGTTTTGATAAAAGGAATTATAACTGAAACATCAGTTTTATATTTTTAATCTACTCACTTGATGTAGTGCTGCCCTCGGGTTACTGCTCCTTCTTCTCTTCCTTCCTTCCTTCCTCTTCTGCCTTTCTTTCCTTCATTCTTTCCTCTTCCTTCTCCCTACAGGTGACTTTACACTTCCTATTCTGTCTTTCTTTCCTTCATTCATTCCTCTTTCTTCTGCCCATGGGTGACTCTACACTGAGTGACAAGCTGAGTGGTGTCCTCTACACCAGGAGACCATTTACTATGGTGTGTGGTAACCATATAACCAAATAATGGTGCCTGGTGGTTTAGTGGGTAATTAAGGCACTCCAATCGGATTGAGTCGGTGTAGGTTTATATCCAAGGAGTGGTTGGGGTTTATTGCTCACATAATGCCACACAGGGATGAGTGAGGCTGGGCACTCTTATCTTAAATGTCAGGACCAACTTGCCTAACCCCAGGCTCCTACGCTCCTCATGGGGCAACATAGGATTGGATGATGACTGGATGGATGAATGTCTTTTCTCTCTCTCTCTCTCTCTCTCTCTCTCTCTCTCTCTCTCTCTCTCTCTCTCTCTTTAATGACAGTAGACTGAGAAGCTTTGTGGAAGGTACTAGGGATATCCAGATTGGTAGATTATTCAAAGTTGTCCACGCAAAGAATGCATAGTTATGTCAAAGATTGAGGATTTTGTGTTAACTCCTTCAGTCTGATGACATAATTTTTTGTGTTATTCATACCACCAGTAGATGACTTTTAAATATTTAGAACTGATTTTCAGTAGTGACAGGGTTATTGAAGGCTGTATCTAACTCATCATGTTCCACAAATCTCTCCAGAGCAATATAAAATATTCTGGAGGTAGCAAGAGCCGTGGTGGCTGAGTGGTTAGCATCACTGACTGTGAAGCTTCCGGCCTGTTTGTACCAGGATTTAATTCCTGGTGTGGGCAGCTGGCGACTCTCAACTCATTGTGGTTTGATAGGTAAAATGAGTTCCCAGGGTAATGCCTCGGAGAGGTAACTTTGGTAACCTAGATAATGCTGTGGCATTGTGTCTCAGGCTGTTAGGTGAATAACCCATCACAGGTTCAAAGGCCTATGTTACGGAGATGAACACTGCAGCAAAATGCCTCACGGCATCTGTCCCCACTTTTACCTTCACTTTTATGTCATTGGACTGAAGTGGGTAAATGAGAGGCTTATTTTGAATGATAAATTAGAATAGGGCTTTGTAATGTCACTGTGACTATTGATTGTGTATATGACTGGAGCTATGAGAGATTGTTGTTGTGTTATTGTTATTGTTGTTGCTTAATGCTGGTCTGTATGGCCAAGTAGACCCATCAGCTGTGGGTAAGCAACTTCAGTATAGGGGTCTGGCATTCCCTTGTGGTGGACAGTGCCTCACCAGGATTGGACCAGAATCCTTCCCACAGTGAGGTGCAGCAAAGTATGAGATTTAGCTTCTAGGTGGACACTGCTGCTACTCCACCCATGATACACAGTGCCACCACATGAAGGTACCTCATGAAAAAAGTAAAAATGATGACGGTTGGGAAGTAGTTGTGTAGATGGTGAGGATTAGGAACTGTCAACCCATTTGTTTTTAGGTAATGTAGTACTGATGGGAGATGAGAAATGCAAGCTTCAGAATCTGATAGAGGAGTTTGTAAATGTTTGTCATCATCATCATCATCTAATCTAGTGTTGCCCTATGGGGAGCATAGGAGCCTGGGACTAGGCAAGTTGGTCCTGACATTTAAGATGAGAGTGACTGACCTCACTCATCCCTGAGTGGCATTACATGAGCAATAAACCCACACCACCCCGTGAATATAAACCTATACTGGCTCAATCCAATTGGAGCACCCTGATTGTCCACTAAACCACCAGGCGCCATAGATTTGTTATTTGGTTACCATGCAGTGTAGTAAATGGTTTCCTGGTGTACAGGAAACCATTTGCCTTGTCATTAGGTGTCACCTGTAGACAGAAGGAAGAGGAAAGAGTGAAGGAAAGAAAGACAGAAGAGGATGGAAGGGAAGATGGAAGAAAGAGAGGAAAGGGCAGGCACCCAGGAGCGTCCGAGTGAATGGATGGTGAGTGTCCCCACCTAAATATTATCTCTATCTATCTATCTGTAGCCCGACACCCTAATCCCGCCAAGGGTGGCTGCAGACAAAACACCTCCAAGTCGCTCTGTCACCCACCATTTGACTACCCTCCCCCCAACTCACTCTCCCCTCTCTCGTATACCTCTCAACTTCATCCCTCCACCTCATCCTCAGTCTTCCCCTCCCTCTCCCTCCCTCCACCTCACCTACCTACACCCTCTTAGTCTTTCACTCTCCATTCTCTCCACATGTCCAAACCACCTCAGTTTATTTCTCCTAATCTTCTCAGCCACATCCACACCCACCTCACAACGTTCCATCACTTCTTCATTTGTCAGCCTGTCCCTTCATGTCACTCCACATGCTCCTCTCTAGTAACTCACTTCCTCTGCTCCCACTCTTGAGTTGTTCCTCTCTAGCAAGGTCCATGCCTCACTTCCATACATCAGGGTAGGGATCACAGTGTTGTCATGCAGTGACTTCTTAACTTCCATACTCATCATCATCATCATTGCCAGACGCCATGTATCCCAAACGGGGTGGCCAAGGGCTTAGAGTTAATTGTTTTTACAGGGAGGGGCACTAATCCTCCACCAACCCCACTTGACACGTAGGGATGCCAACAGCATCTGGTGTTCCCAGGCGGTCACCCATCCAAGTACTAACCAGACCCAACGTTGCTTAACTTCGCTGAACGGACGGGAAGCGGTGTACTCAACGTGGTATGGCCGTTACTCACCTCCCTATTTCTCATCGCTGCTTTCAGTAAACCAACAACCTTCCTTCCTTGCTGTACCCTTTTATGCACTTCATCCCCCAAAATTCCATCCTTACCCATTGCACTACCCAAGTACTTGAATGCACTCACATTCTCCATATCCTCACCATCCAACCTCACTGTGCATTCTGTGACTTCATTCCTCTCAGCCACCACAACTTTACTCTTGTTTACATTAACTTTCAGATTCCATTGCATACACACTGTCCCAGATTCATTCACCAAACCTTGCAACTCCCATTCATCTTCACTCAACAATACTGTATCATCAGCTAACAGCAACACCGGAATCTTCCACATCTCACCCTCATTCATTAGAGCCACGCCCATTTCCACTGCCCTACCTTGCACCTCCTTTACAACCCCATCCATGTATATATTAAACAGCCATGGAGACATCACGCAACCCTGTTTCAGTCCCACATTGAGATGAAAGAACTCACTCAGCTCACCATCCACTCTCACCGCAGCCCTAGCTCCCTTGTACATACTCTTCACAGCACTCAACAATTTCCCCTCCACTCCATATATTCTTAATGCCTTCCACATACCTTGCCTATCTGTTCTGTCATAAGATTTCTCCAAGTCCATGAAGACAGCATACACTATCTTTCCCTTCTCTAGATACTTCCTCCACTAAACATCTTGGAACAAATATCTGATCTACACACCCTTTTCCCTTCCTAAATCCTCCTTGTTCTTCTCCAACTAGCTCCTCTGTTATATGCCTAACCCTATCAATGAGTATTCTACCATATATTTTACCAGTCACACTAAGTAGGCAAATACCCCTATGGTTACCACATACTTCCCTCTCCCCTTTTCCTTTGTATAAAGGAACAATTATACCTGATTTCCAGTCCTCTGGAACCCTTCCCTCTTCCCAAGCCAATCTACACAACTTCCATATCCACTCCACTACAATCTCACCTCCATACATCAGCATTTCACCACACACTTCATCAATTCCTGGGGCATTTCCCATCTTGATCTTCATTGCTTCCACTACTTCCACCCTGCTGATCTCTTCCTCCCTCCTCTTCATCTCTTCTTCTCCCAGCCATTCCCCAACCACTTATACTCGCTCTGCTCACACCCTCTACATTCAACAAATCCTCAAAGTGCTCCTTCCATCTCCTCAATTTCTGTCTATTCTCCTCCAACAATCTATTATTCCTATCTTTCACTCCCCTGCTATTTCCCCTTTCACGCTGTCTTATTTTCTTTACCTCCTTCCAAAACAATTTCTTACTCTCCCTCCATTTCACACTCAGATTCCTGCTAGACTCTTCATCCACTTTCTTCTTACTTTCATTCACCAATCTCTTCACCTCGCTTCTCCTGCTCACATGTACCTTTCTCTTCTCTCTCTCATCTCTTCCTCTACCTCTGCTCGCTAGCCATTCACTATATGCCTTCTTCTTTTGTTCTACAGCTCGTTTCACCTCATCATTCCACCATGCTCTCCCTTGCACACCCCTGCATCGCCTCCTCACTCCACAAACCACCTCTCACGCTGCACCTATCTCTTCCTTGAATATCTTACATGTGTCTTCCACGCCTTCCATCTGCTCTAACTCATACCTTCCCAATCTTTTTTCCACAATGCTTTTATGAAGGATGTAAGTCAAAAGTACAGTAAAGTTGGCAAGGGCCAAGTGATGGCAAATGAAAGGCAAAGAGAAGAATTTTGTGTTGAAGATAGATGTTCCAGAAATAAAGAATGCATAAGTGTTTTTGTATTTAGGCTGTGCTATGAACAATGATAGTAGTATGGAGAATGTACAGTAGGAATAAATGCAACAAAAAAGGACAATTGAGATCAGTAACAAGAAATAAGAGTGAAAGCATGAAAGTAAACATACCGTTGCCTTACAGTATAATAATTCTAATACTAAACATGAACAACGGATGAAGGATATGACTTGAAACGAGAGCTGTGAAATTACCTTATAAGTGCCTGCAGAGAGACAGAGGGATGGATGGATTTCAGGTTTATTTAAAAGACACCCTGTTATTTTTAAATAATTGAATACTCAGTCCTTCCATCGTTCTTCTTACTGATAGCTGCAAGAATATCCATACATTTTCAATTGCACAAAACATGGCCCTTCATTATCTCTCATTACCTATCTATCAGTATATTGCCAGATGCCATAATCCGTTAAAGGGTGGCCATTTGACTCTTGAGTTTTTTGTTTTACGGGGAGGGGCACTAACCCTCCACCAACCCACTTGCTGACACGTAGGAAGTACGTATGGTTTGGTTATATGGTGACCACCCATTGTTGTAAATTGTTTCTTGGGTTACAGGAAACCATTTGGCTTGTCACTCAGTCTAAAGCCACCTGTAAAGGAGAGAAAAGCAATCAGAAGTGAGAGTAAAGATGGGAGAAATAGGAAGAGAGAAGGGCAGGCACAAAAAAAGAATGATAAAGGCTAAGGAAAAAGTAGGCAGCACTTCATCAAGTGAGTGGATGACCTTAGGGTTTTTCTGTCTTGGGACCTGTCATGGAAAGATCACATTATTTTTCTTGGTTTATCCACTTCTCATAAATTGGGTGTGCTAAATCACCTCAGTATGTCCTTTTAGTCCTGTTACCGTGACCAAAAGTATATACAGTTTTTTTTTTTTTTTTTTTTTTTTTTTTTTTTTTTGTGTCCGACTCTGGGCATAGGCTTCACAGCCTGCTATCAAGGCCCAACAGTCCTCCTACATACCATACACCTTTACATGTCACCACTTCGGCGTTAACACCTACTGTCCATATTGAATACATGCTAGGGCTGCCTCATACAGGACTGGTGTATTGGTATTAGTGGGGGTATTTTTACGACATGTCGGCGGGTCTTCTGGTAGATCAGTAAAGCCAGAAATTCAAATCCTTAAACTGTTCCCTGCTCCAGCGGGGATTTGAACCTGGGTCTGTTAAAATGGCAGGCCACCTCTCTGCCAATTAATTGAGCCACGCCTCCCCCATTTTGCACCCTTGTGTGGGGTGTGGGATGAATATTGAAATGATTTGTAGTACTGTGCCCATATTTGTTTGGTATTGTTGGTAACACTTTCATCTTAAATGTCAGGACCAACTTGCGTAGCCCCAGGCCCCCATGCTCCTCATGGGGCACCATAGGATTGGATGATGGATGGATGGATGGTAATACTGAACTCTTGTTCAGTGTATTATATCACACCAGAAAGGAGCAGATGGTTTTGTGGTTGAAAATATAGTTATGGATTGTGTACTTGGGCCTTACTTTCCTTTGGGTGTGCTAAATCATCTCAGTACTGTTTTTTCTTTTAGTCCTGTTCCACTGACCAAAAGTATATATAGTATATGCACCCAAGTGTATGATGAATATTGAAATGATTTGTAGTACTGTGCCCATGTTTGTTTGGTGTTGTTGGTAACACTCTCATCTTAAATGTCAGGACCAACTTGCCTAGCCCCAGGCATCTACATTCCTCATGGGGCAACATAGGATTGGATGATGGATGGATGGATGGTAATACTGAATTCTTGTTCAGCATATTACATCACACCACAAAGGTGCAGATGGTTTTCTGGTTGAAAGTACAGTTACATATTGTGTACTTGGGCCTTACTTTCCCCTGTGTGCATCACAACTCATGTTTACCACATAGCTCTTCTGAGCAGGGAGGAATTTTTTTCTCTCATCAGTTGCTCTCCTTTTATTGACTTCCTTCATTGTCTTTTTGCTACAATGTTGCTATTGTTATTTTATTAATCACTTCATCTTCAGAAATGTCAGCTTGAATCCCTCTCCATAATGGCAGGAACATTATACATGTCTGCGTATGCACTCTTGCCTCTTTTCTGTTCAGCTTTCTGATCCAAGAGTTAACAGGTACTCTGGGTCATTCATAGACTGTACTATATTTAGTAAGTCAAGTCCAGAACTTTTTTTCTCAGTCTATACTTCCCTATACTTATGACTTGATCTCCTTTAAATGTAGCATGTCCAGGCATCTTCATATGAATAGATCTTGATTTAGTTTTTTCCTGGAAATGACTCACTTTTTGCAGGCTGCAAGCCATTGGTACTTTCTTTCATTCTTATTTTCTGTTAAAAGAAAAGATTCTTAAGAAAGAGATAAATGCAGTAGGGAAAAGAAAAAGAATACTCTGAGTTGGTTTATCATTATTTTGTAAGGAAATGGAGAGTAAGAAAAATACTAAGAGAGTTTGCGACAGTTGTTAGAAGGAGACGGCAACCAAGAATGCGATGAGAGTATAATGAGGCAGGGTAATGTGTTTTAGGAAATGTTACTACTTAGTAGAGGCAGATACCATGATATCAGTTTGTTGAATCCAACCCTCACAGGATGTGGCATCAGAATAGGCAGAGGTTCTGCACTTTTGATGTTCTCATACCTTAATATATTTCAGTTGTGGTTAAAGCAGTTTATGCATGACTGCCATTGACCATGGGAAGTACTGTACTATCATGAGACTGACAGGAAGCAACAAGCTTGGTAACAGTTCACACAGTTATTTCTCTGAAGAACATTTCACATATTCAGTAAGCACTTGTCTGAGCATGTTACTCATCGGTTTTGAAGCATGGTGAGAAAACATGCTGTAAACAGTGGATCAAAAGCAGGGATGGTGCTTCATCTACGTGATCATTTTCCACACATTATTTATTGCCATACTCCAACACCTTGTGTGCCCACTGATCATGTGGAAGGGTCATGAGGTAGAACACTCAGCCGTGAGTAAATAAGAGTCATAGTCCATGCTGAGACTCATAACAGTGTTACAAATCTTATTACACATCTTAGATTATTCTCAAAAGTTTGCAGGAAGTGCTGGAAAGTATTTAGCTTGTTTTAGCATTTGATTTAGCTTCCATAAGAGGAAGAATGATATTGTTTTACAGTAGGTTCGCATAGTGTGCATCATGATAGTGCGCGATTCGCATTGTGTGCGAGTGACCAAAAATCATAACCAAAAACCCTTGAATGCGCGAGTTTACCACACAGAACGCGAGGCAGAGGCAAGGAGTGGTTCAAAAATGCCATTTTCTATTAGTGCACAACCACCCCTCACACAGCACATCACGTGTCGTCATGTTGATGCACAGAAGTGTCAGCATTGGACTTTGAAGGGTTTATGGCCGAAAACTTTGATTCTCCTGGGGAAGGTGCTCAAGAGGAGTCTATGGAGGGAAGTGTTGGTGCGGTGGGGAGTGCGGCGCTGTAAGTGTTGCCATGCCTCAGAACCCCTGTTATTTAAGGTCATCAGGCCTGTTGTTTACTGTTGTTAAGGTGACTACCCATATTTTTGTTACTGTAGCTATAGCTTTAGTACAATGTCTGAAAAATATGACCTTTATTATGTCTCTAAGGGCCAAAAAATGTCCAGGTATGAGGGGGTACCGCCCATATGTAATTATTCCCATAAGTTTATGTATTCCCAGTGTGCGAGGTCGTGGACCGCCCAATCTCTCGCGCACTGTGCGAGCCTACTGTATTTGATTTTTTATTTGGGACAGGAATACTGGGTTGTTGAGCAGCCTCAGCTGACTTGTACACCTCTGAGAGGAAAGAATAGTAGCACATAAACCTGTTTATTTTACAGTAGCATTTATTAGTAATGACTGATGGAAAGATTGTCTGTAGACAGTTTCAAGAGGATTAACGTGTTTAGAAACTAACTGATACTAACGGAGAGTGATCATATTTTCTTAAGATTACAGACAATAATACAGATTTATTTTCTGAAAGTATCAGTCCTGGTGGTGGAGACAATCATCCGCTTATTTGATGTAGTGCTGCCTGCTTCTTCCTTCACCTTTATCATTGTTTTCTGTGTTTGCCCTTCTCACTTCCTGTTTGTCCCATCTTTCCTGCCACTTTTTATTATTCTTTTTTCATTTTCAGGTGGCTTTACATTGAGTGACAAGCTTATTGGCATCCTGCAAGCCAGGAAACTATTTACAGTGCTGGGTGGTAACCATATAACCAACCCATATGTGTTGTGGTGTTGATGTGGATGTGATAGGAAGCGTTATGAGGAACACACTGAGGTGGTTTGGCCATGTGGAGAGGATGGAGGGTGAAAGACTGACGAAGAGAATGTATGTGAGTGAGGTGGAGGGGGGAAGAGGGAGGGGGAGGCCGAGGATGAGATGGAGGGATGGGGTGGTGAGGTATATGAGAGAGGGGGGTGTGAGTTGGGAGCAGGGCAGTGAAATGGCGGGGGACAGGGTGACTTGGAGGCGATTTGTTTGTGGCCACCCCAAACGGTATTGAGGCGTCTGGCAATAGATAGATGTGTTCCTTACATGTCAACAAGTGGGTTGGTGGAGGGTTAATGCCCCTGCCCATAAAATCACTAACACAAAGACAAATGGCCACCCCTTATGGGATTATTGTGTCTGGAAATAGATAGATGGATAGATGTATCAGTCCTTTTATATAGGGTAATATGTTGTCTGTGGTAATTTATTTTTAGATGGATGGTTTTGGGTATTCCTAGTTATACTAACTCCTGACTGACATTTTCTAAGTTATTGAAGTCCCACTATTCTGTGAAATTATCACAATAGATTTTCAAATGTAGACACATTCGGTACTGTAAAAATCTTGTGAAATTTAAATAATCCAAATTTCAATTGACTTCCTTTGGAGAAAAATAAGTTGGTGCTTTGATTGATCAGTGACAACACAAACAAATAAAATAAAGGTGTTTTGCTTTTTAATTTTCTTGTTGTACTCCTTCCTTTGAGCATGAAAACAGTTTGAACAAAATCATAGCATACCATTTCCACTAACTCCCTTCCAGAATATTACCAAATGAAGAATTACTTGTCACTGGATTATCAGTAACAACATAATCAGGACGTTATATTTCATCATGTCTAATCACCAGTTCGTATGGTTGTATCTCTGCCTCTCATAATTTTTTGCCATCATGCATTATCTTCTTTTATTTGTCTCTTGTCACTAAGCATAGTTATTTTCAGTGAAATATGGGCGTTTTTTATTTTTTTATTTTTTATTTTTTTTTACATGCAGTCATTATTCAGTAAGTTTCAATCATTTGTCCTAGTTCATGTCTGATGGCACATAAATACATTCTGTCATTAAAAAACAAATGCACACAGTCGATACCTGCACAGTTGTTCACTCAAAGTCCTTATTACGCTCACTTTTAAAGTTATATTAACTGTAAATAATGCAATGTTTGATACATGACACTGCTGTGCACATGCTGTTTTGACTTGGCCTGTATTGGGACTTAGACATCTTAATTTCTAACTGAAAGGATGCACAGAATGCACACAGCTATTATGTGTGCAGCCATTCTTATAATATCCTTATTTCAATAATTTTTAATGTTACCATATGTAATGTATGATATACAATGCTGCTCTTCACGTGTTTTGTCAGGGCTAAAGCATCACTGCCTTCATCCTTGGCTCACATAAAACCACTTCCATGTCCATGTAAACAACTGACACAATACACACCATTAATGATGTAGCTCATGTTATGGTATATTTTTATCTTAATTATTAATTTTCAATGGCAGAATTTTTATGTAAATATGAACACCATATGTGTAACTTGAATTAGTTCCTAACTATCATAATGTGCATCTGAGTCATCAAAAAAAGAGCCAGTTCAGCATAAATAATGGCCATGATCATTTTGCCTGATGATTTTTTATGACGACCCATGTTTACATTGTGATTGGTGGCTATAATTTTTTGGTCTTAGTAGCTAGACTGTGTTTATTGAGAGAAGTAAAGTGGCTCTAGACACATATTGAATCCCAGACTCCAGCCTTGACCTGTCAAAAATAACAAGTTTGTGGCAGAAAATTGCAACTTGGTTGATATATTATGTGCCATTGAAAATCAGGTTGTTCAGATTTAACCATGCTAAATTTGAAAATTTGCTGTAATTAAAATATATAATTTTGTCATTTTTATTTATACACTACACAGGGTATCCCAGTACTTGATGCACGGACTTCAGTAGGGGATTCTTGACATCATTCTCAGACAAAAGTTCTTTGAACATGTATCAGATTTCCAAAGGTTATGAAGTACTGCACAGGGTACACTATTTGAAATAGAATGGTGATAATGGGTGAAATTATCTATTTCAACCCTGTGTTACCATCCTCTCAATGCTTCATCACTTTATTTTAGAGGTTGACATTTTATTGTGTGTTCCTTATTTAATGTTTAAGTTATTCTCAGTAAGTATAATGCTGTGAAGAGTATAGAGCATTTTAACACCACATGGAAATGGGTTAATCTTCCCATTATTGCCATTCTGATATAAATGTCCAATACGCCAAAACTATTGCGAATCTATCACGTATGTGAAACAGTAATGTCCTACAAATGACCACATAAATCATCTCCTGAAGTTTGTGCATCAAGTACTGAGATGTCCCATTTGTGGTTAATTGTGATGTTGGTGCTAGATTACGATATTATGAACTATAATAGGTGCCATAAAAAACGAAATTATTTACAGTGTTATTTGGTACTCTGTGTCACGCAGTGTGGAGAGTTTTCTGATGCATGTCTCATGGATTGTGCACTTTTTTGTACGTAGTTGATTGCTTATGCTTTTGCTGTGATATATTCATAATGACAGACATTGCTTTCGCTTAGTTATGTTGTATAACCTTGGCCTGTTTCATCATTTGTATGTTTTTATTCACTTCATGTTATGCTGTATATTTAGTCAGAGTGTTTTGAGATGAGCCAGGTATAATTCACTGAGTATGTTTTATTTGGTGGAATATGCTTCTTGAGTTAGTGTGAAGGTTGCTCTTCAAAAAAATTGTATTCATTATGATTAGCATCTCAATTTAGGGGTTCCATTGAATTAACTCATTGATTATTGGAAATGTGAATATATATAATTAAGGTCTACGGTACAATTGGAAAGTCATACGAAGGCAGTGTCACATTAGCACTTGTACAAATGTGGTTATTTTTCCCATGAAAATTGGACTTAAAAACTTATGGTTAATTTACACACACACACACACACACACACACACACACACAAGAAGAGATGTTCTCTGGTTTGGATTCTAATTTTCTGTCACTTGTCTACAATTCACCAGAACTTAAAAAGTTTTTAAACTGTACTGACTTTTTTTTTCTATTGTGGATGTTACCAGATGCAGTAATATGATACAGTAAACTCTCAATTATCAGGCTTAATTCAGCCAAGCCCTACACTGGTTAAAGCAAAATGGTAGATATTGCATAGTACCCCCCATCAACTCAATATTTGGTGTCAAGCCGGATATTGCATTACCATTTGTCTCAGATCTTAGTCCTTAAAACTTTGCCATGAATAAAAGATGAAAATTAAACATAAGATACAAAAAAATGTTGATACAATACAATAACTCAGTTCAGTAATACAGTTCCGGTTGGCTACTGTTTACGAGCTGGTTGATACACCTCAGTGCTGGATATTGCATAGGACCACCAGTTATGTCCTGTTTCGGCACCGGATATTGCATAATTTTGCCAGATAATGGTATAATAGAACCAAACCAGCAGCACCAGATGTTGCGTTGGGCCAGATATTGCGACGATGGAAAATTGAGGGTTTACTGTATCTGGAGATCCAAAAGTGACATTTGTCTTCAAAATATTGTAGACTGATGATAATTATGATGCACAGCACTGTACTTCACAGTTCGTAAGTTCTGCTTAGGTTCATGGTGACGCCATATGCTCAGGTGGGGACACCCACCATTATTTAGTCAATGTAATGATACCATTAACCCCTTAACTGCGGGGCGTCACTTTCGTGACGCATGGAAGCAAGGAATCATACCGCGGGGCGACACTTTTGTGATTCTGTGTTATTTTGAATTCGCCAGGGCTTTGAAGTGGTGGCTTGTATCATCTTTCAGTACTGCCAAGGTCCAACACTAGTCAGCACTCCTAATCTCATCTGTACTCCCATCCATTGTCGACAATTTAGCCATTTCTCCCCATTCTTGACTCCCCTCCCTACCTCCCCTCCATTACCCTAGCCTCTCGCCTGCCCAGCCGTGCTACGCTAAGTAAATCTTCCCTGGAATTTTTCACTGATTTCATCCATTGAAATAAGCCCTATGCCCTATTCTTATACCAAATAATATATACAAGAAAGAATAAGAGAGAGTGCCATACACCTGGAATTGGCTAATTATCACCTGACAACACCTCACATGCACTCGTTCGCTAATTTTCGCTGTTTATTTCCCCATGAAATATGCCGTATAATCTATTTTTGTAATAAATATACATATAAGGAGGGAAGGGAGAAGCCCAAGTGATATTTACATTCACCTGGAACTACCTAATTTATTATGTATTGTCTTGGTTTCCTGCCAATCATTTCATTGCTATATATTAGCAGGTCTCACAAGGCTAAAGTTGGTAGTATTGCACTCACCCAAGCCAGGCGGCAGGAGGCCACCACTATCAGTTCACTGTCGTCTTTCAAAGTGAAGGTACGTCTGTTTGCTCCTGCTAACTACCGCCATTTTTCACCCCCGTGCAAAGGGCCCTGTGACCTTTACCCCCTACTAAAACTCATGTGGCAAGAGGTAAAGGGCTGACAATTGATAAAGAGTGACTATGATCTTTTTATTGTGTAAAACAGTGCAAGTGGAATTGTAAATAAAGTGTAAATAATGTGAAAACAGCAAGAAAGCAATTAATGTAAATATAAGTGAACAGTGGAAAATACTTTTATAAGTTACTTCAAGTGACAGTGCATAACAGTGTAAATAAAATAGAAATGTAAATAATGTAAATAAGTAGAGAACATAAATAGAAATGTAAATGAGTGGTATTATAAGAATACGAGTATATATACTAGGAGTAATGAAAGTGAAAGTTTCACTCTAGCATGTATGAATACTATGAGTTATGAGAGTGAAGGTGAAAGTGACATTCACTCTCAATGCTAGTATACAGGACGAGAAAGTGAATGCTACATATTTTACTGAAAGAAATTGAATCCCTACAGTGACAATAAACTACTATTACTGAAGGAAACTTATGGATAAAGACTGTAGATATATATAAGTATTATATAGTAACAGAAATATAAACTGTGAGTGTTTTTATGAATAATAGACAACACTTGTGGCAAACGATCGGAAGTGGGATGGTCATATGCCCTCGTAATTTTCATTGCTTTCACAGTGTTTTTTTTCGGGAGTATGGATTCCAAACTGTTTGAGAATCATATATTAGTGTTTCTAGTGATAATATCAGGCTGTGGTAATCATATTACGAGTTGTCGGGAAGTGTAAAGTGGAGACTTAGTTACCCAACTTCAGAGGTCTCCACAAGCCCTACGGTACTCGACGAAGGCTCAACAAACACTCAAGGAGAAAGCTGAAGGTATGTGCCATTAGTATATGTGATTTTGATATTCTAGGACTAATTGATTTTTGGCAAATATTTTTAGAGAGTCTGACGGAGCGCGAATATGCCCGCGGGAGCCGCAAGTCAAAGCAAAACAAGCCCGCGGTGTAAGGGTTAAGCAACTCTGAATTGAGAGACATGCCAGATAATTTCCCACCACCCATGGAACCAATTTAGTGTTAACCTTGTAATTTTGTACAACCCAGGAAATCATTTCAGTGGTAATCTTATAATTTCCTGCCACCAAAGAGTCCATTTTAGTGGTAACCTTTTAACCAGCAATGGTGACCTGATAGTCCTGTGGGTTAATGCACTTCTGTCATGTGACACTTACAAATATTGAGAGAGAGAGAGAGAAAGAGAGTGAGCGAGAGAAAGAGAGAATGTGTGTGTGTGTGTGTTTTTACCTTATTGTTCTTACCTAATTGTATCTTTACAGGAATGAGTCAAGGTCGTACTACTCTGTGTTTTGAACCATTTTTATCATACTGTCCTTAAATTAATGAATATTTTTGGCACACACTAGTTCATTCAGTAGTGCATTTCACTGATCAATTGCTCTATATGAGAAGTTGAATTTCTGTACGTCTTTATTACCTCTCTTTTTCTGTAGTTTTTTGCAGTGTCTTCCTGCTGTTGTTTCCCCTTAGGTTATATATTCATTTACATCTATTTTATCTTTTCCTTTGATGCACTTATGTAGCATAATCATGTTTCCTCTTTTTCTGCTCTCTCATGATGTTGGTAGGTTTAATTTTCCTAGTCTTTCATCATAGATAGGAACCCGTAAGCCTGATACCCTTCTTGTAGTTGCCCTTTGTACCTATTCAATCATATCTATGTGTTTTTTGAGATGTGGGTTCCAAACTACTGATGCATACTCCAGGGTTGATTGAATGAATGATGTGATTATCATTCTCAGTATACAGATGTATCTTCATTTATATACGTGAGTACTACTCTCGTATTTGCAAGCAGTGTTTACATGTTTTGTACTTTCTCATCAATGTGGTCAGCTGGAGATAGTCTGTTATTGATAATCACTCTCAGGTCCTTCTCCTTTTCTGATATCTACAGGGTTGAACTTCCTAGCTTATAATCCCAGTCTGATCTTTTTTCACCTTTACTAAACTTGATTACATGGCATTTGTCCACATTGAATTCCATTTCCCATCTGTTCCACTCATGAAACTTATTTCATTATTCGTGTAGCTTTCTGTAAGAGTCTGTGTTTGTAATTCTCCTTTGTATTTTTGCATCTTCAGCAAACATATTTAGATAGCTTCCATTTCCAGTGTTGCTGCCAGTAGCATTTATGTTTTCAAAAAACATAATTGGTGCCATCACTAAGCCCTGAGGGACTCCACTAGTCACTTCTCTCCATGATGAGCAATTTCTGCTTAGTACTGTTCTTATTTCCATTTTTCTGAGAAAATCTTGCATCCAACAGTACATATTACCTTGGTTTCCTCCTTGATGGTACAGCTTCCATAAAAGTCTTTTGTGTGGTACTGTCAAATGCCTTCTTGAGATCCAAATAGATACTGTCTACCCATCATTTTTTTTGTGTGTGTGTGTGTGTGTGTGTTTTTGTGACTCTGCCATAGTAGCTTAATAGATTAGTAACACATGATTTTCCCATTCTAAAACCAAACTTTTTTCCTGTTATCGTATTATGTCTTTCCATATGATTTACCCAAATTTTACCTATTAGTTTTTCTAATATTTTGCTTGCAACACTGGTCAGTGATGCTGGTTGGTAGTTAGGTGAAAGTTATCTAATTTATTTCTTGAAGAGGGGAGCAATGTTTGCATTCTTCCAAATATCAGGTAGTTTACCTTAAGGATTCCTTGACTTATATATAATGGTCTGCTTAACTCATATACGTAATATCCAACCTAAAATGTCATCAGCATCATTTGCTTTTCCCCCTGTCTAATTTGCCCAACTCTTCCTGGCCCTCTTGTTCCAATATGCCTATATCTGTTAATATGTGTGGGCATGCTTGTTCTTTTTCATCTTTTTAAAATCTACTTTCCTTTGTAACAACTGCTTGGAATTTTTCATGTAGTACTTCACAAATATCTTCTTCATTGACATAGATTTTCCCCTCATCCATGATGGATTGTATTTTATCATTGACTTAAGTTTTCTTCAGATGTAGCAGTAAAACAGCTTCAGTTGATCAGTACTGTGTATATATATATATATATATATATATATATATATATATATATATATATATATATGTATTTACTTGTATATATATATTTTTTTTGATGTGTCGAAAGTGGTTCCTGGGGAAATATGCGTGATTCTGGACGGTCATTGACATGTTGGTTAGATCATAAGTTTTTTCTTGATTGGTAATAAGGACTTTCAAGAGGCTTAATGGCAATCCTTGGTGGTTAAAATTTTTATGGGGAGTATTAGGGGGCAAAACTATTTGGTTAGGTTAGGTTAGAATGCACTGATGTGTCCAGTCGATGACATCGTATATAAACATGCTGTCTTGGGTGTTTTACGGCAGACATTTATAATAAACTGACTTTCAAAAATAGTTTCACACTGCATTTTTTTTTTAAATGAGTACACCGAAAGTGGTTCCCAGCGAAATATGCGTGCTGCTGGGCAGCCATTGACATGTTGGTTAGATCACAAGTTTTTTCTTGATTGGTAATGAGGACTTTCAAGAGGCTTAGTGGCAGTCCTTGATGGTTAAATTTTTATGGGGAGTATCGGGACAAAACTAGTTGGTTAGGTTAGATTAGAATGCACTGATGTGTCTAGTCGACGACATCATATGTAAACACACTGTCTTGGTTGTCTTACAGCAGACATTTATAATAACCTATCTTTAAATATATTTTTAAAAAATATGGGGCTCCTAGAATCTAACCCCTAATTTTGCATGTAAATATATGTCACGTTTTAGGATGGAGACAACTTAGAGCACATCTGTTACGGAGAGAGAGACAGGCTGAACTGAGCAGCATGACGAGGAGATATTGTTTGGCGGGAATACTCTGGCTGGAACCCTTGTTCAGGCTTGTCTCACTTAATTTGTATTTCTGTCCGAATTAAAATTATTTGTCTGGTGGTCAAAAAGATCCGAATTAACCGATATCTGATTTATTTGGGTTCGAAGTAGAGAAGGTTTACTGTAGTAGGGTAGTAGTAGTAGTAGTAGTAGTGGTGATAGTAGCAGTAGTTGTAGTAATACCCAGACTCCTACTGGCACTGTGGTGCTAGAATCGAGCAAAAATGCAAGCCACTCATACATCTCCATGTGTGTGTGTGTGTGTGTTTTTTTTTTTATGTGTCCGACTCTGGGCTTAGGCTTCTCAGCCTGCTCCCAAGGCCCAGTAGTCCTCCTACATACCATACACCTCTACATGTCACCACTTCGCCGCTAACATCCACCGTCCATATTGAATACATGCTAGGGCTGTCTCATACAGGACTGGTGTATTGGTATTAGCGGGGGTATTTTTATGACATGTCGGTGGGTCTTCTGGTAGATCAGTAAAGTCTGATTTTACGAAATTCAAATCCTTAAACTGTTCCCTGCCCCAGCGGGGGTTTGAACGTGGGTCCAGTAGGACTGCAGGCCACCACTCACCGATTTAGTGGCATAAGACGCTTGTGGAGGCCTGGTGGTGCAGTGGTGAGCTGATGGTGAGCTGATCCAGGCTGCCTCAAGGTCGTTACCATATTAACCGCACTTACGCCATACTTCTGAAAAACCTACACAGAAATTGTGTTTGTGGTTGATTACTGTCTTCTGGAAATGTTATTATTGTGGAGGGCCAGTATAAGCCTTAGTTGTGCCACCACACCTCAGCCATGCATACGTACACAGGCAAAAGATCACCAAAAGTGGCTTTAATTCCCCACCCTCTCTGTGGCTACATGTACATCACGGACAATCTGGGGCCATTAGCTTGAAGTCGGAGGATTAGTGAGTATTATGACACTTAGTTTTTTTATTTTTGGTTAAATATTAGCTGAGATATTTAGGTTTAAATATAAGTGATTTTCTCTGAAATAGCCAGCTAGGAGAAGGGTCAGCGGAAATATGTGCCAGACGCCACAGTTTAAGATAATGTAGTGAAGAACCCTCCAATGTAAAGTATAATATGACTTGCTGTTACGATGTTATGCTTTATTATTTAATCACAAGTTTGAACTTTGCCCACTCTTGGCTTATATCATTTTCATTCCTTTCCTGAGAGCTTAGAATGAAGCCACTGAACATCAAAAAGAGATTAATCTGATCTTCAGCCTTTTTTTTTTTTTTTTTTTTTTTTTTTTTTTTAAGGAATCGTAAAATTATTGTAAAAAGTTTTTGATAATGAAAACTGCTATTGCACATCATACCGTAGGAGAATTTATCGTATAAATACAATAATTATCGTACACATGGCAACGGTGTGGGAGTGGCGGATGGCATCGGCGAGCTGGCAACTTGCTCAGACACTGCCTGCCAGCCTGGGCC